>NC_139682.1:74180936-74780936 GCF_964106915.1 Podarcis gaigeae | reverse complement strand
TTATTTATTTAAAACCCACAAAACTACATGGCCTCCCATTTTTATCTAACTTCTGCTCGTCAGCATTGGTTTCCCCCCCTCCTTTGATGGCACAATTCCTTAGCAACAGTCTGAAATATGGATAGCTAATGAGAGAATTGTTTCCTTGCTGAGCTCCATTCATGTATTCCCCTCACATCTAAGTCTCTCTTCTCTCAAACCTAGTTTGAACACTCTGATGAGAAGCAGAGGAGGCAGGAAAGGAAGGCAGCACTCCCCAAATTTCTAAACCTGAACTTAGCACTTCATAAACCAGAGGTACCTGACCTGCTGCCCTCCAGACATGGTTGAAATACAACTCCCATCAGTCCTAGCTAGCATGGCCAAAGGCCAGGAAGGATGGGAACTGCAGTCCAACAATATCTGTAGGACATCTTACTAGCTACCCCTGTCATAATTTCTGGGCCACCTTGTCTCCAGCTGTACCTGAATAGTACTTCTAAGTGTAGCTCAATTTGCAAATGTTTTGAATAATTCTTTTTATGCAACTGACAGAGAATCAAAATCCCATCTTCTCTTCTCTTCTCTTCTCTTCTCTTCTCTTCTCTTCTCTTCTCTTCTCTTCCCTTCCCTTCCCTTCCCTTCCCTTCCCTTCCCTTCCCTTCCCTTCTCTTCCTCCTCCTTCCCTTCCCTTCCCTTCCCTTCTCTTCCTCCTCCTTCCCTTCTTTGTCTTGTTCTCTCCCTTCTTTTTCTCGTTGTATTAAAAAAAAAACTTTAAGTTTTTTTAACTTTAAGATAAGTATGCAAAAAATACAGGAGTGGGAGACATCTTACAGTCCACAGATGGGATTCTGGGTTGCCCTATCCCCTGGTGGGCCATTCTGATAGGTGGGCAAGGCTGCCCAACTGTCAGTCACCTGATGTCAGCATGATGTCAGGTGACCCACTCTTTCCTCTGAATTCAAACCACACTGCAAAGGGCAATCCAAGTGGATTGGTGCTGACCTCAAGTTCTGCTTTCAGCTGAGAAAGCTGTGCGATAGAGTTCTCCACTGGGATCAGCCTATCCGGTGGCTGGTGCTGACTTCAAGCCCTGCTTTTCACAGAGTTCAGCTGCACTGCAGAGTTCCCAATAGCACAGCTGATTCCAGTGGGATCCCAGTAATTTAACAGCTGTAATTTCCTGGCATTTTGGAGCTCAAGTAAACATGGAAAGCCCTTAATGTGATGTGTTAAACCAGAAGGTTGTTTGTTAACTGAATCTGATTACTTCTTGAGAAGCCTGCAACCTTCTCATCAGGCAGACTTGAGACTGAAAGTTACAAAGGGTGAAATAGCTCATCAATAAGAAATCATACACCATTTAGAAGAGGAAGAAGTCACATCCCGCTAATCCTATATCTATTGAGTGCATAGCTGTCAACTGTCCCTTATTTGGCGGGAAACTCCCTTATCCCAGTTCCGTTTCCCGCTGTTGTCCCGGATTGATGATGTTCCTTAAATTTCCCGGGTTTCAAAGGAAGCAGCTCCTCTCCCTCCCTCCCTGCCGTCCAGGGAGGAGGGAGGCTCCAACTGTGTTGCTTGGCTACGTTGCTCACCCAATAAGGAGTCTAAGAACAACTGGGGGGTGGAACTTGCATGCCTTGTGCTGATCAAATCAGCCGCGTTGCCTGGGGACTCGCCTTTGCTCAGCGCTTCCCAGCAGAGAGGTGATGGTGGTTTTCCTTGCTGCATCCCCTTTGCCGGGTTGCTGTGGGAACCACCACTTGAGGCTTCGTTTGGCTGCTGGTTGACTAAAATCCCTTATTTTGGCTGCTGATTCCTTATTTTCGAGACTGCTGGTCCCTTATTTTCAAATCTGTAAGTTGACAGCTATGATTGAGTGTCAAATTTATTGGGTGAAGTAAGTTTAGAAACAAGGGTTGCCAACTATTTTCCTAACTAGGCTGCTGTGTTCACTGGGTAGTATTAGCAGGGGGTCATGCTGGTTGCCATGTCCTACAAACACCCTGGATAATTTCTGTACATTGTACTGTTGTTAAAGGCTCAGGAACAGGCCCACCTTGGGGTTTTCAGGTCAACGGACAAGTCTAGTATTTAAAGGCTTCAACAGGAAATTCATCATTCTCCCTTTTCCCCCTAAAGGCTCTCCTATGCCTTCAGAAACTTACCATCAGAAATCAAGTCACTGTGTGCCTCAGAGATATTTTCCGCTTCCCTCTATGCCTCTCAAATTATTTCTACTCATCTCCTGTGATTTCTTCTCCTTGCCACCTTTCACACCTAACGTCTGATCTCTTGACTTAACTGAACTGTACAAGGTTGACACCAAGTCTCCAAGCATCTTGCCCAGCAATAACAAACTTTTGTTGTTTCAGAGGCTAAGATTGGCCAGAAGCCATTGCCTAGCAACAGCAAAATAAGCCAATGTTAGTCAATGGACTTGCTTATTCTGTTGTGGCTAGGCAATGGTTTCTGCCCAATCTTTTCATAAAAACGACAAATGTGTCATATAATTCATAGGTAAAGAGCATATGCTAGACTTTCCCCTTAACCTAAAACAACCGGTTTCCCAAAACACGTAACACAAAAAAATATTTCTTGAAAAACTACTCCAGCATCCATAGGAGAAAAACATACAATGTCAACATGCCATCAAACATTTACCTCATTCAAAACAAGCCATTTCTTTTTCTTTCTACCCCAAATTAGGCAAATCTTACTGCCATTCTCAATCTGTAAGTCCTAGAAGATACTACCCCCGGGTTTCTCATCATAAAGGCAGAATGTCATTTTAAAATCGCTGTGGCGTGTGTGAGTGTGTGAGTGTGTGTGTATCTATCATCTATTTATATGATACACACACCACTTTCCCCCCCATTCCTTTTAAGTCCCCCATACCAGCTCAGAGTTGGCACCTGAGTGCCTGGTTTAAAGCTATTTCAGTTGAGTCTTTGAGAGATGTATGATTCCTCTGTCCAGACATTTGCAATTAAGGCAAAGTTGCCGCTGCAAACTGTTGACTCATTATATGATGAACCTGGGCAAATAAGAAAGCTGTAGAGGGTGCATACATTTAATAATCAGGAGATATTGACTTTTGCTGAAGGTCAGGATCACAATTTATTAACCCAATAGGTAAATATTGACTGAAACTTTAGACAGCTCTTGCCCACCCCGCTTATCCCCCCCCCCTTAGCCTAGAGGACTCAGGACTTGCTAAATAATTCTGTCTGCTACTTAGTAAGTTGTAGGATTCATTGTTTTACTTGCAGAGAGTTCGTATTGCTCTCTTGGGGAGCGGAGAAATTTGCAATGTATTTTAAGAGGATACTTAAAATCCTGCTAATTATTTTCAATCAGTTCTGCTCTTCTCAAGCAGATTCCTTTTGCTGAACTGGGTTTTCACATATCCCTTTCTAGTGGCCATTGTCCACGTTTCTTTCTAATTTTCCCTGTTCTCCTTTGGATGTTTGGTGGATCCCATTCATTTCTACAGCCTTTGGAAGGATTTACACTGATGTCCATAGAGAGAGGTTGTTTACCCTTTTAAAATACTTGGTTAGTTCCCCCATCTCTTTTGCAATCAAATTCTTTGTAAATCTCATTCCTTGTACATAGTATACAAATAAAAGTTACAGCACATTTCCACAGCAGTGCTAAATCACTCCTCCTGACCTGATAAAAAATACAACTTTTCACCCAGTAGACCTGACATGGCCTGTAAGTGTGCAATATGACAAAGCTCTAAATAATATGCAACTAGTATACTGTAGATTGTGAAAATTGCAGAGTTTTGTTTTATTTTTATTTTCTCTACAGGGTACAAGGCTGTAAAGCTGTGTTTCTCTGTCTGCAGGCTGGGTACCAGAAGTGGGCCTCAGCATAAGTTCTTGGACCAATAACAGTTCCCTACATATGTCGTACATGTGTGGACGTGGAATCTGGTTAAGGAGTGAATCTGTCACTCCTTAAAATCCATCACAGTTGAAAGGGAGGAAAGGAAAGGAGAGGGAACCAGACAGAGTGAATGTCAGAGTCTGAGGGAAAGAAGAGAAAGAACTGAAAGGAAGGAGGCGAAAGGAATGGATGGACTGAGGTGAAGGAAAAGCCTATGTCCAGCTTCTCTTTGAAGACCTCTATCAAGACGGAGCCCACCATCTTTCCTCTTGGTAACTGGGCTCTGTTGTTCAACTGCTCTTACTGCCAAGAAGTCTATGTACACACTATACCTTTAATGCATATTCAAAGCACATTTCGTCCCTCAAAGAATTCTGGGCACTGTAGTATGTTAACGCTTGCTGGGAATTGTAACTGTGAGGAGCGAATTTCAGGTCGCCATAATTCTTTGAAGGAAAGAATGCACTTTGAATGGATGTAGCAGTATAGAACATGTCTTTGCCACCTGCTGTGTGACAGACCTTCGGATATTGGAAAAGTGTGACCATGCTCCTCCTCAGATGTCTCTTCTCCAGGTTAGGTATGCCAAGTTCCTTCAACCGTTCTTCAAAGAAGATTGTTTTTTGTACATACCCCTGACCTTTTTCATTGCTCTCCTCTAAACACATTCCAATTTTTCTATAACCTTCTCAATGTGCGGTACTTGGAACTGGAAACACTTGAGATGAGGTCTGACTAGTCTTCAGTCAGTGGCCCTGCAATAGACTTGGAAACTAAGATTCTATTAAGGCATCAAATTAACATTAGCCTTTTTTGCAGCCACATCACACTATTGCCCAGTGGTGCCAACTTGACTAAAATATTGTGGAGGCCAAAGCCCCCACAGCTTCTAGGAGTTAGTTCCTGCAGTTTATGACTGGCTGCAATCCTGAGATGGTTTTTCCGTGATATACTACTCCCATGCCAGGTATCTGTCCACCTCCTCCATTTTATACATGTACATTGGGATTTTCCCCATAATGCATCCCTTTAAGCCAGTCCTCTTTCTATGATTTTGTGGGGCCCAAGAAGGATTTGGTGGACTGAAAGAGAGGTGATAATCTCATGCTTGTATATTTTCGACAAGTGAATAGGTGTGCATTAACAAATGGCTGTCCCCAAGGAATCCTTATTTGCTTCCAAACAAATACCAACACAATTCTACAGGTTTGGGATGATCACAGGGAATGTCCAATCCTAATGCTCATCTGCACTTGCATTGGTGATGCGGTGGCGTCAGGGCTGAGCCATCTGAGGTGAGCCAGGAACTGGGAAGCAAGAGTAAACCAAGAACAATGGATAGACCAGGAGAAAGGCCCAAGTGGGGACTGAAGACCTTGAGCAAGGCTCAACTGGAAATAATCCCTTTTGTACTCCTTCCCACCAAGAAGGAGCCAATGCAGGGGTGGAGGAAGGGGGTGTGTGGTGGGGGCAAACCGCCCCAGGTGTCTTCGCTGAGGGGGGTGGCATTTGGCAGTTGTAGGCGGGCGGTGCGCCAAATGTCCACCATTGGTGGCTTAGTCTGCCCGTGAGCAGCTTGCTCCACCCCTGGCTGCAGGGCCGCATACCATTCCGTGCACCCAAGCGGCTATCCCACACCTGGGAGGGCACCCTCCACACCCCACACCCCTTGGGAGCGTGCCCAACCTGGGAGCGTGGGCATATGCTCTGCCGCTGAGCCAATGGTCAGCCCAGGTGGACAGAATCAGTCAGGAGAAGCTGCCACCTGCAGTTCAGTCATTCATCATACATGGCAGCTGCAAACAGATCTAGCAGTGGAAACCTGCTTATATACATTGGTTTCTCTTCCTGGCTCACACAGCAACCCTCACATCTATTTCACATTCTTGTAGGACATTTCTGAATGGTTTTTTAAATTAATGGGGCAAATATATTCCCCAAATGCTTTCTTGGGGTGCTGCATTATATCTCTTGAGCTCTCACACACAAACATTCACACACATGTACAAACTGCAGCCAATATCATTTAATTTGAATTTAGATTCTGCCCTAAACAAAGAGTTATGTGGCCTGCATTTTTTTTTATTTTTTTTACTGCCATATCATGATTTACCAACTCCATTTTGGGGGTTAAAGGGAGAATGACCTTGCTCCATATTAATATTTAAAGATTACCTTGTGCATGAAATCAGATGCTGACACAAGTCTCACAGGACTGGTGAGCTTTCTAATCTTTTGAAAGAAGCGGTGCCACATTGCAAATATGTCTTGCAAAATATTCAAGCTACAGGATATAACAAAATGTTAAGCCAGCAGGAAGCATGTCGTGAAAATTTCAATCTGTACAAGCAGTTTGGCAATAATCTATTTTTAAGTGAATTGCAATACCATGAAGGACATTGCTTAACATCGTAGCAAAGGCCAACAGCTTAATCTGAGAGACTGCAGCAAGGAGAATAATTCTCCTAGTCAGTCATAAATGCATTTAGTGCCCTTTTCAAGGTAATAAACAGAATCGACTCTTTTGAAAAGGGGAAAAGGGGGCGGGGTGGAAATCATCCCAAATTTTACATACAGTTTGTGCAACAATTTCGCACTTTGGGGCTGGGGGGAATCAACCTTGAAATGTTTTGAAATTACAGCTGGTCACCCTGAAGCAATAACTGGTGACAATGTTGATATAGATTACAAACACACACATATACTGTACCCACATACAATTTTTGTGTGTGTGTTTGTGTAACTATAAGAACTAGCAAGAATAAGGAAGGGAAATCTCCATCTCCTTTCAACTTTTCTCAGTAGTCAAAATGTCCTCTTCATGTCAGTAGTCAATATGTCCTTTGTCATGCTCATCTCAAGGAACTATTGTAAAATCAAGGGATGGGCAACCTGTGGTTTTTCCCCAGCTCTTGTTAGAATCTAACTCACCTTAGCACCAGTATGACCAATGACCAGGGCTGATGGTCATTGTTATTGGTGTCTGTCTTGAGATACAATGGAGTGTGCCTCTGGGAATAAAGTCAAATCACTGCACCAGCCGCACCAAAGTGACCTCTCTGGGGCACAAGTCTGGGCAATGTGTATGGACATCCTGGGCTGTCCAGACAATGACCTTCCACCCCCTCAGCCTCACTGATGTGGTCCAAAGGAAAGCAGAACAATATGTTTGGCACCAACTTGGCTGCAGGAGTTGACAGAAGGAGGCATACAAGATGCCACCCAACCATTTTAGGGATGCCAGGTTTGTGTAGGGTTTACTCCTTAGCCTTTTCTTCTCCCAAAGATATCCCACAAGACAGCAGGAGTTTAGGATCCGAGTTTTCTTACCTTCCCAGGTTGACAAGCCCCATTTGCACCTCACTTCCCTCTACAGCACGTGCAGAAGCCACCTTCTTGGCTGTTGGACCCACTATTGGCTTTCTGCTCTCATACCACTGGAACCTGTCTTTGCATGCAGGGGGAGTTCCTACCTCACTGAGGGTTTGAGACTCATCAGCTAGTGTCACCTGGTTAGCTGGCCAGTCGAAGCGGTTTCCCTGGGTTTGACCGCTGAGTGCAGGGCAGGGTGAGGACTAAAGGTGGACAAACTACCTCAGAAGGAGCACGACATGTCCCTCACCAGTGTTACTACCGCTCCCCTAATAACCCACACTTTCCAATGGTCATTGTAGTCCTACAACATTTGGAGGGTCACAAGTTGCCCTCCTTGACAGGGTGTGGAATGAGATATGACCAGAGAGCAAATGTTAGCATCCTGGAAAAAAATCAGCTGTAACCAATGAAAGCAACAAAACTGGTGGTGGTGGTGGTGAAGACGATGACGACAACGATATATGTGTGTGTGCGAGAGAAGGAGAGAAGTGTGTGTGTGTATGTGTGTAGGCTCTACACTTTTTCATACATTCTAGGCCTTTTTGTAGTGTAAACGGCCTCGGTCCAGTATACCTGAAGGAGCATCTCCACCTCCATTGTTTTGCCCGGTCACTGAGGTCCAGCGCCGAGGGCCTTCTAGTGGTTCCCTCGCTGTGAGAAGCCAAGTTACAGGGAACCAGGCAGAGGGCCTTGTCGGTAGTGGCGTCCGCCCTGTGGAACGCCCTCCCACCAGATGTCAAAGAGAAAAATAACTAACAAACTTTTAGAAGACATCTAAAGGCAGCCCTGTTTAGGGAAGCTTTTAATGTTTAATAGGTTATTGTATTTTAGTGTTTTGTTGGAAGCCGCCCAGAGTGGCTGGGGAAACCCAGCCAGATGGGCGGGGTATTAATAGTAATAATAATAATAATAATAATAATAATAAAAAAAACAAAAACCATACCTTAGATGCTCAGATGTTATTGGACTACAACCCCCATCATCCCTAGCTAGCAGGACCAGTGGTCAGGGATGATGGGAGTTGCAGTCCAATAACACCTTGGGACCCGAGGCTGAGAAAGTACTGGTGTAGACCAACAAATATTCTTCCCATGTTAATCAAAATATGTCAGTGCATTTCTACAGCTTCTCTCAAAAGCACATGTTGGTTTGCTGAGAACTCTCGAGGTCAATTTGATCCCTTTTAATCTCATACTAGAAAAACCAGCTGATACAGAATATCGCTGGTGCCCAACTGTTGATGGGCACCATGATTTTATTTTACTTCATTTATTTGACAACATTTATATACAACTTGATTGTGAGAAAACCTCCCAGCGGTTCACAAAATTATAAAATAAAACATTAAAATTCTCAATTAGCAGCAGGTGTTTAAAAACATTCACAGATTAATATCAACAATAAGCTAAATACAGAAAATCACACACACACACACACACACACACACACACACACACACACAAACACCATGCAGCTTCTACATGTCTGGAAACAAAACAAACAAAACAAAAATGTATTATAACAGGCACTAAAAAGAACACAGTGAAGATAGGTGCTTGGTTTCAATAGGAAGGGATTATATTACAGTGGTACCTCAGGTTACATACGCTTCAGGTTACAGACTCCGCTAACCCAGAAATAGTACCTCAGGTTAAGAACTTTGCTTCAGGATGAGAACAGAAATCATGCTCCGGCGGCGCAGCAGCAGCAGGAGGCCCCATTAGCTAAAGTGGTGCTTCAGGTTAAGAACAGTTTCAGGTTAAGAACGGACCTCTGGAACGAATTAAGTACTTAACCCGAGGTACCACAGTATACCAATTTTTTAACAACTGTATTTGGTTACCGGTTTGTTTCTGTCCTTAGTTCAAGGGGTTATCCTAAATGATGTTTGGCGTTATCCTAAATGGCTCTTAATTATCTCAAAGAGTACCTTCTCTCACATTCCCCCCCCCCTTGCTTTGCCCACTGAAAACTGAAGTTGCCCCTGTTTTTTATGCTGATTGTTTGTTTTAATTTTAAAAGTGGCTGGCGAAACAGATTAAAGAACCATTCAAATATCTTTAAAAGACCAATGCTCCAGATACTTTGGAGCGCATCTCCCGTCACCCTTGCCCATTGGCTAGGGCTGATGATTGCTGTCATTCAAAACAATTGGTTGTGGAAGGCTGGAGTAGACGATGCTGAGCCAGGGGTCTGACCTGGTATAAGGAAGCACACCCTATGCTCCTAACCACACGACAGCAAACTGCATAGGAACCTAGAAAGCACCCTTATAGCAGATCACAGTATGCATCCATCTAGGCCAGAAATGCAACAGCCTTCCAGCATCTCAGGAAGAGGTATTTTTCTATGGCTGCTATCAAATACTTTTAAGTGGAGATGTCAGAATGGAAGTTGGGACCTTCTGCATTCAATGCATGGGCAGTGCACTCTGGGACTTCCCTGCCTCTTGGTCCAGCGGTTCTTGCAACCAATCCTGCATGTATTTTATACCACATTGGCTCTTAGGATGAGGCCGCCAGTGCGGCATGAGTCTCAGATAACACGGAGCTATTTAGTGAAAGGAACTCACGTAGCCGAAACATTTTGCAATATCATACAATATTCATATTTTGGAGAGTTCTGATAATATAAATGGAATTGAACTACGTGATAAGGTTTCTGGTCTGCTGGATTCACTTCCTGATGTCTTTTCTCCTATTCATATTTCTAAACTTTTTTGGGGGGGGGGAGAAATCCCATTAAATTCTCTTTAAATACCCTTATTGCTGGTTTGATGCTCTCAACCAAGAGTGATCACAATTTGTTAAGATAAATATATACTAGATCATGAATGTTTCATGAATCAGGCTTGGAAAATAAAGGATAACATCTTTTTATATATATGAAAGGAAAGTGAGCCTCTTTTCCATAGTGAAATTATTTCGCTGGGGAGGAGAATGAATGCTATTTTGGATGCTTAGGACACCTGATGTACCGTTCTAGATGAATTCAGATCATTTAGGAAAATGCTACAAGGTACTTTAGCTTATGACTCTCATCTGTTAACGCACGGCTGTTTAAAGTAATAAAAAGCTAATTACAGAGTGGAAGGATTTTGGTAACTAAATTAACGTAGATTTATCCCTCTAAACAAAAGCCCTTGCTTGAATATTAGTATTGCATTGTGGTTCCTTGCTGATGTAAATGTGTATGGGTGACACCACCAGATGGCAGCCTTGGGTACAATCTTCCAACTAGCGACCCCCCCCCCCAACTTAGTGTGTAGCAAATGCTCATATTTTGCAAATATAAGTTTATTTTGGGCATGCTTGTTTCTGAATAAATATTGGGGACCGTGTGTACTGTCAGCCCTGCATTTTTAGCTTTACTTGGGGACAATTTTTTGTTCTGACAGTGCTTTTCATGAAAACAAATTGGGAAACAGATATGGAGCTAGACTGAAATTCCCTTCAAGATGTGTGGGCCATTCTGTTCTTTGATTATGATAGAGGTGCGAAAATATACTTTTGAAATCCTCCAAGGCAACTCACTAAATATATGACAGGAATCAGCATCTGGTAGCCTCAGGGTCAAAACTGTACATCTGCAGACACACACCTTCTCTCATTCATTCATTTATAAAAATGTTTCTATACTGCCATCTCATGTAAAATATCAAGGCCTCTCATGTAAAATATACAATAAAAAGCAGCTCAAAATATTATTTAAAATGACTGGCTAGTCAAAAACATTTTAACAGCAACACAGTCTTGCTGTGTCAGGACACACCTGGAAGTCAATAGTGAGGACCGTCTCTCTGCGGGAAGTGGATTCCACAGCATGGGAATGGTGACATTGTATATATTAGGGATGAGGGAATAAATCTGATTGAGGTCATATTGATTAGTGAACCTAAAGTAATATGCACTTTCTGAAATGATGTGGGAGCTGAATCAACAGGCTTCCTTCAAAATTCACACTTCTCTGAATTTTTCAGTGTGGTTCTCATGCAAAGAAATGTAGACAAAATTGTATATAATGAGATGAAGTAGGCAAATAAATAAATAAATAAATAAATAAATAAATAAAGGCATGTACTAGTAGAAATAACACACAAAAATTACATTGCAAAAATGTGTGTGTTGGGCAAAAATATAGACAAACGTGCCTTTTAAAAAGAAAATCTCATTAAAATGCTTTTGAATTTTCGTGAGGACGTTTTAAAAAAACAAAATCAAAATTGCAAATATTTGGTTTGGGTCTTACCCTCCAGAGCAGGAGAAAACAAGCTTGCTCCATCTTCCACGTGGCTGCCCTTTAGATATTTGAAAATGGCTACCATATCTCCTCTCAGTCTCCTTTTTTCCAGGCTAAACGTACCCAACTCCCTCAATGTTCTCTTTGTGTGAGATTCATTGAAGGTGTTAAGACTTACCTTCCATGCTGGCCTAATGGCAGGTCGGAATGGGTCGTTCTTCCTTCAGGGCAATCAATTTTAGTACAGAACTACATTTCCTTGGACCCAGTTAAAACAGTTAGGCCACTGTACTTTGGTTCTCAAAGCTTTGCTTGTGTAAACAGGGTATACCGAGTCCAGTGTGGACAGTAGCTGAGGTTGACTTGCATATAAAGCTCAAAATCGCTTGGGACCCAAATATCTCAAAGGGGACTTTCCCCAGTATCAACCATCTTGAACCCAATGAATGGCAAATGAGGCCTTGTTGAAAGTGCTGCCAGTGGGGCTGCTCTCTGACTGGTCCTTTGTTTAGTGGCTGTTCCCCATTTGTTGAATGACCCCCATGGTGATATGCCCATTTCCCTGCTTAACAATGTTACCCAGGCATGTGGTGTCTGAAAGCAACTGTTCCTGACAACCCCAAAACCACTGGTTGAGTGAATGCTTTAAAGCTGCTTTTTTAGTACCTACTTTCAGAATGCTTTTCAAAAGATTTTAGTATTGCTGTGTTGGCTAGCCCTGGGTTCCTTCGGGAAGAAGGGTTGGGATATAAGTTGAATAAATTATAATAATTATAATAAGGATAATATAAAGTAATACATGAATTCCGTGGTACTTCCTCACGCAAATCAGTGGCACTTAATGAAAGGACTGGAGCCTCAGCTCTCAGTGCAATGTTGGACAAAGGACAACATCCCTCTGAAAGGTAACTTCTGGGAAAACCAAACATGATAACCAATGTCACAATATTAAGTATATCATAAAATATACAGAAGCTGTTGATCTTGCTGTTTGATCCATCAAGACAGGCAATTTGAACATAATCTGCAAATTAAATTCAAAGCAAGCTCCATGCTTCTGAACTTTAGGCATATATATATATATATATATATATATATATATATATATATAAAAAATTAATTCACGGAGCCAGAAAATAAATAAATCTTGATCTCATGGTTAAACTGTGAGAACCATGGGAAAAAAGCATTTTCAAATGAGATCTACTAGGGTGTCTCCTAGGACTGAGGTTTTAAACCAAAGTTGCATCAATTACTGGCTGTTTGTTAGGGCAGCTCCTTGCTGAGTAAAGGTCTCTGGGCTTTCATCGAAACCTCCCTCCCTTCCTGTTTGTTCTTTAGACAGAGCGAGGCAAACACCTCCTCCCAGCACCAAAAGAATGCAAATGCATCGTATATTTTATTTTTCTTTCTTCAGAAATTCATACAAATATTTAAAAGGTAGCGGATGATACTGTCATAGGGATGCACATCCTCAGAGTTGGGGAAATACTTCCTTTGATGCTTTGCAAATGAATCTCTCTTTAAAAAAAGAAAAAAGAAACCTAGAAAAAGCAACGTTAGGAGAAAGCCTCAAGAAGTAGAAAATTCCACAATAATTTTACAAGGAAAATGAAACTCGTTAACGCATGGCGTGCTATTTTCTTCAGAAGTGAAGGCCCCATGAGACTATGGTCCTTACTACTTAATCACTACAGTAATTAGACATGATGTGGGTGAGTATTTAATTGAACAGTGGGCCATTTCAGAAGTTAAAGCACTTTGGCATAACATTTCATTTCCTTTTCCTCATGTTCAGGGGATGATTAAACGCATACTAACTTTGGTAGGGAAAAGGGAGAACTTGGCCTGTTAAGCTATTAATTGGTATTAAAAACTCTATTTGTTTGCACTGATTGCGGAAGAGAGTAACAGAATTGTTTAGTAAACAAATTAATAGAATATCTTATGCAAATCAGGTTATGTGTAAATGCACCAAGAACCCCAAGAAATCTCATTAATATATAAAGCATGGTGTTTTAACATACTGTGCCAAAAAAAAATATTCTGTGCCCCCCCACACCATTCTGATCCCTTAATGAGAAGACATTGCATTCAGGGAATAGAGAATTTCCCCGAATTTCTCATAGGTAGACTGTGGGGCTGAGGGAATCCACCAGTTCTATATGGTCTGTGAAGAACCTCAGCAATTTTCAAGCGGTCCATGGATAGGAGGGAGGTTTGGGAACAACTGATTCAGGATATATTATTTGTGAGTGTGTTGAAACAGTGATGCAATCAATGGGTCCTGTGAATTTTCGTACACCCTGTTTGAAAAAGAAACTTTAGAGCAGCATCTTTTATGTACATAATCTCAAAAAATGTTGCCTTTCATATGAGACAGGAAGGAATGCCAAGACGTTTTGAGCTAGAAAACGGAATCTTCTTTTTTGATTGTCTTTTCCCCAAGGTTCATTTTCTCGAACAATACAACGTTAGCATCCCACAAGTGGCCTAAAAAAGACCCCAGAGAATTAAATATGCTAGTATCGTTTGGCCACCCAGAATCAAATATCATGGACGGTATGAAATGACTTATCATAAGCTCGGAGCACACAATGGGGATCTTTGTGTTATTATTTGTTTACGCCCCTGCTGCCCTTTTGCACTTTTGATGGTAATCTGTGTTTTTCAAAACATCAATTCAAAATGACATTTTTTGAATGTTGCTGTTGTGAATAGCTTTTGATGAATAGAGGGTTCCTTTGAAAGGTTACACGTGGGCAGCAAAGCGAGGGCACAGCTGAACTGGATCTTCCCTCCCCTTCCCCCACTTTTTTTTTTGACCTTATAAAGGTGACTATGACACCTTTTTCTGTATATTGTTTATACTGAAGGCAATGACTTACCAAATAAAAATTCTGCATAATGGTAAAAACAAAAATGTTCCACTTCTGGCCATGAATCCAGTTCTCCTTTCTTGCACTGAAACAAGACTTTGAATCATAGAATAGTAGAGTTGGAAGCGATCCCAAGGGTAATCTACAACAACCCTGTGAAATGCAGGAATCTCAATTTCATTAAAAATAGGGCACATCCACAATGTACAGTCAACACACATTTAATTACATGGCTTCCCAAAAGGAATCCTGGGAATTTAAGGGTTCTGGGAATTGTTACTCTGTGAAGAATAAACTATTGTTCCCAGGATTCTTTGAGGGAAGTCATGTGCTTTAAACACGCTTCAGATATGCTTTAAATCTGCTGTGGATGTGACCTTAGAGTCCCTGTCCCATTTCAGAGGCTCAAAAATAATTTTTAAAAGCAAAGGTATGCATGTTGGTTTAGAAGAAGAAGAAGAAGAAGAAGAAGAAGAAGAAGAAGAAGAAGAAGAAGAAGAAGAAGAAGAAACACACACAGTTGTTTTGCAATACTGAAACCAGCCCAAATGTCTCAAAAGTGTGACAAGTTCTCCAGAACACATCCTCAAGCAAGGGTCACATGTGGAGGACAAAGAAAAATGAAAAGCAAATAAGTATTTTAAAATAGCTTGAGGTTCTACAGGGGTGGACTTTAGTAATATGGCAACTGAGCAAGGACAAAATCTCCCCTAAATATATATCTTTTAATTTCACTATACAGACGACTCCCCATTTGCGCGGGGGTTAGGTTCTGAACCACCGCATGCATACACCAAATCTTGTAAAATGAGGTGTCGCTTGTATCAGCTCAGTTAATGGGCAGGGAAGAACCTCTCCCATCTGTCAGCTGAGAGAGAGCCACGTTGTCCCTTCATGTGTGAGAGCCGGACAGACTGATTGGCTCTCACACAGCTGATCAACAAAGAGACGGAAGTTTTGAAGGCACATTTCATATGTTTATTTCATATTTTATTATCCTACCTTTTCTTCCAGCTGTGAAAAAATAATCTCTGTAGAAATTGGAGTTTGCTCCTTAATCTTAGGGGTAACATTAGCAGCGGTCCAATCAGGCTGCAGTTGGTTCTCTTATCACACAGCTTTATTACCTCAACCTCTGGAGAGCCTAATTACTTAAGTATTTCTTGAATAAATTTAAGAAGCGGTCACAGTCCATTTATTGAAGAAAATCTATTACCTCTGGTGTAAAAATGTTTTGCCAGCAGTTCGGATAGTAATAATAGTCGTCTGAGGGTGTTCCTATTACAAAATGGCCAGGTAACTGCCTACTGCCCCCAACCCCCAAAATGGATTCACTCTTTGGAAAACCTGTGTGGTTGCAAAACAAACCAGTTTCCGTTCGGTGATTGCTGGCTACAAAGGGTGAGGATGGATATAGCATTTAAAGATAAGTCATAGAGCAGCCTTCTCCTGCAATGTGAGCCTGGCTTTGCGGTTTGGATGACACATGTACAGTGTTCTTTAAACAGAGCTTTTTTTGTTTTCCAAGTGGCATGTATGCATTCCGTACATATTCATCCAGTTTCATCTTTGAATTTTTTGGAATAAAAAAGTAAGACCTAGTGAAAAAGTCAGGGTAAAAAATGATGTGCTGCTGAGGATTCATTTATTCTGATCTCACAATGCTCTGTTTCTAAATTACTATTTCTATCCGATGATTAAAAATCACGGCATTTTCTCATTTGAAATGTGTAGCCTTCTCTTTCTCTCTCTCTCTCTCCCCCCCCCCATCTGATTCCAACTACACTGACTCACCCAGGCGAAAGTAAAGCAGTGCTGGCACTGTACACAGAAAGCAAGAAATAAGTGCATGACAGCTATCCTCAACTTGCACTGCTACTTTTAAAATCCACATTGCAGGAATGTAGGCATCTGGTTCCATTCCAACCAGTGTTCATTGCTGTTTCTATTCCACTGCAACTCAGCTACCTTATCTGGCTCACTGTCCACAGTAGTGAAATTTTACTTATTATTATTGTTATTATTTTGCATTTGTATGTCTCGAGACGCAACAGAGTGTACCTCCGGGGGCGAAGTCAAACTGCTGCATTAGCAGCAACAAAGTGACCTCCTCAGAGTGCAAGCCTGGGTAGCGTGTAGGAAGGTTCTGGGCTCCCCAGACTACAAGCCCACCCCACTCAGCCCCACTGATGTGGTCCAAAGGAAAGCAGAGCAACAGGTTTGGCATCAGCTTGGCTGCAGGAGTTGCCAGAACGAGGTGCATAAGATGTCCCCAACCATCTTAGGGACTTCAGATCTAGCCTTTTCTTGTCATTAAGATATCCTGCCAGGAAGCAGAACTTTGGGATCAGAGTTTCCCTTCTTCTAGATGGGCTATCTTCCCAAGATGACAAGCCTCATCTGCCCCTCATTTCCCTCTACAACACATGCAGAAACCACCCTCTTGACCATTGGATCCATTATTGGTCTATTTCACTCAATCCTCTGGAGCCTGCCTTCACATGCAGGGGAAGTCCCTAGCCCACTGAAGGTTTGAGACCCATTGGTTACCTTCACCTGGTTTAGCCGGCCAGCCGAAGCCATTCCCAGGGTATGGCTGCTGTTGCATGTTGAGAGCTTCTAGGAGCCACAGGTGAGAGCTGAGTGTCAGGAGAGGATTAAAAGTGGACAAATGACACCATAAGGTGTATGAACTGTCCACCACCAGAGGTACTACCCTTCTCTTAAAACCACATATGTTATTGTCACGTTATTTCACACCATTTCAATGCAAATAAAACACAATGCAAATTGGGACGGGGAAATGTAGTAACATCATATTTCATAATATTTCAGTTTGCAGACTGAAAACAACAGCCACAGCTGTTGATTTCCATTGGGGACATGGGAATATTATGCAAACATTTTCTCCTTTTGTTTCCACTGGAGTCCTCCAAAAACCCTACTTAAGTGTTACATATTTGTGACATATGCAAGAATTTCAACATATTTCCAGTTTCATAGATGGTTTTCTTTTGCCACAGAGTTTATCCTTTTTAAAAGGCATATTTTACTGAGCGCGCTGTACCGTGCTTTTCTAAAGTGTGATAAAATCTCACGAGATATGACCAGCAAAACGTAACTCCGTACTTTATGCCTGTTGTAACTGACTGAAGGACACCCTGCCACACACACACACACACATACATGCAAAACGAGGTTCATCTATACATTTGCCAAAGTGTAATTCAGATAAATCAGGTCCATTGATGAAAAGGCTGCAATAGGTGCTCTTCCTGAAAACCTCCATAAAATAGGGGCAACAGCAAAAAGAATTTTTCAAGATAAGCAGCTCCTTCCACCCACAGAGGACTTTTGATCCAGCTTTCCAGGTGGAAGGGGAGAAGAGGCAATCTTTGCTGTTTTTCCCCTCCCTTGAAGCCCACCACAAACTGTTCCAGAGGACCCCCAACCCTCCAGATGAGATGTCTGAGAAGATGCAAAGAAATGTAGATGGAGTGAAACTCTGTTGGTGGGAGCAAAGTCTGTATCCAAGCCATTGTATTATCTGTTAGTTCCTATAATGACCCCAAGGCAGCATACAATGGAGATCATCCCATTTTATTTTCACCCCAACCCTGTTAGGTTGTTAACAGTGAATGACCCACTAGACTGCCTTCCCAGCTCAAGAATTTCCTGGAGGAAGCCTACAATCTTGATACATTTCAACCCAGCTTCTGGCTTGGTTTTAGAAATGGTTGTTCTATTGCACAGCCTATAGCAGTGATATAGCATTTGATAGCTGGCATACACATTGTCAAATACTAAAACAGCTGGCAATGGTAGTACCTGATTTTACTGATAAATGACACATATTTAATATTTGACAGTTGTCAGCTTATGAGATTTCATACTTGACGCCTGCCAAAATCAAAACTATCAAGAAATGCTAATAAGGCATTCACGCTCACATTTTGAAGAGAAAGTTGCACACTCAGAATCTGAACTTGAATTCCAATGGAGAAATGCTGCATTTTCCATTTTAATGGAGCAACTAGACATGTTAATGGCTATTTGCAACAACAAAAAATTGTTTCAGCTCTAATCTTAGTAGATAATGGAGTGGCTTTATGCTTGTGGTATTTGACAGGTTCGCTCACTGTTTCTCAAAGAAGAAGAAGGCTAGCAGCATGATGGATCAAAAGCGTTTTTCACCATAAATGGTCCCCCAACCTCATCAAATCTCTTTGAATTGCTGGGGAGTGACAGAGGTGATCTTTTCTATATCCATTATCCACTCAGTATAATACAGCAGGATATGTCATTTGTGTTTCCAGCGCTATCAATAATAAGAGTCTCTTTAGATTCTGTATTTGCTTGTTGGCATTTCCTTAGATGCCCATGTTCAAGGAAAGCTACAACTGAAATAGATGTCATGTAATGCTATTAGCATACTATTCTCATGTTGAGCTTTTCTCAGGACTCCTGATTTTGAACCAATGTGGTTGTATCTTGTGGGCAATGCGTCTCAGCATCAGTTGACAAAAAAACCTAATTTCCTGATGAAGATTACATCTACAGATAAACCCATCAAGATCACAGGCATCAGGGTACTAGAATAAATCATCTGTTGTGTTTGGCAGTGTATTTGTTTTGCAATGCTGGTTGTGCAATTCAGTGAAGTCCCCTTATGTCACAGGAGGACAGCCTCTTAACTGCCTCTGGTTAAGGCTTTGATCCAAAGGGTTCTTGCCACTTGCTGGCTGTAAAAAGAGGCAAACAGAAGAATGCAAGAAAGGAAGTACTTGCAACTTATCATATCACATCTGTAGGAAACTGGTTAGCATACGGGTGCACTTATTTCATGGAGCAACGATTATAGCATGGAGTAGGAAAACCACATGCATTTAAAGCAGTTCACCTACAAAAGCCATGTGAAGAAACTTAAGATAATAGAAGAAAGTGTAAAGGTTCTGGGCAGGCCAATCCAACCCCATCTCCCTTGTGTTGGGATAAGGGGTGGGTGTCCTTCCACCAATGCAGCCACCAATGAAAACCTCTGAAATGAAAACCTTCATGAAATACAGTGCATAGGTAGGAACTGTACGTTTCATACTTTTTTATGAATTGGGGCTGAAGAGGGCTAAAAACTGACTGTAAAAAGCTCAATGAGGTATTGAAATGGTTTTTGGGAGCTGCAAAATGGACCAAAATCTGCAAAATTTGTAAAAGAATGCATAGGAAAATACTTACAGCTTCATGGTGGACAAGGTATGGTCAGTCTTCTGTATGTTGTCCACTAGCTGAGAGAAATGATAGTACCTAGAGAATGTGGGTGATGCTCCACCCCAGAGTGGCTGGGGAAACCCAGCCAGATGGGCAGGGTAAAAATAATAAATTATTATTATGATTATTATTCTTGAAATCAATACGAGGCAAGCTCAAGATCAACTGCAGAAAGGAGGGGAGAACATTCTTCACAGTCTTCAGCACTGCCATTTTGTTTTCCTAGAATGCCTGCGATGGTGGCTCATTCCAGGGCATTCAAGTAGCGAGGTAACAGTTGCCACAAAAATGGTGACAGCTGGTAGGGTTGGTGGCCTTATTCTTTGGTGGTCACTATTCCTCCGCTCCCTGAGAATGTTCTGGAACAAAGTGTGTGACCTTCTGGGGAAATAAAATGGCAGCCACCACTACAGACAGTGACAATATTTTTTTAAAAAAACCAAACAATAACATAATAACACCAATCCGAGAAACAAAGGCAAATGTGATTAAATAATGGACACTGAGATGAAAGTGTCCTACTACTACTAACTTCCCTACTTACTAGGAAGGAGAGGGCTGGGTGAGGCAGTGGGGAGGTTAACATGGTGGAAATCAAAGAATCAAAGAATTGTGGAGATACAAGGGATCCCGACGGTCATCTGGTCCAACCCCCTGAAATGCAGGAATCTCAGCTAAAGCATCCATGACAGATGGCCATCCCACCTCTGCTTGAAAACCTCCAAGGAAGGAGAGCCCATAACCTCCCAAGGGAGACTGTTCCACTGTCAAACAGCTCTTACTGCCAGAAAGTTCTTTCTGATGTTTAGTTGGAATTGCCTTTCTTGTAACTTGAAGCCTAGGGTTGAGTCCTACCCCCGTCCCCTGTGCAGGAGAAAACAAGCCTGTTCCCGCTTCCATGTGACAGTCCTTGACATATTCGAAGGTGGCTATCTGATCTTCTCTCCGTTCCAATGAACTAGCAGGAACACCAGCTTGGCTCCACATGTGCATTTGCATCACACTAACCTCCCCACCACCTTGCCCTTCTGCTACCCATAAACTCTAGTGACTCAGCTGCCAGGAGGTCAGGCGGGCATCACCACCTCACCACGCCCCAGGTTTAGCCCTTATGCCGGTGCAGACCCACCTCTGCTCCTGTTCCCTCCATCACCAAGTATTCCTCCCCCCTCAGTAATCACAGGCCCCTCTCCCACATCACCTCAGATGCAACTCAGCATCGATACCTGTAGTGCTTTCACAAATACACCCACAGGCACTGTCACTGCACCTCAAATTGACTCAGGACGCCTCATTCAACTGAACTCTCTGTCACGGTGCAAATGTGACTTCGTCGGAGCCCATGCTATGGATGTGAAAAAGCCATTTCTTTTTAGTGCCCATTATTTGCTAGCTTCTAATCATTGCCCTGTTGACAGGCGCTAGCTGTGCTTCTTCATAATCTGAACATAAATAGCCTGGCAGACAAGCTATTGGGATAATGTATGCAATTCTTGACTGGGTTCTGGAGTTATGTCGGCTAAGTTGGTGTGTGAGGAGGGCTTTGCTTTTTCTCGCTTCCATCTTCACCCCTTCACCACGGCACATTTACCATTAACATTAGTCACCTGCCTGCCCCCTCCTTGCCAAAAAGGAATGGAATCTTCGGTTCCATTTTGAAATTTCACAGCAGCAAAAAAAAAAAACCCCAAACAAACCACCAACCACTTTCCATTTCCAAAGCACTTACAAGTCATAAAGGTACTGTGTGCAGTTAAAGTCAAATAATAATAATAACCCTTCTGTACAGCCAATGGCTGCCTTCAGCATTATTATTTCTCTCCCTCCCCTCCCCCCCTCTCCAGATCCATAACTGTCTTTAAAATCACTGTTCCCTCCAGCACCAGAGAGGCTGTAAAGATTTCAGGGACAGCCTTTACTGTCTATCACTTCTTCCTATTTTGTTGTCACTGGCAATTTCAGTTCATTTCATTCCAATGTTTGTGTCGTTCCTGCTTCTACCCTCAGTTTTCGGAGGTGTGGAGAACTTCTAAGCTAGGCTTCCTTCCTATCAGGCCTCCCCTGCAAAATAAATGAAGGGAGGGTAAAACAGGACAAGAGTGAGCTTACTGGCTTTCTTCAAGCCTGTCCAAGACATTTTGTTATCTGAGGCAGTGCAGGAAATTGTTTTCTCACATGCCAAGGGTGGGGAACCTCAGGCCTTTGGGTCCAAAAGTGCCCCTCCAGGCCTCTTTATAATGCCAATATTTTATTTTTTACATAGGCCTCCTAAGTGATGTTTTTCTAGAAAAAGCGGTGCTGGAACTCACTATGAATGTCTCCCTTGTTCTTTCATAATGGCAATGGCGCCCACATTGAGTTCTGACTGAAAAAAGCCCTCTCCATTTTATCCTCACAACCAGGGTTGGTTTGTTTTTCATGAGGAACTCACAGGGTCTCAGTTCCAGCATCTCTCAGGTGGGCATCACTGCCATTCAGTGGGCAGTGCGTGGGGGCGAAGGCCCTGGTCCAGTTGCTGCTGTGGTGCCCAAGTGTGCATGTGCCGTGCTGTCATGACATGACAGTGTGCGGTGCGCACTGACATTGGGCATCCACAGTGTGGGGTCCAAATTGGCACCCCGCTCTGCCCAATCGTATTATCTGGAGAGGACTAGTCCTTCCACCAGGCAGGGGATAGGTACTGCCTCCTTCAGGCCGTAGCTTTCGGGATACAATTAAAAGTAACGAACTATCATTTCTCCACCCCTACCCCCCAAAAAGTTAACCTGAATTTTCTTCCCCAAGCAACAAAATGTCTCTGGAAGAGAATACTAACTTTACTGGTGTGAGAGACGAGTGGATATGCTGGTGTATTTATATGCCTTTCTATGACAAGTCAGAGACAAGCAAATCAGTCTCTTAAGCTTAAGCCAAGAAATAGTATTCTCTATGCAATTGAATATCAATATACGTATCAAGGCTTTGAGATTAGACCACTGAAGAAGCCCGGAAAACTACCTTGGGAGTGTGCTACCTGCAGGCCCCAGTAAAAGGGCCCCATCGGGGGTGAACAGCGGCCACTTGATTACTTGGACTGCCAGGGTACAACTTCATTAACATCCATCTACAACTTCACTAGCATCTCTCGGTATTGTGGACAACACCGAACTTACCTTTTGTTGGTATCTTCATGAACTTACCTAAAAAGATAAAGAAAACTAAAGACTTGAAAAATCCATTGAAATCAGACATTATACTGTAAGTTCATCTTAGGTTGGGTAGTTCGCAAGTCTCTGTGGCTTTGCAGAAGGTTTTGTATTTTTCTCAGAAGATTGATAAAGAATGTATAATCATTTTGGTAATTATTGTGTGTATATTAGTCGCCAATGTGTTGCATGAGTCACACTACTGGCCCATGTATATGGCAGCCAGCCCTCACATGGTTGCTTACGTTATCTGCCATGCGGCCTTCTGCATTGTGAGTGGGCCATAATGGCGGTAGTACTTTGAAGAGCTACTGCTAACCCTGACCAGGGTCCTGTCCTAGCAGGGCAGAGACATTTGTTTTGTTTGTGTTGAAAGCTTCGTCACGCTGGCCACGTGACCCGGAAGTGTCTCTGGACAGCGCTGGCCCCCGGCCTCTTAAGCGAGATGGGCGCACAACCCTAGAGTCGGACACGACTGGCCCGTACGGGCAGAGGTACCTTTACCTTTACCTTTAAAGGCAAAAGGCACTCCGGCCATTTTAAGAATGCTGGTGCTTAAGCAATGGCTGGCAGTGAGACAAAGTTCAGTCGCTTTCCAGTGGTTTTCTTCCTTTTCCCCATAAGGATTTGAACTTTAAATAGGAATCGCTAACACAACCAATCTTGTGTTTTACACCTCCGTTCCCGCACCAGTTAAATCAGTGTGCAGCAGCAGCAACAGCTCGTATCCTGCTGGGACTCCAACCCAGTCCTTAACTTCTGTTTCTGTGGCTGTAAAGCACATCTTTTTCCTGGCTGTAAGTTCGCTGGATCAAACAGGCTTCTTCCTTCTCTCTCCCCTGATGCCTTCCTGCCTGGTTTCTCTACTTTCCTAGGAAAGGTGCCATAACACTTTAAAATTCTTAACTTGCAATTCTCTGGCTCAAAGCAATATAATGGCCCTGGAGTGGACTTTCTAAATCTCTCCTTTCTCTCGGAGGCCTCGTGGATCCGGTTGTCTCACCTGAGCACTGGCCTGGTTTCTTGCAAATTAGAAGCTGGCGTTGGGGGACGGAGAGAGTTGGAGGTTTTGCTCATACTCTCCAAGGTTTCTTGTCTTCTGGCACTTTATCCTTACTTGTGTTCATTATAGCATTTTTTCTCCTCGCAGCTCCGTAAAAATTGTCTCAGGAGGCCCTTGTCAATGTCGGCTCGCAGGTAATGTTTTCCTGTTTCATTTTTGGCTCTCCCAACACTAGGCCTTGTAAACAACATGGCCAAAATCCGACTCAAATTCAAGGATGTGTAAGTTCCATTAGTGTGTAAAATAAATGCACAAAAAAAGAACAAACATTACTTATGGAAGGATTATATGCTTGGAATGTACTCACTTGTTTTAGTAGGAGGGACCTGCCCCTGACATCACATTTGGGGCTAACCCCACCCTCCAATGTACACATGTTGAGCATGGATGATGGAGTAGGGCTTGCTTGTGCACATAATTGTGGGGGTGGGGCCAATAGCACAGTCCCAATCCTATGACTACATGTGAGTGACTTGCGCACATGTAACACATAAAAGCAGCTGTTCTAGAGTGTTGATACTGATGTATCCTATTTAACAGAAGGCCATAACTCAGTGGTAGAGAATCTCCTTTAGATGCAGACGGTCACAAGCTCAATGTGAAGTTTTGCTGTCTGAATCCCTTGGCTGCCACTGCCAGTCAGGGTGGACAACTGTGGTAAATGAACCAATGATCTGACTCAACAGAAGGTAGATTCAGATGCTCCTTAATGCTTCTTGTCAGAATCTCAAAGTTTTCCAAGGTATTGTTGAAGGTGTGGCATGACTAAAGCATTATTACAAGTCACACTCCTCCTATTATCACAAAATACTTTTGTTGTGCTGAAGCAGCAGCAGCAGCAGCAGCAAACCCACAAGGCTTAGAGCAGAACAAAAGGTAGGAGAGTGTCCAGCAAGAGGAATGCTGTCATGCCAACACTGATTCAGTTAAAAATTCTTGTCTTTAACCTTTTATTCTTCAAATTTGTACTCTACCATTTGTACACAAATTTGTACTCTACCATTCTTCCACTCAATGTGATTTGCAATAACACAAATCTTCTTAAACACACATATCTTTACTGTCAAAACAGTTAACAAAGATAAAAGAGCAAATAAATAGAAGTAAATCAGACTGACAAAGCCCCCACAGAACCCCTCAGGGTATATCTAAACATCATAAGCATGTAGATTTTCTGAGGTAACAGTTTCCACTTTCCACAGTATGAGTGCCATCCCACAAAAGGCCCTTCTCTTATGACTTTCCACCTTTTTTCTACAGTCCAAAGTACTTGTTGCAAGGTCTCATCTGAGCACATGGTTTAAAAAAATACAGAACTGAATGGTATCCCAAAGGGACCAGGGCAAAAACGGAACTCACATATAAAATGTATATAAAACACTTTTTCTTTACCAATCTAGCTGAGTCCCTACACTTTTTCTAGACTCTAGAGTAAGTATGCCAAAATGATTATGCCAAACAACAGTATTCTGAAGTGTTTATGAAGCTAACATGCAATTGTATTTCAATAATTACATGTTAGAATAATTATATATAAAAGAGCCATGGCCCTGTAACTCGAGATACACTTATTTGATGTGGCCTCTGTACTGAACAAACTGCCCATCTCTGCTTTTGTGCCATGCTAATTGTTATGTTCCAGATTAGATTCAGACATCTCTATTTCAAACTAGCAGTCGTGCTCTACTTTACTTCATTTTCCTCGTTAATTTAAAACAGATGCCGGGGGTGGGTGCAGCCTCTGAGCCCTGGCACAAATTGTGCCCATTGTAAACTACTTTGACTGTGCTTCTCCATCAAGCTCTAATAAAAGAAGAGTATATTAACATTTCAATCTTGTCATATAGGTAATGTTTTGGAAATTTCCTTTTGAAACAGGGAACGGTGCATTTTCAATCCTCGTACAGGACTTGACCCGTTTGCCAATAAAGTCAAAGGAATGGCTTTGGTTTTGCTTTAATATGTAATAGATCAGATCACTGGGGAGTCTGCAGAATGTGACAGATGCAAGATTTGAATTAAAAGGGGGCAAAATACTAATACAAAATGGATTGCCTTAATATCAGATGCTTACAGGCACTTAGCTCATTTCCATGCTGTCACAGCTTCTGAAAATTCTGTAGCATCCCCCAGGTGACCTGAACTCAGATAAGGGCATCTACACAAGAGTAGGAAATGTCTGTGTATTGAATTGCGAAGTACAGACAGTCCTCATAATCTTGAATTAATGGAGTGGACCCTGATCATGTAAATGAATAGCACCACGCATATCAGACCATATGGCTGTAGATATTTAGGTCCAGTGCTTTGCTGGCGAATGAGTCTAAGAAAGCCATTCTGCTGCATGAATAACTTTGGGGTTGGGGTGGAGAAAATAACTTGGCTCTCTGGATTATGCAAGGACCACAGATGAAACATAGTTGATTTATGTTAGAGTTTAAATTGTTCATCAACTTTCTTTCTTTTTTTTAAAAAAATGCATTCAATTCTTTAAAACTTTGCAATCATCAAAATATTTAAAACATAGGATTTTCATGTTGTATATCTGATCGTCATGAAAATCAGCAAGAGCCCTTGGGCTTAAATGCCTTGTGGTGAATATAGAGAGGAACCCCAGGCTGCATGCCAATAGCCACTTGCCTGGGAGATACAGCGTATCTCAGACAATCCCAGCCTGTCTATGCTTAATTTGTTTTTATTTGGAGAAGAAAATGTTCTGTCTGTTGTTGTTTTTTAAGAAAGAAAGAAAGAAAAAAGAAAAAAAGAAAGAAAGAAAAGAAAAGAAAAGAGGTGCCATTACTCACATCCTCATAAAAGTACTGTGGGTGATGGTTCAAAATGGTGCCATGGACAGAGAGGGGAAAGTACTCCAGGCCATCACAAAAAAAGCTCTGGTGGGAATAAACAAAGTATTTAGGTTCTCCCTACTTGCAAAGCATCATAGGAATAGTTACCTTTTACTCACATTAAATTAAAACAAATATTGGAGGCCTGCGTGTCCGTTATCCATTTAGCAATCCACAAAACTTTGCAAAATACCCTTTAATGACAGACCGTAATGCGGTCTTATAAATATTGAAAAAGGGCAGCTTGAATTCTTCATGGCAGACACACTGAAGATACGCAAATCCAATACTTCCACAGATTCAAATATGCTTGCATCTTGTCCGAAATGTTCCTGCTAATTTGTCTTGGTTCGACTCCCCTCCCCTCCCAACTTTTGCCACAAATTGCTTCTGTCAGGAACCCTAGCGGATACGTTGCTGTTAAAATGTTCTCCTGAAACATCAAACACCTGCTGAGAAAATTATCTCAAAAGGTTAACACAGTAAGGCTTAAACATAAAATGCCAGTGCCACTCTCACATTCCCCCTACCTTAAAAAATAAATAAATTACCCACAGACTGGTAGAGATGGCTATCAGAGTTTTAAGTGCAGGCCATTCCCAGACATCAGGAATGCTTTGCTCAATGCATACAGCCTGATGTCTACACTGCCAGTGCCGTAAGAGCTTATACAAACCCAGAGAAATATTTAGGCTTTCTCTTTCCAAATCGTCCTCCTTGAACTCTCCAAGAGAACCAAGCAATTTAAATCAATGGACAACTGCAAGGGTAGGAAATGGAGGGCAGGAAGAATTAATAACATGCTAAATCTCAGCCTGAGAATAGCCATCAGGGTCTGATGTCAGCCGTTTCTGTTTTGGAGGATGCAATGATATTTGGCAAGGAATGATGATTTACAAAGAAAATGGGGAGGCCCATCTGCTCTCCTGCGATGCGACATAATAGCAGAGGCTGAGATGGCCTCTGATGCATTGGGTCACTGGCTGCTTGATATTACTGCTGCTAGGACGACTATTTAACATTTATTGCTCCTTCGCATTGGGGGGTAATATTTCAGTTAGGCCATATAAAATATAAATTTAAATCATTATTATGTCTCTATCCCTGATGGCAGGGCACAGGTGGAAACCATTAAGTGATAAACTATGACTGGTCACTGTTGTATGTTGATGGCAATACAGCAGAGCGCTGCTTCCAAGGAAACACTCTCAAGGAACGGCTCGTTTCTTCTGATTCACTGGCGCGTTGCACTGCCCTTGCAGTGAGGCAGCTCAGTTGCGCTGCGAAGGGCAGGACTACAGATTGTCTTGTTACATATGAGAGGAAGGGGCACTGGTGTGTGGTCAGTGTGCTAAGGGGACTAGGCTAGTCACCTAAATGTTCCCAGTAAATTAGAGTAAAGGTAACGGTAAAGGGACCCCTGACCATTAGGTCCAGTCGTGACCGACTCTGGGGTTGTGGTGCTCATCTCGCTTTATTGGCTGAGGGAGCCGGCGTACAGCTTCCGGGTCATGTGGCCAGCATGACTAAGCCGCTTCTGGTGAACCAGAGCAGCACACGAAATGCTGTTTACCTTCCCCCCGCTGCGGTACCTATTTATCTACTTGCACTTTGACGTGCCTTCGAACTCCGATCAGCAAGCCCAAGGCTCAGTGGTTTAGACCACAGCGCTACCAGAGGCTTCCTTTCCAAAACCCAGGATTCTTCTGTTAGCCCCTACCACCCCAAATCGCCCTTGCAAACTGGCGCTTCTGGCCCTAACTACTCCCTACGAAAAATTTCACCATGCACCACTGGGAAGGGTTAAAACCCTGCTGTGTTAGCAGGAGTCTTTTTGCTAACTTCAACTTAGTTGAATCTTGCCCTAAATATCCACATACCACCTTTCCTACAATGTTGTGTTTTCTCGTTCAAGCTTTACCTTATCTTAACTTCTCGTTCTCCCTTGTGTATCTATTCCAAATACAGTGGTACCTCGGGTTACATATGCTTCAGGTTACAGATGCTTCAGGTTACAGACTCCACTAACCCAGAAATATTACCTCAGGTTAAGAACGTTGCTTCAGGATGAGAACAGAAATCGTGCTCCGGCGGCGCGGCAGCAGCAGGAGGCCCCATTAGCTAAAGTGGTGCTTCAGGTTAAGAACAGTTTCAGGTTAAGAACGGACCTCCAGAACAAATTAAGTTCTTAACACGAGGTACCACTGTATTATGAATTGCAAAGGGCATGATCCTGCCAACGTTAAGTGCATCAGAGTCGTTGGCTTTGTGGGAATTAAGCACTTCAGCAAGTTTTTTAGATCCTGATCAGCGAGCGGAGCTTAATTTCCCCCCACTAAACTCAGTGGCACTCCAAAGTGCTTTACTTTGCCTGGGTCATGTCTAACAGCAACAAAGAATATTAATTGCAATAATTACTATCTATCCAGAGCTTACAGTGCTTAGCTTCTGTACATGGAAATATTTTTATTATTATTAATTCAATTTCTATCTTGTCCGTCCTCCAAGCACCTTGGGGTGGCATCAAAGGTGCCAGCTCCAGGGGACAAGCCCCTTTGGCCCTCCCCATATATTTTGGGGGTCAGGGCCAGGCTCTCCAATATTCCAGAATTACAGACACGAAGCGTGCAGCTGTGATGTGGCTTCAGTGGCCGGCTGCTCCTCCTCCTGCTGGTGGCACGTTTGGGTGGCATATATGATTTCTCCCTCCCTCCCACCCATTTAATTCTCACAACAACCCTAGGAAGCAGGAAGGTAGACTGAGGAAGACCCAAGTCACACAGTGAAGTTCATGGCCAAATGGGGACATGAACCTGGATCTCCTCAATCAGTTTCCCCAACTTAAAGCAGTAGTCCCAGTTTCTGATTTGATCCCGGAATGTCCCACTTTTCCTTAGGATGTGCCCCAAACCATTTCCAGACCCTCCTATTTCCCAGGAACAGTCCCAGATTTACAGAAGCTGACCAGGTTTCTGATTTGACCCTGGAATGTCCCATCTTTACTTAGGACATCCCTATTTTCTTCAGAGAAATGTTGGCGGGTATGGATTTTTGAGACCCCTGAGCCAAGGAGAGAAGTAACTAGACAACCTTTAGAAGACATCTGAAAACAGCTGTCTATAGGGAATTTTTAAAATGCTTTATTATGTTTTTATATTTGTTGGAAGCTGCCCAGGGTGGGTGGGGGAACCCAGTAAGATGGGGTGGGTGTAATAATAATAATAATAATAATAATAATAATAATAATAATAATATTTTATACCCCTCCTATCTGGCAGGGTTTCCCCAATGATAAAAATATCATACATTAAAAACTTCCCTAAGCAGGGTTGCCTTCAGATGTCTTCTAAAAGCCAGATACAGTGATACGGGTTAAGAACTTAATTCATTCTGGAGGTCTGTTTTTAACCTGAAACTGTTCTTAACCTGAGGTACCACTTTAGCTAATGGGGCCTCCTGCTGCTGCCGCGCGATTTCTGTTCTCATCCTGAGGTAAAGTTCTTAACCTGAGGTACTATTTCTGGGTTAGCGGAGTCTGTAACCTGAAGCGTATGTAACCCGAGGAACCACAGTAGTTGTTTATTTCTATGACACCTGATGGGAGGGGATTCCACGGGGTGTGCGCCACTACCAAGAAGGCCCCCTGCCTGGTTATTATTATATAATTATAATAACTGAATAGGACATATATCAGAGAAATGTTGGAGGGTATGCTATCACCTGAGGGAAGTAAGGGATCACAAAGGAAATCTGTGACATATATATCAAAAATTTTTTGAATTATTTAGTGCATGATGTTGGTGATTTTTCGTTAGGAAAACCAGCCGCTGTATAAGTTATCTCCGACAAGGTGAAGAATTCAGGTCTCTTGAATGGCAATGAAGAAAAAGAGAGACAAGGTGGAAACACTTTGGGATTGAATTGTGACACTCATCTGTTCTTTAATCTTTCATAAGGCATTGACTCTTCTATAACCTTTCTTGAAACAGCACACCAAGTCACGGTACTATACACCTTTGCTGTCACTTCCTGAGACACATATTGCAATGTTTATCTTTTTATCCATATGCCCTATGAGTTTCCGTGTGAGTCCTTTCATAGATGGCTGTTCCTCGCAGCTGGCTTTATTCTCTTTGACACTGTGTTGCACTGACGCAGCACTGTGATAGCTGCAAAATATGTTTCAGATGACACGTTTGACTTTGGTGACATGACAAGGAAAATAATTTAAAGCTTCTTCTGTTTGAACGGAATGCTTAACAGGTCACCACTAGCTACCAGGTAGCATTGGGGCCCTTTATGTGTCCAGCTGTCCTTTGTCAACAACCAATTGTCACTGTTTTTTGTGTTGAATGTATGCTATATGGTAATTTATGGACCGAATAGGTATCTAAAGCCATTTGCACATGCAGACCCTATATCTAGAAATGAGCAAACCAGTGATATTTTAGGGAGCAGGCTAGCAGGCGGGGCCCATGACTTACACCACAGGAGCCTACACAACACAAAACACTGTTGCTGTATGTAGGTTTTTACTTTATTTGTTTTTTATCTTATATTTTGGAAATGTACAGCCAGTTTTTTCCTTTTTTTTTTTGGCGGCCCCTAAGAGAGTGGGGCCCTAAGCTATAGCTTGTTTAGCTTATACATAAATCTGGCACTGAATTGCACCCAAGGCTACTACCGCCCCCGCCCCGCCCCCGGGATGGTATCGCCCACTTTTGAAAACATGGATACAGCCCACTGGTATATTCAGGAATAGGGGGCTGCCTTTTAAAAACATCTCTAAATTGCCAACGAGGCTCTTTTCCGATCCAAACAGTTGAACTTGTCTGACACTTGAAGTCTCAATTGTGAAGAGAGAGAGATAGAGATAGAGATAGAGATAGAGATAGAGAGAGAGAGAGAGAGAGAGAGAGAGAGTCCCCCAGAAGTAAGCATTTACGCGGTGGGATTCTCTCACAGCAATGCTAGATGACTACTTTTAAAGGTCAGGGTGATTAAAGCATATTAAATAATTCATTACCCTGAAACACACTCAGAAAATGAAGAGACAGTTCACGTGCTGGAATAAGAGTCTGAAACAGTTTTGGGGAGCAATCATGCATTTACAGATGGTGCCTGGCCTCACATCCAACAGAGGCCAGAGCAGTTTAAGACTTTAGCAACTAATCCACACCTAATGACCCACCTAAGTGGTACTCAGGATATCACTCAAGAAATCACTCAAGGTATCTCTCAAGTAATTAAGGAACAAAAGAAGAAAAGGCACACTAGCCTGGGAACTTCCTCTCTGCCCAGAACATTGGAGGCTAGACACCACACCCCCTCTACAGTATTTATAGGAACTCAAACATTGAGATCCCGCTCTGTTCCAGTAACAAGAAGCCGAAAGCACCAGCCTGAAGATGACGAGTGAGACCTCGTCGAAACGTCGCCTAGACACCCCAACTTTTACACGGGAAGACACCCGAGGACACCAAAACCTGCATATATATATATATATATATATATATATATATATATATATATTTGCTTTCGTAGATTTTCACGGGTACAGGAATGCAGGTTTTGGTGTCCTCGGGTGTCTTCCCGTGTAAAAGTTGGGGTGTCTAGGCGACGTTTCGACGAGGTCTCACTCGTCATCTTCAGGCTGGAAGAACAAGAAGCCGAAAGCACCAGCCTGAAGATGACGAGTGAGACCTCGTCGAAACGTCGCCTAGACACCCCAACTTTTACACGGGAAGACACCCGAGGACACCAAAACCTGCATATATATATATATATATATAATCTCAGAGCCAGGAAAGGCATTGATTTCAGGTACCAAGCTCCTCAGTCCTGAAGTGCCTTCTCTTCTCGGCCAAGCTTTGCACCTTATGACAGCTGCAGAGAGAGAGAGGCGCCCAAATGAGAGATGTGCTGAGTGAGAGATGATTTGAAAGGAGGCCAGGTGCAAAGAGGCATCTAGCACAGCAGCTCGCACAACTCGCAGCCAAAAGGAGCAGCTGCATCCCCAAGGAGCAGCAGAACTCTGTGGCTGAGAGTTGTGCTCAAAATAGCCCTGGTAATAGCCCTTGCAGGAGGAACAAGCCAATTTTTTAAATATAAAGCTGTACTGATGCACTTCCAGTCCAGGTGGCCAAAATGTCTGAAGATGCTTAGCTAAAGTTTGGCCCTCGCGTAGCTTCTATCAATGCCTAATGAGCAACAACAGTTCTGGTAAGAGTGGCTGCTATCAGTGGACATACAGTCCATGGTTTAGTGGTGAAAGCACCACGAAACCATGGACGGTATGTTCATGCAGCGTCTCAGATCACCTCGGCATTGGCCACAAAACTGCATTTGTTCCGAAGGGTTTGTGTCCCAGGCGGAAGGCGTGTTTCTCAGCGGCTTATGTGACCAGGCTGTTAATATCTCCAAAATGAATATCTATCTACTCAACACCCACAAGCAGAAACAGGATTATATTTTTATTTTCAAATTGCCACATAGATTATGGTGAGAAGTCTCCAAAGATTATCTGCTGAATGCCAGTTTTTAATGAATCACATTTGTCTTTCTTGATTAAGTCCATTATTACCCCCTTTAGTCTTTCACCAACCTATTAGCTGGATTTTTCACTTCACAGTTTGGAAGAAGAATTAGCCAATGAGGCAGGCACTTATCATCAGTCGGTTTATGTAATGCAGTTTACAGTTTATGAATTCAAGAAATTGTAGTTTCATATAAGAAAATTAATAACAATGTAATATCTAAATTGTAGCAGTACTGTTCAGTCCAGGCAAAGCAGCCTGCATGGAGTTTATAAAGTTTTCTTTCTTTTATCATAATTTAGGAGCAACATCCCTTAGAGAAGAGCATCTATTTTGAAACACTTTGGGAATTTTTGTCAATGAAACTTCAAGCGCCAGTTGGAGGTTGTTGTTGTTATGCAATTTAATAAATATATAAGCAGTAACTATACTACAGTCCAATGAAAATATGTAGAAATAATGTTGCCATAAGCTGAAGAAGTGTGGGTAATGTTGATGGTTTAACAAAGGATAAAAGGAGAATTCCCTAGATGCCTTGATCTAGATGCGAGACAAACACTCTCCCATAAGAGAGCCCCAGCAGGGATTTAAAATAACAAAATATGTGAAGTAAAGTGTGGGAATGTAGGCTGTTAGACCTTTAAAATATGCCCCTTTAAGTCACTTCAAAAGCTTTCTTCCCTTTTAGCATAGAAAAGTCCACACCATTTGGTAAATTAAAAATGGTTTTTACTTACAAACTCTTCATAGGTCAGATTCATGTGTTTTTCCAAACAGCAGCCAGAAAACACAGGCAACAAAACTTGGTTCCAAAATTTGGTAAAGAAACCAAAGACATCATTGTACGCAGGTTGTACGTTGATAATAAAGGTATTATTATAGAAACACAAAGACAGCTTGCAAGCCTTGCACGACACCTGAGCCTGGAGCAACCAGGTCCAGACCTCCATTAAACATTGAATTCACATGGCAGACTAAGAGTTTCCAAAGTATTTCTATAGAAAGACAAATGTGGCTTTGCATAAGCCACACAGCCATCTGGGCCAGCAGCCCAGGCATCCTTCCTGGTTGGTTACTTGCGTGTCAAGGTCCTCAGGTCCACCCCAATAACTCACACATCACACAGAATTTTTGTTTAAGGTTTTTGGCATAATTTTGGCCACAACTTTATTAAAATACAAATTTGTGAGTGGTTGCTTAGGCATTGGTTGCGACTATCTACCCGCACCATGGGGGACAGACTGACATTCCGCACGATGCGAAAGTCAGAATGGGGGAATACACTTGGGGGTTACGCGGAGCAGGGAACCTGCCCTCACCCCAAATGCAACCAGGAGCTCATTGCTATGGCCCGAGCCCCCTTGACAGAGTGGACAAGCAATAGTTAGCCCCCAATTCCTTTAACGGAATCCCTTGCAGCAGCAGCATTAGAGGGGCAGGCACAGCCAATCCATGCCCCTCAACCAACCAAACCATAAACCAATGCCTAACCACAACCTTATAAGTTGTGACGATTTGCTACGCAGTAGGCAAAAACCAAATGGCCCCAGCCAATCAGCCAGATGGACAAAATTCCTACCAGGCCCCCGCTCCAAAGCAGACGACCCCATGACAGGCATAGCAAGGTCAAAGTGAACAACCCTATTCTAGGGAGGGAGGGACAGGCAATCCGCTGCATGGGCGAAAAGAGGAAGCCCTAGCCTCGTGCAAGGAGTTTTAGCATTTCTGGCTGTCAATCAATAAATGGCAACATTAATTTCTTCCCAACAACAAGGGAAGCCCCAATCGCATCAGTGGCCAACGATCAGTTAGCCCGCCCCCAACTTTGGAGTGTCCTGGTGGCCCCCACCGCAACACGTGCTCTCCATGAAGGAGAACACGCTATGTTAGAAAAGGAAAAGAAAGCAGGAAAGGGGGGGGGGGAGAAACTTGACTTCCACCTTCCAAGGTGAGACTTTCCTAACTAAGTCTAGGAAAGCAGCTTACTCTGTGGTCTTAACCATTTCATGCATTAACTAGAGCTAGGCATTCTGGTTCTATTTGCTGCACCCTTGTACAAGGCTGTCCTAATTAATGTCCTCTATGTTTATAACTGAAGGGATGCAGATGGCGCTGTGGGTTAAACCACAGAGCCTAGGACTTGCCAATCAGAAGGTCGGCGGTTCAAATCCCTACGACAGGGTGAGCTCCCGTTGCTCAGTCCCAGCTCCTGCCAACCTAGCAGTTCGAAAGCACGTCAAGTGCAAGTAGATAAATAGGTACCGCTCCAGCGGTAAACAGGTAAACGGCATTTCTGTGCACTGCTCTGGTTCTCCAGATGCGGCTTAGTCATGCTGGCCACATGACCCAGAAGCTGTACGCTGGCTCCCTCGGCCAATAAAGCAAGATGAGCGCCGCAACCCCAGAGTCGGTCACGACTGGACCTAATGGTCAGGGGTCCCTTTACCTTTACCTATGTTTATAACTGGGGACAATACTAAACTACCAAGTCCCATCAGTGTAAGGATTTCCACTTGCACAATGGGATTTCCCCTCTCCTCCCCCTGTGCTCACTCCATACTCACCCACCTGCTCCAGAAGGTTGAGGGCACCCCAGAACAGATTTGGGAGATGCATGGCAAGATAAGAGGGGGAGAACATTCCATTGCACATGTAGAAATCCTTGTCACAGAATGTTACATTGGATATAAACTTGAATCTTAAGAAACACCAAGGCCGGATTTAAAGAAATCAGCAAACACATCCAGTTGATTGACACACAACTAATTCACACTTTGTGTGTGAGGGAACTGTATCTTGATTAAATGTGTGAATTTAACCAGATTTGCTAAATAAAATAAGACTCAAGAGTCAAATTACACATTCAGAAATATCACGTACTGTATTTCAGAATGTAGCTGAAACTCCCAACGGGAAAGTATTATCTCAGGGAGCAGGGTTCTAACTTGGGTTTTTTTTGTATAACATGCTGGCTTTTTTTACATGCAGTTCAATTTGTTTGGTTTTGTTTCTTAAACAGAGGCACTCATGCATGTGTATTGCTCCATCTATATTTTGAAGCCGTACAGTCTTTGTATGACTAAATGTCTTTGACCACTAGTATCTCAAACACTGGATGCTTGCAGATGAACCCCACCACACAAACACACATTTACTAATTGTATGTGTGAGGAAAAGGGTCATGACCACTAGCCCTGCCCTATTGGCCATGTTCCCATGGTGTGGGAGAAGCCATGATACTTTTTAAAGTGTGGTGAATGTATAGCACAGATGGAGCCTGTGTTAGCCAGAGATTGTTGTATACATGAAAATCACTGGGCTTCCCCATAGTGAGGAAGAGTCCTGCATTTACACAACAATCTCTCACTAATACAGGCCCATTCCACAATACAGTGGTAACTCAGGTTACATACGCTTCAGGTTACAGACTCCACTAACCCAGAAATAGTACCTCGGGTTAAGAACTTTGCTTCAGGATGAGAACAGAAATTGTGCTCCGGTGGTGCGGCGGCAGCAGGAGGCCCCATTAGCTAAAGTGGTACTTCAGGTTAAGAACAGTTTCAGGTTAAGAATGGACCTCCGGAATGAATTAAGTACTTAACCTGAGGTACCACTGTATACATTCAAAGCACTTTAAACAGTGTCATGGTTTCTCCCAAAGCATTATGGGAAGTGTAATTTATCATGAGCCCTGAGGGTTGTAAGAAAACCCCTATTTGCCTCACTGAGCTACACTGGGATGAAGGATTGACTGTTAAACCACTCTGAGAAGTGTAGCTCTGTGAGGGGAATAAGGTTCTCCTAACAACTCATCACTCTTGACAAACTACAGTCCCCAGAATTCTTTGTGGGAATCCACAATTGCTTAAATTGGTATGATACTGCTTTAAATGTATAACGCAGATGGGGGCACAGAACGCATGGCCGCTAGGGTGCATGGCTGGGGTGTGGTCCCACTTCCCCACACATGCACATTTGACGTCATGCTGCCAGTGCCCTACTTACTTAAGTAATGGAACTACCTTTAAAAGAAAGATAAATTGTTGACCTGAATTAAAAGTGTGTGTGGGAAAACTATCTTAGGTTATACCAAATCTTTTACTTACTGGATTCCAAATAAGAGCACATGTACACAGTCACCTCAGAGCATATAAGCCATTTAATGATTACAGCTTCACTCAAAAATCCCTGGGTATTTTAACGTTATGGGAGTCATGAGAAGCACCAACCCTACAGTGGTCACTGCCTCTGTGCTTTCCCCTCAAGCTGGTTAGGGTCTGCGTAAAGGTTTGACCCATGTGGTTTGTCTGACAGTATGTTTAGTACGTTCCACAAGAGATGTCCTTCCCAAGAGGTTGGTCATCTCTTGCATAGCAGGTTAAAAACACTGCCAGAGGAATCACAGGGAGAAAAGCTTTTCCTCAGAGACAAACTGGTATGGCAACATCTAAATATCTATAGGAAGGAATGTAGGAAGCTGCCATAACTCATATCAGACTGCTTGGTTCATATCATGTAGCACTGTGCCCTCCCCTCCAAAAAAATATCCTGCATTTCTCCCTACCATTCTCCATCAATTTATGAGAAACTAAACTGCATTTGGATCGTTAAAGGGGCTAGAGATGTTTGGTCAAATTCTAATGGATGGGATGGAGAAACATAAAGAACCAAAACTGATATGTCCACCCCTAATTGAAAAGAAACCTGTCCATTTCTGTTTGTCTTTGTTTCATATTTTTACTGTCTTAAGTTCGTTCTCCACTTTTCCACAGCTGATTGTTAGTATGGGTTTCTCCTCATAGAAGCACTTTTGTGTGCAATTTTGCTTAATGCAAAACATTTTTGCAAAGCAATTTCCCCCAATGTTCTGAAATTTTGTATGTTATTTTCACTAAAATATGCATTTTATGGTTACTTTACCTTGGTATGTACATTTCTGAATATGTTACTTGGCTGGAGAATTGCACTGCAAAATTCAAAGAAGTTTAAGTTTTGAAGGGCGGCTGTGTTTCAGTTCATGTATTGTTTTAGAAACTGCAGATTAGGTAGGTTTGCCTTATGTGAACTGAGAATAACTCTCTGGAGTTTCAGAGGGGACTTTTCCCTAGCACTGTAGATGTTGAGGGTTCAACCTGATGCCATTTGCACACAGAGCATCTCCTCTACCACTGATCTGCAGCCTTTCCCCAAGAAAGGGCCTGTGTAAAAAAAATGTTTTGGAAAGGTAAAACCTCTTCACAGTGCTCCAGTTCTGACAGTTCATTCATTGGGAGCCATGAAAGTTAAATGGGCTTCAAATTGGGTTTTATTTTCTAGTGGAGACATGCTATGATTCTTAGATACGGTGTGCCGCTTTCAGAATTTCTCTCAAAAACAGTTTTCTCATTTGGCCTAGCTTTAAAGCTTGGGGGCGAATGGCTACTTTGCTATATTGCTTTCTGTCATATCGCAGGGTGTGTGTGCTTTAAGCATGTTTTAGAGAGGACCAACCATCCCTCCCACACTATATATACAACACAAGGATATCAGAGCAGCTACTGCTGTGAATAAAAGTCTAAATTAGTGGCAATCATTGTTGCAGCTCAGGAGAGCCCCTCTAGCACAGGAGGGCATCATAGAGAGCCTGGAGTTAATCAAGAAATGATAGCAAGACATGTTTCCATCATGTATCATGTGACTTGATCCTGTGGCACCATGGCACCATGCATTCATACATGCTAAAAGTGTGATGTACATGAAGTGTTCCCTACTTCATCAGTCACCATATCAAGTCCTCTGCACATCTGGGCTTGAGAAGAAGGATCTCTTTCACCCTACACTTTTTAAGAATTGGTGACTAAGCTGCTTTCTTGCACAACATCAGTTTTGGGTGCAATACACGATGCGCAACCTCCGTACAGACCCTAGGAAACTCAAACGGTCCTCAAAACTTCCAGACTGATTCTGAGAATGCTATTCAGTATACAGAGTAGTTTGAGTAGTTCATCATCCCTAGTGGGATAAATTGTATAGGCATTTTATTGAGATGATTTGTTTTAAACTCAGCTTCTTCTCTTTCTTTCTCTTTTTTAAAATCTGGTGGAAATTCTGTGACCTATAATCCTGCAAATGGTCATTTTGACACTCGTAAAGAATTGCTGGTTATTTCAGGTTAATTCATCTCTTAAAAGCAGAAAAGCTTTGAAAATGATGTGGCTTCCCTGTTATTATAGCCACTGTATACGCACACCCCTTTCCCCTTTTAGTTTCAGCCGGAGACGTGCGCTTTGTGTGACCTCTGCAGCTTCTACTAGATACTCAAAAAGCATGACCAAGGTTAAGGGCAGGCAACAGTTATTAAAATACATTGTCAAGTACCATTGAAAACTCTAGCATAGATGCATCCTTGACCTTAACTACCATCTACCTTCATGCCTTTCCATGCTAGTATTAGCATTCCTTTATGATTCTGTAAGCCCAGAACAGCTACCTTGTGATCATTGCCCTCCGTTGTTGATAAGACAACGAGGAATGCAGATGTCTGTGGCTCGTGGTGCCATTTTTGTTGTCCGTGGCAATTGCCGCAGAAAGACAGAAACTCAAGCGGGAAAGATTTATCAGTCCAATTGCACTGTGGGGAAAATTGTAGGGTGGGGACTCCCTCAGATGTCATCTCTGATTCCCTGTAATTTCCCACTGGTTTCCACATCAGCCTTCCCTCATGTGATAAAAACTACAACAGAAATAATGAGAAAAGGAATCTGCAAGACTGTGATTGAATTAATGATATGGGCTACATCTTTGAGATTACATTTATTTGTTTACTTGGTTTATATACAGTTAAAACACAATGTCATAAAGTAACAACCTGCTGCCTAAAAGTTTCCGTCAGAGAGAGAGAGAAAACACACACCCTAGATGACTAAAAACACCCCCCCAAAACACCATTGTTTTTCAAAATAGTAAAATCAAATATATTTTAAAAGCCCAGGAGAATTTGTTTAAAGAACAACTGAACCAATACAGTGGTACCTCTGGATGCGAACGGGATCCGTTCCAGAGCCCCGTTTACATCCTGAAATGAACGCAATGCACGCCTGCGAGTGCGCAGGTCAAGATTCGCCACATCTGCGCATGCGCGTGATGTCATTTTGAGCGTCTGTGTGTACACGAGCGGCTAAACCCGGAAGTAATATGCTCTGTTACTTCCAGGTCGCTGCAGAGCATAACCTGAAAATGCTCAACCTGAAGCACATTTAACCCGAGGTATGACTGTAATGACTTTAGAGAAGACAGCAGCTAGTAGCCATGATCCCTATGTTCTACCTTCCATGCCAGAGATAGTATGGGAGTCGCAGGTGGGCAGAGTGCTGTTGTGCATCTCCCACAAGCATCTGGAAGGCCACTATGACAACAGGATGCTGGACTAAATGGGCCATTGGCCTGACCCAGCAGGGTCTTCTTATGTTAAGGTGCCAGGCGAGTCTCTCTGGGGAAGGCAACCATCTTTGAGAAGGCCCTCTTCCACATCACTTCACATGCAGGAGGCCTCCAGAGCAGGACCTCTGAGGAAGAGCTGTCTAAATTCTTGTAAAACAACACTTGCCTCTCAGCGTCTGTATGTGTCAGGGACTGGGCAGAGGAATGGTGGAGACTGCCTCCCCAGCCTGGCCCTTCCAGAGAAGAAGACATTTCAGAATTACAACAAGGGTTTAAGGGAAGTCACAGCTCAGAGGAAGTTGAGGGGGGAAGTTGGGAAATAATGGGAGAGGAGGAGGAGGCAGAACCGGAGTAGCTGGCTGACAAGTTATCACTAGAAAGCATTCCAGACCCACCATCTCCCAGAATCCGGTGAGCCTTAAAAATAGGGGAGCAAAGAGTGTGCTGTTGATGAATGAGGTAGTGGGAGAAAAGCAGGGCAATGCCGTTATTGCAAGAGGCTGCATTCTCAAACCTCTCTCTGTAAATATTGACTAAAAAGCAGGTGGTAAGAACTTTTCCTTTTCTTATCTGTTCCTGGCAACCTGCAGTGGGGGTTGGTTCCTCTGCTGCCTGACAGTATGTAGTCCAGAAAGAGAAGAGGTTCAACCCTGTCATGTCCTGCCTGAAGAGATTCCTGCCTCCTGCAAGCCTCTTCCAGTCATTGAGCTAGATGGACTCAGTCTTAGACAGCAGCTTCCAACTTTCATGATGACACCTCTTCCTTTGCCCATGAGAGTGATCTCAGGGTGGTTTCTGAGACTGGGAAGGGCATCACCTTCTGCACAGATGGGCTTGTGTGAGACATGATGCTGTTTTTGGTGTGCAGTCAGAAGCACTCTGTATCCATGTCAAACCCCGTGTTATGAACCCCTTGGGCGGATCCATGCAGAGTTCAATTTCCTATAGAGTTGAGAAAATGTTTGTTGAGTGCAATGGTAGGTCTTTACTGGCCCACCAGTCAGTAGTAGAAGTATTCCTCGTCCAATAAAGTTTACTGTCAAATTGTATTCAGTGGGAGCTGGCAAAAGCCATGCTGACTGAGGCTTGAGGACATGGACAAGGTGCTTTTGATGGACTGTCCCAGCATGGTGTAGTGGTTAAGAGCGGTGGACTCATAATCTGGTGAACCGGGTTCGCTTCCCTGCTCCTCCACATGCAGCTGCTGGCTGACCTTGGGCTAGTCACACTTCTCTGAAGTCTCTCAGCCTCACTCACCTCACAGAGTGTTTGTTGTGGGGGAGGAAGGGAAAGGAGATTGTTAGCCACTTTGAGACTCCTTAAGGGGAGTGAAAGGCGAGAAAGCAAGTCCAGTCTCTCTCTCTCTCTCTCTCTCTCTCTCCCTCTCCCTCTTGACCACTGCCCATTCTGGCTTCTTTGCGCAAGTTTGGAGGAGACCCAGGAGTTGATGAACACACCCTTGTATGAAGGGACAATTCAAATAAGGTGACTGCTGATGTCAAACTAAGGAAATATGGGATTCAGATGCTGGACTGGTGGTAAATGGGAAAGGATGGGGGGGTTCCGCCCTCTTTGAGGCCTGCATAAAAAGCCTAGACTACGAAATAGGGTGAAAATGATTCAGAATGACTCTGACTTCTCTGAGGCTAGTAGGTCCCAACCTCTACGTCTCTTGCACCCCTCCCAGCATGAACCAGACCCCATTCTGCCCTCCCTGCTTGGATGGGGATGAGGGACTCAATATTTATATCAGCAGTAGAATCACAAGCTCAAAGGCCTCCAAGTTTCTTCCTGCTAGAAGAGGTCCTCAAGGAGTGCAAAGATGTTTAGGCCCATCTGCATCTGGGAAATGATGGGAGTTCATTTTCCTGGATTAACTGCTAATCAAACCAAGAGAAAGGACTGACTGCCAATCTCTTGCAAGCGAGCTAAGAGATATTCTAGCTGTTACAACAGGGGCTTGACTGCTCTGAGTATACTGGTGTGTTGAGTTTAGTGTTTTAACAGAAAGTGGCACATTTGTGAAGATGTAAATGACATCTAATGCACTGAAGTAACTCTATGATTTGTAGTTTCCAGCATTCCCAGCTACGCAGCGGAAAGCCTCTAGGAAGTTTGCACTTTCTGATTTTCTCTCCCTCCAACGTCCCAAGCAATTATCCCTCTTCAGTGCCAGTTAATTTGTGAATAGAATATCAATAATTTATACGAGTATTAACGACGCTGATCATACCGGGGCAGAAAAGAAACATGATGCTTGACTTCTCTCTCCAATCCATAAAAAAGAGGCAATTAATTTTGGGTTTCTCCTCTCAAATCTGAAGAAAACATATTACATCTCGAAGTATATTTAGCAAGTGTTCTCCTCTTTAAAGTGGAACAATTCATCACTGTCTCTAAAATGAGGTTTATTCGAATGGAAATAACATGGTTTTTAAATAAAATATTTCATTGCCAGCTCCTGGTCTCCATATCATTACCTGTGGGGGGTTTTTTAAAGAGAGAGAAAAAAGTGTCCCTCACTTCTTCTTTCAAGAGTATCTTTAAAAATACATTTCTTCTGATGTTGATCCTTCTAACTCTGGCCCTTCCTGCCATCTCGTTTCCGAATCACTCCACCATGTAATTGTATATTACTGAGATAAGTTGTGACTTGTTCTGACTTTAGTATATTTCTATTTCTATTTAATTAAATGGGGTTTAGCACAGTGTTGAGAGGGGAGCCCAACTGCAAGGAGCAATGCTGGATGGCGGGTTTATTCTCTTTATCTTCCTCCACTTGAACCGTCCTCCCATAGCATCACAGCCATATAAATAACCTACGTGGTACTCGAATCAGGTTTGCTCTGGGCTTGAGATTGGAAAGTCTTTAGGTCAGGAAGGCAGAAGTATAATATGAATCAAGGTGACAGGAATGGCTTTTGAATAATTTTGTTAATCAGGCACCTTCAGCAGCTCCAGCCTCGTAACTTGTTTACCAGACAAGCCTCGACTAAATCTATGCATTTTTTTTTAAATTGCTAGGCGAGCTTTATTGAACCGAGCCTTAATTAGGGCAGCTGTGATTGTCTTGCATAATTAACTGGGCTTCATTTATAATTATTTTCTGATAGTTGAAATTGTTTCCCGCATGTAGTGACACACAGTACTAATGGCATGGCTGCAACCCCTTTGATTTCTGTTTATTAAATAAAGATGTGGATTGGACAGATGTAAAGGAGGCCATTGCTCTTGCTGAAAGGAGTTGCTTGCCACATGGGTCCTAGAAAAGCCAAGGTAAAGGTAAAGGACCCCTGGATGGTTAAGTCCAGTCTAAGGCGACTATGGGGTTGCGGCGCTCATTTTGCTTTCAGACAGAGGGAGCTGGCATTTGTCCACAGACAGCTTTCCAGGTCATGTGGCCAGCATGACTAAACTGCTTCTGCCACAACAGAACACTGTGATGGAAACCAGAGTGCACGGAAACGCCGTTTATTTTCCTGCCATAGCAGCACCTATTTATCTGCTTGCACTGGTGTGCTTTCGAACTGCTAGGTTGGCAGGGGCTGGGACCGAGCAACGGGAGCTCACCCCGTTGCGGGGATTCAAACCACTGACCTTCCGATCGGCAAGCCCAAGAGGCTCAGTGGTTTAGACCACAGTGCCAACCGCATCCCTATAGAAAAACAGCATTTCCATGTGCTCTGGCTTACAAACACCAGCTCTCTTGGCCTGAAAGTGAGATGAGCGGTGTAACGCCATAGTCACCTTTGACTGGACAGGGGTCCTTTCCCTTTCCCTAGAAAAGTCAAACATGCCAATGGAACGTGGTTAATAAATATAATAAATGACTTTTTTTTCAAAAAAGAAGAAGAAAAACTGTGTTTTCTGACATTTCTCTTCTGTACAACTGCTATGGGTGTAGGAATCCTGTCACCTTTTGCCTCTGTCCTCTCAAAGTAATTCCCAGCCTTCGTTTTCATTAGGATTAAGGTGGATCTTTTAAGAAATAGTTTTGTTTTGTGGGTTACCTGTGCAAAGGGGTATCCTGAGTGGAATGAGGTTGCCGGGGTGTGACTCTGGTCCTACTCGTGACAACTTGTGACTTCTCCTAACACCACCACTCTCCATCCATATGTTAGCACAGGTGTCTGAGGCAGGGAATTCTCTACATGTAACAGTGGTGTAGCATGGGAGAGGGCCCAGAGGGGTGGTGCAAAATTCTGAGAGGGACGCAAGCAGGTGCAACACTTGAGCACTCTGCCCTTGAGCTGGCCAAGCCAGAAGGTGGCGGAGCTGCCGAGCCAAGAAACATGTGCAGCCATCACTAGCAGCAGTGCCGGCAGTCACTGCCTCATGGGCTCTGTGTGTGCCCCCGTACTGGCGCACGCCTCAACCCCAGCTGCCTTGTTCACTGGGTGGATGCAACACTTTCCCTGCCCTGGGCACCAGCAACCCATGCTATGCCACTGGCATGTAGATCTCTCTGCAGATAGGCTTGACTGGATCATGGAAACCTGAACTTGCAGGGTGCCAGGACCTGCCTCATATGCCCAAGCTGAAGCATTGTTGTTGTCTAGTTGTTTAGTCATGTCCGACTCTTCATGACCCCATGGACCAGAACACGCCAGGCACTCCTGTCTTCCACTGCCTTCCGCAGTTTGCTCAAACACATGCTGGTAGCTTCAAGAACACTGTCCAACCATCTCATCCTCTGTCGTCCCCTTCTCCTTGTACCCTTAATCTTTCCCAACATCAGGATCTTTTGCAGGGAGTCTTCTCTTCTCATGAGGTAGCCAAAGTATTGGAGCCTCAGCTTCAGGATCTGTCCTTCCAGTGAGCACTCAGGGCTGATTTCCTTCAGAATGGAGAGGTTTGATCTTCTTGCAGTCCATGGGACTCTCAAGAATCTCCTCCAGCACCAGAATTCAAAAGCATCAATTCGTCGGCGATCAGCCTTCTTTATGGTCCAGCTCCCACTTGGTTCTCTGTCCACATACTGCTTAAGCCTTTCTTGTAGAATTTTAAGCATAACCTTGCTAGCGTGTGAAATGAGTGCAATTGTGCAGTAGTTGGAGCATTCTTTGGCACTGCCCTTCTTTAGGATTGGGATGTAGACTGATCTTCTCCAATCCTCTGGCCACTGCTGAGTTTTCCAAACTTGCTGGCATATTGAGTGTAGTACCTTAACAGCATCATCTTTTAAAATTTGAAATAGTTCAGCTGGAATATCATCACTTCCACTGGCCTTGTTATTAGCAGTGCTTTCTAAGGCCCATTTGACTTCACTCTCCAGGATGTCTGGCTCAAGGTCAGCAACCGCACTACCTGGGGTATACGAGACATCCATTTCTTTCTGGTATAGTTCCTCTGTGTATTCTTGCCACCTCTTCTTGATGTCTTCTGCTTCTGTTACGTCTTTACCACTTTTGTCCTTTATTATGGTAATCTTTGTACGAAATGTATCTTTCATATCTCCAATTTTCTTGAACAGATCTCTGGTTTTTCCCATTCTATTGTTTTGTTTTGTTTTGAATAATATTTATTAAAATTTCAAAGAAATTACAAAAACAGAAAAAAAGAAACGAAAAAATAAGAAAAAGGACAAAAAATACAAAATAGAGAAAAATAAAAACAGTTAAAAACAAATCAGTCTTTCCATCTCTTATCTTTCATTTACTTATTTCCCTGACCTCCTCTCACCTCCCTTTTTTGTATTCTAGTTCAGTAGTTGTTTCAGCAAATCCTTACCCTTTTTGCTTTTATCTTAATATTTTATCTTAATATATTGTAACTTTACATTTTCACCTGTTATCAATTCCTCTTTACTTAATCCTTTATATCTTTTCTGCTAAAACCACATAGTTTAATTCCAACATCTTTCTAACATTCCTTAGTTTTACAATATTTCTGTAGGTAGACTTTAAATTTCTTCCACTCTTCTTCCACCGACTCTTCTCCTTGGTCTCGGATTCTGCCAGTCATCTCAGCCAGTTCCATATAGTCCATCACCTTCATCTGCCATTCTTCCCGGGTGGGTAGATCTTGTGTTTTCCGGTACTTTGCGATAAGTATTCTTGCTGCTGTTGTAGCATACATAAGGAAAGTTCTATCCTCCTTTAACACCAACTGGCCGACCATGCCCAAGAGAAAGGCCTCTGGTTTCCCCATTCTATTGTTTTCCTCTATTTCTTTGCATTGCTCGTTTAAGAAGGCCTTCTTGTTTGGACTGTTGTAATAGAGGGAAGTGGGAGCTACGCATTGTCACCAGGGTGTGTCCTCTTCCTCCTCTTAATATATCATTTCTTAAGCACCAACATAACAATAATCTGTATTTGCTATATATTTTGGAAAGTTGCTTGTCAGTTTGCTATGTATCTGGGCTTCCTATTTCAGCCTTGCATATTTGGTTGGTACCCATGCCAATGCGTCCCACCAGTGCAGGGATATACTCTTGCTCAATGGAAATTCTCCCTCCCCCTTCTCTCAGTGTGCACCTCATACTCTCCCACAATCTGCTGTGGAGGATGGTGGGGGTGAACCCTGGACATATTTAGGAGGCACACAGGGGAGGAGAGGGTGGAGGTTTCTTTGTGCAAGCGTAAATGCATCTGCTGATGGGAAAAGTTGTGTGGCACTAACATTGAATACAACCCATGGTTCCAAAAACATATAGCTTTGGGGGGCAGGATGAAGGAAGAATTACTTATAATGCTGTTTTCATGAAATGTATCCTGCAAGAGTTCTGTCTCTTGGGGGGAAATTGCATTGCGCCGTTTTAGCAATTACTGCAAGTGTTTCTTAACTACAACCCCTGGGGCTTATGATTTTGCTTTTGTCAGCTATTCCCTTTTTGGTGGTGGCAGTGTGTGTGTGTGTGTGTGTGTGTGTAACTTGCTCATTTTTACCTGATTATTCATAATCATTTGTGCAGCCTGGGATCCCACAAATACAAAGCAAAATATATTTTTAGGAAAAGATTAACTCAGCAACAGTGTGATCTGAAAAAAATGCTCTATTCAGAAAGTAACCCTTTCCCCACAGCTATAACATTGTTCTGAAATGAAATGTTCACTTTTGTCTTGATTTGAGATTACCAAAAGGTTTAATTTATTTTAATCATTGTTTAAGTGACTTGAATTTTCCTTATAATGCTAGTCAATAAGAAGATTAAAACATAAATGGCAGTAAATGTGCTCTAAATATCAGGCTTGCTGAAATATTTCCAAGGCCCTGGATCCTCTTAACCATAATCTCCTTTTGAAAACAGGAAAAAAATGTCATCCATATGAGCATCTCATGAATTTAAGCTCTGATTAGGCAAGGAATTATGTACAGTAGCTTTAGAAATCTGATAATTAAAAAGGAAACACAAGATCCTTTTAGTTGTGACATTTAAAAGCCTAATAATGCTAGAGAAAGGTTTTCAGCATTTCAGGACCCCACTTTGGGAACTGCACAAGGTAGTTTATTTGAATTATAGGTGCTTTAAACACCAGTTTAATCATTCTGTTACTTGAAAGCAATAACTGGGTTGACATTACTTGGCTTTCAAGCCTTGCTCGCCTTTCCTAGTGAAAGGGGAAACAAAAACGATTAACATCAAATAACTAGTGTTTGTTGACCACTTTCCAAAGCTGGAGATTGGAGTTGGTTGATTTAATTTGTATGGTACACCTGTGACACAGCCATGCCCATTTTACAGATGGAAAGAGAAGAGGTGTAGATGAGGCCAATAATTCAGAGTGCTTTCCTAGTTTCCCAGACATTCATGGAGAGTAGATTTGAAGGGCCTCTCTGTACGAAGCAGAGAAACCTTCCCCTCCTTCCTGCTTCCACTGAGAAGCCACAGCAGTTGTTGCCTTCTTCTTCTTCTTCTTCTTCTTCTTCTTCTTCTTCTTCTTCTTCTTCTTCTTCTTCTTCTTCTTCGTCTGCTTCTGCTCATCCTACTCCATCATATCTCACCTTTTACATATGAAACATTTACTATTTACTACTACTACTACTACTACTACAGCTCACCCTCTATTCCATAGCATCAGAGGTTGGTAGTCAACAGTCTAATAAAACACATTATAAATACAGCAAGAGCAGTGAACAAAAGCACAACATCAAATACCGAAAGGCAGCAGCAGCTTACTGAGCTTTCTCTCAAAACATGTTTAAGAAATGTATTTTGTGGTTTGCTTAAACTGTCGAGAACTATGCAACAATACTGAGAGAAGTGCAAAAAGTGATGGGATGCTAATATCTGGTCTACACCCAGATCAAATTCCTCAAACAGTCCTTGAGCCCAAGTCATCTTTCTGCCAAGAGCAGCTAGCATACATGGTAGCCCAGCAATGAGCATGTTGCTGGGTCTTTCTGTGCAAATTGCAAAATGGTTTCTATTCTAGACAAGGGTTAGGGAACCTGTAGCAACATTTTTTGTGGGGGGGGGGGGGAAATCTGATAATTTCTGGTCATTTCATTGTTCAGTTCTCCACATTTCTGCATCAGTTTGCATTTGCATTTTTTGTCAAAAAGTAGTCCTCGTGAAAATTCACCAACCTTTTAGTGTGAATTTATGCTAACATTCAGTTTTTGTGTGCAATTTTGCCTAACAATGTAATGTATATATTTGTATGCTGGTTTGGCTAATATATGCATTTAATGACACCCTCATCTATACATTTTTGTACACATTACGTGGCTGGAGGACTGCATTGCATAATTCAGAGAAATGTGAATGTCAAAGGACAGCTATGCTTCAGTTCATGCATTGTCTTGGAAAGTGTGAATTAGGTGGCTTTCTTAAGTATACTTGGTTTAATTCACACTGAAATGAAAATGCATGTGCATTATCGAAGGTTTAAAATCTAGACTAGGCTAGACTAGACACATAGACACTCACAGCAATACACAGCCTTTTTAGATCACAACATCAGCTCACATTGGCTTGTGACCATGCCAGATTTTCTTTTTGGCTTTCCTGATGTAATGCTGCAATGCACAGAAAGAGACAGCAGGTGGTGACTATCATATGTCCTAGCTAGGGTCAGAGGACAAATTCAACCCAGTTCACATTTAAAGACGAACTTTCCTAGTTTATGCTTTCTGAAACAATACGAGAGCTCAAACACAACCATCCTTTCAAAATTCTCACTTCTCCCAATTTTGCAATGCAGTTCTCCAGCCACACGATGTGTGCAAAAAATGCATATACTATGGCATGGGTAGGCACACTAAGGTCCAGGGGCCAAATCTGGCCCAATCGCCTTCTAAATCCGGCCCGTGGACAGTCTGGGAATCAGCGTGTTTTTACATGAGTAGAATGTGTGCTTTTATTTAAAATGCATCTCTGGGTTATTTGTGGGGCATAGGAATTTGTTCACCCCCCCCAAAAAAGTATAGTCCCCCCCCCCAGGTCTGAGGGACAGTGGACCGGCCCCCTGCTGAAAATGTTTGCTGACCCCTGTACTATGGTGTATGTGTGCATATAAATGTGCATATTGGTGGAAATAATACAAAGGCGTTAGGATGACAGAGTTTGTTCTTTCAGCACACCAAGGCCAGTGAATCATGTGTGCATGTGAGATTTATCCCTCTGTCACTAGACATTTGCTGAGATTCCACAAAGTTCTGTGTGGTCCAGGAACACTGCTTATGCAAGGATTCCAATCTGCATGTGGATCCAAAGGATGTGGGGATCACTGTCCCTTTCCCCTTATTTCTATACACTTATTTCTATACCAAGTTTCCACGATTGTATCAGCTAGTCTCTCCTGCCCCCATGCACATGCACATGTGATTCTGGCAGTGATAACCGTGACAGAAACAGAACAATGGTGCAAAGGTTTTGATCAGCAGGAGCATCGGGGACAATCAAACTCTCCAAATCTTCATGAACACGTTTGCGGAGATAGACTGCAGACAAATCCGATGCCCTAATAAAAATAGCTATTTAAACTTCAGGCTGCTGGGGCCAGGTGCTGGCAAACTTCCCTACTAATTTAAGATTTGGATTCAGGCATCTGGAGAGCATCCTGCTGACATACACACAAAGCAACTAACCTGCCATGTCATTTCCTTTTACATTTATTTGGATCAGTGGATTCCAAACTTTTTTCCTCGGGGGAACCCTTTCCTCATCAACTTGTCTGTCTTGCCATATCACTTGGTCTGCCCAGCTAGTCGGCTTTGGAATGTGTTGCAAAGCATTCTGGGATACTTTCTAGGGTCCATATGGAGCATTAGCCAGGCCCATTGGGTTTTGCTGTTGCTCTATGTCAGAGATGGCTAATCTGTAGCTCTACAGAAATTGCTGGGCTACATACAGCTCCTATCATCCGGACCCAGACCATTAGCCATGCCAGCTGGGCCTGATGGGGATTGGGGTCCAACAACAACAACCAAAGCCCCATAGCTTAACAACTCCTGCCCTATATGTGTTCCTTAAGGGTAAAGGGACCCCTGACCATTAGGTCCAGTCGTGACCAACTCTGGGGTTGCGGCGCTCATCTCACTTTATTGGCCGAGGGAGCCGGCGTACAGCTTCCAGGTCATGTGGCCAGCATGACTAAGCCGCTTCTGGCGAACCAGAGCAGCACACAGAAATGCTGTTTACCTTCCCTTCGGAGCAGTACCTATTTATCTACTTGCACTTTGATGTGCTTTTGAACTGCTAGGTTGGCAGGAGCAGAGACCGAGCAATGGGAGTTCACCCCGTCGTGGGGATTCGAACTGCCGACCTTCTGATCAGCAAGTCCTAGGCTCTGTGGTTTAACCCACAGTGCCACCTGTGTCCCTCTATATGTGTTCCTTAGACTGCATCAAATACTCCCCTCTAGTTACACACAGCAGTTGACAACCAGCAGTGGTGCACAAGCTGTCTTTCAAGAAAGCTTGTCTGTCATTATCGATCTTCTTATCAAGGAACCCCTCATAAGCTCCCAAGGAAGCCTAAGGTTCCCCGGAGTATGAATTGAAAACTACTGATTTAGATTGCAGGTAATCCAGGACACCCAACCTGGTTTAACATCAATATCTCTTTTCACCTCCCCTTTTCTGCTCCAACATGATTCATCTCTAGTCGTAAGCGACAAGTAATTGCTTAGTACAAGTGAATCCTCATAAATATTGATTGTGAAATATCCTGTAAATGTGCAATGAAACTAGTGAGAAACATTAAAAGAAACATGTTTACCAAAGAATCTTGAAAGGCAGGAAGGGGTGTGTGTGAGGGGGAAACTAATTCCAGAAGGAAGTCGCACGTGTCAACTCTTTTCTCCAGTTGGCTAAGTAACAGCAAGGCTGTTTCCTAACTAAACAGTCTCATTAACATAAGCATAACTACAGGGTAAATTTTCAAGCTCATTCCACGGAATTCATGGAAGGGGAGGGAATATTCTTTTAATATGCACAAGTCATGCAGACAATGATATGAAGCTAATTCGTTTCATCATATTATCACCGTATCACATTAGCTTAAAAGAAATAATAATGCAACATGGAAAATGTTTGCATATTAGTGGAAACTCTCATTGTACCCTATTAGCACCATATCATATTAGTATTGCATTAGGCGATTATGCTTCAGTGCTAAAATGATGAAATCCCCACTGCGAAAACTGATATTGAATTCTTGTAATGTTTTAGAACCATTTTTAGCTCCACACATAAATAATTCATGGGAGAAGATCTAATGAATTGATGAGAGAGAGAGAGAGAGAGAGAGAGAGAGAGAGAGAGAGAGAGGAACCATCCCTTGACATTATGAGAATATTTATGAATGTAAAGTCATGAAAAATTATTTTAAAAAAAATATGGAGACCAAAATATCTGGCTTATTGCCATAGCCTGCTTACATACCCTGAGCAGAAAACTGAGGCAGGCACCCATGTTTACGTGTGAACCTGCCGAATTGATTGAAAGAAATGACTGTCTATGGGCTGGCAGAGTCTTGACATCTTGCCTGGAGCAAGTATAGAATCATAGAGCCGGGTGTCAAAGGTCATCTAAGCTGACAGCCACCATCACCTCTGCCAACAAGAATTTCCAGGACTGCAGACAATTGCCCCAGAAACACTGATATTTGAAATGAAGCCATTTTCACAATTTCTCTAGGCAACCAGGAGCTGGAATACATAACCAGGAGAATCGCATGGTGTGGCTTTCAGACCACAAGTGAAAAGATCACAGTCTTTTTAAAGAGAGAGAGAAAAAGCCTGCATGTTGAAAACTAGCTCACCAAGAACAAAGGTTTCACCCCTGGTGCAATAGTTAACATTGCTTTAAACACGGGGACAGTGGGCAGGGGGATTGAGCAGTTTAGAAGTACCCCTTTATATCCAAGTGAAGATGGTTGAAGCTATCTTAGCCCATGAGCAGATCAAGAGATAAGACTTAATAGAGATAGGTTTGAGTCTGGGGTGGTAGTTTCATCCCAGTATTTCTGGAGCTGTGTTGTCATTCTTTCCAGGGCAGGGGGCTATTTCCAGTATAGTTGCAGGTGTATGAGCAAAAAACCATCAAAATGTTGGTGTAGCATTAAAAATACACAAATGCCAGAGCTGATAATGTCTGCAGGTAATATCTGTTGACCAGCATTAGCTGTTGAGCGTTGTTTGTTAGGAGAGCCCCGTTCCTTTCTCAGAGGTACAATTCACAAAATTTCCCGAGAAGAGGGGATTGATTGCCAAATCACTCCCAACTTTTTTTTTCTTTATTTGCTCTGGGTAAGGAATAGGGGTGTTCTAACAGCTGGATTATGGAGAAAGCTAGAGAGTTCCAGGAAAAAAAAATCTACTTCTGCTTCATTGACTATGCAAAAGCCTTTGACTGTGTCGACCACAGCAAACTATGGCAAGTTCTTAAAGAAATGGGAGTGCCTGATCATCTCATCTGTTCTCTGAGAAATCTCTATGTGGGATAAGAAGCTACAGTTAGAACTGGATATGGAACAACTGATTGGTTCAAAATTGGGAAAGGAGTACGGCAAGGCTGTATATTGTCCCCCTGCTTATTTAACTTATATGCAGAATTCATCATGTGAAAGGCTGGGCTGGATGAATCTCTAGCCGGAATTAAGATTGCCGGAAGAAATATCAACAACTGCAGATATGCAGATGACACAACCTTGATGTCAGAAAGTGAGGAGGAATTAAAGAACCTTTTAATGAGGGTGAAAGAGGAGAGCACAAAATATGGTCTGAAGCTCAACATCAAAAAAATGAAGATCATGGCCACTGGTCCCATCACCTCCTGGCAAAGCGAAGGGGAAGAAATGGAGGCTGTGAGAGATTTTACTTTCTTGAGGTCCATGATCACTGCAGATGGTGACAGCAGCCAAGAAATTAAAAGATACCTGCTTCTTGGGAGAAAAGCAATGACAAACCTAGACAGCATCTTAAAAAGCAGAGACATCACCTTGCCAACAAAGGTCCGTATACTTAAAGCCATGGTTTTCCCAGTAGTGATGTATGGAAGTGAGAGCTGGACCATAAAGAAGGCTGATCGCCGAAGAATTGATGCTTTTGAATTATGGTGCTGGAGGAGACTCTTGAGAGTCCCATGGACTGCAAGAAGATCAAACCTCTCCATTCTGAAGGAAATCAGCCCTGAGTGCTCACTGGAAGCACAGATCGTGAAGCTGAGGCTCCAATACGTTGGCCGCTTCATGAGAAGAGAAGACTCCCTGGAAAAGACCCTGATGCTGGGAAAGATTGGGGGCACAAGGAGAAGGGGACAACAGAGGACGAGATGGTTGGACAGTGTTCTCGAAGCTATGAACAAGAGTTTGAGCAAACTGCGGGAGGCAGTGGAAGACATGAGTGCCTGGCGTGCTCTGGTCCATGGGGTCATGAAGAGTCGGACACGACTAGATGACTAAAGAACAACAAGAACAACTTTTTGCATCCTTAACTAGGGTTGCCATATTTCAAAAAGTGAAAATACAGACAATTGTTGAGCTTTTTTTTGTAGGCTGCTTGTTGTAAAACAACAACAACCCTGAAAGTGGTTTATATATACTTGCTAAGAGAAAAGTATACCCTTGAGGAAAGTGAGGCACTGAGGCAGGGATGTCGCTGGGTGTGTAAGCCTGCTTCTGCCTAACCATGTCCCAGAGCATTTTGAATCACTGCCTTGCACATACCCCGCAACATTGCTCTGATGGAAATAGTGACATCCTATTCCATAATAATAATTTTACTATTTATACCCTGCACCTTTGAGCGGGTTGCCCCAGTCACTCTGGGAGGCTTACTACATATATAAAAACATAATAAAACACAAAACATTTTTAAAAACTTCCCTTCCTTCAGATGGCTCAGGGGTCAAATGACTCCATACTCTCTAACATTCCTCCAATGAAAATACGGATATCCTACCATACCATCCAACATTTCTCTGATGAAAATAGGGTTGTCCTAAGCAGGACATTCTGGGATTAAATCAGAAACTGGGGCAGCTTCTGTAAATCCGGGACTGTCACTGATAAATAGGGACACTTGGTTGGGTGGAGAGAAAACTTCCATCTCTGGACTATGTATATTTTAGCTGCTGTCTCCAGGTCAAGGGAAAACTCCATGTTCAGGTAAGCTGAGTTGTTATTCAAAGCAATCTGCTGATTTCCTAATGCCTCTGATGGCAAAATATCTCTCACATTATTTTAAAAAGAACTTAAGCATGCCTTCCAATCTGTGGATCACACCCAAGTACCAGAAGAAGAATTGGGCCAAGCTCTTTCAGAGAACTAAACAGCCTTTGGATACAATGGCAATAGGATTCTGCATCTTTCCACAAAATGTAGGTGGGTGAACTACTTTGTGATCAGATTCACTGAGTTCAGCTCTTCTTCATTACAAGCATGAATGCACCCACCAAGTTTACACTGAAGAGCAAGAAAGCTTATGGAAAACATTTGCCCTTATATTCTTTACACAGCATGCTGGAATTTTTGTAGCACATCTCTATAAAGGCTAATGGCTACCTGACTGTGCACAACTGCGAATATTCAAGGTAAAAACAAAAATGCTCTTGGAGTGATAGGGGTTCTTTTCCCCTTAGTGATATGACCACTGCATGCTAATTTGATTATGAGCACATATATATTTTCATGGAATTGATGTGATGTTTTCTATTCAGAATTCAATGGGCCAAGATAAGGAAGTACTTCCTAGTTCAAAGGCCTTGGGCTTGATTCAGAGTTGGCCTGTGGTTATGGCAAATATATGCAGCCATATTTAGGACTGGAGCCATAAGAAGCTGATCCTAGCACCCCAAAATCATGATGTGGTGCCTAGGAATTTGAAATATTTTCCCTGCCATATAATAAAGTTGCAAGGTTCAGGACATCTCTCTCTCTTGAGACTCTCCTAGACCACATCTGCACGATTCATTCAGGGACTATCACACCAACTTAAACAGCCATGGCTTCTCCCAGGAATCTTGGCAAATACAATTTGTGGTTCAGTTGGCTATGGAGATTGCCTGCATCATTTTGCAAACAATGCAGTGGTGGCAGCGGCACTCCAAGGGCAGGTAGGCAGGCAGGCAGGAAGTATTCCATCACTGGCTGTATAGTGGACAAGAAGTAGCAGGGAGTTAAACTAGGACTGCCATACACCTGGATTTTCCTGGACATTTCTGGGATTTCAAAGGCGGATTTGACATCCAGGGGAAATTTCTGAAAGGTGGTGCTTTGTGCCGGATCTTAGGCAAGTCAATCAAAAATCATGTTTTTTTTTTACTTTTTGAAATATGGCAACCCTAAGTTAAACAGCAGTCAAGCAAGCAGCTGGCAGACCACAAAGGTGACATTCCCATTGGTGTCAGATGAAAGGTGCAACCTGTCACCTCCTGAGCTCACCCTGGCTCATCATTGGGCTGACTCTGGACAGGAAGCGGGCTGGTTCACTTTTCCGAAAGATACACTCACATACATTGCACAGCTTGCCACTGTATATTTAAATCACCACCACTACAAATAAGTTTAAGTAACATGATCACTGCAGATGGTAACAGCAGTCGTGAAATTAAAAGATGCCTGCTTCTTGGGAGAAAAGAAATGACAAACCTAGACAGCATCTTAAAAACCAGAGACATCACCTTGCCAACAAAGGTCCATATAGTTAAAGCTATGGTTTTCCCAGTAGTGATGTATGGAAGTGAGAGCTGGACCATAAAGAAGACTGATCGCCGAAGAATTGATGCTTTTGAATTATGGTGCTGGAGGAGACTCTTGAGAGTCCCATGGACTGCAAGAAGATCAAACCTCTCCATTCTTAAGGAAATCACTGGAAGGACAGATCCTGAAGCTGAGGCTCCAATACTTTGGCCACCTTATGAGAAGAGAAGACTCCCTGGAAAAGACCCTGATGTTGGGAAAGATGGAGGGCACAAGGAGAAGGGGGCAACAGAGGACGAGATGGTTGGATAGTGTTCTCGAAGCTACCAGCATGAGTTTGACCAAACTGCAGGAGGCAGTGGAAGACAGGAGTGCCTGGCGTGCTCTGGTCCATGGGGTCACGAAGGGTAGGACACGACTAAATGACTAAACAACAACAACCTGGCTAATGCTCAGGGATAGTCTTCTGTATTTGGGAAGAGATATAACAGAGAAAATGGCCTATGGAAAAAAGGGAAGGCAATATTTCACCCCCTCTAATCACACTTTTTTTGGACCCTATTTTTAATTTTTTGTTCCCCTCGCCCCATGCTCTTTGTATGGGAGATATTACCACAGCTGCTGCAACAGATGCTATTCTGGCCCTGCATAGCTTTCATGTTTCATCTCCAAAACCTGGAAATTTTTACAATATTCATTTTGCAGCTGAATCTGAAAGTAAAATGCAACCGCAATTGCCAAGGAAAAAGAAAACACAGCTTTCTCCAAGGAATCAGAAGGGCATAATCCCCTCAAGCTGAGAAAAGCGCCTCGTATTCTAACAAATGCTGGCTGCATGGATGATATGCCTGGATTCCCCCCACTGAAAATATGGAACAGAAAAGCTCAAATATTTGACTTTGCTCTGCATCCTTCTTGCTAATGGGGAGGCATGTGATGAGTGCCATCCACCCCCAAAACTATATTCTTGGCTTGCTTGAGGAGTTATCAGCTGTCCAGTGCCATCAATCTAAGTAAGGTTAATTATGGTGATCTTCAGGACACTGCCAGGTGGGAGATTTTGTATTCCTAAAACCCACAGTGGGAGATGTCTTTCAGATGTTGTTGGATTCCAGTTCCCATCAGCCACAGCCAGCATGTTCAATGGTCAGGGATAATGGGAATTGCAGTCCAGCAGCATTTGGACTCCCCAAGTTAGGGAAGGCTGCAAAAGACTTTTTTTTAATAATAATAAAAAAAGGCCTGGGCATATCCACACTACAGACTTAACCTGGTTCAGTGGTCATTTCCTATGGAACTCTTGGAACTGTTGTTCTGTGAGGAGCTTAGAGTATCTAATGAGTCTCAGGGATAGCTCAGTTGATAAGAGCATGAGATTATTAATCTCAGGGTCTTGGGCTTGACCTCCCTGTTGGGCAAAAGATTCCTGCCTTGCAGGGGGTTGGACTAGATGACTCTCGTGGTCCCTTCGAACTCTACAATTCAAAGCTTCAAAAGGGTTCTTAATGTCTCAGCCTATTGCTAGTCCTGGGGACTTTTTGTTTTGTTTTGTTTCTTTGCCTTAGGAGAGAACCTGTGAAAATTAAAGAGGTATAACCTTTTTTAGGATTTTGCAGTGAAGATAGACCCTTTGAAACAGTACTCAATTTGCCCGAGGTGCCAACATTCATTCTTTGTGTCTTGTGTGGCTTATGGTCAAAATCGTTCTGCATTACTTTAGGCTGAATTCCAGAATATCTGAAGTCCCCTAGAGGCACGATCAGTGCTGCTTCAATAGGCAGGTATGTTCTGATGTGATGCTGCAGAAGGATGCCAAAATAAAATCAATGCTGTATCAGGTCCTATCATAAGCCTAGTAGTTAGGAATAGTGAGTCGGTTATATCCTCACTGCAAATACATGGATTCCTTTTTATCTGACATTGGGTTGCAAAGCTCTTGCTTTCTGAGCTGCTGTCAGGTTGATCAAATGTGAACAAAAGCCACGTTTGAATTTTTCTACCATCTCTTCTACATATTCCTCCATGTGTAAGTCAGACACATGGGAATGGGGCAATACCTCCTTGCCTTCTTGTCTGTCCTGAAGCTAGCATAGATTTAGTTATTATCCATCCACATAGTGCCAGGGTGGGGAACCTGATGTCTAGGGGGCAAATGGAGCCCCCTCTCTGTCTCATTCCATCTCATTTCAATTTTAATTTGCATGCCACCCTTCTTATGTTACTATACACAAGGCAGTTTACAAGCTGAAGAAACAAGATAGGCAGCAAAGACCACACACCTAATAATCTGATCAAATACAAAAAAGTCACAATAACTGAAGCAATATTCAACAATCCATCAGAAAAGAATAGGAAACAGTAAAATTAAATATCAGCAATTAATAATTAATAATAATAATAATAATAATAATAATTTATTATTTATACCCCTCCCATCTGGCTGGGCCTCCCCAGCCACTCTGGGCGGCTTCCATAAAAACCAAAAATACAATAAAATATCACACGTTAAAAACTTCCCTGAACAGGGCTGCCTTAAGATGTCTTCTGAATGTCAGGTAGTTGTTTATCGCTTTGACATCTGCTGGAACGGCGTTCCACAGGGTGGGCGCCACTACCGAGAAGGCCCTCTGCCTGGTTCCCTGTAGCTTTGCTTCTCGCAATCAGGGAACCACCAGAAGGCCCTCGGCGCTGGACCTCAGCGTCCGGGCAGAATGATGGGGGTGGAGACGCTCCTTCAGGTATACTGGACCGAGGCCGTTTAGGGCTTTAAAGGTCAGCACCAACAATTGAATTGTGCTCGGAAACATACTGGGAGCCAATGTAGGTCTTTCAAGACCGGTGTTATATGGTCTCGGTGGCCGCTCCCAGTCACCAGTCTAGCTGCCGCATTCTGGATTAGTTGTAGTTTCCGAGTCACCTTCAAAGGTAGCCCCACGTAGAGTGCATTGCAGTAGTCCAAGCGGGAGATAACCAGAGCATGCACCACTCTGGCGAGACAGTCCGCAGGCAGATAGGGTCTCAGCCTACGTACCAGATGGAGCTGGTAAACAGCTACCCTGGACACAGATTTGACCTGTGCCTCCATGGACAGCTGTGAGTCCAAAATGACTCCCAGGCTGCGCACCTGGTCCTTCAGGGGCACAGTTACCCCATTCAGGACCAGGGAATCCTCCACACCTGCCCGCCTCCTGTCCCCTAGAAACAGTACTTCTGTCTTGTCAGGATTCAACCTCAATCTGTTAGCCGCCATCCATCCTCCAACCGCCTCCAGACACTCACACAGGACCTTCACTGCCCTCACTGGTTCTGATTTAAAAGAGAGGTAGAGCTGGGTATCATCTGCATACTGATGAACACCCAGCCCAAACCTCCTGATGATCTCTCCCAGCGGCTGCATGTAGATGTTGAAAAGCATGGGGGAGAGGACAGAACCCTGAGGCACCCCACAAGTGAGAGCCCAGGGGCCTGAACACTCATCCCCCACCACCACTTTCTGAACATGGCCCAGGAGGAAGGAGCGGAACCACTGTAGGACAGTGCTCCCAGCCCCTCAAGACGGTCCAGAAGGTTGTTATGCTCGATGGTATCAAACGCCGCTGAGAGATCCAGCAGAACTAGGAAACAGCTCTCACCTTTGTCCCTAGCCCGCCGGAGATCATCAACCAGTGCGACCAAGGCAGTTTCAGTCCCATGGTGAGGCCTGAATCCCGATTGGAAGGGATCCAATTACAGTTTACAGTTTACACTTATCAATTGTGATAAAGAATTACGAAACTCTAACCAATAGTCTGGTCCTTATGACTTGCCCCAGGCCACCCACCCACTTGCCAGGCCATATCCTCACCATCTTCACCCACTCCTTGAGTATTTTTGCCTGACTGGAACGTGTGCTCGAATTCTGACAAATAACTCTTTCTTCCCTGGGTGGAGTACAGAGAGAAGCAGGTGGAGCAACTGGAAAGATGGGCAAAGGTAAACTTTAGTTCCGTTGCTCTGCCCACTTTTGCCTCTAGCCTCGCCCACCACCTCCAAGTGTCCCCCATAAGGTTGCTCCCAAGGAAATGTGGTCCTTGTGCTCTGATTCCTCAGCTGTGATGTAGTGGCAATGGGAGGGGGAATTTTAAAAAGGCCAAATGGAGAAATAACACCTGCAGGCATGTGGCTGGCAGGGGTGAGAAAGTGGTGGTTTCTTCATTGTGGGATTTTCCCCTTCCCTTGAGCATCACTCAGCTGCTTTTACCTGGATTACTAATACAACCTGATTCCACAGAATCCCAGAACTGGAAAGTTAGTCGTAAGGGACCCAGGCGCTCATCTAGTCCAGCCATTGCAGGAATCTCCACTAAAGCATCCATGACAGATGGCCGTCCAACAGCTGCTTGAAAACCTCCGGGGATGGAGAGCCCACCACCTACAAGTGCATTGCCTATTTACTGTGGAAGAACTTTGAAAAGCAGCCTTGCCAAACAAAACTTTGTCAACTGGCCAAAGGGTGTCCAGAAAGCTTTTAAAGGCAATAACAATGCGATGCAATGATGAAACGCACCACAAAAAAACTGAATTATGTTCCCTGGCATGGTAGCAACAATGTGGATGTATGCATTCAGAAGTGCTGTTCTTTATTCATTCATTTTGACAGGAGTGCCTGAAAGAAAGATAATTGTTCAGAGTTTGGATGGATGTGTCCTCCGCAAAGACAATGAATTTTCTACTCATGAGCTATTTCTACAGCCTTCTGCCATTAACCCATCTTCACTGAAATGGAAGGGAAGAGTGCCATTTCTGAGCAGAAATTCCAAAATGTGCTGATTGGCGAGCTTCCCTGTCGCCTTCTAACTAGATGGCACAGCAGGCCTTTGGCAAATTCCTTCTGCCAAAGAGTCAGTGACAAATGAAGCTCCTGGTATGTGTTATGGAGACACAGTAGGCAGCGAGTCTCATTTGGACAAACTTCAGCTTTAGGAAACTTTTTCCAAAGTGGAAAACTTGGGGCAAGGCTGCTTGGCTACTATGGAAGCTGGAGAAGAGCAAATGATCATTTTCTTCAAAATAATAATAATAATAATAATAATAATAATAATAATAATAATAATAATAATTGCATCAGTGGTGTGTGGGACTAGGTTTTTTAAAAAAGTTTTTAAACATTATTTTTGTGTTCTTTAAAAAAATGCTTCACTTTGCCATCTTTGTATGCGCCTGCAGATGACCTGTTTATTCAATACGTATCCTGATGTGATTGCAAATAGCTTATGCAGTGGTTAGACAATGTCTGGTCTTCATTGACTGTTCATTCTGATTTACATAAAGGGTGGTTATATGACAGCGAGCATTTGTTCGTAGGATGCTTACATGGTTCCCTGTTAAACGTGGGTGGTGCTGTGGTGTAAACCACTGAGCCTCTTGGGCTTGCTGATTGGAAGGTTGGCGGTTCGAATCCCCATGATGGAGTGAGCTCCCGTTGTTCTGGCCCAGCTCCTGCCAACCTAGCAATTTGAAAGCACACCAGTGCAAGTAGATAAATAGGTACCACTGCAGCAGGAAGGTAAATGGCGTTCCTGTGTGCTCTGACTTCCGTCATGGTGTTCTGTTGCGCCAGAAGCAGTTAAGTCATGCTGGCTACATGACTCGGAAAGCTGTCTGTGGACAAACACCGGCTCCTTCAGCCTGAAAGTGAGATGAGCACCGCAACCCCATAGTTGCAGCGCTATGGGATTGAAGTGTTCATCTCTCTTTCAGGCCAAGGACTTCTTTACCTTTTTAAAAACTGTTTGTTCATCCCACACTTTACAATGCATTTCCCCATCACTTTCCAACAACAAAATGGCAGATTTGTTGTGCTAGGGCATGGGTAGGCAAACTAAGGGCTGGGGCCCAGATCCGGCCCAATCGCCTTCTCAATCCGGCCTGCGGACGGTCCGGGAATCAGTGTGTTTTTATATGAGTGAAATGTGTCCTTTTATTTAAAATGCATCTCTGGGTTATTTGTGGGGCAAATATAGTCCGGTCCCCCACAAGGTCTGAGGGACAGTGGACCAGCCCCCACTGAAAAAGTTTGCTGACCCCTGTGCTAGGGTGACAGCCCACATTGCACAGATCCAGAGTTCCAGGATGCACTTGAATCCCTCTCACAAAATGATAGCAGTCTAGAGGCACCCGGTGAGTGGAGACACTGAAAACACAACAGAACTCAGTGGTACCCTATCCCTACTTCACTAGCGCATGAGGGCTGACATCATGGAGGGACATCCGTGAGTACTTGCCAAGGCTGGCACTCCAGGAGGGGGTCCACCACCAGAGACCCCAGGCTGTGGTGCTCCTCTCTTTGCTGCTGCTGCCTTTTCACCAACTCCCTCCAAGCAGCGATGGAGAAAAGGGAAGGTGTAGCAACCCCCACTCTCCTTATATGTTCCTTCTGGCTGTGCGGGTTGGGTCCAAAGTGGAAAGTGACAGACATATGGGCAGCAATTGACAGCAGCAAGGAGGAGGTGGATAAACACCCAAGGTTTTCCCCAAATTCTGGGGCTGGCCTCAGGGGCTGATTGACTGTGAAACTAATGAATCTTATATTTCAGGGCACCTATTCCCGGAGGGGCCCCAGAAAAAAAAAAAACTTTAGTCCACATTGTGTGTGTGTGTTTTTTTAAAAAATGGTCCATTAGACCCAACTTGAGTTGCATGACTCAAATTGATTGATTTTTGTTGTATATATTTCATCAATCCCAAAATGTGAGAGTCAGTAGCACAGATGTTGTAGAGATGGAGTGTTGTGGTGAGATGGCTGTTCTGCTGGGGCTGTTCTGCCCCTTCTTAACAGAGGTTAAGACCCTGGAGGAATAACAATGAATTCACAAAAGTGCTTAAGTGGATACCAGAAACGAAAACTCACAGAAAAATTGTGTTGATCTGTCATGTAACAACCCCATGGAAGAAGGCAACAGTGGTTATCCAGACCTTGTTTCCCCAAAACAGTACAAGCTTCAGGGCCCCCAAAATGTAGGTCTGTCACTGGCTGGCCATGCACACACTGGGAGGCCCTTCTCACTTCCCTACACCCATCCCTTCCAGAAGGAACTCACCTTCCTAATACCCCGGCTTGCAAGTAGGTAAAAGGTAAAGGTAAAGGTACCCCTGCCCGTACGGGCCAGTCTTGCCAGACTCTGGGGTTGTGCACCCATTTCACTCAAGAGGCCAGGGGCCAGCGCTGTCCGAAGACACTTCCGGGTCACGTGGCCAGTGTGACATCGCTGCTCTGGCGAGCCAGAGCTGCACACGGAAACGCCGTTTACCTTCCCGCTAGAAAGCGGTCCCTATTTATCTACTTGCACCCGGAGGTGCTTTCGAACTGCTAGGTTGGCAGGCGCTGGGACCGAGCAACGGGAGTGCACTCCGCCGCGGGGATTCGAACCGCCGACCTTTCGATCGGCAAGCCCTAGGCACTGAGGCTTTTACCCACAGCGCCACCCGCGTCCCTCCGGCTTGCAAGTAACTTGGGCCCAAAGGCTTGCATGAGTGAGGCTCCACATTCCTATCCCCAGATGGGAATCCATATACTCAGTTACTGGGCATGTGTTCTTATATTGAAACTGTATCTGCTCATAGCCATCTGGTTGGCCACTGTGGGAACAGGATACAGCCTCTGCCAGCCCATTGAGTTCCTGTTCTACATTTTCCCTTTGCTGGACTCTGGCTCAAATGCGACTCTGGCCCAGCCCTCTCTGCCTCACCCCTTCTCTTCTTCCAGAGTTATAAAGAACTCTGAAGCCTTTCTCCCAACAAACTATCTCCCAGCCATTTGCCCCCAGACAGCCCTGCTGATCAAGGACCTGATCCCAGGGGGCAGTGGGGTGGTGGTGCCAGGCAGTCCCTCACGCTGTGCTATTATTTCAGAGTCTCCGTATTTGTTCTGCTCTCCTATTCCCAGCTTCCTTTTCTAAACACGAAGGCAAGAGCGGCAGAAGTCGCAGACTTTTTTTCTGAGCTGGGCTAGCTCGGAAATCTATAATTCATTACCATAGTTAAAAACAGACCGAGGAAATAACTGGAACAGTTTTAAGGAAACATAGCTGTCAATATGGCAGGACCCCAGTCATATAGATTCTGCCATAATTGCCGCTGCAGACATGGCATTAGATGAGTATCATTTTGTCAATTAACCTTTTTTCCGTTTCATAGTTTATTATACCCCCGAAGAATCCATTTGTAATGACCTTACTTTACATGATGCCCACCACTTTAAACAATTTACTACCTGCTCCTTTTACCCTTTGCACATATTCGGTTACACTTTCTCTGTGTAATGCATAACCTTATGGCTTGCAGTGAAAGCAACTCTTTTTTAAAATTTATGGAGTGTTTCCTTTAACTAAATACTATGTTGGTGGTAAACTCTTTGTAACACTTTTTATTGGGCTAGCTAAGCATGCAAATATATCTTAGGAGTTCCTCTTAGTTTATCATCCTTTAAAGCGTTGGTTCCATTATTGAAAATGCTTTCTTTTCTGCCTAATTAGTAATAGAAAACATGCTTCTTTCTTGATATTTATCTCCTAGAAAGGATGATAAAATATTAACCCAATTAAAACTTATTGTGATAATCCAGCTGAGAACACAACTGCAAATCTCTTACCAATTGACCTTTCAATTTGAAATACATTTAAAACTGAAGGCTTGGTATAACCAAAATGTAAGTTCCATTGATCTTAGTGGGAGAGCTTTTAAGCATCTGTGTAACTCTTCTATTGAAACAAATAGGAGCTAAAAGCTCCTTTCCTTGACTGAATAACATTTTGGCTCTTTATTCTAAAATATTTTTTTAAAAGCTGTTGTTCATCTGCAATCGACAAAAAAACAACAGAAAAGAATATTTTTGTGGCCTTGCCGCCTTTGAAGCAGCCAACAATTTATGCAAACAACTTACCCTCAAAGTTCTGACAATGTGGAGGGCAAGGATTTGTACGGGGAATAGTTAACAAATAGAAAGAAAGGATATATTTTAATTTCAAGGTTCACTGGAAAAATAACATGGGAGGGAATCAATGTTTGCCAAACAGAAGGACAAACTCAGATGGGAAATAAAAAATGTATTTACAAGATTCAAAGACAGTCTGATAAGTGATGGCAAGCTGAAAAGAAAAATGTTAAAGCAAAGTGTTTTTTTCAGGTTTGCATCCAGATTTCGCTGGAAAACTATTATTATTCAAGGATGATGCACAATACCCCAGCCCCTTAGAATTCGGTTTCTAGCCCTACAAGGGCCTATTGGGAAATCCTCGCACCCTTTAAGGTATGAATAAAAATGCAACAGATCTAGAGTTACTGCACACCGTTGCATCAGCTTTTATTCTGCTTAATCCCTTCTCCAACTTTCTTTTGTCTCCTTCCTCCCTTCCATTCTCATATTTTGGTTCATCTTGCAGTACAATTAAGGAAGCTTACAAAAATAAACATTGACTCACGCAAACAATTCACATGACCTCCGGGCACCCAATTTGCCCATCTTAAACCCCTGAAATACTTTGGCTCTTTTGCGCGGGGTCAGCTCACCAACTGCAAACACCACCAGGCACATCAGACATTTCAGAAATGACTTTTATGATTAAGTGCACAAGGCTGTGTGTTGCAGCAGCAGCTGCTCCCTGCCAGGTCTTTGAGCCTCACACCCTAAGTGCCTGCAGGCAAGCCCAACCACTGATTGATTGCCCCATGTGGTACCTGAAGTAGGGACAGGGTAACAAATTAGAGAGCTTGCCGGGAAGAAAAAGATTTCTTTTCTCCCTCCCTGAGCCTTGTGCCCCAGTCTCCCTGCCTGTCTGGTGTTCTCAGGAAGCTGGCATTTGGTGGGGTGCAAAATATATACAGTTTATATATATAAACTGTACTGTGCATATTGCTTTAAATGGAAAGCTGGCTTCTTCTGTTTTAGCAACACTGTTGAAGTTTCTGGTGTTGTTGTTCTGCAGTTCAGACATCTGCCAGGTGGGGGCAGGAGTGGAGCTGGACAACGTAATCTCGCCAACACAGGCTATGTAGCAAAGCATCAGTCCTCATTCCATACTGGTGATTCCAGAGGGTGGTATATATATTTTTTTGTCTTGCTTTTTTTCTCTCTCTCTTAAAGCAAGTTAGACAAGCAGACAGAATCAACTGATTTATTTCTCTTTCCCATTCCTCCCACCTCCCCTCTCCCCATTCCCCATTTGTTCGCTAAGTTGTTAACCACAAACAGAGAGAAAAGATGAAAAATCCAGCAGCTTTGATAATAAGATGAAAATGTCTCTCAATGCCAAGGCTTTCACGCGACCACATCGATAACAGCTTAAAGCTTCCCTCTTTGGATGGAGAAAATCACAGCCATTGAGGGAGCCTAACCAATGAATCCTTGGGGAGAGATTTTCTCTTTATGACATTCTCCTTCCTGATCAGCTGCTCCTGGTAAGTAGAACCTGTGGAGAAAGCGAAAGCCTCACCTATCTGTAATAACTAGCAAACAGAAGCCAAGCTGACATTCTGCACTATGACAGCAACTGCTAACTTTGGACAGCTTTCACATTTAGTCCTTTGGCTGAATGTGGGTTTTCTAAAAGTGTGTTTACCCTTTTGCACATTTTTTCCCTCAGTCCAGATTTGGATGGAAGTTAGATGGAGAAGAGGGACGCGGGTGGTGCTGTGGGTTAAACCACAGAGCCTAGGACTTGCCAATCAGAAGGTCGGCGGTTCAAATCCCTGTGATGGGGTGAGCTCCCGTTGCTCAGTCCCAGCTCCTGCCAACCTAGCAGTTCGAAAGCACGTCAAAGTGCAAGTAGATAAATAGGTACCACTCTGGCGGAAAGGTAAATGGCGTTTCCGTGCACTGCTCTGGTTCGCCAGAAGCGGCTTAGTCATGCTGGCCACATGACCTGGAAGCTGTACGCCGGCTCCCTCAGCCAATAAAGCGAGATGAGCGCCGCAACCCCAGAGTCAGTCACGACTGGACCAAATGGTCAGGGGTCCCTTTACCTTTAGATGGAGAGGAAAGATGATGATTCTTTCAGGTTCTCATGCATCTTACCACACAGCCCAGCCCCTCCAAGTGTCCCTGGATTTACAGATTTACAGAAGCCATCCCAGTTTCAGATTTGATCCCAGAATGTTCCGCTTTTACTTAGGACACCCCTATTTTCATTAGAAAAATCCTAGAGGATATAGAGTTATGTGACCCCCGAGCCGAGGAGATAAGTAACTACAGTGGTACCTCTAGATGCAAAAGGGGTCCGTTCCGGAGCCCTGTTCACATCTAGAAGCAAACGTAACTCGTGTTTGCACTTTTGCGCATGCGCGGGTCAAGTTTTGGCGCTTTGGCACATGCGCATGATGTCATTTTGAGTGGCTGCGCATATGCAAGTGGCGAAACCCGGAAGTAACGCACTCCGTTACTTTCGGGTTGTCATGGAGCGCAACTCGAGCGCGCTCATCCCAAAGCACATTCAATCCAAGGTATGACTGTATACAACCTTTAGAAGACATCTGAACACAAACATTTAATGTTTAGTGATTTATTATGTTTTTATATATGTTGGAAGCTGCCTAGAGTGGCTGGGGCAACCCAGTCAGATGGGTGGGTACAGTGGTACCTCGGGTTAAGAACTTAATTCGTTCTGGAGGTCCGTTCTTAACCTGAAACTGTTCTTAACCTGAGGTGCCACTTTAGCTAATGGGGGCCTCCCACTGCCACTGTGCCGCCCCCCCCCCCCACGATTTCTGTCTCATCCTGAAGCAAAGTTCTTAACCCGAGGTACTATTTCTGGGTTAGCGGAGTCTGTAACCTGACGCATCTGTAACCTGAAGTGTGTGTAACCCGAGGTACCACTGTATTATTATTATTATTATTATTATTATTATTATTATTATTATTGAATAGGGCACCCCAATTTTCACTGGAAAAGTGTTGGAGGGTGTGCAAGCCTTCTCCTTCCTTATGAGAGTAGTTCCCCCCAACTTGGTGCTTTATAGACATTTTGGACTACAACTCCCATCAGCCTCAGTCAGCCTAGCCAATGACTAGAGATTACAGGAATTGTACTCCAAAGCATCTGGAGGGTACCAGATTGAGGACGACTGTCCTAGGGAGTAATTGGAAGCTGAATTTCTGACTACCTCATAGACATGGCTAAATATGTCAAGTTCAATCCCCCACCCCCACAAGTTCTCACTTTTCCAATTTTAAATTCAATTATCTACATTTTCACATCACATTCGTCTGTATTTTAGAGTGAATTGCGCCTCAGACCATCTTGGTTGCGAGTTCTGGAAGACCTGCTTACTGTTTTGCAGGCTTTTCTCACTTGGCCTGGGAGGGCAGACCCCTGACTGACTACACTACAAAAGCTGTGGCTGCTGAACAGAATCTTGGGCTGGGCTTTTGATTAGGGGAGTGATGGTTGCTGTTATTGATATTAATTTGTTGCATGTTAATTTGCATCTTCAAATGATTTATGTTGTCTTTGTCCATGGAGTTTTCTTGGCAGCAATACTGAAGTGGCTTGCCAGTTCCTGCTCCAGATGGATCACGTTTGGTCAAAACTCTCCATTATGACCTGTCCAGATGACACAAGCTTGAAGGCAGAAAGTGAGGGGGAATTAAAGAACCTTTTAATAAGGGTGAAAGAGGAGAGCGCAAAATATGGTCTGAAGCTCAACATCAAAGAAACTAAGATCATGGCCACTGGGCTCATCACCTCCTGGCAAATAGAAGGGGAAGAAATGGAGGCAGTGAGAGATTTTACTTTCTTGGACTCCATGATCACTGCAGATGGTGACAGCAGCCACGAAATTAAAAGACGCCTGCTTCTTGGGAGAAAAGCAATGACAAACCTAGACAGCAACTTAAAAAACAGAGACATCACCTTGCCGATAAAGGTCCGTACAGTTAAAGCTATGGTTTTCCCAGTAGTGATGTATGGAAGTGAGAGCTGGACCATAAAGAAGGCTGATCGCCAAAGAATTGATGCTTTTGAATTATGGTCCTGGAGGAGACTCTTGAGAGTCCCATGGACTGCAAGAAGATCAAACCTATCCATTCTGAAGGAAATCAGCCCTGAGTGCTCACTGGAAGGACAGATCATGAAGCTGAGGCTCCAATACTTTGGCAACCTCATGAGAAGAGAAGACTCCCTGGAAAAGACCCTGATGTTGGGAAAGTTGGAGGGCACAAGGAGAAGGGGACGGCAGAGGACAAGATGGTTGGACAGTGTTCTCGAAGCTACAAACATGAGTCTGACCAAACTGCGGGAGGCAGTGAAAGACAGGAGTGCCTGGCATGCTCTGGTCCATGGGGTCACGAAGAGTCAGACATGACTAAACAACTAAACAACAACTATGATTTATTTGGAAACTGTTTAATTTGGTTGTTTACTTTTTGAAGCTTTAATTATTGTTTATGTGTACTTTTGTTATGTTTGTAATTTATGTTTTTATAATTTAACCCCCTTGAGCATGATTTTAACTGCAGAGAGGTGACATACAGATAAAATGATGAGATGAGATAGATATACACATTTTTGTAAGCAATTTTGGCTAAGAAATACATTTTTCCTAATATGCATTGTTGTAGATTATATTCACTAATATGCATTTACTTTGTTGGTGAACTGCACTGCAAAATTCATTAAAGTGTGAATTTCAAGTGATAGTGGTGTTTCAGTTCTTATATTGTTGCAGAAAGTATCAATTAGGTTGGTTTGCCTTTAAATGTGAACTAAACTGAACATCCATCCATACTGACTGGGAGTTTCTTGAGGGTTTCAGAGATTGATTCAAACCCCTCACGAAAATGGGTGGCCTAATGGACTTAAGAAGCCATAATAATAATAATAATAGTAATTTATTAGTTACACCCCACACATCTGGCTAGGTTTCCCCAGCCACTCTGGTAGGTAGGAATGTTTTGGGTAGTTGCCACTACAGGCTGCAGAGATCTCCCCTTTCTCCCACTAACTTGACACTGGTTTTTACTTACTGAGATGAGCAGTCACAACTGAACTGATCTGGCTTTCCCTTCCACTGGCCATTATAGGCTGGATCAGTGCAGCATGGGAAACATGAAGCACAAATTACATGCATGCCTAAGGAAGCAGGAAAAATGTACACCCTTTGTGCTACAAGGGGCTCCATTTTGTTTTCCAGGACCCAAGCCACAATTTAAATCCAGCTTTGCACAATTAAATCTTGATGTCGTACTTACATACGACTGCATGAGACATAACTTTGTTTACAGTGCAAGTGGTTTGTTTACAGTTTGAGCGGTTCCACGATTGCATGAGACAGTTTCAGGTTGGTGTGATCCAGCCAATGGTTCAAGTGAGTGTGGTTTCAACATATAATTTCTGCAGAATTATGCCAAGGGAGCTGCTTCCTCAGCTCTCTGAACAATTTCTGAATGCTTCAGCTTCATCAAGCCAATTGAAAAAAATATGAGTGAGATAACATAGGGAGCTATTGATGCGCACCAATATGGCATCTGGGATTCAAACTGGAATCTGAGAGACTTAGACCAAGATGTCATCAGCTGGATCTGTGTTATAATTTTTATCATAGTTACGTAGTCACTCTATCTACCAATGACATGTCCAGTGCCAACGAAACTTCAAAGATAAAGCACAAAAGCAATCTGTGGTCTAATTCGTATAATTCTTTGATCGTGGTGACACGGACCACCAAGCACTGCATGAAGGTTTTACCGCACAGACTCTTTGTAAGGCAAACCATAAATAACTCAAAACTGGTTCCATGATTCAGCCTTATAAGAAAGAGATGGAGGGAGAGGGAGGTAAGGAGAGGCACTGATCTCAGTCTCCAACCAACTGAAGAAGTAGAGTTGGCAGAGCTGTACTCACACTCAAAGGCCACAATGCAGCAAGGAAGCAGACCTTGTAAGCCTCAGATGAAATACAGAATGAAGGGATCAGCCTTTGATGGGGAGAGATAAAGTCAATAACTCCACTCAGATCCACACAGCAGCGCTCACCTTTGACATTTCGGTTCGCTCTACGTGAGTGACGTGCCATTGATATCAACAGGAGTCCCTGGCACATATTGGGAAGGAAAGAATATCAGAGGCAAGTACTACTGAGAAAGATTTCCCCTAGCTCTGTAAAGGAAAAAGACTTCAGTATCAGGCTTGTGTTGGATTGCGGCATTGTAAACAGTAAAGGGGATTGTGATTGGTGTGTGTGTGTGTTGTTGCTTTTTTTAAAAAAAAACTTTTCATAGTAACCCACTTAAAAATTAATGACTGAACTTTCATAGATTCTTTACAAGTGTGAGGCACCTTAGAAAGAAAATGTAGAGCTGCCATTCTGATGGTTTTTTTCACCTCTTCAGGAAGCATTTGCCCCAGAATTGCTGCCAGTGCAATAATCCAAATGTGGGGGCAACATCCACTTGCATTCTTCACCAACTTTACCAGTTTTGGGGCTTATTCTTAAAGTTCCTGGAGCAGAATTGTTGGCACTGCCTCATGGCTCCATAACACACCACTCAGCTGACTTTGCATACAGGAAATGACATGGGATTGGGTATCATTGCTCTCTCAAGTATTTGAACAATTTGCATTTTAAGTGTTGGAAGCAATCAATTTTTTAAAGCAGCAGAAATGCAGTTTTTGCTCTACTTTTAAAAAAAAACTCCTGGTATTTAAATATATTGGTCCAGATTCTACTAGCCCATTCCTCTAGCAGAAGCCATCTCCATGTGTTGCTTTTTAAGCTAGATCTACTATTTCCTGTGCTCATACATTGGCAAATCATTGGGAATGCTTCAATATCTTATTTCAGAGCGACTTAAGTTGCGCTTTCATTGTAAGTAAGAGAATTTGTACACCATTATCTTGAAACCAAAGCATGTTGTGTTTCTAATTGTTTAGCTTCAGAGCATTCAGAAAAAAATTGTCTCTTCATGTGTGCTTGCTCCAGAGTGACCTAGGAGCCAATCCTCAATGGCTCCAGTCAGCACAAAGGGCGAGAAGCCTTCTTAGTGGCTAAAAAGATCCTCTTTCATGCTGATTGGTTGGCTCTAGAATGCTAGAGGCAGGACTCCTGCTGAGAAAATAGTATGACATGTTCAACCCCTCATGACCTCAGACCGCTACACCTCTGAGCCTGACAAGATGTCTGACAGTGCGAAGTACTTTTTAGCCAAATAGTTTGCAGTTATTTTGCACTGATTTGCTCTTACGGGATTTTTGTTTGAATAAATAGTAGGTTTGTGGCCCAGTTCAAATGTTACTGTAGAAAGACGAAGAGGTGCTAGCTGCCTCTTGAATAGCCTCCCCATTTGATGAAGGGATAACCTCAAACTCTGTGATAGAAGACAAAGTAGATATATTTGAAATATTGATTATATACAGCTTCTGAAAAATGGTAATGGGGAATTCCTGGATGTAGTATGCATGATTCTCCTCATCTGAAAAGTTTGATTAATGCACACCTAATCTTTCTTTCCTGCTAATAGACTGTAAAGTGTTCCCTGGGAAAGAAATGAATTATCAGACCAGTAGTACAAGTGGTTTTAAAGAAGTCCATTTATAATGCTGCATCTTCAGCAAGTAATTCTTGACCTAGAAAACTGTTTCACTAAAAATGACTAATTTTGCCAATTTGATATTTTTGCTTTGGATGTGATTTTACACTAGCAGGCTAATCTATTCTACAGCGTGCTTACCAGTGGGAGAACAGAAGAGTCAAATGGACAACAGCATCAACCTTCCCCCCCTTTCTTTTTTTCTTTGTTTTTTTTTTTGAAAACTAATGCCTAGATTATATTTTTCCTCTGTTTTTTTGTTTTTTTTTAAATCAAGTGGAATCAAGCCATTTCAGGTTGGGAACTCCAAAACCTCTAAAGGTTTGGGCTTGAAATTGCACATTGCACTAGAGAAGCAAAATTTGGTCCTTTTTAATTGCAGCTTTTGCCTCCATGCTTATGTTCCAGAGGGTAAGAAACAATTTCCATTGTGCAGTAGAAGTTTATGTATTTTTATCTGGCGGTAAGTATCACTGTATTCAGTGTCAGCTACTCCTCAGATAAATATGCATAATATTGCAGCCCTGTAGTTAGGGAGGGTGGGCTTCAACTTAAAAAGGTAAAGGGACCTCTGACCATTTGGTCCAGTCGTGACCGACTCTGGGGTTGCGGCTCTCATCTCGCTTTATTGGCTGAGGGAGCTGGCGTACAGCTTCCGGGTCATGTGGCCAGCATGACTAAGCCGCTTCTGGAGAACCAGAACAACGCACGGAAACGCCGTTTACCTTCCCGCTGGAGTGGTACCTATTTATCTACTTGCACTTTGACATGCTTTCGAACTGCTAGGTGGGCAGGAGCAGGGACCGAACAACGGGAGCTCACCCCGTCGCGGGGATTCAAGCCGCTGACCTTCTGACCGGCAAGTCCTGGGCTCTTTGGTTTAACCGACAGCGCCACCCGCATCCCAGGGGCTTCAACTTAGGGTTGCCATATTTCAAAAAGTGACAATCCAAGTTCAAAAGTTGTTGAGCTTTTCAGTGATTTCCACCCGGACACTGTTTACAAGGGCCGAATACCGGACGTATGGCAGCCCTACTTCAGCTGAATTATGTGAACCAAAATACAATCACACTTCTCCAACTAAAATATATGTACAAAAATGCACATATTACAGGGAAATATGCACAAAAACCCAAATATTAGTGAGAATAACATAGAAAATGCATCAGAGAAGGGAAATTGCTCGCAAAAATATGTGTATTATAAAATTGTGTTTATTAGGACTTAAATGCTGACTAATTTCCATGAGGATATTTCTAAAATTAAAATTGCAAATTGAAGCATAAATGTGGAGAATGGAAATTGACAGATTTGTCCAATCCTGGTAATGGGACATTGCAGGATCCCATAAAAGCTTCTGTGTCAAGCTGAGTTGCTGCTCTGAGCCTTGAAGAGACCTGCTCTTGTTCTCTACAGAGTATCTTTTCTGGCACAGGAGCTGGATCTGTGCAACTAATTAACAAGATTAGATGGTTCCCTGTGCAGATTTCTTTGACTAATCAATCAGAGTTCAAAAGATGAAAACGTGTCTCTGGACTCTGTTAAAGTGCATTGATTTTGTGTGAGGTGTGTCAATCCCTTTTTCATGAATGTTTTAGGGGGGAATAGTCTTATGAAAATGCACCAGTTAAATTAGAGATATTTCTCCTTCCTCAGGAGCATGCAGGATCTGAAAGGACAAAATCCTTCCCCTACATTTATGCCATCTCCTCAGGCAAAGTTGAGGGCCCTGTGTACTAATGCTGCTTGATGTTTAAATAGCACTTTTGAGTCTTCAGAGTGTTCCACATGTTCTCTTGGCAATCTGCTGTGGAAGGTAAGCTGATATTATTGTCCCATATGTAAGATAAGAGCATAAGAAAAACCCTGTTGCAACAGACCAAAGGTTCTATATAGTCCTGCCTTCTGTTTCCCACAGAAGCCCACCAGATTCTTCTGGAAAGACCACAAGCAAGTCTTGAAGTCAACAGAGTTCTCCTTCTGTTATTCAGAGACAAAAGTTCCATAGAGGAATTATGGCTTATTGCCATTGAGAGACTCCATTAATTTCTCTAGTTTCAGATACGTGCCATCACACCTTGACTTCTGTAAACAAATACTGTGTGCTTTCTTTTCCTGACTCTTCTGCCATCCAATTTTGTTCATGCTAGTTTGCGGGTTCATCAAAGGCATGGGTGATTCTAAAATCCAGCTGAACTCAACACTGCAATGAATCTTGAGCTGGTGACCTAAAATAGATGAACTGTCAGTCTGGGCACCACCACAGACCTGTCATTTATATAGGTTTGGGGGCAAGTGGGGCTGTCTGCTCTCCTGAGACACTGGGATATTTACACAGGTGCAACATAGATCTCAGGGGTGAAGCATGCCAACCCACTCACACCTGCCTTGATAGCAGTGGACTTGTAACACGAGTGCTTGCTGAAGTGACGTTACCTATTTGGTTCAGTGTAGGGCTGCCATATTTCAAAAGTGAAAATCCGGACACAAAAGTTGTTGGATTCCAGACATATGGTAGCCATAGCTGTCAATTTTTCCCTTTTCTTGCGAGGAATCCTATTCGGAATAAGGGATTTTCCCTTAAAAATAGGGAAATGTTGACAGCTATGATGGTAGCCCTAGTTCAGTCACAAACTTGCAAATCTTCTGTTGCAAAATCTGTGACCGCTCTCTCAGTTCCAATTTGTATCAGTATTATTTATTTATCTATTTATCTATTTATTTATTTTTGCCGCCCATCGGGCTGGGTTACTCTACCCACCCTGGGCGACTTCCAACAAGTCAAAACAAAATACGACATCAAACATTAAAAAAAAATACCCTATACAGAGCTGCCTTCTTGTATCTCCTTGACATCTCATGGGTGGGTATTCCACAGAGTGGAGCACCATTACCAAGAAGGCCCTCTGCCTGGTTCCCTGTAACCTCAATTCTTGTAGTGAGGGAACTGCCAGAAGGCCCTCGGAAATGGACCTCAGTGCCAGGGTGAACGATGGGGGTGGAGATGCTTCTTTAGGTACACTGGGATGAGGGCATTTAGGGCTTTAAAGGTCAGCAATGACACTTTGTAGATCCTTTAAGACTGGTGTCACCAGTCTGGCAGCTGTGTTTGGGATTAGTTTCTGAGTCACCTTCAAAGGTAGCCCTATGTGCTAATGAGAAATATTATTAATGTCTATTTGTCATGCAAGACGGCAGATTTTCAGTTCTTCTCTCTCCACCAGCTCCCCTTACTACCAAAACCTGCCCCCCTCAACATGGCAACTAGGCTTTAAAGCAACTTCTATTGGCAATTGTGTCTTCTGGCTATTTACAGAATTAAGAATGATATTGACAAGCTGGAATGTATGCAGAGGATGGCGACCAAGATGATCAAGGGTCTGGAAACCAAGCTTTATGAGGAACAGTTGAGGGAGCTGGCTATGCTTAGCCTGGATAAGAGGAGATTGAGAGGAGATATGATAGCCATCTTCAAATATCTGAAGGGTTGTCACATGGAAGATAGAGCAAGCTTGCTTTCTCCTTCTCCAGAGGGTACGCCCCGAACCAATGGATTCAAGTTACAAGAAGGAAAGAAGATTCCAACCAAACATCAGGAACTAACTCCCTCAGAAGGGGATGGACTCTCCTTCATTGGAGGTTTTTAAGCGAAGGTTGGATGGCTATCTGCCATGGCTGCTTTAGTTGAAATTCCTGCATTGATTGGGGTTGGACTAGATGACTCTGGAGGTCCCTTCCAGCTTTACAGTTCTATGATTCTGTGGGGGGGGGATGGAGGTCTAACATCACAACCTCACTTCCCCCACCAGATGCACTAAATAGGCAATGACTGATTGTGGGAACACGGCTTTTCAGAGTCAATGAAAGAGAGTATGAGAAATATTGATGGGCTCTCAGTAAGGTTATGAAGGCTGCCATTCCCTTCTCAGTCTAAATGTGCCAGCTGTTGAGAGAGAATCGTTTTCACTTGGACTGGAGAACGGCATGTGCCCAATGGGGAACTCAAGGCCATCTCTTTATACTGTGTTTTCTACTAACAAGTTTCGCGCGGCGTGTTTCCATCTGCCTGCATATGCTAGGAATGCTTGTTGTTGTTGTTGTTTTTAGGTTTCTTCATACCTTTCAAGCTTTGCAGCTTCCCCTTCAGCCTAAAATTTCCCATATGGCTGATCATCACTGTCTTACAAACTCGAGCTGACAATTGGTATATCTACAGTATTTAGCAAGCACTAGCATGGCTTATTGCTGCAGATTGGAATGCTTACAAATAAGTGACCTTTGGCAGGGCTGTTAAACGTTGCCTTCTATCGCCCATAACTCAGTGGTAATGCACATGCCTGGCATGCAAAAAGTCCCAGCTTCAAGCCCTGGCATCTCCAGGCAGTGTCAAGAAAGATTCCTAGGTAAAACCCTGGAGAGACAATGCCAGTCAATACAAACTAATCCTCAGCTAGGAGGGCTGGTGTTCTCACTTTGTGTAAGGAAGCTTCCCCCAAAGAACCCTGGGAAGTGTAGCTTGTTAAGGGGACTGAGAATTGTTAGGAGACGCGATTCCCCTCACAAAGCTATGATTTTCAGAGTGGTTTAACAATCAATCCCTGCGACTCTGTGAGGGGAATAAAGATCTCCCCTCAGCACCCTTAAAAAGAACAGCGTTCCCAGAATTCTAGGTGGGGAAGCACTTTAAACTCATGGGGTGAATGTGGTCTAAGGCTGCGATTTTAAGCGTGCTAGCCTAGAAGTCAGTCTCTTCTACTATGTGGAAGCCAGCACCAGAATTGAGAACAAACAACAAAATGGCATCTCATGGACTCATGCATTCAAACACACTGAGCCTCTTGGGCTTGCTGGTCAGAAGGTCAGTGGTTTGAATCCCCACGATGGAATGAGCTCCCATTGCTCTGCCCCAGCTTCTGCCAATCTAGCAGTTCAAAAGCATACTAGTGTAAGTAGATAAATAGGTACCACTGTGGCAGGAAGGTAAAAGGCATTTCCGTGCACTCTGGTTTCCGGCACAGTGTCCCATTGCTCCAGAAGTGGTTTAGTCATGCTGGCCACATGACCCAGAAAGCTGTCTGTGGACAAAATCCGGCTCCCTCAGCCTGAAAGTGAGATGAGCACCGCAACCCCATAGTTGCCTTTGACTGGACTTAGCCATCCAGGGATCCTTTACTTTTTTTTTTTTTTTACTTTTGCAGGCATCGGTGCCACCACTATCTTAAAACCTGCAAGTGTCCCCATTTTCTGGGGACAGTGCCTGATTTGCAGAAGCAGTCCTGGATTCTGATCTGATGCAGGAATGTCCCACTTTTCCTTAGGACGTCCCTATTTTCATCAGTTAAATGCCGGAGGGTATGGAGTTATATGACCCCCTGAGCAAGGAGACAAATAACTATACAAACACAGGGTTGTTTTTTAAAAAAAATTAATGTTTTATTATGTTTTTATATATGTTGGAAGCCATACAGAATGGCTGGGACAACCCAATCAAATGGGAGTAGTAGTAATAATAATAATAATAATAATAATAATAATAATAATAATAATGGAATAGGGTGTCCCTAATTTCATTGGAGAAATGTTGGAAGGTATGCACCTATATGCTGTCTGCCATTAACACCCCCACAATACCCTGGCACAGTGTCACTCCAGGGCACTGGGCAAAGGTTGAAATAATGACTTTCTACCTGTCCACAGCTGCTACTTGGCAGTAGGAGTGTGGATAAGGAGGGCCCTGTTCAAGTGGTGCTATGCCCTCTCAGCACATTGAGCCATTCGCAGTCACAAAACCACACTGGGCATCGCCACTGGTTTTGGCCGCATTGAAAGAGGCAGTTTTTGCCACCACAGTCAAATTGTCCTCACATTTAATGCTCCCACCCCCCGGAGTGGATGGATGGCTGCTATTCATTTTTATATAAGAGACAGTAGAGACTTTAGTTTGAGACTTAGCGTCTGAGGTAACTGTAGCTGTGGATTTATCTCACTACATGGTGAGTCGCTCTATTTATGAGGTGGTAAAGCAACTGTTTGGAACAGCTTCTCTTTTTTCATTGTTCACCGGTCAAAACAGTTGAATCAGGAAATTGAACGTGTCTCAGCAAAGAGAAATCAGCTAATACATGGAAATGCGGGCCTCCGCATACATTTTCCTGCAATGCGCACATGTCAAAAAGAGGCACGTGTGGGGTTGTTTTTAATGATGGAAGTTTGTTCGGATGAAAGAATTTTTTTAATTTTGTTTTTCCTCAACCGATAAACTGAGAGTGCAATCTTTTACATGTCCACCCAGAAGCAAGTGCCACTGATGTGAATAGGACCTACTCCCAAGTAAGTGGGCATGAGATTGCAACCTCACTTACTGCACAAATCAGAGGTTGCCAATGTGGCACCCACTTGTGCCAGTGTGCCCACCATTATGATGCCCATGAAAAGTATCAGGAAATCTGCCCTCAAATATCCACAATGCATGTTTGCTCTTCCTGCTCATTGCAGCCTCTCCTACCTTGAAGCAATTATGCCATGCCTCTACGGAAGCCATTTTGTGTGTTAAGCCACACCCCTGGAACTGGCACCCGCAGGCACTTTTCTCAAAATTCCTCATATTCCCACTGGCCCAAGAAGTTTGGCAATCCTAACTTAGGAGACCTCACTGGAGTGCAGCTTAACTTGCCTTCTACCCTTTTGTCCAATTTTTTGGGGAAATGTTTTCCATCTCTCCCAACAAAGGAGCTGGTTACAGCTTATACACCAAAACAACGCCCAAAATTTGTCTTGCCAAAATGATAGGCTGTAGCACTTTGTACATTTGGAATTGATTGCGGTTCATGAGGGACAGCCAGGAATCTTAACTTTCGCCTCATCTTGTAAAGGAGTCAAATGGTTTTTGATTGCCTGGCCATATCTCCTAAACCCCTTTTTAGTTCTTGCTGCCAATGAAGCTGGAAAGATCTCTAACAAAAAAAAAAGCACCAAACAAAGGGTTCTGTGCTCAGAGCTTGAGTGCCATTGCACATGTCTTGATTTTGCTGCCTAGACATATATTTAGCCTGCAGCAGTAGGTGGTGCGTGGTCACCTGACTTCCCAATGCAGAGTGTTGCTGCTGGTTGCGAACGGGGTGAGGCAGAAGTGAACCTGGTTCTGTGGAGATATAGTGGCAAAGCCAATTCCCCCCAGAATTCCCCCTCCCCACACACATTTCCTTTCCTCTTTTCAGTAATCAGGAGCAACACTCAGTGTTGGGAAGCCAGGTGAGCAATGCCACCACACCTGTTCCTCCCTGCTATTGGTAGGGTGAAAATGCCATCATTTAACAGTTTTCAAATTTACAGTGGTACCTCGGTTTTCGAACGTAACCCGTTTTGGAAGACTATTCGAGTTCCAAAACTTTTGATAATAATAATAATAATAATAATAATAATAATAATAATAATAATAATTTATTATTTATACCCTGCCCATCTGGTTGGGCTTCCCCAGCCACTTCGGGCGGCTTCCAAATGAATATTAAAATACTGTGATACATCAAAACCAAAGCAGTTGCTTCCAGAAGCATTTACTTAGGGAAAACTCAGTACGGAATCCGCATAGTATATTCAACTTCTGAAAAGCATTCGAAAACCAAAGCACTTAGTTCTGGGTTTTTGGCATTTGAAAACCGAAACGTTCGACTTCTGAGATGTTCGAAAACCGAGGTATCACTGTATTTTTATTAAAGTAAGCTAGGATTTCATTGTACTAGGTCATATAACTAAAAAAAACAAAACCCCAGGTTCAGTAGATTTTATTACAACTTTTCATAGTGGAGATTTTTTTCTGGCCCTTGCCAAGGCTGATGGCTAGTCAAGTTGTTGATTGGTTGTCTTGCTTTATCCTGGGGTGAGGAGCCCGGTGATTCCCAATTTGCAAGTCCAAACAAATTCAAATGTATGCAAAGCTGAAATGGACTGTGAATCATTTGAGGATGAGCTTGACTGGCAAGTAAACAGGCCCCTGTAAGAGACAGAAGTCCACCTGAACAGGGCAGCAAGATGTTATGTTTACAAAGCTCCAAGACTTGTTTTCATTCCAGCTTTTTATTGGGTGGAGAATGAGAGCATCTCTGTGGCCTTTCTGGACAATCTTTTAACTAGCTGACAGCTGCTTGGAAGCCCTGATGAAATACCTCTGCTTTGACTCTCCTGTGGCACCGCACACTTTGATCAGGAAACTGACAAGGAATGTTTTGCCTCAGGCTTCCTCACTAGCATCCCTCATGTTCTGCTGTAAAGCTATTATTGTTTGTAATACCTGTTAAATATGGTGATAGTGAAGCACTTGGCAGTGGCCGCTTCAGGAAACAAACAGTAACTGGAGACCAGAAGCTCGTCCAGTCTCTTTCTCTCCTTTCCTTCTCTCTCTCGCTTTCTCTCTCTCTCTCTCACACACACACACACCATGCCCCCTCAAAAATCTGCACCCAGGGCCACAGCCCTTCTGGCATACCCAATGCTATGCCCCTGTTCTGATGGAGGTTTGAAAGGATACAAAAAGGGAGAGAGCCTTCTCTCCACTGATGGGGTGCTCTCCCTAGTAAGGTCCACCAGGTATCACCATCCACATCCTTTTGGCACCAAGTAAAAACGTATCTCTTCTCTTAGGCTTTTGATGGTTGAGGATGTTTTTGCTGTTTGCTGATGGGGTCTTTTTGCTGCTGGATTTGTTTTATAGCTTTTATTTGATTGTTTTTATAAGCCAAAATTAGATTAATATATGTCTAACTAACATCAAGGGACGCGGGTGGCGCTGTGGGTTAAACCACAGAGCCTAGGACTTGCTGATCAGAAGGTTGTGGTTCAAATCCCCGTGATGGGGTGAGCTCCCGTTGCTCGGTCCCTGCTCCTGCCAAACTTGCAGTTCTAAAGCATGTCAAAGTGCAAGTAGATCAGTAGGTACCGCTCCAGTGAGAAGGTAAACGGTATTTCCGTGTGCTGCTCTGGTTCATCAGAAGCAGCCTAGTCATGCTGGCCACATGACCCAGAAGCTGTACGCTGGCTCCCTCAGCCAATAAAGTGAGATGAGCGCCGGTCACGACTGGACCTAACGGTCAGGGGTCCCTTTACCTTTACCTTTAACATCAAATAAGTGGAAATGATAGTAGCCTCCAATAGCCGTAATCCTCCATGAATGTGTCTAAGTAGGTGGCTCGTCGCTACATCCTGTGGCAGGAAATCCTGTTGTTCCCTTCTAAGAACCTGGTGCTCACCTATCACCACATCATACAATAATAACAATGCCACAGCCCAGCTAGGAAGCCATTCCTGTCCGCATCATTCTTTCACTTAACCTTAGGCCTGAAGTGCATCATATCCCCTTCGGTTCAACGGGTAGCACTGACTCAGTGCTGACCAAAGTCAAGGTTGCTGATGAGGTCAGAGAAGCGAAAGCACGGAAGGGTGAATCGGCTCATTACAGCACTCCATTCCACCTGACCTATCCTGGCGAAGGCACAGCTATTCGATAAAGGCATGCGCCGAGGGCCGTGGTATATGAATGCCAGTCCTTACGTTTAGATTTCAAGTTTCTGAGCAGGTCAGTTTCAACCAAATTGCCTCTGTAAATATAAAAGTGCCCTGAGTGTAGCAAACTCCGAGACGTTCTGGCCTTGCTATTAAAGGGGCAGAGCCGCCTCCTCCGTGGCTTTCCGTGTTACAGAGGAAATCATCTGTGAGATGTATTGAAGCTTTGCCGAGTCGGTTCCCTGACGATGACCTGACTGTGGTGGTTATTCTCGGGAAGGCCCTACTTGAAGGCTTTATTGTGCTGTAGTATTTCAGCCCAGGAAACAGAGCAAATATTGGCATGAAATACCGTTTGCTGTTGCTGCCGGTACTTCAGAACACAGCAGCCAAGAGCATAAAGTCGTAAAATAAAGATGTATGCTTTAATTTCCAACCGGTATCTTGGTAGTCTATAAAACTGAAATACTGTACCATTATTAGCCCTTTCTTTACATCATTATTGTATCGAGCATTCCCTGCATGCTAGATTTTTCAAAATGGGCAGGGGAGTGAAAACGGCAACAACTCTATTCCTATTAGAAAGGTCAGAATAAGAGAGATGTTCATGCAGCCACACTACCTTAGGACTAGGCCCTTATGTAGGCAACAGACCATTTTAAAAAAAATACAAATAATTCACTTTGTTTTGCAGTTCTTTGGGGAATCGGTTAAACCAGGATGGGGAACCAATGGTCATCCAGACGTGTTGTTAAATTGGTCATCCTTGACCACTGGCCATGGTACCTAGGGCTGATAGGGATTGGAATCCAGCAACATCTAGAAGGTCACAGGTTCCCCATCCCTGATTTAAACGCACACACAGAGAGTTATTAGTTATCCACTGAGTTGCATGAGACTGTGTCGTACTATGTGTACAATATGAATGCATAGTTTTCTTTTGTGATTCTTGGCCAATCAAGCCTTGGACCTATCTGTCTATCTATCTGGTGCTTTCTTTTCAAAAAAATCTTTAAGGGTACTCTCATTTTCCTACTCATATTTAAATACTGTCTCTCAATGAGGCTAAACTTAGATTCACACAAAATACTTAGGGGTATGTGTACCTCCCAGAAAAAAGCACTCTATCTATCTATCTATCTATCTATCTATCTATCTATCTATCTATCTATCTATCATCTATCTATCTCTATCTATCTATCTATCTATCTATCTATCTATCTATCTATCTATCTATCTATCTATCTCTATCTATCATCTATCTATCTATCTATCTATCTATCTATCATCTATCTATCTATCATCTATCTATCTATCTATCTATCATCTATCTATCATCTATCTAAATATCTATTTATTCATGCTATAAATGATTGATCACAGCACAGCCAACTTGTCGAAGGAAGTAATGGTGTAGAATTCAGTTGGAATGGGGTGAACAAAAATGGGTGTATCTGCATGGTAGGGAATATGACCCTCTAGTACATTTGAGTAAGACTATATTTTGGTCTGAAACAAGGAAGAAAAAAAGTAGATGCAAGGGTACATCAGCATCAGCATAATGAAAACAGATAGTAAAGGTGTGCATGCACACATATGCACAGCCCCACTTGAGCCTTATTCTAATGGGTAATTTATCATCTAAATGCATTCATTCAGGGAAAGGGGAATTACACTCAGTTATCAGCAAAATAAATGGAGTCAGCTGAGATTACTTATTCATGCAATTGGAGTGTTCCAGACTATGGGAATGAAGCAGATGAGAGATCTTCAAGGAATACTCACCATGTTCTTGATGCTCATGTTTATCATATTTCTTAGGGATAGCAGTCTTAGCAGACCAAAGAAAATCATATAAATACTGACCAGGCAAACAGTGCTGTGTTTGTATCTGCCACTGCAGGCTAATAATATAGTGAGGAATTAATAAGATTGAAAGTGGCCGTGTTTACTCTCTGTCAATGTTATCAAATGCACATCCTTAAGCTAGAAAGGTCAGTGCATTCAGCTAATGAAATGCCGAGTATTAGACCAAGGCATATTTCTGTACCTCTCTGGGTAAAGACACCTGGGCCTGAACTCGCTCACTTACTGATAGAGGGACTGAAATTGCTAGAGACAAAGCTGGATGTGGGTACTGCAATCTGTGCTGGCATCTGTCTGTCTCAGGAGACAATGGAGAAGTGAGCCTTTGGGGCTGAGGTCGAGCTGTTGGAAGGTTGCAGTACCTGCTGTGGCTGTAGAGACCGATGTGGGAGAGACATGTTTTGTTGCAGTTGAGGCAGATGAAGGCATCCAGTTGTGCTGCTGCAGATGCACCATGGCATTTCTTCTCTCTGAGCTTCTCCCAGCAGTCATTTCTCCTCTGGCTATGGATACATGACCTGACAGTCTCCAGGACTGCGGTCATCTGCAATGGATTCTCAGACAGTGGGGTTAATGTTGCCAGTCTTCATCTCATGTTTGCAGAGATCTTTCTAACACAGAGTTGGCCTGACAACGGGCCTGGTACCTGGTCACCACAGAGCACATCCTTGGGGGTCCTACCATCTTCCATTCTGTGGACATGGCCAAGCCAGCGTAGATGTCGCTGAGACAGGAGTGTGAGCCTGCTAGGAATGTGGGCTTGGAAGAGCACATCTCTGTTTGAAATTCTGTCCTGCCATTTGATACCCCAAATCCTCCTGGTTCAGTGGCTGTGGAAGGTGTTGAAGCTTCACTCCTGATGGTTGTAGGTTGCCCACAACTCAATTCCTTAAAGCATTGTGCTCAACTCGCAGGTCTGGTATACCTCATCTTGGAAATGGATGTTAGCATCACATTCTCTCATACCCTTTTAGAGAGGTGAGTCATTGCCGTAACTGCCTTGCCAATACAGTGGTACCTCGGGTTAAGTACTTAATTCATTCCGGAGGTCCATTCTTAACCTGAAACTGTTCTTAACCTGAAGCACCACTTTAGCTAATGGGGCCTGCTGCTGCTGCTGTGCCGTCGGAGCACGATTTCTGTTCTTATCCTGAAGCAAAGTTCTTAACCCGAGGTACTATTTCTGGGTTAGCAGAGTCTGTAACCTGAAGCGTATGTACCCTGAAGCGTCTGTAACCTGAGGTACCACTGTACATTTGTCTAGCTCAGCATCGCTGGAGAGATTGCTGGTTATGGTGGAGCCCAGGTAGACAAAATTGTCTACCACCTCAAGTGTGTGGTCACCAATGTTGATGCATGAAGTGCTGGTGACGTCCTGAACCAATATGTTGGTCTTTGTCAGACGAAAAGGAACAAAAACAGCAAATAGTGATAATATCCACTGGTTTGTTTACCCATTCTGGACAAGGCAATTTCTGCTTTCATTTCTGTTTTCTCCAGAATTCTCCAACATCCCTAACTCAGGCATTAGATTCCTATCTACCATGTGATGTAGAGCTCATCTTAAATATAGATCTGAGAACTGGACTTTTTACCTTTCACATAGCAATCCTGAGCAGGTCTGCTAAGAAGTATGGAATTCAATGTGACTTACTCTTAGGAAATTGGGAAGAACTTTGCAACCTGTCTATCGTTCATTTTCCATAACAGATCACCATATTTGAGGGTGAGAAGGAAATTGTATCCATGTCAGAATGCTTTGTGGTCCTTGCTGAACTTTTTGCATGAGTTTCTTTGTTTCCCTTTGTCTTCCATTAACTGGTTGCTGACTTGTTTCAGTCATCTGGAGCGATTTGGTCTACTGGCATTCTTACATTGTGTTGCTCTACTACATTTTCTTAGAAACAGGACCAATTGACTCCACTGAATACATTGGTGCCAATTAGGGTGGAAAAAGCTGCTCATTTTTGTTCTCAGGGTTTGCTATTTTTTCCAAACTTAAATTTAGTTCTTCAGATTTCTGCTGCAATTTGTGTGTGTGTGTGTGTTTTAAAAAATACTCACGAAAATTCAACAGCATTTTGCTGAGAATTTCTCTTCATGAACACATTTTTATAGGCAGTTGTCACTAACATACACATTTTTGCAAACAATTTCTCCTAATATAATGCATTTTGTATGTTATTTTCACTAATATGTTCACATTGATGCACATGTTTACCTAGTATATTCTTTTCTGAGAACTTTGTATGTTTGGAGAACTGCATCACTAAATTCAGATAAATGCAAATTTTTAAGGATGACTGCATTTTGGTTCTCACATTGCTTAGGGAAGTATGAATCGGAAAAATTTGCCATTAAATGTGAACTGAATCAGATTTCTCCCCCATCTCTAGCATCAATTGAAACCACTCTCAACTGAAGGCTGGCAATTGGGATTTCATCTTGAAGCTGCTTAAATTCAAGTAGGCTATTTTATTTGGTTGTAAGTCAGATCTGTATATAAGGGAATTAATAAAACCAACATTCTCCTTCTACAGATACCTCCTTGCACAAGCTGCTGTGAGCGTCTCATAATCAGGCTTTGTACAATGTTGCTTTGTACCTCTTTATTGATTAAATAAATAGATCAGGGATCATCCAAGCACACAACTTTAAATGAATCCAAACATCTGCCCTTGAAAATATTTGAATGTTAGACTTTTGTTTGGAAGATTGTCATGAGCAGTAACAAATGCAAAGCAGGGCTTTCAAAATGACTTTTGTTAGAGGCATATTCTTGAACTATTCATCTGTGCTAAATGCATTTTGCTCGAATTGTATGTCATGTTGCCAGAAAAGAGTTGTTTCCATGCCAACTCATTTGCAGCATGGGAAAGAGGAGCGGGGGGTGGGGGGGAGAGGGAGAGGAAAGTGGGGTGGACGGAATCAAAGCCACTAACATCTGGAAGATGTCAGTACTGATAGAAGCCACTTGCCATGAAAGGCAAAAGACTGCAGGAGGCTTTGCCAAATAAATGTTATGTAGAGGGTAGCACACTGTAAACTCACTGCTCAACAGTGAATCATTATTCCATTTTTGGCAATATGTTGGATCTAACCCTTGCGCCAAAGATAGGTTTGCTATTAAAGGAATATAAATACCATCCATAATTCTCATGTGCATGTTCTCTCTCTCCCTCTCTGACAAAGATGTAAGTGGCATATTTTTACACTATTATTCTTACCATAGCCACCCCATGTAAAGCAAAGTGAACTAGTGAAAGAACTGCACTCTGCTTCCCAGACTATTTCTTTCCATTCTCAGTACTGCTGGGTCTCCCTTTTATAAAGACCCAATTTATCAGTAAGATTTGTGAGTGCTGAGTGTCTGAAACTATGGATTTGGTCTTTGTGTCCACTCTATTCTCTCCTGCACCCACCCGCAGAAATTCTTTCCTCCTCCTCCTCCTCCTCTCTCCCTTTTCCTTTCCTTGTTTTGCCCTGAGATAGAAATGAGATTGTTTGGTTATTACCCAAGCATTATGAAATGCCCATGGCCAGAGCTGTGGTACTTGAAAACTTCACATACCTAGATATATTTAATTTTGAGACTGTCTGGGAGCTGCTGTTAGGCCAACAGCAAGTGGAAGAAGCAGCAATTTTTGCTTCATGGTGCTGGGACGTTTCTAATTTTCTTAACTATGGGCTTACAGCTTCATTTAATTTATATTTGTAGAGGCACAGTTATTGCTAACTGAAATGTTCTGCAGTAGAAGTGGTGGATGCAATACTCCTGTCGTCAGTGGAGGAAAAAAATCCCATTGGTTTTAATGGATTATGCCGTTTCTGTGGTTCTTTTTCTCTCTTATTATACACTGGTAGCAAACACTCAATTTATGCGGAGGCTTGGTTCAGGTTCCAAAGCACCTTGCATTACAGGCCCATGTTTCCTCATGTTTTAAACCCTTCCCAAACAGCCACCTCATGGCCTCAATAAACCAGAAGGGTTCAACTGTTTTCCAGGGAAGGGGGTTTCCTTAGAGCCCTCTCAGGGGTTCCTCGTTAAGGACAGGCAAGTTTAACGAAAGGGAATTTGATTACTTTCCTAATGGGTAGCAGAAGATCAGGTGAGGCAGAATAAGGCCTTTCAATCACACCTGGCTTTAGTGCTGCATAACACACCTGGATAAAGCTTCACCCATCAGCTGCAGAAACAAGACAAATACAGTGGTACCTCACGTTAAGAACTTAATTCGTTCTGGAGGTCCGTTCTTAACCTGAAACTGTTCTTAACCTGAGGTACCACTTTAGCTAATGGGGCCTCCCTCTGCCACACGAATTCTGTTCTCATCCTGAAGCAAAGTTCTTAACCTGAGGTACTATTTCTGGGTTAGCAGAGTCTGTAACCTGAAGTGTCTGTAACCCAAGGTACCACTGTACAGGAGTCCTAAAGATGAAAAAAACCACACAACAACATCAGCACACCATGTGAGCCTACCTACAAAACATGGTCCAGTGTTAAGGGAGCATAGCACAGTTCGTTTGCAGATCAGAGAGAGTTAGCTGTTTTATTAAGGAACCAGAAAAGGAAAACATTCACAGACTCCTGAAATATACTCCACTATAGCAAGCCTGTTGATCATACTGTCTTGTACCTCCCACACCACACCGTTCCCTCGGTGTCAGGCCCCTTGGTGAGCCCCAAGGGACCCTCTCTGTTTCTGCCTGGTTCTCTGCTCTGTTATGTGCTTTAAACACTGTTTTCAGGGACTGGGAAGAGCTGGCATGCTGTCAGCAGAAACAGGCTGTCTCAAGGCTCTATGGTGAAGCTGCTGACTCCTGCTTGTTTGCCCCTTTTCCTCATTCCCCAAGCTCTGAGTCTCTCATACCTCCCAGCTCTTCCCCTCCTCTGGGGTGTGTCCAGTTTCCCACCACCAGGAGCCCGGATGCAAGTCCTCTTCCTCTGCACTTTCCCAGTGTGGTGTAGTGGTTAAGAGCAGTTGACTCATAATCTGGTGAACCGGGTTCGCTTCCCCGCTCCTCCACATGCAGCTGCTGGGTGACCTTGGGCTAGTCACACTTCTCTGAAGTCTCTCAGCCTCGCTCACCTCACAGAGTGTTTGTTGTGGGGGAGGAAGGGAAAGGGTAATGTTAGCCATTTTGAGACTCCTTAAAATAAGGTAAAGGGACCTTGACCATTAGGTCCAGTCGTGGCCGACTCTGGGGTTGCGGCGCTCATCTTGCTTTATTGGCTGAGGGAGCTGCCATACAGCTTCTGGGTCATGTGGCCAGCATGACTAAGCCACTTCTGGCGAACCAGAGCAGCGCACGGAAACGCCGTTTACCTTCCCGCCAGAGCGGTACCTATTTATCTACATGCACATTGACGTGCTTTCGAACTGCTATGTTTGCAGGAGCAGGGACTGAGCTACGGGAGCTTACCCCGTCGCAGGGATTCAAACCGCTGACCTTCTGATTGGCAAGTCCTAGGCTCTGTGGTTTAACCCACAGTGCTACCCACGTCCCTTAGGGTAGTGATAAAGCGGAATATCAAATCCAAACTCTTCTTCTTCTTCTTGGTCAGGCGGTTTCCACCGCTCCTCCTCACCTAGCCAGTCCTTGACATCCAGTAATGCACAGCTACAGGGGGCTACTAACTCAGCATTCTAAGGCAGGGGTGGGGGACTTTTTTCCACTCAAGGGCCACATTCCCTTCTGGGCAATGCTCTGAGGGCCACATGCCAGGGGTGAGGGGTGGAGCCAGAGACAGAAGGGTGTGAAGAGTGAATTGCAAATGCCACCTTTGGTCAATAGGCTAGTTTCTACACCCACACCCACCCACACCCACCCACACCATCTCTATCCTCAAGGACACATTCCAGCCAGGCAAAACCCCAAAACCCTAGGATGTGAAGGAAGGCTAATGAGGGGTGTGTGCTGGGGAGAGTTTCAACGGCCTGCTTGAGTGGCCACATTTGGCCTTCACACCTGAGGTCCCCCACCCGTGTCCTTGTGTGTGTTTGGGGCAGCTGCACTAGGAAAGGCAGTGTATCACTTCTTCTCCTTTACATCTGCAGGTGTGGTTGTTGTCTTGCCTTGGTCATAGATTAGATAGGAGCCAGCAAATGTCTTTACAGTAGTTTTTTTTAGTTATTTTAGCTCCTTCCTTCCTTCTTTTACCATCATTCTGAGGGGGGATTGGTAATGTAAGAGCTATTGTTCTGACATCCTACATGTTTAATATTTTCAATCTGTCGGTGCACCAATTTGGGAGATTCTTGTTAAAAAGCTGGGGACCCCCCCCCACACACAGGGATTTTCAGAGGACAGTGGATTTCAAATTTCCCACTTTCAGGGAACCCTTGCTATGCCTTCTTGTTTCTTCCTGAAGATTCTGGATACAAAGCATGCTCTGCCATTTTTGTTTATTTATTTATTTATTTTATTAAATTCTATACTGTACCGCCCTTCATCTGAGGACCACAGGGCCATTTACAGTATTAAAAAAACACAGCATTACATAACGTAACGACAGAAAAAACAATACCCCTCCACACATACCCACATTTTAAAAGGCCATAGATTGTTTAAGGGGTGCAACTCTATCAAAGAAACACACACACACATGCAGGCACACAGTTATTCAGGACTGCTAAAATTAGTATATTAAGTTTTCAATACCTTTGATTTCAAGGGGGAAAGAAAACATCTCAATCATGTAAGCGGAGTGTTGCCAAGTTGTGTCTTGAAATATTTTTAAGTGTTCCGATAAAAAACCATTTCCAAGTCAACATTTGAAGCCATTTGAATGTAATTTTAAACCACGCTGTGGTTGTAATTTTATATACACTTACCTGGGAACACGCTTCAATGGAAACAATGAGACACACTTCTTTAGGAGTGTGCTGTAACTGCACTGCATTGATTTTTGCCTTCCTCCTAATCAAATATTTCAGTTCAATTAATTTTGACTATTTGGTGGGGCAGGGGAGGAATTTCAGATGATTCAACCAAGTTTCCTCATTGTATTTTTTCCTGTCTCTTTTGCACATCTGTCCTAGAGAAGTGGGGAACTTCTAAGCCCTCCAGATGATGTTGGATTTGCAAATCCCACCTTCTCTGGCCATTGGCTGAGGCTGATGGGAGTTTGGAGTCATCAACATCTGAGGGACCAAAGGTTCCCACCGCTAATCTATCCTTTACTCCATTTCCCCACATCCCTTTGGTTCTATTTTATTATTATTTTGCCGGTTATTTTTATTGATTTTCCATAATTTTAAACAAATTGTCACCAAATTTATACAAATTAATAAAATTTTTAAAAGATGACTTCCCACCCACCCCAGATGCTCCCTCTATTTTCCTCCCTCCTTTGCTGTTACCAGTACAATAACTTTTCCAGATATCATTTCAAAATGCAGTCCTCCCGCAAATTTGAAGATTTGCCCTAAGACAAAACATCTCAAGAAAGTGAAGGCAATGGAATTAAAGGTTTGTTTACAACGGTATTAGCTTATTTTATTTATATTTTACTATAATACTGTCCTCGATCTGAGACATGTTGCATTTGATAAGCCTAACCAAAAGAAAACAACTATTGGTGGGATGGAAGAGAAACTACACATCTAGGTAAACTATGTTTATGCTATACTTAAATACCAAACTTTTCTCAGTAAAATAAAATCAGCGTTTTGCCTCTAAGGTGTTGCCAAAGTGAGTCAGTAGATAAAGTGATGGTATGGGGGGGAGGGAGAAACCCCACAAGTAATCTGTCCTTAAACAAACGGAATATTTATTGATGCCAAATCATGTTCCTATTGTCAGAGAGGCTTGATCACAATGCCAAATAGTATTGTTCGGCAGGGATACAAAAAGCACCAGCTTTGCTTCTGTTATGTAAAATAGGCATTATATAATTATGATGCCTCGTCTTCTTACAAAGTCTCTAAATCAACAGTAAATGCTCTGCACTCTCTAGCTGTAAATAGGAACATATTGGCTTTGATTTCTCCAGAACGTTACATAATTGCTTTGATCTTTATCGTGAATTACTCTTCAGCTGAGTTTCATGGCCTGTGTTGTCAGTTTAAAATTTAGGGGTTGGGGAAGAGGTATTATAGACCAAAATGAGAAGAGACAAGGGTTTTGTTTTGTGCCGGAACAGCTGCTCTGAATACCAAGGCGTCCGTGAAAGAGATTAGGGCTCTTCACTTGAGACAAGAGATGGCTGAGTGGAAGACATGGTAGAGGTATATAAAATCATTAATGGCTTGCGAGATGTGCTTAGGAAACACCTGTTTACCCTTTTGCAGTACTCAAAAACACACACACACACATAGGAGCACCTGATGATTTCCCCTAACAACAGGTACTTTTAAAAAAGCAGCATGCACACAGTGCAAATTTTATCTATAAATGGTCTCTACCAGAGGTTATAATAATGGTCAGTCACAGAATTAAAATCGCTACAGTCTTTATGTGGCAATTCTGTTTGCCAAAGTTATCCCTCCTTTCTCTCTCCTTCTCCTTCTCACCATTTGATCCATAAAGGCCCTCTGAAGCAGTGAGGGAGGCGCTGGGGCCAGGGCATCTAGAAAAGTGTGTGTGTGTGTGTGTGTGTGTGTGTGTGTGCAAGGCTGGTGAAAATAATCTCCCTCTCCATTTGTGGAAGTCTCCACTATATCAAAAGAAACAAGCAAAACACCCTTCCATTCTCAAAAGGACCTCTTTGAATCCAAGTCTGGGGTTACCAATGGGCACCCATGCACCCATTTCCCCTTCCTCAGCCCAAAATTAGGCTTGGAATAAGATTATGTTGAAGACAGCAAACTGTGATCCATCTGCACTATACATTTAAAGCAGTATCATACCACTTGGAACAGCCATGGCTTCCACAAAGAATCTTGGAAACTCAAGTTTGTTAAAGGTGCCGAGAGATGTTAGGAGACTCCAATTCCCCTCACAGAGCTACAGTTCTGAGTGGCTTAACAGCCAATCCCTCTTCTCTGGGAATGCAGAAGGGGCCAAGCAACTATTAACTGGGAAAGGGTTCCACAACTGCAGAGCCACCAGCAAGGAGGCCCTGCTATGTGTGTGCACCAACGTGGTTTATTTCACTGGCAGACTCACAATCAGAACTTCTGGTATAGATCTTAAATTACAAGCAGGGTCATATGGGTACAGGTAGTCCTTTCGGTAACTTCCTTCTCACTCCACTGAAGTCTTAATTCAGCAATGCTGCTGCACCTTAGAGGTGATCATTTCTTTGCATTGTTTTTATGCACACCTGTTTTGTCATAGCTTGGTCCCTGTGACATTATCTTATGGCTGAAGGCATATGGGTAGTCTGTGCTTTGATGAGAGTTTATGGTGTTGATGTGACCAAGGTAGGGGAAAGGAAACACAGGAATCACGACCATTTTATGCCGTAAAAATGTTAAATTTTGTGGTATGATCAGTGGTGGACATGAGGTTCATTTTAGATTTCAGCCTTAAAAAGACCCTACATGCACACTCCTTTGCAAAATTTAGCCGGGTCATCATGAACCATATATGAGGCCATTAACGTTAAGAAGAAATCTACTGTCAAGATATTGCAATAAAGGACTAAATTGAAAGTAGAATAGGAGAGTCTTATTGCTACACCGTGCCAATTATATTACCACATTGTTTCTTTGCTACAAGACTGATAAGAATCTACAAGCGCCCAGAGCCCAGGGGACTTGAACATGTCTGGTGAAAATTGGAAATCAATAGGACTCTATAATCGCAAGCAAACTGCATCATTTTCACCGGGGTGAAAGATGACAGGCATTATCACATTGCCAGAGACATCGTTACACAAAAGTGAAAGCCTTCTTTACTCCTCTGGAGTAATCCATCAGGATGGTGCAGAAGAAGCACTTGGCTTTCTTCTTAAAAGAGGCATTTAAACAGATGGTCCTTTTGGAGAACAAAAATAGGAAACAAATGTATTATTAGCCCTTTGATATATATTTTTTCTTTAAGAAGATGGTGGAACATGGCTCTTGCTGACTGAGCAAATACTGGCTAGCACCTTCGCCTGATCATCTCTCTTGAAGCAAAGTCTGGGTGGAGAGATCATTTGACTCACAATGTCCAGATGTGGACATTGGGTGTAACTTAAACAAGGGCAGTCAGATCTGATTGTTAGATTTGCTTTCAGTCATGCAGTGGTTTCCATCTAGGTTTTGAGAAGCCCTGGATTCCTTAGAAGCTCCTCAGAGGTTTCTCCATTAGATCTGGAATGGCAGAGAAACTTCAGCTGAGAGGGGACCCCTTTGAAGTCCAGTTTCGAAGGTGCTTAGAGCACCCATCAGCTGATCAGCACTAAGAGAAGCCAGCATGGTGTAGTGGTTAAGAGGGGTGGACTTGTAATCTGGTGAACCGGGTTCGCTTCCGCGCTCTTCCACATGCAGCTGCTGGGTGACCTTGGGCTAGTCACACTTCTCTGAAGTCTCTCAGCCCCACTCACCTCACAGAGTGTTTGTTGTGGTAGGTGCGGGGGTAGCCTCTTTGGTGCTACCATATGACATCATGATGACATCTAGCGACCTCATCCACTTGTCAAAGTTGGCCCTTGAAGTGGTGAGGGGGGTAAGGATCTAATCCAGAACCAGTTCCCCACTCCTACTCCCTTCACAGAGCTACAATTCCCAGAGTTCCCTGTGAAGAAGAGTGATTGATTGTTAAACCACTCTGAGAATTGTAGCTCTGGGAGGGGAACAAAGGCCCCCTAAGAACTCTCATCACCCTTAACAAACGACAGTTGCAAGGCTTCTGGGAGGGTGGAGAGCCATAACTGTTTAAATCTGCTGTTGTTGTTAATTGATTTTGTATACGACCCTTCATCCACAGATCTCAGGGTGGTTCGCAATATAAAATCACAATATAGGTAAAGGTAAAGGTACCCCTGCCCGTACGGGCCAGTCTTGACAGACTCTGGGGTTGTGCGCCCATCTCACTTAAGAGGCCAGGGGCCAGCGCTGTCCGGAGACACTTCCGGGTCACGTGGCCAGCGTGACACACGGAAACGCCGTTTACCTTCCCGCTGGTAAGCGGTCCCTATTTATCTACTTGCACCCGGAGGTGCTTTCGAACTGCTAGGTTGGCAGGCGCTGGGACCGAGCAGCGGGAACGCACCCCGCCACAGGGATTCGAACCGCCGACCTTTCGATCGGCAAGTCCTAGGCGCTGAGGCTTTAACCCACAGCGCCACCTGCGTCCCAAAATCACAATATAAAAAAACACAAAACATACAATAAAAATAAGAACAACAACAAACCAATAACCCTCCTCCCACAGCACATGGCATTGGGTGTCAATCAGAACAAAGGTCTGCTTGAAGGGGAACATTTTTGCGTAGCACTTGAAGGTGTATAATGAAGGTGCCAGCTGAACCTCCCTGGGGAGAGAGTTCCACAAATGGGAACCCCCTGCAGAAAAGGCCCGCTTTTGTGTTGCCACCCTCTAGACCTCTTGAAGAGGATGCACACAAAGAAGGGACTCAGAAGATCTCAGAGTCTAGGGAGGTTCATAGGGATTGAGGCGGTCCTTGAGATATTGTGGTCCTCAGCCATTTAATGCTTTGTGAGTCAAAACCAGCACTTTGAATTGGGCCCGGAAACTAATTGGCAGCCAGTGGTATCATAAAGTGGTATCATAGTGCTTTTAAAATATGATGTGACTGTGGTCTGAGTGCTCTTTGCCGAAATCAACAGCGCACCTTCACATTTTACACATTATCAAAATAATGAGGGTACAGTATAGAAAGCAGAAGGACCTGTTTGTAAGCTGATGGTTGTGCTATTCAATTGAGTTTCAGGGGATTATTTCAGCAGTATTCTAGGTGACATTAGGAAGATTAACAGAACATTCAGTTTTATTATTATTATGTCACTCTTCCCGCAAAGCAATGAAAAGAGACATTAAAAACAAGTATTAACACACACCCCATCAATGTTTATAATAATAATGATAATGATGATGATAATGATGATAATGATAATAATAATAATAATAATAATAATAATAATAATAATAATAATAATTTATTTGTACCCCACCCATCTGGCTGGGTTTCCTCAGCAACTCCAGCAACTTTGTGGCTTCCAACAAAGATTAAAAATACATTAAAATGTCACACATTAAAAACTCCCCTAAACTTTTATTAAATTGCAGATGGAGACAAAGGAGTGGTGGTCAACTCTTTCTTCATACATCTTTCTCTCTGTGCCAGAGATAACTATTTATTCATGCAACCCTTGCCTTGAGGGTTTCTATGTCATGAGGAGCCAGAAAAAATATAATCAATAAGTAGCTACCCAAAATGCCTTGCTATATCGAGAAGACTGGGTATCTTCATTTCTTACCAACTCATCCCAACATTTTATTTTATTTTTTGCTGCATCCAGGAAACCTAAAAGCAGGCTTTAGCCCTGCCGTTAGAACAGTGTCTCGCTCATTGATTAGAGACTTGCTAATGTCAGCATGCTTTTTTTATAACCCTGTAGCAATTCTGCAGTATTTACACAATGAGGAGGATTAGGGTACGGGGAAACTGCTGGTAGCTGTCTCAGAAAATCAGACATCACATGAGGAAAATGTGCAAAGGGTTCTCCTGCATACATATCAGCAAAATGTAGGTGGCTCGTATTAATGGGGAAATGTTTGGCTAAATATTTTGGGGAGGAGGGTGTGCCGGTTCTGCTCTGGTCCACAGAAACCCCACCTCATGAAGGTTTTCCCTGCATGCAAAATCTTAACCCCCACCCCATCCCAGAACTCACTTCTCATTACAACTTACCTGAATAATGAAAAGAACAAAGAGTCTTGTGGTATCTTGAAGTCTAATGCATTAGTGCTGTAGCTCTATGGTAGAACATTTGCGTTGCACACATAATGTCCCAGTCTCAAACTCTGGCATTTCTAGTTAGGGCTGGGAATGTTTTCCAGTCTGGAATCTTGGAGAGCTACTGATAGTCAATGTAGACACTCTTGAGCTAGATGGACCAATGGTCTCACTCAATATGAGGTAGCTTCCTATGTTGATATATTCCTATTTACTGTGGTGTAAGATTCTGTGTAAGCTTCTGTACATCACCTTGCCAACAAAGGTCCGTATAGTTAAAGCTATGGTTTTCCCAGTAGTGATGTATGGAAGTGAGAGCTGGACCATAAAGAAGGCTGATCACCGAAGAATTGATGCTTTTGCATTATGGTGCTGGAGGAGACTCTTGAGAGTCCCATGGACTGCAAGAAGATCAAACCTCTCCATTCTGAAGGAAATCAGCCCAGAGTGCTCACTGGAAGGACAGATCCTGAAGCTGAGGCTCCAATACTTTGGCCACCTCATGAGAAGAGAAGATCCTGATGTTGGGAAAGATGGAGGGCACAAGGAGAAGGGGACGACAGAGGACGAGATGGTTGGACAGTGTTCTCGAAGCTACCAGCATGAGTTTGCCCAAACTGTGGGAGGCAGTGGAAGACAGAAGTGCCTGGCGTGCTCTGGTCCATGGGGTCACAAAGAGTCGGACACGACTAAATGACTAAACAACAACAACAACAAGCTTCTGTAGATTAGTGCCCCACTTCACTGGATGTACGATGTGGATTCTAGCCCACAAAAGCTTATGACATATTTATTCTGTTCCCCTTTACGGTGGCTCTTTGTTATTTTTGTTGCCATAAACAACCACTGCTATCTCTATGAAAACTGAACAATGAAATGCCCAGTTTAGAGGTGTGTGTTCTGTAATTGTTGTTGTTGTTGTTGTTGTTATATTTTAAATCACTTTAATCTGACATCACTACATGCACCAGTGAGAGCAACCTCTGACTTGTGGGCCAAATTAGGTGTGCCAAAATTCAGAATTTAGCTTGTGAAATGTTATGTTATGTTAAAAGGCGGGATATCGATTTTTTAAAAAATCCTCTGAGTCAGTATGCCTCTCTAAATTTCTGGATTGGAACTGCTCCACATTTAAGGACCAAGTTGTTAGGGTGCATAGAGAAGAGATCCACATACATATGTGAAAAAGGTAGCAGTAAAAAATAATGAAGAATGATGCCACTTGAGATCTGATCCAAATTCTGTCCTCTCTCTTTCGTGCAGATTTGCCTTAAGTGCAAGTCAAACAAGATTTCTAACACCTTCATCACCTATAGGGAATCAGGATAATAGGCTTGTAATGATGGCGAGGGGAACTTTTGATGGGGGGGGGGGACATGGTGCAAAACAGAATGCTACCCTTTCTGATATCCAATGATCTGGAGGATTGAAAAACATAAAGATGGATGCATCAGGGGTGGGTTAGAGAGTCTAGGCTCTTCCCATCAAAGGTGTTGAGCATTCTGATCTGGAAAAATGATTGACACATTCCTTTTACTGAGGTTACTCCCATATCGAATCATAATATTATACGTTTGTCAAGTGAAATAAATGGCACCAGAACCTAGTTGCAATGCCTGTCCCTCTGCCTTTGATATCCCGCTGGTGATGTTAAGTATTAGCAATATAGCAGCAGGAATTGTAGTATTAGTCATTCTATAAGCAAAGCTTACTAGGATGTTATTCATCCTATCAGTTCTTGTCATAATCGAGATTTAGAAATGAATGTGTTTCATTTTCATTGCAAGTACTCTACCATTTAACAGCCCCTTTACTTCTTGCAGAATAATAGGGCAGCATCTTGCCAAATAAGAATCTTCTGAGTGTGCCATGCTTTTCCTAATTTCTTTATCGTGGAGCAAAGTAATAAATGACCTCCAATCTGTGGGATCTATTAAAATAAATAAAACCTAGAGGCATCTCCCCCAGTCAGTTGCCACCCAGATTATAAAATTCTACTCTTAAGGGAGGTTAAGTGTTCACCCAGCAGTGCACACGTATCCCAGCTCCCTTATTAATTTGGCACTCAGCTTAGCAACAGCACAAAATCTTTCCATATAGCTGCAGTGCCCACAAAGTGTTTGAGAGAGAAAATTGTGCCATACTAATCTTGTTAGGCTTTCTGATGCCATTGACAATGAAGTATTGACAATACCTTCCTCCGCCCCAGTAGTTTCAGTCATATTTATAAGGGAGACTATGGACTACCACATAGCCTTTGGTATTGCCTTTGCCCTAACCCTGATGGCAACCAACTCTGTTTTAGCATTCCACCAGGTGCTATGGTGCCTATTCAGTTTATCTCATCATCAAGCCTCCTAAAACTGAATCAAGGAAAAACTAAGGTAATAATGATCAGCCACAGGTCACATTTATGCAATTCATGTGTGTGCATGCTCTCCTTGGGTCAGATAAAAGCATACCATGTACCAAGAGTAAGAGCCGATTGCTTCATTCATTTGGTAATCAAATCTGACCAGGAAGACCCTTGTTTACTTTGAAAGTGACCTAAAGGGATAGCTTCAAAGAAGAAACTGATCACGGGGAAGGGGGGGGAAGGAAAACTGCTTTTAGTGATCAAAAGATTAATTACTTTGGAGTGGATGGTTAGTACAAACTAAATGAGAAACCACTAAAGCAGCTGAATGGAAACCCAAAGAGATGATGTTTGCTTTGAACTAAAAGTGGAGTAGATATTTTAAAAATGGATGCCATTCTACTGAGTCAATCTGAGAGTGGTCTCTTTCAGAATTGGATGGTAGGATTAATGACCTTTTTAGCTGGTAGCCATCTAAGTAGAACCAAGAAAAGAGATGTTCAAAAATTATGGAACACTGAGGTCTGCCTTTATACCACACACTCTATTGGAGAAACTAGGAACACTTGCCCAGTGATGTAAATATTCCTTGAAGAAGGCTTTTGAAAATGTAGTCTATAGTTTAATACACTAACAGGGCAATCCCAGAGATGCTTTCTTGGTAGTTAATCCTACTGAGTTTAGTGGGGCTCACTCCCAGGTAAGTGAGTACGGTCACACTTACATTCCCATAAGCCAGCAGGACACACTTCCATCCTCCACTGAGACAAGCAAGAGGCATTATTAGAGATCAAGGACTTATTCCTGTCAGGCAAAAATACTCAAGGAGGGTAGAAAACAGGGCTGGTGAGGCTGTGGTGCTGAGGGAGAGAGGGTTTGGAGAGATGTGCCGCCTGGGGAGAGTCCCAATGGTCAGAAAGGGAGGAATACATTTGGACCTCAGGCCTGAGGTTTCCTGCTTCTGTCACGCCACATCTCCAGTGAATGGGGACATGCAACAGATCCATAATGGTTGGCTGTACAGAATGGCATGGCCAGCCCTACCATTTGGTAGAGTGAGGCAGGTGCTTTGAGCAATTGATTTCTTCTTATTATTATTTTTGTAATGAAAGAGCCCCAATTTTTACTTTTCAATGTATTATTGTAATTTTATTCCCGATGAGAGGGTCTTGTGGGGCGTTCTGTCCCAAGTGACAAAATAAATGGTTGGCATTGAGGACTATATACGCTTTGACCAGCTTAGAGGTAGCCAGATGTCTTGGGTTGAGCTAGCAGAATGAAGGCAAATATAGTGGTTGCCTGGAACATTTTTGTCATATTTGGGTCTCTGACAGATCAATTCTATGTGTGCTTACATAGATGTAAAACCCCACTGTGCTCAATGAGGCTCTCTCTCCCTCTCATCTTGCAGCCTTGATACAGGAGACCAGGGTCAATGCAATTCTCCTTAAGGCAGAAGAGTTAAATTAGATTATTATTGCATTTCTCTCCGAGCTTCGACTTTGTAATAAAATGCTAAGATTTTATTTTAAAACAAAGTTTTGTAAAATAGTGACTTAGTAGGAGATATCAAGCAAATCCACCGAGGTAGATTAGAGGCGAACAGATAAGAAAGCATTTACTGGGTTATTTGGAGAATATAGCCAATTTTGTAGGAAATGAAAACTAACAGGTTCTCATTTAAACATTAGGGATAAAAGTGCTATTATGAAAAATAATAATCTAAAATGTTTTAGAGACCACCAGGGAACCTTTTGCTATTCTCTCATTTAAGAAAGTAAGAAGAATTTTGCTGGATTGCACTAATGTCCCACAGACTCCAGCATTCTTTTCTTATAGTGGCCAACCAGGTGTCTATGGGGAGCCCAGAAGGTGGAAATGAGTGCAACAGCCCTGTCCCCATTTGTGATTCCAAGCAATTGGTAGGCAGATTCATTCAGCTTCCAGGAGCATACATGTTGTGCACAGATGCACCTGAGTGTAAGTCTTCCTGCCGTGAGGTTCGCTCCAGCTCACCTTTTGTCAAGGCTCTGTCAAGGCTTTGCGAAAGCTACTCCTCCCCCAGTTGCAGCAAGAGCAGAGAAAACAAGGTACAGTGGTACCTCGGGTTACAGACGCTTCAGGTTACAGACGCTTCAGGTTACAGACTCCGCTAACCCAGAAATAGTACCTCGGGTTAAGAACTTTGCTTCAGGATGAGAACAGAAATCGCGTGGCGGCAGCAGGAGGCCCCATTAGCTAAAGTGGTGCTTCAGGTTAAGAGCAGTTTCAGGTTAAGAATGGACCTTCAGAACGAATTAAGTTCTTAACCTGAGGTACCATTCTAGAGCCCTTTTCAAATGAGATTTATTCAATCCCAATAACGAGAGGCAAAAGAACGCAACCAGCCTCAACAATGGTGTTGTTCCAGACTGGGCTCCTCCTCCCTCCTTCATAACAGCAGAATCTTCCCTTATGGTGGCCACTCATGGTCAAATGTCTTTGAGCCGTTTGTTCCTGTACTCCACGTTCTGGGAGAAGAGGGATCAGAAATACTTTCCAGTGACAACGTGTCATATGGCTGCCCTGCCACAGTCCCCCCCCCTCTTCTCACACTTCCCAACTTTTCTGTTCTTCTCTCTCTGAGCTGTGACTTTCCTCAACCCCCTGCTGTAAACCAAAGCTGTCTCCCTCTTCTCCTGCAGAAGGTGGGGAGGTGATCTTGTCCTCTTCAGTCTGATCCCTGACACCTTTGTTATGTTGGAAAATGACTCTGCTTTCTTAGGTGGCTCTTTCTGGCCAGATAGTCAAAGGAACTTTTTCCGGCTGGGAAGGCTGGAGGCCTTTCCATTCTAAAAAGAGATATTTTAGATGAGCGAATGCAATACCTTCTCTCCTCTCAGGAATGGAGCTCCAGGAACAGGGTGAGACAAAGCAATGAAGACGCCAGGAGGCAGGAACTGTACACAGTGTGCACTGATGGAGATTTACTGTTTCTCTGGAGCCAGCCACCTAAAGGGACAGGCGATTGTCATCACTAGGGCTTTGGTTGCTAATTATAAGCCAAGCTGGGATAGCTCAGTTGGTAGAACATGAGACTCTTAATCTCAGGATTGTGGGTTCAAGCCCCATGTTGGGCAAAAAATTCCTGGTTTGCAAGGGGGGTTGGACTAGATGACCCCTGCGACCCCTACAATTCTATGACTCTGGCTCAAATATTGATTTTTGCTGCTTCTCCACACTTGAGCAAGCTTTCGGATTTGCGGGGGCAGGGGGGATGGGAAGAGGATCTCTTTGTTTCAAACATCGAACATGCTTATCATGATAAATCTTTGACAGCCTCCATTAAAAAGCCTCCATGCACTGGCAGAGGAAGGGGGTGCGGGGTGTGTGGTCCACCCCAGGTGTCATCCCTAAGGGGGGATGACAATGCTGCACTATCCCCCCCCCCACGCTCGCTACGCGGTTAGGGATGCTCGCCGAGCAGGCGGCTAGTCCCACCCCCGTGCCACTCTGGGTGCTGGTGCAGGTAGCTCCGCCTCTGCCTCCATGATTGACATAAAGGCCAGCCAATTGAACTTGAGTGCAGCTGGGAGGGGAGGGGAGTGATGGCTGCATCATTGTCACCAGGGACAGCCAATCAACGCTATGCACAGCCAGCATCTATTGGACTTCGAGTCGGCTGCTCTTGACTTCGATTCATTTAAAAAGAGATAAATGTGAATTTATGCCAGGCACACTTCTCAGGATATGCACATCTGTACACAACCTAAAAAGGAATTAGTCTACCACGGTCTTCTAAAGCTGTCCTGGCCTCTAAGGAATAAAGACAGCTTGTCTGTAGTGTGGTTTTGATGCTAAATCCAAAACTGTTTCTCTCCTTGTGTCTAAATTTAGTAATGAGGATATAATGGAGCAGTTTCCAAGCTTCTGTCTTCTTTATGCTGTAGGAAACTGCAGCTTAAAATTGTGTCAAATACTCAATATTAATTTGTCTAATCAAATAGATTTTCCGCTTCAAGGAATGTGGATCAGAGCCAACGTTGCTCTGAACATATGATAGCTCTAGACATCTATATTTCATTCCAGTTAGTTTGAGATATGTCTAAATCCTCACCATTTCTGAAGCTCAGTGTTATTTCCTTTATGCTCTGATGATGTATTTACCGATGAGCCAATGCCCCAGAGTTACGTATGTTTACTCAGAGGTAAATACCAGTGAGTTCAGTGGGGCCTATTCCCCAGTAAGTGCACATAGGGGAATTGCAGCTATACAGAGGAATCTATACCTGGAAATCTGGCAGGCTGCTTTTCTTCATTACTCAGAGGACAAGGAAGCTGCTAGCAACCCAATGCAGAGGGATTTATTTATTTTATTTAAAGATTCATCTTACCATTAATACTTCCGTCTAATGTTCAACCAAACTCTACCTTCTTGTAATGTAGGCTCATTAGATGTAGTCCTAATGGGCCCAAAAGCTGAGAGCAGTTAAGGAATTAGACAGGGCAGGAACACTTACTTCTGGGTATTTCAGCTTAAAAAAATATATGGATGTACATTTAAAAAAGTAACCACCGCTGATTTCGCTAGAGTTGGCTCCCTTAAGAGTTCAGCTGGATCCACTCCTGTAGAATTTGCCAGACAGCTTGTAATTTTGTTTTAAATGTGGGGGAGAAAGAACAATGTGACAGTTATATTATTTCCTAATAAAATGTTTGTATCACTATTACTATTATTATTATTTTAATGTTCTGGTGGTGGTAGTGATGAGCACTACTCTTGTTGGAGAGGTGGATCATAAATAAACTGACTCTCTTAGGCTCAAGAAGAAAAACCCAGAGTAGCAGATCTTTTTCTTTTTTTCTTAGCATGGTGCTGATAAAGCCAAGGTCGCAGGTTCAGTCCCCATATGGGACAGCTATATATTCCTGCATTGCAGGTGGTTAGACTAGATGATCTGCAGGGTCCCTTCCAACTCTACAATTCTTCCTTCCTTCCTTCCTTCCTTCCTTCCTTCCTTCCTTCCTTCCTTCCTTCCTTCCTTCCTTCCTTCCCTCCCTCCTTCCTTTTGCTGTGACGTATTTGTTATGTGCCAAGAACTCCATCACAGTTTACTCCACACATCTGTAGGAGAGCAGAGTCTTACCTGCATATACTACAACGAGGTAGAGCCTTCACATATTAATTCACAAAACCCCATGCAACATTAGCTCAGCAAGGAAGAAGGGAGAACTTAGGACTCTGGTTCTTTGTGACACAGCTTCCAAAAGAGAAGAAATCATAAAACAAAATCCAAAGTCCCAGCACAATCTATAGGCTGCGCTGCTGGATTTACCAAATTCCCTAAGGGCAGTGGCATAGCATGGGAGGAACACACAGTGGCGTAGCGTGGGTTGTCAGCACCCGGGGCAAGGCAAGTAATTTGCACCCCCTAACCCGTGGATTTGCGCCCCCTAACCCTAACCCCCAGATGTTGCGCCTGGTGCGGCCGGCCCCCCCCCTGCACCCCCCACGCTACGCCACTGCGAACACAGGGGTGGTTGCCCCGGATGCAAATTTTGTTAGGGGTGCAAAATTTCAGCACCCGGTGCTGCCTCAGTACAACTAGGCTCTGTTAAAAATAGCTTCTCCATGCGAACCAGGAAGTGACCTCTCCAGACAACGGAATGACTTTTCTTAACTGCTGCTGCGATCTTCTGGGTGACATGGAGGCCTTGGGCAGTTGAATGTGAATGTGTACATTTCCCTCCCTCCCCACCTCCATGCGCTCCGGGGAATTGGCAACCCACTCTACGTCACTGCTTAAGGGTACCTCTCTTCCCTCAGAATGGAATAGTGCAGAGAGTGGCAGCTCTTGAACTTGCTGGTGATGGAGAAGGGGAACCGACTTGCAGCCAGACTTTGGGGTTATCTGCTGTTGGGGAGGAGGGCTGAATTTGCGTAGCCTTGCCCCATCCTGCATGCCAAGATCATGCAGTGGAGATTTGGCCACTGCGTGTGGGGTAGCAAAGTCACTTAAGGAGCTGGGAGTCCAGAGAGAAAAGTCTTGATTACTGAGCACTGCTCTGGGCATGGATGGCTGCAAGAATGGACCACATCTTGTGTTTAAAACTTCAGAGCTGTTGCAGGTTACAAGTGATGTAAAGTCATACCTCATGTTACGTCTGCTTCATGCTACGTTCTTTCAGGTTACATCCCGTGGCGACCCGGAAGTACCAGAAAGGGTTACTTCCGGGTTTAGCTGCTCGCGCATGCGCAGAAGCGCAAAATGATGTCACACGCATGCGCAGAAGTGGCAAATCACAACCCGCGTGTGTGCAGACTCACCACTGCAGGTTGCGCTCTTTTCATGTTGCAAATGGGCCTCCAGATGGATCCCGTTCGCAACCAGAGGTACGACTGTATTCTAGAAATTTATTTAAAGCAACAAGAACAAAACCTCATTTTAAGAATAGAGGCTTTTAGATATACTAATTCAAATTGTGATCACAGGCCCGCTTCAGAGAAAGGCAAGCTTCCCTCTCACCATCCATTTCTCTCTGTTCCAAGAAAACAGCCCCATGCTTCTTAACCTAATGACTTTCCGATATTCTCTCCCAATACCATGGGATAAAAACTGCCCCTCCCTTCTTTTATCTGCTTCCTCTCCAGCCAAGAGTCATTACAGCTCTATATTTAAAGTGACACTCTTTTTTTCAGGAAAGGGGATAATTATGTAAAAGCAAAAAGTGACGATTTTCTGTTAAAATATCAGCAGAAGGCTGCTTTGCACATCCAAACAGGCTATGACCTGGAGAGTTATGAAAACCATATGTCCTACTCTGAAATTAAGTGCCCTCTTTCTGAAGGCATCCTCTATTCAAAAGGCTGTCTGGCCCAAATTGCGGTTCAAAGATAAAGAACCAGAGGGAGGGGAGGGGAGGGGCCTTGGTCAGGTAAGCTGTGTACCCACACAGAAAACTTGTTCAGGTGCTAACTGCTGAAGTTGCCCATCAAGACCACCTGGACCAGCAGTCTGGGCAGGTACAGAGACCACCTGGTCACAGTCTTCCCTACTATGGTAAGATGTAGTGTATTTCTGTACAAACTATAGTCATTATTTGTGACTGTTGTTGGCATCCATCTGTCTCGAGAGATAATGGAGTGTGCCTCTGGGGGTGAAGACAAATCGCTGTGTTAGTGGCACCGAATGACTTCCCTGGGGCACAAGCCTGGATGGTGTGTATGGAGGTCCTGGGCTGCCCAGACAACAAGACTCCCTTCTCAGCCTCGCTGATGTAGTCCAAAGAAAAATGAATAATGTGTTTGGTACTAGCTTGGCTGCAGGAGTCGCTAGAAGGAAGCTGACAAGTCACCATCTAACCATCTTTGGGACTCTACTCTGGATTTCTGGAGAGTTTGCTCCTTAGTATTTTCTTCTCCTGATTATCAGAGGTACTTCTCCTAACACCCCATACATCCCTATTTGCACCAACACATATGAATTAACATATGAATATTTTATGCAAATTTCTGTCCAAGTTTTGACAATGCATTTCCTCTTTGGTACAAGTGCCCTAGAACTGAAACTGCAATCCTATGCCCCCTTACCTGGGAGTAAGTTCCACTGAAATCAATGAGACTTATTTTCTATGCAATACTGCCATTCACTCGCAAGCTTGTCTCTCCTCTCAAGTTCAGGCAATCTATACAAGACAAAAACTTGCTCATTTATTAGTAACTGGTCTTTGACCATTTCTTTAATGCAAGCCTCCTACTTTCCTTGGCAAGCTGATTTGCATAATGTGTTATTACGTCTAAATGCAAAACTAAATGTCTCCATGTGGTCTTTAAATGACAAGCGCTTGTCAGCTTCATGCACTATTCAAAAGTAATGGATCCAAATCACAACAGCTCGAACAAAGAAGTTAAAAAAAAACTTGTTGTGTATCCTTCCTTGACAAATTTACACTTTGGTATGGAATTGTCAATTAGAGTTTTCATGTGTTAAACATTTCAGTTCAACTGTGAACGAATTTAGTGTAGCTTTTATTCTGCCGTGCTTTGAGAAATTACTATTCACACAACAGGTTTTCATCCCCCCTCTTCCTCTCAAACAATTGCTGCTCAGGGAATAATCTTCAGATGACCTTGGCGAGATATACTCAAGAACTTCAGCATTAATTATTCTGGGAAACACAAATGCCTCGTGACAATGGTTCCAAGCGCTGTAGAAAAAAAAACCTGTTACCAAGTTTCCATTTTAAATAGTGATTCTCCAACGTTGGCATACTGTCTTGGGTTATTCCTTGGAAAGTTCAGGACAGCTTTCACGGAAATCTTGTTTTTGGGTGTTCACATACGATCATGAAATGAATATGTTTGTGTGTTGAGCCTCAGAATACGCAAGCTGAGAATTCTCTTAGGCTCCATCTGATGTTTTTGGTTACACTGCAAATTGTAAATTGTGCCACTGTTGGGGAAGAGGATTTTTGGCTGAGCTTTGGACATTTCCATTTTCCGGTCTTGTGAAGGAATTAGGATGAGGCCCAGTGGCCTTGTCCCCTGCCTCTATGCAGTCAAATATCCTGTTTTTAGTACAGAGCTTTTCTGCATATACCCAGACATTTATGGGCTCCTGTGTATGTGATCCACACCCCTCATTTTTCCAGGTGTATGTGCGACACTGTGAAAAATGGGATGCCTAAGTTGCGGTGATTGGAGGCAGAGATAGAGGTGCAACTCTAAGCCCTTCTCAACTACCCACTGTAGCCCCATCAACAAACAGACCCCACACAAGGCCTTCCCCTTCTCCCATGGTGGTGGCGCCAGCAAACATAGCCCCACTCTTCCCCTTCACATGTTTTTTTTTTGGGGGGGGGGGTTTCCAGAAAATGACTTGAATAGGGATGTGAAGGCTTCTCTTTCTGAACAAGAGGGACAGGTTTTCACAATTCATGTAGCTGCGGCTAACTCTAAAATTATCTTTGGTGAAATGATATTAGAGGCTGAAGACTTTATCTATCATAATGGCAAGCAAATTTTGTGCTCCAAGTGGCTGTTAAATAGCCTCATAGGCTGCCGTGTATTGAAATAAGGTACATTCCAGTTGCTTCTGTTTTTGTATATTCCTGAGTATTGGTGTTTTCTCTCTCTCTATTTCTTGCTGTTGCTATTTGTTAAGAAGACTTATAGTCTAGATACGCGTACAGTGATTTATACATGCAGCTCTCCATGTATCAAAATGAGAACAAACCCCCTGTTGGGTGAAAACAGTAGAAATGAAGAAAAGCTTCCCGGTGCAGCTTTTAGTAATCTGCCCTCACCGAAAGAATAGATTTAATTATCTAACGAGATGGCAATCATTTCTGATCTTAGTGCAAAAGAAAAGCGTCTGGCAATGTGCTTTTTTTAAAAAAAATATTTGAACAAAACAAAACAAACCCACTGCTATTAAATTTTGCTTTTATTCTCCTGCAGACAAAAAAAAAAAAGATTTTTAAAGGAAATATGGGAGTCCTTTATGGGTCTGGCGGCAACCGTATTCAAGAGGCTAATCACGCCTGTGGAAGTCTCAATGAAGGATTCTGCGTCCAGGGAATGCACATTGCGTTTTTTCGGCTGCTGACGAAGTCCAGTTGCGTTATAAGACAGTTGGACCCTCCAGCCAACTTCAAGGGGGGCAATTAGGACACATTTTTGAGTGAGTCGCACACTGTGATCAAGCTGATAGGAGGGACTCAGCATCAGCCCTCGCCTTGAAAGGGGGACTGATTACCATTTGTGCTCTGCATTTTAGTAATCAGAAATCATTATACAAAAATACCAGGACATATCTCTTATAGCTGAGCTAAATTGGCAGCATAAAAAAAAATCAACTTGTAAAAAATAATAATATTACTTTGATCTGCACGGCAAGTATTTAGCACACCCACAGCCTGATCCTAAACACAGTGATATCTGCTATGGAAATGGTGCAGTGCTCCTGAAACACCAACACGCTGTTTTAAACATTGTCCTGGCAACAGAGGTGGGTCACCTCAGATCTGGATGTGGACCTCCAGGCCTTTCTATATGGCCCCTGGGAGCCTTCTCAAGACTCACCCCTTTTCCTAGGCCATATCCCTCACCCACACCCTCTGTGAGCGCCTTTGCCCGGTTGGAATGTGTCACTGAGCAATGAAATTATGCCTATTTCTTGCCCAGTTGAAGGATGAAAGCATGTTTGCGTTTTGTGTATAGAACCCCCAGACTTCTGTGTGGTTGAAATGTAGCCTAGGCTAGAAAAAGAATTATATGAAAATGATGTACCCGTGGTATTTGACTCCTACAAAGTTGGCAAAAATGTATAGGACAAGTACAAATATCTACTGGAAATGTGAAGAAAAAGAAGTTACCTTTTGCGTGTTAAGATCCCCAGGAGCTTCCCAATAAATAAAGACACAATTGACAGGGAATTTAGTTTTAGGTTATTGGCATAATTTTGGCCACGACTTTATTGATTACAGATAGTGAGTGGTTTGTTTAGGCATTGGTTCCTGACTAGCTGCACCTGACCTCAGCAGGGCAGCCCTGACGACTGGGCCCCATCATATCACCTTGAACCAATGTCTAACCACCAAACCTTACAAAGTTGTGACGATTTGCTATGCGGCAGGCGAAACCCAAGTGGCACCAGCCAATCCGCCAAATGGGAAAATTCTTACCCCAACAGCAGACGACCCACGATGGCATAGCAAGGGCATAGCAAGACCCTAAATATAGGCAGGGTGGGCAGGTGATCCGGAGCACGAAGCGAAAGAGAACACTCTACACAACGTGGAGTGGTATATAAAGGTCCCTTGGTTAATACACAAAATCCCCCATTTTCCAGATGTGCCCAGTAACTGAGGGACCACCAATTGGGTTGTTGTGGCTATCCAATCGCTCCCACCCACACAAACAGTGAGGTCGGTCCTGAAGATCTCACCGCAACACGTGCCCTCTGTGAGGAAGACTCGGTTTATCATATGTAGTAGACCTGTAAGGTGGTAAAAGCTTTCTGGGAGATGATATACATTGAAATGAGAAAAAAAAAATAACTTAACAAAATAACTTTTGTTAAAAAACAACAACCAGAAGCTTTTTAATTAGGAATTGCAGGTACCGACATCCCATGGGACCAGAAAAGATTTTTTATGTATGAAATAACAGCTGCCCGGATGCTACTAGCCCAGAGATGGAAAGAAGACAAAGTCCCTACCAGAGAAGAATGGCAAACCAAGCTGATGGACTATGCTGAAACGGCAAAGCTGACTGGAAAACTCAGGAATCAAGAGGACAACAACTTTACAAAAGAATAGGAAAAAATTATAAGTTATTTAAGAGACCACTGTAAGCAGATGAAAACATTGGCAGGATTTTGATTTCACTTGTAGTGTAACAATTACCATGGAAAATATGGATTGATATAATAGTTAGAGTTTGGAAGAAAACACAGTTTTAATTGTCTAAAACAGGATTCCAGGAAGGGGGTGGGGGGAAGCCCCGAGATTTGGAGGAATCTCTGTATATGGATATGAATTTGAATTTTTTTATAATTTTGTACTGTAAAATGATTTCAAAAAGAAAAGAAATGTAGCCTAGGCTACATTTAAAGCAGTAGCATATGAATTTAAACAGACCTGCCTTTGCCTAGAGAATCCTGGGAAGTGTAATCTGTTAAGGGGGTTGAGAGTTTTTTGGAAACTGCTCTTCCCCTCAGAGGGCTACAATTCCCAGTCAACCCATCTTTCTGAGAGGAATGGTGGTCTTCTGATGACTCTCATCACCCTTGGCAAAATACAGCTCCCAGAATTCTTCGGGAGAAGCCATGACTGCTTAAAAGGGTATCATACTACTTTAAAAATATGGCATGAATGTGGCCGTAGTTCTAACTGCAGACAGGGGTGTGTATAGTTGTATATTTGTCTGTGTCTGTATTACTTATGCAGTGTAACCTTTTTTCCTACTAGGGATTGAGTCAACCATAAAATATTATATTCAAAATATACACCGTCTAGTCCACGACACTTTATTTTTTGTTAATATCAATTCATTTCTAATGAGACAACTTTATTTCACTTTTTAAAAAAGCTCTTCCAGAAACAAGTTAACAGGTGTGAAACTCCATGTTAGAGTTACTGAATTTTTAGACTGAATTACCATTGATCAGAATATAGAAAAACATCTTCTGGAGAACTCATATGGTTCTCCCCACATCCACCCCTCTCCCTGTAAAGTACTAACGTGACGCTTTTTGACATATTTTGACACCTGGCTCTTCAAATGATTTGCATCAATTATGTTATGGTTATAATGTTGGTTCAGTCCTCCTGTTTGCCATTGAAATTGGAATGCCTCCTTTACACAAACATACACACAGCGAAAGCTCACATGCTCCACTTACCTATGTAGGCAGTCCAATCGCTATTTTCTTCTGAGACAACGTCGGTGAAGTCAATGGAACAACAGCAGTGGGTGTCAGGCAGGATCCAGAGGACCACGAGGGGAAGAAAAAGCAATTGCTTCTGCAGAACCACCTGCAAATTAGAAACCAGCAGCCGCCTCCGTTTGAAAAACTACGAGTTGCTCCTTTGAGGAGCCACTTCAAAAACTGAAACCATTTGAGTGGAGTGGGTTTTCCTGTTTGACCCACTACTTAAAGGAATTGGCATTCTGTTCGGGTTGACTGGTGTGGAAGGATCTTCGTTGGGGTCAGAATTGGAGGGTGGAAGCTAAGCCCTCACACCGCCCCAAGTTTTCCCATGGTCAGGTAGCTCTCAGCCCCCATTCTCCAGTTTTGCCTCTGCAACTTGTTCATGTGGGGCCAGGAACAAGCACCTTCAAAATTGGAGTGGGTTTTTGTTGTTGTTGTTTTGCTGAAGATAGAAGTGACTTTTGTCCTCAACTCTCATATTTTGCCCCGGGGCAGCTTTTCCCCACCCTCATAGTGTTGGCAGAAGCACTTGTATAATGCAGTTGAGTCCGGAGAGAAATTATTGGTAAATGTTTACTGAACAAAATGAAGAAAATAGTGTACAGCTTTAGCAGAAGGAAGTAGAAAGGCATGCCAGTGTATCAGTCAAAAAACACCAGTTCCATATCACAACAGGCAGTGTACGTTAGAAAACAAGACAGAAACACTAGCCTTATAACCAGGAAAACTAACATAATAATGTGTGTGTGTATGTTACCCAAGTTGGCAAATTTATATTTCAAAAATATACTAGATTATTAATGTCTGTGACAATGCTAAAGTGTCTTTGTCAGATTGAGAACAGAATGTAAGCTGTGGTTCTAAATATGTTTGCCAAACTATAACTCCCATAATCTCTGGCCATGCTGTCTGGGGCTGGTGGGAGTTCAGCAACATCTGGGGGCACCCCTGCCTTAGAGCATGCTATACATTCTTGATGGGAGAGTGTACCCCAAACTTCTTGCTGATACACACTGAGGGAAAAATCAGCACTGAGTGGACTGACTAACCTTTCATTACTCTATTCTCAGTGGTGAACGCCTCATGGGATGCTGAGGGTTTCTCTGAAAACCATGTGAAAATCCCAATTAGATTTCTTTTTGATGTTGCTCTCCTATGAAAAATATTTTACCGAGGGGTCTTTGATAAAGAAAATTACAGGGTCTGCTGTTTGTGTTGTGTAGGAACTCCAAAACGTGTGTGTGTGCATATAGATATACAGACACATATGTGCATATGCTGTACTGAACAAGTGCAATTTGAAATAAATGAATTGGGCTTTATTTTTTAATAAGGTAAGACATGCAATTATGTGATACCTAATTTCTGTGCATAATTAACATGATTGTATGTGCAGATCAAGTAATTATGCATGCAAATAATCACAATTAACTGTTTTATGGGTAATTATTCAATTATTCAATTTCCACACACAATCACAGTAATTGAGTGCACAAATTAAGAATGCAATTGTGTGTACCAAGTTCAGTGCACACTTGTGTGCTTAATAATCAAGCTCTCATAGGGGATTACCCCCCCCCCCACGAATTTGCCTGCTTGACATGGGAATTCTAAGGATACGTCCTATTATAGTTTGCTACTGGCAATCTCTCGTCTATAGTTTATGTCATAAGACTGCAGTAAGTGGTTATAATTTTTCTTCCCAGAATTCCTTTTGTTTTGCTAATGTTTCCCCTGAGTACTGTGAATGCAAATGATCCCTCAGCTGAGGGAAGCCTGATTTACACATGCAAGTAATCTCCAAAGTTTTCCAAAGGGAGAATGACATGCTGAGGTTCCTCCTGCTATCTCAGGTGCATTCTTGTTAGGTTTGCCTCCTTGGGTGCGTGCACACACACACAAGCTTCCTCTAAATATCTGGATTGGGTCAAAAGCATTTATTTAAAGATGGTGGCAGCCGCATGAAATCATGGTCAATTACATCACATGACAGATGCGTAGCGAGTTCCTGACCCCCCCCCGGTAGAAATAATGACACAATTATTAGGGTTAACCACCAGTAGGGGGAGTCTTGCTGATGCACATCAACTAGGAGCTCCCCTGGGGTCACCAATAGAGGGCGTGCCTTAGGCCCTAACGTCCCGAGGCTTCAGAAAAGGGCCACGCACCCCAGAATCCTTTAACGGACAACCCTTCAAAATGCAGGAAAAGTGACGATGACACCTCCCCTTTTTCCATCTACAGTGGTACCTCGGGTTAAGTACTTAATTCGTTCCAGAAGTCCGTTCTTAACCTGAAATTGTTCTTAACCTGAAGCACCACTTTAGTTAATGGGGCCTCCTGCTGCTGCCGTGCTGCCGGAGCACGATTTCTGTTCTCATCCTGAAGCAAAGTTCTCAACCCGAGGTAATATTTCTGGGTTAGCGGAGTCTGTAACCTGAAGCGTATGTAACCCAAGGTACCACTGTACAGAACCATTCCAATGCCTAACCACCCATACCCAGCAAGTTGTTCCGATTTGCTACGAGGTAGGTGAAAACCAAGTGGCTGGTGCCAATTTGCCAAGTGGAAAAATTCCTACCAGGCCCCTCAACGGCGACCAACCAAGGTCCATAGCAAGAGAAAGCAAACCTTAGAGGGCGGGAGGGTGGGAAAACAGGGGCAGCTGGCAGGTGCGCAAAGAGGGAGATCCCTGGCTGCGTCCTGCCTTTAAGGGGCAGGCCACACCCCCAGGGCAACCTGATTGGCTGGCCAGGGGGTGGTGCAGCCGGGAATCTCCCAATCACGCAGGGGCTGGCCTCCCACCCCCTGCGCACGTGGAGGGGCCATGAAACCCGCAACCCCATCTCCTCCCTAAGGCGGAAGTGGCTGTATCCTTTCATTGTGACCTGTTCGTGGGAAAAGGAATAACCACAGGCCAAGACCTGAGTGTTGTATGTAAAATGGTCTATTGGATGGCTTTCAGACAAGCCTTGGTTCCTTTTTCCTAAGGCTGCCTTAACCTGATAATGCCTGTTTCACATGATCACACAATGTAAAATGCAATTCTGGTGGAATCTAGTAGAAGCTTTGCACTCATTTCTGTGTTCACTGCTTTCAGGGGGAAAAATCCTTTTGCATCCTCGTTAACCTTAAAAACATTGGAGTTTTGCACTGTAGTTTCGCCGCTATTGTCACATGACAAAATTTGGGGTGCTGTTCCGGCAAACTGTTCTTTCCTGCCATTTCCATGGGTGAAGAGAGGCACACATGCACATAAAGGGTGAAGATATGTCCAAGGACATCCACTGTTGCGTCACCCTGGTATGAATGCAATTTAGCACAACTAAGAAACCAGAGGCCTTCCTCTTGGGCATTGTTGGCCAGAAGGTGTTAAAGAAGGATAGAACCTTTTTTATGTATGCAACAACAGCAGCAAGAATTCTTATCACAAAGTATTGGAAGACACAAGATTTGCCCACCTTGGAAGAATGGCAGACGCAATTGATAGACTACATGGAATTGGCAGAAATGACTGGCAGAATCCGAGACATGGGAGAAGAACAAACAGAAGAAGAATGGAAGAAATTTAAAGATTATCTGCAAAAACATTGTAAATTATTTGAATGTTAAAGTGATGCAGGATAGTGAGACAATGTGGCATTAGTGACAAAACTGAAAGGAATGTGCAAAGATGGCTTATGAGTAACAAGTAAAGAAACATAGTTAAATTAATCAAATGATGGGGGATTAGAAGACAAGTGGACAGCAGTGAGAATGGTTAATTTAAAAGAAATTAATAAATATTAAAATTAGTCAAAATAAAGGAAGAATTTGCTGAAACTAAATTGGAAATTTGAATACAGATAAGGGAGATGTGAGGAAGTCAGGAAAGTAAGCTATATGAAATTAAGAGTTGAACTTATATATTTTTGTTTGGTTGGTGTGTTTTCTTTTATCGGTTACTGTTTGTTGTTGTGTTATCTTGTTTTGTTTGTTACTATAAATCTGTTGAAATTTTAATAAAAATCTTTTTAAAAAAATGAATGCAATTTAGCACAACATGGCTGTGTATCCATCAAAAAGACACAGTAACAGAACAGGAAAGGCAGTGTGAAAGGAATGTTAGAAACCAGAACAGAAGCGCTAGAATTCTAACCAGGAAAACTAACAGAATAACCTCCATGTCTGAATTCACGCAATGTCTTGTTATATCATAGGTGGGGAGCTTTTTCTAAGCCCAGCCGCCGTATTCCCTGGTAGGCAAACTCAAAAGCGCCACATTCCAGTGATCAGTGGGGCAAGATACAAAACTCAGAGATTTCTACACACACAAACCCCCCTCTCCCTTCATCCTCCATCCAGGGAGGCATTCAAACAGTTCAAGGACACATTGCAGTCAGGCAAAAGCACTTGAGGAGGGCGCAGTCAAAGCGAAACACATTTAGGAGCCAATGGGCTTTGAAATCTGCCATTTCCTGTATATACTCCGGCATTTTTCTCTCTCCCTTGGAAACAAGCCAATCTTTAAGTCCCTCATCTAGGCCTCACTAGTTTTTATTCACAGTATATACACCCACGTCCACCCAAACTGGAATTAAAACCTCTAGAAAAGGATAATTTTAAAATATCCATAAATGAGCATAATTGGAATGACTTTCCATATGGGCATGGAATTTGAAATGGAGGGACAAATCACCAATTAGCAACAATAAAAACGTTGGATGCTGTTGTGTGTCCTTCCCACCCCACTTTTGCTGATTTCACAGAGCTTGCAGCTGCCTTGTAGACAGGGTTCCCATTTTATTGTTCTGTGAGGTTTATGCTTTGCCCCTCCCCTGTGTGATTTCAATATTTCTTTACCCTTTTTTGTGTTTCTAAAGAAAATCCTGATTTCCTTTCACTTCTCCTGATCTCTCCAGGGCACGTCTGCTTAACAGCTTATCATGCATGCAAAGAAAATCCGGATGCATTGGCAAAACCCACATTTCCCTCAGGTTAAAGATGCCCTCTGCTATAATAAAAAAAGGATCAACCTGGTGATCATATCTGACCTAGTGCCCCACCTCTTTCTTATTGCGACAGATTCAGTCAGACAAGTTGTTCCTCAAGACAGACAAGACATGACCTTGTGGAGACTCGGGAGAATTCAGGACAAGCTGGAATTCTAAGTAATTTATCTGCTGTTAACAATATTACTTCAAATGTCCTAGAAATCTCTTCCTAGAAGAAAGAACTTTCCAGAAATAGTAGTGATATTAATCTCAGAGACACACAAAAAATCAAAGTTGGTGGGGAAATCAGAAATGATGACAAAGTAGAGAGACCTGAACTCATCTTTAAAGGGGAACACACCTATGCAGGTTTACTCTGAAGCAAATTTTGCTGTGCTCAATGAGACTTACTTCCAGGTAAGTGTGCATCAGATTGCAGTCTTGATCTACTTTGCCCATATATGAGAATGTGTTTGTGTAGCTAGTAAAAGGCTGAGGTCTTTCGTTCTCAGATAAACTTTACAGTAATACTAGTATGGTTTGTCTACAGAGTTGAAGATAATAATGCTTATTGTCTTCCTTTACCAAGTGGAGAGGGAGAGTTTAACAGGGATATGGGAGGTAGGTGCATGCAGACTGCAGGTTTTCTATAATGGTCTTGCACAATTTGCCACATGGCAAACAGGGTTCCACTGTGCACGTTGGGGCTCTCCAAGCCCACAGATACTGTCTGTGGTGGGCTAGGAGCTCCTGATTTATTTGCAGACAACTAATGCAGAGCTTAGACAATATCATGTATTTACTGACCATTCCTTCTGATCTGTAAAATGCTGACAGTCTGGAGGTGACATAGAAGGCCATGGTGTTTTGTCAAGTTGGTTGAATGTTTTAAAAATCTGCTAAAAAACTGTTTCCTCGGACCTTTTCTGATGTTTATCCTGGTTGGCTGCTGATTCTGTTCTTTTTAACTGAGGAAGGTTCCTTTTTTGTGTTTAAAGAATGTATCCATTGTTTTTATGTTGTTTTTAAAAACTTTTTATTATACTTCCAAACCACTTAGAGATTTCTCTGTGTGCATTTCAAATCCCCATCATGGGGTGAGCTCCCGTTGCTCAGTCCCTGCTCCTGCCAACCTAGCAGTTTGAAAGCACACCAAAAAGTGCAAGTAGATAAATAAGGACCAGCTCTGGCAGGAAGGAAAATGGCGTTTCCATGCGCTGCTCTGTTTTTGCCAGAAGCGGCTTAGTCATGCTAGCCACATGACCCAGAAAAACTTTCTGCGGACAAACGTCGGTTCCCTCGGCAAGTAAAGCGAGATGAGAGCCGCAACCCCAGAGTCGTTCGCGACTGGACTTAACTGTCAGGGGTCCTTTACCTTTTCCTTTTTAAAAAAAAAAAAAAGGCCAAAGTGATATTTGCATTATCCCAAGGACCTTGCCAGCTGAATTTCAACAAGAAGGCTGTAGATAAAAAGAGTAAGTTGGAGAGTCAAGAACGAGAAACGATTCCTTAAACAGATACAGTTACAGCTGGGGATAGGGTCTAAGAGGATAAGCCACAGCTTTCATAGGAAAAAGTCTGTTTTGAGGAAAGAGAAATGACATTGGGCAGATATCCTGAGAGAGCATTTTAGGCATAAAGGAGTGGGAAAGGATAATAGGTGCTGTCTTTTAAGAGAGCTAGGTGGCTGAAGGTGGTAGAGCTTGGAAGCAGAAAGTCATATCCACAATAATCTGGTATCTGAAGAAGTGTACATGCACATGAAAGCTCATACCAATAACAAACTTAGTTGGTCTCTAAGGTGCTACTGGAAGGAATTTTCAAAATTTTATATCCACAATAATAATGTGTGAACCTCCTTCACACATTATTCACCCACTGGTGCATCAGCTGGGCCCAGATGAGGAGCATGCATAAGTTCTTGTTCTCATCTCCCATAAAGGTTTTTCCAGGCCTTGTGCTACCAGGCATAACCCTTCATCTGTGGGCTGTCACCAGAAGTTCCTGTGCAATATGTGAGGCAGGTGTGGGGAATTTTTGGCTCGCCAAAAGTTACTAAAATACATAGCCCATCAGCTCCCACAAGCATGGCCAATGACCAGGAATGATGGGAGTTGGGTTTCAGCAACATCTTGGGGTGGGGGTGGGTGGGCAAAGGTTATCCACACCTGGTATGAGGGATCTAACAGTGGTAGTTTAATGTCTATAATCTGTACAGCTAAATAATTTGCTAGTTATGTTCCTTTGACTCTATAGAAAAGGCCTAATAGGAAAATGAAGACAGGAGTCCCTTCTACTTATCTGAGACATGAGAAAACTGAAACGTTACTAATTGCACATTTCTAGCCTTTTTTATGTCGTTCCTTTGATTGGAACATTATACCATGAGTTATAATAGGGCAGGAGCACTCGGCGTGTTTTGTATCCGCTTTTTCTTTCTCTTTGCAGGAATTCATTGAGCACGCTGTTTTGAAGGAAAGGCCTTTTTGTGTGTATTTTTAACCGCCAGTTGATGATGACTTGCTTTCCGTCACATGAAAGGCTTTGCTCGTAGATTTGATAATGAGAAGCAAAGATTTCTCTTTTAGTGATCGGGGGGTGGGGGAGATTAGTGGTTCAGCCCTGTATATGTCCACTCCGAAACAAGTCTTGCTGAATTCAGTGGGACTCCCTGGTAAGTCCCTGGTCGTTACAAAGCTGAGGTCCAGTGCCGAGGGCCTTCTGGCGGTTCCCTCACTGCAAGAAGTTAAGTTACAGGGAGCCAGGCAGAGGGCCTTCTCAGTAGTGGCACCCACCCTGTGGAACACCCTCCCTCCAGATGCCAAAGAGAAAAACAACTACAGTCATACCTCGGGCTGAAGTAGCTTTAAGTTAAGTATTTTTGGATTGTGCTCCGCAGTGACCCGGAAGTAACAGAGTGTGTTACTTCCGGGTTTTGCTGCTCGTGCATGCGCAGACGCTCAAAATGACATCACGTGCATGCACAGAAGCAGCGAAACGCGACCCGTGCACGCGCAGTCACATCATACATTTACTTTAGGATGCGAACGGGGCTCCGGAACGGATCCCGTTCATATCCAGAGGTACCACTGTACCAGACTTTTAGAAGACATCTGAAGGCAGCCCTGTTTAGGGAAGCTTTTAATGTTTAATAGGTTATTGTATTTTGGTATTCTGTTGGAGGCCACCCAGAGTGGCTGGGGAAACCCAGCCAGATGGATGGGGTATAAATAATAATAATAATAATAATAATAATAATAATAATAATAATAATACAGCTTTTTTCTGCCCAAGGGCCACATTCCCTCATGAGAAATCTTCCAATAGCTGCATGCCAGTGGCAAAGAAGTAGGTGTGGGCAGAACCATGGGTTCTTGTGTCTGCAAAGTGGCTGAAATGTAGTATTTGGGCCGCAGGCTTGCGGTTTACCCACTGCAGGGTTAGATGATTGCAGCCTTCCTTTGTTAACTGTACAGACCAAATGGCACATTTGGCAGAATTACAAATAAAATGCAAACATAATTTCATGTTGAAATGCCAAGTTGGAAACAATAATGTTATATAGAAGAGGGAGACTTTCCAAATAACAATATGTAGCATTTTAATAAGTTGTTGTTGTTGGCATCTGTGTGTCTCGAGAGACAATGGAGTGTGCCTCCGGGGGTGAAGTCAGACTACTGCATTAGCAACATCAAAGTGACTTCCCTGGAGTGCAAGCCTGGGCAGTGTGTATGGAGGTCCTGGACTGCCCAGATGACAAGACCCCAGCCCAACCCTTAGCCTCACTGATGTGGTCCTAAGGAAAACAAGCAATATGTTTGGCACCAGCTTGGTTGCAGGAGTTACAAGGCACCATCCAACCACCTTAGGGATGTGTAGGGTTTACACAAGAGAGCCAGTATGGTGTAGTGGTTAAGAGCGATACAGTCGTAATCTGGTGAACCGGGTTCGCTTCCCTGCTCCTCCACATGCAGCTGCGGGGTGACCTTGGGCCAGTCACACTTCTCTGAAGTCTCTCAGTCCCACTCACCTCACAGAGTGTTTGTTGTGGGGGAGGAAGGGAAAGGAGAATGTTAGCCGCTTTGAGGCCCCTTTGGGTAGTGATAAAGCGGGATATCAAATCCAAACTCTTCTTCTCTTCTTCTACTCCTTAGCCTTTTCTTCTCCTGAAGGTATTTCACAAGGCACTGGAGGTTTGGGATCTGAGTTTTCCTTCTCCTAAATGGGCTACCTTCCTGAGTTGATGAGCCCTCATTTCCTTCTACGGCAGGTGCAGAAGCTTCCTTCTTGACTGTTGGACCCACGGTTGGTCTCAATCCATGAAAACCTGTTTTCTCATTCAGGGGAAATCCCTAACTCACTGAGGGTTTGAGGGTTAGCTGGCCAGTCAAAGTTGTTCCCAGAGTGTGGCCACTGTCGCATGATTTGCAACAGGGCAAAGATATGATTTGAACCAGGGACTTCTAAGTTTTCAAATGGTCATTAGTCACATTGCTGTAGCTCTCCTAAAGAGCCATAGTTTACGTAAAGGAGGCACAGTCAGAACACACTTTCCCAACTTCGGCTCTAACTCTCTTCTGTGTTATTTTCTGTCACTGGTTAAAAGTTGAACAGAGCCAAATACCAGCTCTCGGTCATCCGTGTAAAAGCATATTAAAGGCATATCTCAGATAAAATAACAGAGTCACTGTAGCGCCTTTTCAGATCTCTTGGTTTTTTTCCAGTCTAAAGTACATTAGCAATGAATAACATTCTGCTAGGGATGTCTGGCAAGCAATATAATTAGATTATTGGCATGTCACAGTATGAACCAGGAGCACGTCAATCTGTTTGATAGTATAGTAGATACTTTAGGAAAGTTCCCCATTTGGCTCGGGAAACTTGTTATTTTCTTCAGATGATGCAGCTGTAGTGAATGAAAAAAAAAGGCATTTCAATCTTCTTTTGGCTCAGAGCACTTTATACAGGTGCAAATTGTGCTTGCGCTCTCTCTCTCTGCCTAATGTTTACAGTGAGTGACTGTTAGCTACCTGTATAAATGTATCTGGCAATGGGAGTGGAGAAATGATCACAGCTCCTTCTGCCCCCTCCACCTCTCTCTCTCTCTCTCTCTCTCTCTCTCTCTCTCTCTCTCTCTCTCACACACACACACACACACACACACACACACACAGTACCTTGAAGCATGGAAATGAAAGGCAGCATTTTGCAGAGGCAGAGGAATGTGGCTAAAAGACCAAGGGAAAGTTTGGATACACAGAGGCTGAGTCCTAAGTAAAATGAAGCTGTAAGCAGGGGACAACCTTTGGTGAGGTGTCAGGAGCAATGTGTGTGAGCTTTTTGTGTAGCAGCTCTACACCAATGGGATGACCTCCTCTCTGCAGTGTGCCTTGCCTAGTGAAAGGGGAGAAATTTGATTTAATATTAATTAATATGTTGCTAAATCATAATCATATTTTTAAATGATAAGACACAAGACAGTCTATAAACACACCCACTCCTTCACACAGAAATACATTAGATAGAATAAACTAAACCACAATGAAAATTAGAAGCCTAAGGGACGCGGGTGGTGCTGTGGGTTAAACCACAGAGCCTAGGACTTGCCGATCAGAAGGTTGGCGGTTCGAATCCCCACAATGAGATGAGCTCCCGTTGCTCAGTCCCTGCTCCTGCCAACCTAGCAGTTTGAAAGCACATCAAAGTGCAAGTAGATAAATAGGTACCGCTCCAGCGGGAAGGTAAACAGCGTTTCCGTGCACTGCTCTGGTTCAACAGAAGCAGCTTAGTCATGCTGGCTACATGACCCGGAAGCTGTATGCCGGCTCCATCGGCCAATAAAGTGAGATGAGCACTGCAACCCGAGTCGGTCATGACTGGACTTAATGGTCAGGGGTCCCTTTACCTTTAAGGTCTTTATAATGTCCTTCATTTAGGCATGGGGACAGAAATACAATTCCAATATCTAGGGGTGGAGGGTGGGGGAGAAACATTTTCTTAACAGTTTTATTGTAGCCACCTTCTTTTGAAAGACGAATAAGTAAAACAAAGTTGGCGCCTAGGATATTTTTAAAAATAAGTAATGCAATCAATGGTCACTTCCTAGATCTCTATTTGCTTTATATCAATGCAAACTAGACCATGCTTTATGTATTTCTGGGCTATAAACATTGCATAGTTCAGGATTAATCAATTGAATAATTATTTCATCCAAGGAATGGAGAAGAAAGTTAACTCCTCCCAATTTCAGTCTGGATGCTATATATGTAACATGAACCAGATCTAAATATGTGTGCTTTTTGGTGGGGAGGGGCTGTTAATTCTCAGCTATGCACACACTTCTAGAATTAAACCAGTGTGGTGTAGTGGTTAAGAGTGGTAGTCTCGTAATCTGGGGAACCGGGTTCACGTCTCCACTCCTCCACATTCAGCTGCTGGGTGACCTTGGGCCAGTCACACTTCTCTGAAGTCTCTCAGCCTCACTCACCTCACAGAGTGTTTGTTGTGGGGGAGGAAGGGAAAGGAGAATGTTAGCCGCTTTGAGACTCCTTAAAGGGAGTGAAAGGCGGGATATCAAATCCAAATACAACTTCCTTGTGTGACAGAGACATATAAAAAGCTCTGCAGCGTCTTGGTCCAGAGTACTTAAGCTAATGCATGCTCCCACTTGGATCTCTTCAAAGCAATATGGCCTTCAAATACCTCAAACCACTGATGCTTATAAAGTGGTTTCAAGGCACAGAGACTTTCCATAAGTTACACACATCCATGGTATGCCCTGCTAGAGAAGCCAGACTTCCTCTCTTCTGGGGACTGGCAAAAAGGTATTTGTTTGGAAAGAGCATTTTTGAATGAGCAAGATGCTGTTTTAATGCTTGGATTATTAAGTTTTGTTCCCTGTTTTTATTGGAGCTGCTATTCTTTGAGACTTTAAAATGTGACGAATTCCTCCTACCAGCAAGCAGACAGCGCTGATAGACCTTGATCAAGAAAACATTCATAAATGGGATTTCCAGAATGACCCAGTTGCTAGATTCTGCGGCGATGCTTGCAGGTACCATTCCTATAATAGAGGGAGCAGGGGAATAACTTATATTGTTGCTCCTTTGCTTAGACTTGACAGGGTTAAAAGCTGTATGGATGTTTGGAAAGCTTGAAGCCAATGCGATGCAACCTTCATTGTTCAGCATCCTCTGGCCCGAAAGCAGCTACGTTTTCCATGTGCTTAGTATTCATAGGCAGCATTTTCACACCCCAGTGGACACTTGTACTGTGATTTCAGAACAGTCATGGCACTTGGAAGCTGCTTTGCAGACAAGAAGAAAGGGAGTACAGACTTCTTGCACAGTCAGGATTCCAGCTACAAATCTATTCAGATCTAGCTTCCTGTGACATGCTGGTACTTGACAATGGCATAGCTCACCTACCTTCCAGGTGAAGTAGTTACTATGGCAAAGCATGCATTTCCCCTCTGAATAATAGGGAAAGACATCCAGAGACTGCATCATGGAACTCTCATGCCATGTCGCATTTGACCATGACAGCCCATCGGTCTCTGGCTTGAATAGGGTTCAGTTGGGACTTGATTGCCTGGTTTCATTCAGCAATGCATTTAGACAACAGATATCCAATCTCAGGGAGCCAAACCGAGAGAGCAGGAAGTGGTCAACCTATTCAGGACCTGGGAGAGCTCCTGAATCGTTTGGACAGCAGCCTGAGCAAAACTGAGTATTTAAATAGTAAAACAAATCTGGTGGGTGCTCAGACTGGTTTCAAGATTCAATGTTTTTTAAAGCAGGCCCTGGTTTGAACCTTAGATGCCTCCCTTCCACAACCTGGTGTGCTTGTCTGCTCAGAAATTACAGGAGGTGAAAAAGATTGGGCAGGTAGAGAAGCTGTGGGTTCTGGTTCTTTGCTTAAGGTGCTTGAATCCGTGTCCTCAATGATAAAATCCTGTATCAAGTCTTCTTGATTGGGCTTCAAAGTGTTCTCTTTTTCGGCTGGTCCTTGGGCAAGTTTGGAGCCTGTAGGATCCCCGAACTAAATTGTTGATGACTCACAGTTATACTGGGACGTGGGTGGCACTGTGGGTTAAACCGCAGAGCCTAGGACTTGCCGATCAGAAGATCAGTGTTTCAAATCCCCACGCCCGGGTGAGCTCCCGTTGCTCGGTCCCTGCTCCTGCCAACCTAGCAGTTCGAAAGCACGTCAAAGTGCAAGTAAATAAATACCTTCTGGCGAGAAGGTAAATGGTGTTTCTGTGCGCTGCTCTGGTTCGCCAGAAGTGGCTTAGCCATGCTGGCCACATGACCCAGAAGCTGTATGCTAGCTCCCTCAACCAATAAAGCAAGATGAGCGCCGCAATCCCAGAGTTGGTCACGACTGGACCTAATGGTCAGAGGTCCCTTTACCTTTGCCTTACACAGTTATACTAGTACTCTCTGGCTTAGAATATCAGCTTTTCCCAATCTGATATTCTCTGGCTGTTTCGGACTACAATACCCATCATCCCTAACTATTGACCATGCCATCTGTGGCTGATTGTTGTAGTCCAAAATATATGAAAGGCACCAGGTTAGGGAAAAGCTGTTGTAAGGCCAGGGTGGCTAACCTGTGATCCTCCAGATGTAGTTGGAGGATAACTCTTGCCACCTGCATGTTCAATGGTCAGGGATGATGGGAGTTGTAGTCCAGCAACATCAGGCTAGCCACCCCTGATCAAAGGTGTCTGGAGACTGGGATGTGATAGACAATGGAAAGGATCCCTCCCCCTTGTAAAAATGTAAGCATGTCATCACACAGCCCCCACTGGAGGCTTTGTAGTGCGAATCACCACAATCCTGGATTTGCATGAAGTCAGGGTGGGAAACAGGAGCCAAAGGTTACACGATGTGCAGGTGGAAGAAGATGAGGGAAGTCACCATGGAGATGGTGCACAAAATGTGAGAGAGGAGGCATGAAAATGGGTACAAAGCCTGGCTGCAGCATAGAAGAGAGAGGTGGTTTCAGAAATGGGGTTGTGAAGGTGAAAAGCAGGCTTGGGGGTATCACTCTAGGTGTTCAATGTGGGGAGATTGCGGTGAGGTTGGAGTCAGCAGTGGTATAGCCCCAAGTTGGAAATATGTGGGGAATGCTAATGCCTCTGTTGGTTCACCCTGAAGTACAAAGCATCAGCTATATTGCCAGTGTACATTTGTGCAAACAGACAGGGATCTAATAAGTTCAAATGTATTTTGTTTAGCTGCTGATACGGATACGCTCACCATTGTGACAGGTAGCCTTAGACTTCATTTCGCGCCTTATATGTATCGTTATTTGTATCCTATGGGGTAAATCAGACGTGTTACCAGTCTCCGTGAGATCGATGGAAATTTCTGATGTGTCTGCCGCCACACTCGAGCGCAAAGCACTGGAGGGCATTTCGCATGCCGAGAAAGGTCAGAGCAAGACTACATCAGTCTCTGAACCTAAAATATTCTGAACTCTTCGCTACCCATTAAGAAGAATGAAGAAAAGCTGTGATTTGATGTACACCATCCAAAAGAACTGCTTGAGGCAGGGAAAAAGTTACTGCTACTCATTGGGCGGAAACTAGGTCTCTTTAAAAGATAGGAGTGTGAAAGTGCTTTTAAAGGAAGATCCTCTCTCTCAGTAATTCCTTGTCAGGGCTTTGCGGGGATCTCTCCTGAAAGTAATCAGCTGGAAGAGCCACAGGCAAGAAGACAGTCTAGGTTAGGCAGACATCAAGGGTGCAGAATGGTCAATCGAGAGGCATAGGTAAGTTATACGGCCAAGTCTGGCAGGTGGTCTGGATCCGGAAGCTGAGAGTCCATGAGAAGAAAAAGTAAGGCAAGGCACAGGAGCCTTGAAAGCAGCTACTCCCTCTTATAAGCTGAGGTCCTGCTCGTGGGCTTTCCCCTGGTTGGCCACTGTGAGAACAAGATGATGGGCTAGAGGGACCTCTGGCTTGGACCAGCAGAGCTTTCCATGTGTTTTAAAGTTGCTTGGACTGAAGAACCAAGCAATGGTGCTACTAGGTCAGCCACCCAGGCCCTGATTGGCCCCCCAGGTCACCTAGTACACAAGCTGTGGTACCCATCTCATGTCTGGACATTATCTGGGTGGCATTTAGAAGAGTAAATAATAGTTCCATCTGCTCTGGAGCTGCTCTGGTGGTGCAGAAGGTCACCATTCTTTGGTCTCTGTTGCCAGATCATCTGATGTGAGTCTACTGGCACCTTAAATTCCCAAACAGCACCAAAAGAACTACATTCTCCTGTAACTCCAAAGCAAACATCCAGAGAGAAGGCTGTGTGTGTCAGAGTACTTTGTTCTGGACTCAACTCCCTCTAACTGGAGGCTGTTCCCTCTGTATGTAGTCATATTGTTCAATCTTTGCAATGGGCATGATGGGTGTAAAAATCATTAATTTCCCATTGCTCCCGGTGCAACAGAATTAACTGCCTTCAAAGTACACTTGTGACTGAGCCAGGCCCAGCAATCTGAAGTGATTCAGAATCCAGGAACCACGGAAAAGCCAGAAGGCAGGAATGAAGGACAAACTAGGAAGCAGGAGCAAGGAGCAAACCAGAAGTCACAAAGGATATTGGGCCACACCAGAGCTCAGGCAGACCATGTAGTTCAAACAAAGCTCAATTGGAGCAGGAAGTCCTTTATGCTACTTCCTGCTCTGAAGTATCCAGTGGCGAGGGTCTAAGAAGACTGCGGAGTTCATGGGGCAGATGCCTACAGATCCAGCAGCTTCTGACAGACTACTCTCATATTTGCTTCCTTCTAATCAAGAGCCACACCCAGCAACTTATGCAAAAAAATAAGTGTGAGTAGCTACTCTAAGAACAGGTGATTTTTCTGCATATGCACCCTAAAAGGAGAACCCTTTCAGAAGTAAAGGATGAGTCCATTTTTAGATTTTAAGAAGAATCCTGTGCCTTGGTTATCAGAAGTTTGGGAAGCTAGATCAAGGTTTTGCCACCTGTCTCTGTTGATTGTATAACCCAGTCTTACCCAAAGTGGTGCCCTCTGGATGTTATTCCAGCAGAATAACTTTCTGACAGTAAGAGTTGCTTGACAGTGGAACCGTGTCTGTCAGAAAGTGGTGGACTTTCCTTCCTTGGAGGTTTTTAAACAGAGGTTAGATGGCCATTTGTCATGGATGCTTTAGTTGAAATTCCTGCATTGCAGGGGGTTGCACTAGGTGACCCTTGGGGTCCCTTCCAGCTCTACCATTCTATGATTCTATCGTTCCTGTCATTCTTGCCAGCTGGGGCTGATGGGAGTTGTAGTCCAAGGCATCTGGAAGGGGTACCAGGTTGAACAAGGCTAGTATAAACTGACCATCCCTGCTCTACAGATAGCTTTGGTGAGGCGTACCTCATCCCCTTCTGCTCTCTGCTTGTGACAGCTTGTGGTCTCAAGTATCAATCTGTAGTGGACCGAAGTGCGAAAGATCCTGCCTTGCCTCCAGTCAAGGGATCGGAACGGGTGACCTTCTCATTCTTCCCAGTCCTATAATTCTAGATTAAGTAATTAAGCATAAGGCTCGACATGGATAATTAATACAAAATGTTCATCAGCCTAGTGGCTCTGGGAAGTAATAATTTACATCTGTAAATTAATCAGTTAATTAATTGGTTAAAAGCAAGAGGGATAATTGATTAAAAATCTTTAATCAGCTGGCAGCCATACTTACAAGGTGAGCTGCAAAGCTAACACCCTGGTCTTCCACACACGTACTCGGAACCAAGTTCTATTGATTTCAGTGGAATTATGCTCCCAGCGAGCATGCTTAAGATCAAATTTTGAATTTATAATCTCTGGTGAAATGAGTTCATGACTTATAGGAGCATTACGTTGTTTCACTATTGCTATTCAGCTCATCGTTTAGGGAAGCACATTGGAGAGTCGGCCCACACTATCTTTATCTCTGTGACATAATCTCTAACTAAATACTTGCATTGGTTTGCCATCCCAGTAAACTGTTTCCAATACATTAATGCCATTATCTTGTTAACTCCGACAAATCCTAACCTTGTTATAAATGTGTCATTAGATGAAGAATTATTATAGAATCAGCAAACATAATGAAAGGAAAGCAAGGAGTGCAGATGTGTGTGGGGGGGGGAGAATTGCTCCTGAAATTGTTGCAGTGTTTGTAGTTTTGTAATTCATTGATACATTACCATGGCCTCCGAATGTGGGTTTGAAGGATCTGAGCGTTGTGAATCGCGCCAAAATCCATATGTGAAATTGATCTGCAGGCATGGTGCATATCTGCAGTGATAAAAGAACAAATCCAAAATATGAACCTGGCTTTCTCCTAATTCAGGCATAGGCAAACTCGGCCCTCCAGATGTTTTGAGACTACAACTCCCATCATCCCTAGCTAACAGGACCAGTGGTCAGGGATGATGGGAATTGTAGTCTCCAAACATCTGGAGGGCCAAGTTTGCCTATGCCTGTCCTAATTGATATCCCTTCATCCCTCGCTTTCCAAACCATAAGCGGGCTAGCGAGAGCAACAGTGTTTTGCAAACTGGATCATAAATGTCTCATACTACGCACATTTCTTCAATGAAAATTTTGCCATCTGCATGCTTATTTCTTGGGCCTGATTTACCCATTTGCCAGAATGAGATAGTAGACTGTGCCACATTAGTTTGAAGGGATATACATCACCTATGGAACGCCATCTCTCATTTTTGCAGCGAAATGTAGCTCAGTTGGTTAGAGCGTGGTGCCGATAATGCCAAGGTTGCAGATTTGATCCCCATAAGGGACAGTCACATATTCCTGCATTGCAGGGGGTTGGATGAGATGATCCTCAGGGTCCCTCCCACTTCTATAATTCTACAAAATCTCCCTGCAAGTTTGAAACACACAAACCCAACACAGGAGAAAGCTGCTGGCTCAGAAGGTACCCTTGCTTCTACTTGGGTGGAAGTGTGGGCTTTTGTTTTTGTTTTGTTTTCCTTTTAATTAAATAGGGAAGCGTTTAAAACTGTAGCAAACAAAGTGATGCCCTCGTGCAGCCAGAAGTAATATGGTTCATTTTACCCAGTGCTTTTTTTAAAAAAAAATGTTTAGGGATACTCTCATTTTCCTGCTCCTATTGAAGTACTGCCCCTCAATGAGGCTAAACTTAGATTCACAAAATGTTATGGGGTATGCGTACCCCTGCATCCTCCCAGAGAAAAGCACTGATCTTACCACCTCAGGGCTCTATTACACTATATTTTTAAAGCGGATTCTTTCCCTCAAAGAATTCTGGGCACTGCAGTTTACTCCTCACAGAGCCCAGAATTCTTTGAGGAAAAGAATGTTCTGTAAATGTGCTCTAAAGGTATGTAAGTGTATACACAGCCTCACTGCTAAATGTGGGAAGGGGAAAGCAAAGCAGGGCCCCTTCCCACCATTGCACCCCCGCTTGCCCCACTCGTCCTTCAGTGGGATTCTAGATTTTGCCAGGACAGGGGGCTCAGGAAACCCATTCCAAGGATTATATGCAACAAGAGGTCTAGGAATGTTGTCAGTTGTTCTCACGTTTATAATTTGCATTTGTTGTGTTGCAGCCCCAGGTTCTAAAATTAATAATTCTAGAAAAACAGTGGCTTTCTTGGCTTTGATGTTTTGCTAACTATGAGACAGTCTAACATATTGAAGTGTGCTTTTCTAGAACCACTTGTCTCAGCGGGGCATTCCACAGGTATTTATGTTCCTTTAAGGGGACCAATGAACTTACTCCAACAGTTTATCATACAACTACGCTTCCCGAGAGCAGATCTGCTATACCAAAATATATGAACGTCTCCAGATGTATTCGGCTTATTGCCGATTCATTGGTGCACTATTGCTCCATCTGTCTACCTAAAAGGTTTTTATGAAGAGGAATGAATTAACTGTCCCTACAGGGAAAACTCATTGGACACTGTGAGCGCAATGCTGATGCCAGAGGAAGACCAGAAGGGGAACACCTTCAGTCAAAGGACAAAGTGAAGGGGGCATATCTAAATTGATGCTGAGGTGAATGTAAGGTCCGTGAAGCGATACAGACACAGAGTTGCTTTGCTGCTCTTAATGTTGAGGATGAGATGGCTAACAGAAGACTAAACTGATTGAGATGGCTGAGGAAATAACTGGAGGTTATTAGACTGGAGAGGGTATCAGGCACAAAACTGCTTGGACCTTTACTTTCTAGGCACAAGACAACCGCAAGTCTGGATGAACCCTTGTTTCATTGCAAATACATGGTGTTGTTTTCTTCTTCTTCTTCTTCTTCTTCTTCTTCTTCTTCTTCTTCTTCTTCTTCTTCTTCTTCTTCCCTAAGCAGAAAGGGGGCATTCATGTTTGATTCCTCTTGGTTTTGTGACCCCCTTTTTACAGGGGTCATTGTCAGGGACTGGGCAGGGGAGGAATGGTGGAGACCGGCTCCCCATCTTGAGCCTTCCAGGGAGGAGGAAGAGGAAGACAGTATAGATTTACAACAGGGGTTTGAGGGAGGTCACAGCTCAGAGGCAGATGAGGGAGAAAGCTGGGAAATCATGGGACAGCCAGAACAACACCCAGCTGATGCGTTGTCATTAGAAAGCATTCCAGACCCTCCATCTCCCAGAACCCAGTGAGCCTTAAAAGTAGGAGAGCAAAGAGCTTGAAGACAAAGGGCGCTTCACAGCACCCGTAGAAGAGATGATGACGACGAAGTGGGAGAGACGGGGGGTGGGGTGGAGATTCACTTGGGACAACACCATTATCAAAGAGGCTGGGTTCTATAGCCTGTCTCTGTAAAGATTGAAATAAAAAAGGACTGTAGGAAACTTTCCCTTGTCTTTATACTTTCCTGGGCAACCAGCCAGGAGCCGTTGACAACATCCTGACAGTCATGGAGAGCAACCTGGGATCTGGGATTTTATCCTCATGGTGGACCAAGCATATATACCAAACTCTCCTCTGCTAGCTGCCAGGAACCATTGCAAGAGTGTAGGGATTGTCTAAAATCCTGGTAGGCTCTCATTGGCTCTCCTCCTAAGTTCTGAACATGCCCCTTCCCTTGGAAGATTTGTAAGTCACCCCCTGAGAGGCTGCATGACCCCAATCAAGCATGACTGGTCTGCTGGATCAGACCAAATATCCATTAAGACTAGGGGTGAAGACCCTGTGATCCTCCAGATATTCCTGGACTGCAAATTCCATCACTCCTGACCATTGGCTATACTGATGGTGCTTATGGGAAGTGGGAGTCTAATGGTATCTGGAGGGCGTGAGGTTCCCCAACCCTGACCTAGGCTGGCACCTTGTTGCCATCCAGGTGCTTCAGATCATTAAGTCCAACAACTCAACCATATTTGTCCCTAGCACCTGGTAATTCAAGGCATAAGTTTTGCAGGTGCAGTTTAGGGATCCGAACAGTTTAGAAGTGCAGCAGCAGAAAAACAGAATTATGCTGGTCATTTCAGAGTCCCCCGTCCTAACCTCCTTAAAATGATGTATGTGAGATATTTTGGGCACATGAGGAAAGTGTGCCTTGGAAATAATTAAAGAAGACGGGACCGTTGAAATATTTTATTAAAAGTCCTTGGAATGTTAGAGCAGTGCATTCATTCCTCTGCCCAATTCCATTGCTATTGTGGAATTCATTCTATTAGCTGGAATATATTGTTCAATCTAGTGGAGCTCGGCTGGTACAAATGCATTTGGGATGGCAGCCAATGTTTCCCAGCCTAAACATGTTGCTTATCTACTAGGCAATCGTTTGGCTCTGTTGATTACAAACCTTTTTAAATCTCAATCTTCTCCTGCAAGGGGAAAACAGAAGGAAAGGCCGTCTTTTCTAGGCTGACAATGCTGTCATTTCCTCCATGAGGAATATTGAATAGTAAGAACTTTTGAGATCCCCCCCCCCCCCAGCTTTGAAAGTTTGTACATCACTGAAGGGATTTCACCTTCAAAGATCCTCATTCCAGAGGGAATCCCCTTTGAGGATTTTCACTCTGCAGAGGAAACAGTCTCATTGCCTTTGATTATTTCCTTCTTCAGACACAGTCACATTGCTTGGGTATCCTCTTTGAAGTTGAGTTTCTTCTCTCTCTCTCTTTTTACACCTTAAATGATTTCCCCTTTGAATACGTTCACATTGCTGAGAGGTGATCGCTCCTTCACTGACATTGATTGTCTTTGATGATTTGCAGAATGTGCAAGAGAATCCACAAAACCAGCATTGTGATAATAATTGCACTGTGGTTAAATGGGAGTGCTGTGGGCTTAGTCACTATTCATACTGAGAAGGAGAATAATGACACTTTAAAATATAGTCCTCTTTGTCTGAATTTGGTTATAGCTCATTAGCATGGCACGTCCTTTTCACATATGGGACACCATCTCCAGAAATTACAATTAGGAGCTGCCTGAGAACAGGCCAGATAATATTAGCTATTACATTTTTATTCCGCTCTTATGCCAAGGAAACAAGGTGTCATACAAGTCATCATCCCATTTTAACTTTGCAGCAGGCAGAGGCAGAATGTTCCAAAACAGAGGCTGTGTTCACAGATCTCAGCAAACCAGGGTTTCTGGGTTATTGTGGTCAGAATCTGTAAGTCAACAATGAATTGTGTTTAAGGCCAGCTAGTGTTTGTGGCTTTGCTGAGAAAGAAGCCACGATCTCAGATTCAGATGGAGTAGGGAGCCAAAACTTCTGGGTTTGTTATCACAGTTACACCAGGGAAGTATGAGCTGCTTGTTCACAGTAAGTCACGATAAGCCCCAAAAAATCTGGCTTATTGTTGCATGCAGATGCATCGCTGTGACTTTCCTAAGGTTAAGGCATTTGAACCAAGATGTTTCTTCTTTCCATGACACAACACTGGCTCTAATGATGGGTGAACACATGTTGATCTGATGTGGAATGCCTGCAGCTTATATGAATTGTTTTCCAAAAGCACTTTTAAACATCACTTCATTCTACATGTGGAGAGTCATCCTCATTTGCATGTAGCACTAAGCCAAAACATGGCTTTGAACATTGTACCAGCTCCCAAGGCGGAGACTGTACCTGCTTTGATCCTCTCTGGTCCTTTTAGTTGGGTGCTGTGCACCAGCTAAGTTGGAGTTTGGCTTTGCATGTCATCGAAATGTTGGATTGTGGTTAAATTCTCTCCTCTTTAACGATGATTGGTAGAAGAAACTATGGTTAGAGATCTAGGTTGAAGAGGTGAGAGCTTAACCATAGTTCCATGTTCAGATAACATTTGAAGCCAAACCATGGCTTAGTTACTGCATTGCCCTAAACTAAAAGGAGCAGGGACAGATCTCCTCTCCAGGAGCTAAAACATGTGTGTGCTCATCACCACCACCATCATTACTCCACCTTTTTCTCTGACAGGGATCCAAGGCAACTTACAGATAAAATAAGAACAGCTAAAGGCAAGACAGCTAAAGAACAGCTACAGAACAAACATTAAAAAAATAAAATAGACATTAATTGAAATAAAAGTGTGTGTGTGTGTGTGTGTGTGAGAGAGAGAGAGAACTATTAAAAACATACAGATAATTCCAATAAAAACAGCATGACACCAGCCCTTTCATTAAAAACAACCAGTTTCCAAAATCCTGTTGCTATAAGAAAGGCTTCACCTACCAGCGGAAGGACAATAAGGAGAGAGCCAGTCTAACTCATCTAGGGAGGGAGTTCCAAAGTTGTCTGGGAGCAGCCACCAAGAAGGCCCTCTCCCGCATCCCTACCAAGTGTGCCTGTGAGGAGCGTGGGACCGAGAGAAGGGCATCTCCCATTCCAACAAGGGTGACTCTCTTTGTGGATGGCATTGTATTATTAGATACATTGCTGATATGGTGTAAAGCTAGGGGTGGGGGGCATGGCTAGCCAGGTGTGTGTGAGAGAGAGAGAGGGGGGGGGTTAGCCATTCCTGTAGCTGTTATAGCCTGCAAACATTTTATATAGAGAAATCACAGGTTCATAGACAGAACTTCCTTTCCTCGGTCACTAAAATGGAAGATGCATCTCTACAAAGACGAAAGGGTTTGTATTTGTGGTATCCCCTCTACTGAAGTTCAGTAGGGGAAGTACAATCAGGCAGCTTCATAGTATGCATGGGGATAGTCCTTGTAATTTGGATTGGAGGTGATCCTCCATTCAGCCTACATGGTCAAGCCAACTCATACTGTATGCCATGGCAGTTTTCTATGCTGGCGATGGAACACAGAAGGCTGACCACAGGGAACAATTGGGTCTTATTGATAGCATTTTAGGAACTCTGCTGGCTTGCTAGCCACTTCAGATGGTAGGAAGGCTGGAGACTGGGAATTCTCCAAAATAGTTGTTTTTCTCTGAAAGCTTCTGCCATTTCCCCAGGGGCGCCGCAAACGAAGCCAGCATTTGTACATGGGCTTTGAGATCTCCAGATGAAATGGATTCCTCAATTGTTTGGCTTCGGAACAGTCACAAAGCATCCCACCACTGGCTCCTTCTTTAAGAGAGTGGGGGGGTTTGTGCTCAGTGGCATTCTGTCCAGCCATCTGCTTCTCTGAGAACACCTCTGAGAATTTTGGTCGTGAACAAAAGTAACACAGACATCTAGGCTGTCACCGAGAGCTTTTTATGTGTGAGACAAAGAAAAACCAATCTAGGGGACTGAGAAATGAGAATTTGAATTTAAGCATCTGTACTGGGAAGGGAAGGCAGAAAACAATGTCCTGGGGCTCCTTTCACACTGCAGAGGATTGGATTGTTTCCCAGTTCTATTTTTTAAAAATAATAATATTTGAAACCAGTGGGAATGAAATAGCCCTTGATGGCAAAGGCATGGATGTCTTCACCCACCCTCCAGAAGCCTGAGAAGGTGGAAGATGAACAGTTAAATGTTACATGCTTTGACCTGTAGATAGACAAGGGCAGGCGGCCTATTGTCCCAGAGAATGGCTTGTTTTTATTTCAGGGAAATAAACCATAACCTGCTAAGAAAGAAAATGCCAGAGGATAGCCTATAGGACTTGTTTTGACATTTCAGATCCCTTGCACTAACAAGAGAGCTTCTGATCTGAACGTTGAAAGAAGAAGACCTTTATGGAGGCTTTCACCTGTAACGTCTCCGTTAAGCAGCAGCAGCACAGCTGGGTCCAGTAAGGCAAGTCAAAACCAAAGCTGACTTTTGGAAATGGTTAATTTACAGCATGGGTAGGCAAACTAAGGCCCAGGGGTTGGATCCGGCCCAATCACCTTCTCAATCCGGCCCGTGGACGGTCTGGGAATCAGCGTGTTTTTACATGAGTAGAATGTGTCCTTTTATTTAAAATGCATCTCTGGGTTATTTGTGGGGCATAGGAATTCATTATTTTATTTTTCAAAATATAGTCTGGCCCCCACAAGGTCTGAGGGACAGTGGACAGGCCCCCTGCTGAAAAAGTTTGCTGACCCTTGATTTACCGGGCCACCAAGCCAAATAAATAAAAAATGCCTGTTTAATGGAGCAAACCATCTAGCTTGTCAATTGTGCAAATTGACTACTGGGACAAAACTGATAAAACCCCTACTTGGGTTGAGATGATGAGTACTGAGCAATGAGGTTTAAAGGAGAGATTGATGAACACACACTTCCAGAAATTCTTACTCCATATGTTTTCTCGGTTGTAGCTTAATGGTTGTTCAGAGTTAGCAATGTGATGTGCATTAACTCCTTAAATGCAGGCCAATAATCATCATTGATCTTCACATCCAACTCCTTTATTCAGAGACTGCATGTTTCATACGGGTCTCGAACCATCAAGTGAAGGAATGTAGAATTTACCATAGTTTGAAAGGCACATTTTAATTTCTATAAATTATTTACTAAAGTAGGACATATGTGCATACTTTACAAATGGCATGAGAGAAAATACTTGCATGTGGTTGTGGATATTCCTGGAGGAGGTGGGTCATGGTTTCCTTAAGAGTTCCCTTTTCTTTACCATGTCCAATACTTAGCTTCTACCCATTCCATTTTCCACTGCGGATATGACATGAATTTATTCTCCGGTAAGCTCAGTATCTTGCAGCAGACTTATCTGTGCGCAACCCTTTCCTGTACTCACAACATGTCGGCTTTGCGTACAAGATCTTTAGGTATATAGCGGAGCTGAAAAGGTCCCCGTCTCCTGGTACGCAAGCTCTGGGAGCTTGTGGGGAGATAAGCTAGAGGCAAAGAAATTCAGTAGGTTTCACACGGAACACGCAGCATCCCATCAGTATTTCATCCCTGTCTCTGGTATTGAGCAAAGAGAACAGACTGAGTTTACTTTTTATCTGCACCTTTGAATTGGACTGTCTCCTCTTTCCATACCACATCCAGAATGAGAGAAGCAGAAAATTGTACCAGAGAACTGGCGAAGTCTGAAGATATGTAGTGTTTTTATATCACTCACGACATGTGGTTGTCTATAGAGGGCTGAAGAGTCCTTTCCTCTTGGATAAAGAAAAAGGAACGTGTGAGTGTTTCAGAAAATCAAATATTTCTAGTAGGTGACATCCATTTTGTAGCTGTTAACATGAAAGATCCCATTAGACCTCATCTAATTTGAACATGTTTAAACCAGCACATTTAACTCAACTTTGCTAATGACTCTGTCTTTAATGTGTTTCCCTGAACCTGAACAAATTATGTGATACATTTAAAATGCAAATATGCCCACTTAAGAATTAGGGCTATGATCCACAAATCACTAACTTTCTAAAAGCCCAGTTCTAACCACATTTATACAAAAGTCCCACTGTGTTTACTCCTGGGTAAGTTTGCAAGTGATTGTAGCCTAATCATCTTTATTGTGGTCAGTGGGGCTACTCCAGAGTAAGTGATATGAAATTCCAAACTGTGGCAGGCTGATCTTATGCATGCATGTTTAGATTAATTTTATTGTGCTCAATGGAGCTTACTAACAAATGTGTGTGCAGGATCACACTATTATGGTATACTGTGAAAAAGCAAGCAAAACTTTCAAAATCTTTCTGGACCCTACAGATACTCATACTTTTAGTTATCCCACTTCTTTACAATGTTCTAGATATTTACTCTGTTTCTTACATACCTTGATGTTGGCTGAGATACAGACTACATTGTGTAAAATCTGTTATTGTTTCAGATAATATGTTATGAAATACTATAGAGTTTCTGCTTGTGCTTAGGATAGTTTTTAATGGATAAATGGACTATGATCCACAATCCAGTTAAACCACAGTATTTTGTAAGGCACATTATATGTGTAGACTGGGCTAAACATGACAAGTTGCAATTATATCGTGCATAATGGCACAACTACTTTCACTGTCATCAGGAGGACATCATATGATCATATACACCTATGACATAAAAACAAATTATATTCCATCTTTATCACCACACAACCTGTTGCATGGAGGCAAAGTGCTGTCCTCGCATTATGGACGGTGGTGCCCTCCACATGGTGGACACTCGTCATCTCTATTGTCCATGCTGGTTGAGACTGGTGGGAACTGCAATCCAATGACTTCTGTAGAGCCCCTCACAGGCAACTCCTGTATTATGGGGTGATTATATCTTCTGAAGCTTTCTTCTCCAAAGACCGTCTCACTTTACGATTTACACTTGGTTATGGACAGTGCTTTGTTTTTAGAGCAAAAGGTACTCTGGGCGGTTACCCTGGGCACAAAATTTCTTCACGGCCAGGTGGTCCTTGAGGTATGCTGGACCTGATTTGTTAAGGCCTTGTAAATGAATACAATAACCTTGAAACTTAGGGCTTACCACTTCTGAAGGAGATGCTCTTATCCCTTCCACATCAAGGAACTATGGTTGTGATTTGCTGATAGGAACGATGTGTGACTGTACAGACTCAAAGCTGATTCAAGTGGGAGAGGAAGATGTTAAGGACTGACTGTCTTATCCTTGTGGTTGTGCCAACTGGCCTGTATCAGAAGCTCCAATTACAGCATTCTGGTTGTGGAGAGTAGTGGGAACATGTGGAGGAGGATTGTTGAAGAACTGGGAAGACTGAAGTTGTAGGACTTTGGCAACTATGGACTTGCTGGGAACTTTAAGCAAGGACTCTGATAGCTGAAAACCCTCTCTGGGCTCAGAGAGAGAAGCATTCTTGAAGCAACTGTATATAGTGTGTGTATGGTGTATTTCATGCTTACTGAGTAAAACTCTGCTACACTTTGTCTGCTGGGGGAAGTTTAATTGCTTTGCTGAACCCCTGACTGTGCAGTCACCCAGCAGGTTATTGGGAACAAACATCCAACAGAGACATTGTGCATATATTCTTGTATCCTTGGAAATTTGCAGGTGTTCACATTTCGCAGAGCCCAGAGATTCTGAATATTTCTTTGCTCATTTCTTATTTAGTCATCTAACAGAGAACTGAAGACTCCAAAGGCTAGAGGAAAGCTGTTTTGAAATGAGTGAACAGTGAAACAAGTTTTTTGAACTGTGTTCTATTTCCAAGGATATGTTTTGAGGGGCTGTCCTTATTTTGGAGCCTCTGTTGGAATGCTACCAGACTTTGTTGGCCTTGTTGACATGCTTGAGTTTCTGATGAGATTAAGGCTGCATTTGGATTTTGAGTTTATTGTGTTAGTTTTACTTGTTATAATGCAAGTGTTTCTGTCCCAATTTCTAATGTTTCTTTTACACTGTATTACCTGCTGTGTTATGGAACTGTGGATTTTTGATCAATATATTTCCATGCTGCCCTAGATTTCATTCACACCCGTAGACACGGTGTGACACAAAAAACAAACAGCCTTGGATGTGTTGCTGTTCCCCAACCCATTCTGGGCATGCATATTTCTGTTCCCTTGTGATTCACTATGCAGTATGCCCAATTTCTTTGTTGCGGGAGCAAAACTCATGTAATGTTATGGGTTTCCAGGGCTGCAAATGGACTCCCCCCCGCCCACCCCCTGTAAACAATATGGGAATTAGCACTAAACTTCCACTCAGGTTCTAGCTGTGGATTTTATGTTGTGCGGGAGATCAAATAAAATGTGGAAACAAAGAGATAAGGAAATGTCAGAAAGCTGAATATAGTGCACTCTGAACACAGGCATAGTAACCATGTGACCCCCCCCCCCCCCAAGATATTTGTGCAGGCCGTGGGGGTAGCAAGAAGGGTTTAAAAATATGTAACCAGAGGATGAGACACACACATATGTGTCAAGTACACTGAAGGCTGCCTGCTTGAATATTATTATTGGGAGTAAGAGAAAGGTAATTAGTTAATTAATTATATTTGTATGGGCTGTGGATTTACTTTTTTTGCCTTTCTGGTCCACCCTGTTTTATTAATATATAAAATATATATTTATAATAAAAAGGCTGAAGCTAAGAAAGAATGATCCCTGTTCTTATTTGTCAAAGCAAGGCGCTGCCACGGAGCCAGCCTGTTTGAGGGACGTTCTTGTCCCTGGGAAATTTGAGGCTTGCAGCATCACTACTGCTTTCCATGTTTTATCACGCAAGTAGGAAGTCTTTGATATCTGGCACATGCAGTCTTGGAGTTGCATTCCTGTGTTATGGGGACTAACAGATGTACAACGTAAATGGACCCTGTGAGCCCTTATGGTTGCAAAGATATTTATGCAGCAAGGCTGAAAGGAAAAATACCCAACATCATCTACTCAGTGCTCTGAATTTCTCCTTGCCCTTTCTACACCAATCTCATCTGGATACCTGTTCAGACATATGGGCTGCCTATATTAATTTATACGTTTAAATCAGGACTAAAGGAGTATTTTTTTATTGTTCATGTCAGCTGATGATGTTCCTGGCTTTTGTTTTACTGCTATATTTGCAAAAACAAAATTTAAGTGAAAATGAGGACGTCGTGTGCACAGTCTCAACCTGTAACTTCGGTGGTAATCTTGCTACCCATTCCTTTATTATTATTATTATTATTATTATTATTATTATTATTTCCCATTCCTAACTTGTCTTTCTGGAAGTAAACCCCACTAATGTCAATGCTGTATCTATTCACACACTGAGGCAAAATCAACAGAAAAGTTTGGGAAAAATTAGTTCTTGAAGTAGGCAAAAGGGGGGGGGAAGGCCCAGTGTATTTCCCTCAGGTCAAAGTCAGACAATTTATGGAGTCTCTCCCCGTGCAAATAATCATTTTTAACAAAGAAATGCATATCAATATGCACAGAGATGAAACTCCAGGGTGCAGGGATCCTAAATAATTTCCTTCGGAAATTGTGCCTCAAAAAAACCCCTCAGGTTTCCCTTCCCCCTTTTAACTCGTGCTTCAAAGCCCAACATAGGGAAAGAAAGACAAATCCCGCTCTTTTTCTTTTTGTGTGTGTGCGCGCGTCCCATTTCTCTCGCCATCTCCCCCCACCCCACTCCGTTTGCCTTCTGAGGGCAAGAAATATACATCTACAAAAGCCCTCAGCCGCGCGGACTGCGCATGCCCGAGGCCTCTCGCGCATGCCCACTGAGAACAAAGGAGTTCCGCGGGTCTGATGGGGAGAGCGGAGCCTGCTAGATAGAGCGCTCGGCAACCTTCGGCGGTTTCCGTTGGGGCCCGGCCGCCATTTTCTCGCTCCCCTCGCTCTCTCGCTGCTCGCTACCTGCGCGGCTCCCTGCCCTGGTCGCCAGCGCTTTGTCCTGTTCGGCGATGGACGGGTGAGTGAGGGAAGGAGTGAGGGACGGACGCCGCCACTGCCGCCGCCATCGGGAGGAAGAGAGGGAGGAGAGAGTTGCCGCCGCCGCCGCTCCCGCCTCCCTTCTCCCCCTTTTCCGAGGGGGGCAGGCAGCGCATCCCTTACGTGTCAGGGGCGCTTCCCGAGCTCCTTCCTTCCCGCCTGCCGGGCTCGGGGCGTGAGGAAAGCCTCGGGGTCCCGGGAGGAGGGGAGAAGAGGGGCGTGTGTGGGTGTTTTCCTCTCCCCGGGGGGGAGGCGCCTGGCCAGGCGGCTGTCACTGCCCCGGTGAGGGGCGGTGGTTGGGGGGCCGGTCTTGCCTTTTGACAGAGGCCTGGGCCTCTGGAAGGAGGCCACCCCGCTGGGATGCTGGGCTAGACAAGGCCCCTGTGGGGAGAGGCCTCCCTTCTTTCCCCTGTTACATCCCCGCGACCCGTGGCATCCCCGCGTTCACACGTTACTGGCCCCTTTCCCCGTGGGGAACGCCCTTTTCTTCCCTTTCCTTGTCTCCTCCCTTGTCCCGTCCCTCCCGAGCTCACCCTTCCTCATTGTTTCATTTGGGTTAGGGTAACAGAGGAGCAGCAGCAGCGATGCCCCCCATTTGGGGCACAGGAAGCAGGAGGAAGGAGGCTCTTTTGTTTCCATTGGGGCCTTGTGTGTGTACATGCCACCTCTTTTCTCCCAACCTCCCAAGGTGGGGAAAAAAGATGCCTTTGTGTTTGCTGGAGACAAGGCAGACCAAGCCGAAGGAAAGGAAGGCAGGGATTGCAGGCGTCAGCCATATGGAAACAAGGCAAAGGGCCTCCCTCCATTGGTGGTGAGGAGCTTGGGTGGGCAGCTTGCGGACGTATCACAGGCAAGGCCCTCTTTTTATTGGAAGCTGGGAAGTCCCGCTTTCAGGGCCCTGCTCAGTGACAGCGTAAATAGAGGGCTGATTTTTTTTTTTTTAACTGCCTTCGCCAGACTTGAATCTGCTTTTGAAATGAAGCTGGCCAGCTCTTGTGTACATGATAAAATGGTTGCACTGGCTTTTGTTATATATATAAAAGAAATAAGATAACGACATGATGGTTGGCGATCGTAACAGGAGCATGACGAGCCCTGCTAAGACTTGGGAAAGTTAGTCAACTTCCGTGGCCCAGGCTTGCATGTAACTCAAAACCAAGCCAGTGGATGGGCAGCAGGGGGGATTATTATACGCACAAGTTGTATTCTCTTGAGCAGCTATTTGCTACATCCACATTCAGTGCCGGGTTCTAGTTCTAGGCTTTATGAAGTTTCTTGCCCTGCGTTGCTAAAATCCATTTGCTGAATTGCTTGTGCAACTCTCTGTTGACATTAAGGACATAAGAAGAGTCCCGTTGGATTAGGCCAAAGGCCTATCTAGTCCAGCATCCTTTTCTCACATTGGCCAACAAGATGCCTGCAACATGAGGGCAGTACTCCTATTTCACTCTTGTTCCCCAGCAACTATTATTCAGAGGTGTGCTGCCTCAAATTCTGGCGGTAGCATATACAGTCATACCTTGGGCTGAAGTAGCTTCGGGATGAATATTTTCGGGTTGCGCTCTGTGGCGATCCGGAAGTAATGGAGCGCATTATTTCCGGGTTTCGCCACTTGCGCAGGCACTCAAAATGACCACGTGCATGCGTAGAAGCAGCGAATCGCGACTCACAGACGCGGGTTGCGTTCGCTTTAGGATGCGAACGTGGCTCCAGAACAGATCCCGTTCGCATCCAGAGGTACCACTGTAGTCATTATGTAGCCATGATAGCCTTTTTCCCCCATTAACTTTTCTAATACCTTTCTGAAGTAATCATCACATTTCATAGTAGCATAGTGTTAACTATGTACTGTGTAAAGAGTTACAGTGGTACCTTGGCTCTCGAATGACTTAGTTGTCGAATAAATCGGCTCCCGAACACTGCAAACACGGAAGTAAGTAACCCGGTTTGCGGACGTTTTTCGGAAGCCGAATGTCTGGTGCGGCTTCCAATTGAGTGCAGGAAGCTCCTGCAGCCAATCAGAAGCCACACCTTGGTTTTCGAACGGTTTTGGGAGTCGAATGGACTCCTGGAACGAATTAAGTTCGAGAACCAAGGTACCACTGTACTTCCTTTTGTTTATCCTGATTTCCCCACCATTCAGCTTCAGTGACTCCAGACTCTAGTTTTGAGACATGGAAAATAACTTCCTCTACATCTAGTTTTATAAGCCTGGTCTGTTGGGCTTGATTAGATCTGCCTAGGTCGGATTTGCTCTCTTGTATGTGGTTTTACAGTTGTAAAGAAAACATGAACAAAAGGTATTCTTTATCTTCTTTGGCTCCCATTATCACCAATCCAAGTTTGGTTGTATGTGTGACACCGAGGTAGTTCTTGCTACCTTGTTACTTCAGTATGTCATGAGTAAGTCTAAATTATTACAAGTAAGCATTTTAATGCCAATATATTTAAAATATATTGAATGTTTGGTTTCAAAGAGAATTCCTTTCTTATTAGAAAAGAGAAATAAAAGTGAATTCCCCCTTTAAAAAATTTCTTTTCTTTTTCAGCATTGTCACTGATGTTGCAGTTGGTGTGAAGGTAGGTTATGAATTTAATAAATAATCCCAAATTTGGTATGAAATGTTAATTTGTAATGTTGACTATTTATCCCGGTCACTTTCGGTCAGAGGTGCCAGAAGCTTTTTCTGCTTCTAGTACACTGTATGTGGATTGAATCCTCAGCCCCACCCACAAAAGAGGGACCAATCTGCAAATAACTTGAGTATGTTAATTTATATTTATAGATACAAATTTAGAAATAATTACTGTAACTTAAATAGAAATTGAATATATTTTGCCATAGTGGGGAAAACTTTAACCATGTCAGGTGACCTGGTAACCCTATGTGAATTTGATTGTTTGGTAAGTATAAGGCCGTGATGGGAAACTTCTTCTTTCTATAAAGGGTCATTGATCCACCCAAAAAAATCATTTTGGGAGCCATACACAAATACAATGACTGACTGATAGAATGTCAACAGATGGAGCTTTTCCCATAATTTTATTCTATCCCAGAAAGGGCTTAACCAGTTGGATTTCTGCCTGCCATGCAGCTTTTAAGAGCACAAGAGCACTGCTCTCCTCCAATAACAATCCTAAAGTATCCAAAGAATACACGTTTCATGAGTCTGAAACTGGCTATATTTTTGCAGGTCTTTTGTTCAATTTATCTCAGTCTGGCAGCATTCTGACCAAGGCCAGGCAGGATATTTCAAATGTGGGTATCAAAGGAGATTTAAGATTTACAGCAACATAGGTTCAATTTCCTGTGCTTGGATAATTCAATATGTGCAGAGCAATCTGTAAGGGTCGGTGGGGGACATAACTGAAAGTGGATGAACTGCCTCTTTCCATGCCCGGCCACACCTGTGGTCTTTTTTTCCCTTTTCATTTTTCTGCTAGTTGTGTAATTTGTCCCATGTTCCAGGTGTGTGTCAGGGGAATGGAGGAGATGTGGATCCACAGCCTCTTCTGGAATGCTTTCTTTCTGCACTTTCCAGTGTTCATGCTCTGTCAGAACAGAACTGGCTACGTACCTTTCCCTTACCTTATACTGGAGGCCTAGGAAATCACATCTCCCTCTCCAAGGGCAGACCTCTCTGCCCTCATAGTGAAAAACCTGATGGCTCCCTGGGCCCTTTTGTGGGCTGCGTTGCTGGATTGGTATAATCCATGCTCTCACAATAACAGTCCACTGCCCTCTCCTTCAGTATATATGTGTGTGTATATACTGGTGATGACATACCCTTTGCAGGGTAATTGTTGTAGGGACTGTGTGACTTAAGTGGAACTAGAATTGGAGAGTTTTTAATATATGTAATGCAGAGTTCATAAAATAGGACTGAAAGGATCTAGATTCTAGCTATATTATGAACATTGCAAAGGTCTAGGATTCTAATCACTGACCCAAAGGTAGCCATAATGTTCTCAGTTTCTAGACCGCAGACTGGAAGTACAGTCATACCTCACGTTATGTCTGCTTCATGTTACGTTCTTTCATGTTGCAACCCGGAAGTACCAGAAAGGGTTACTTCCAGGTTTCGTGGCTCACGCATGTGCAGAAGCACAAAATGACGTCATCTGCATGTGCAGAAGTGGCGAATTGCAACCCGCATGTGCGCAGATGTGCTGCTGCAGGTTGCACTCTTTTCATGTTGCGAACGGGCCTCTGGAACAGATACCGTTCGCAACCAGAGGTACCACTATATGTTGTAGATTGTGCACTCATGTCTCCTTTCTTTTGTGGCTTGCTTTTACTGTGGTATTACATTACATGTGTGATTCTGATATTGCCAAATTGTGGTTTGACATTACATGCATGAGCAGACACCTCCAAGTCACCCTCCTGCTTCCCTTCATGTGTCATGATTTCTTTACTTAATCCTGGGTTTTGGATTCTCCACAAACTGCAGTTTACCATTTAATCCAAACCCAAGCTATGGTTTGAGCAACCAAGGACCAAACTATGGTAATTGGTATTGTGTGCCTTCTTCTACATGGAGTATTAAATGATGTGAGCTAACCTTATGTATGAAATAGTAATTATGTAGCATTAGTGTTAAACCGGGTAGCTCTTGTATGCAAGCTTTGAAGTGGGTTTGCAAACCCTGGTTATGAAGGATTCTGGTTAATGTTAATTATGTATTTGCACCAATGTAACTGTAATGTTACATCATAGCAAAAGCAGGCCATGAAATGGAAAGGGGAATTAACATGGAAGATGGGAACATGTAATCTCAAAGAATTCTCACAGGGATAAAAAACATGCTTGCACTGGACCTGCAATAAGAATTTTCAAAACTGTCTAATCTGAGAACAGATTATACTAGGAGAACAGGTAGTAATAACCTTGAATTTTGGGGTATTTGAGATCCTGGTTTATTTTGGGTAGTCTTGATTAAAAACACTACTGCTCTGAAACAAGGAACCTGTAAAATTGTAAATTCAGATTAACATGGGGTAAAGGCTAGGTGCTTTGTACTTTATACTCATATACCATACTACATCAGTGCTTGAAAAACGGTGGTGGTAAGAGAAAGAATTAAGCAACAATGTACCTCTGAACATACATTCAGTATAGGAATTCGTTTTCAGTATCAGAATTGCTTTTGAAATCCCTTCACATGCAAATCACTCTTATTTTCCCTAGCTTCCTTTGTTCTTAAATATTTGATAGCCAGACACCCTTTAGATCCACTGTAAATTATTCATCTACCAGTGGATCCTGAGACGTCTGCTACCCCATACCTGACTTAGATAAAGCTTGCTATGGTACAGTGCTGTGCTTATAAAATGAATATGCCTTTCTTTTGGGAGCATGTGAACATATTTGGACCAGTAACTGGAGTAGAATCTCTCATAGCTAAGCATATATACTTTGAAAATGGAATTGAATTCTGGGAGCACCCATCTTATATTCTTCAACACAACTGCCTCTAAGAAGAATATAAACTGTCATTCTTCCAGATGGCATTTTGCCTTTTGCGGAGTTGAACTGACAATTTTGAGGAGATAGTTTAATTTGTCAAAAGCATCATTGTTGATATCAGCACAGTTCTGGTCAAAGGACTGTCTGGCTTGCTGCCTGCCTTCTTCAGCAGAATAAGCATGTCATTAACCGTGCCTCTTAACTGGAAATGACTTAAAATAAAGCAATACATATTAACTAATAACTTATAAGAATACAATGGTAGTGGGAAGCAAAACATTTCCTGGCATGCTTTGTAGTTGACCAGCTGACTGACATCAAAAAACCAATTAATTGAATGGAGCTCTGTTGTTAAATGGCTTTTCATAAAGTGAAAATTGGGCAGTGCAGGTTAAAAATCTGTCTGGCTTTATGGATTCATTGGGCGCACACATCTTTCTGAAATTATCACAGTTTTCTTCCTCAAGGCAAGTCATACAGTTTAATTTGTATGAACTTTTCTAACTAGAGCTATAGACAAAATTTTATAGGCCCTAAATGAGTTGTGTGAATATTCTAGAACATTTCCAAAAGCATGAGTCTAGGATGTACTTTTTGTGTACCTAACAACCTAATCTTGCTGTTCCTCCTTGGAACATGTTTAAAACGGCTAGAGCTGGATATGAGTTTGGGCAACGAAGTCTTAGAGGAGGGACTGTATGGGCTGGGGGGAAAGCTGGCCTTTGTTAGACTGATTTTGGTTTAGGGGTTTCCATCTGGCAACCTATTGGCTATGGTGATGATTCCATTTTTTGCCTGCAAAAAGCACAAGAAATTGCTGGTTTACAGTTCTGCTTTACAAAATGTATATTGCCTATTCCAGTTATCAGTATAGGAATTGCTGTTTGAATAGTAGCTGATTATAGGTTTTGCTGATTTATGTGGTCCTTGCTATAATGGGACAGGTATATTTGTACAAATATACAGTGCTTCACCATATATTCTATTGCAGTTATTTCTGTTAGTGAAACTAGGCTATTAGTTTTGTAAATCCATATTTGACATGTAGACTGAATCACTTTTTGTTTGAAACCACCTAGGCAGATTTGTTTGGAAATATTTGGAACACACAACCCATTTGATTTTTTAAAAAATATATTTTTGAGGCATGGGAGATAATGACAAGAACTTTATTTCAAGGAAGATCAAAATCTGTACTGTGGAAGTATATGAAAATATGTTTCAGGTCCAGGTTTCCATTCAAAAAAACAACTTATCTAAATTATTGGAACTCTATAATCATAGTATCTTTTTTGTTAGGCAATGAAATGTTGTACAGTGGTGCCTCGCAAGACGAAATTAATTCGTTCCGCAAGTCTTTTTTGTCTTGCGAGTTTTTCGTCTTGCGAAGCACGGTTTCCCATAGGAATGCATTAAAAATCAATTAATGCGTTCCTATGGAAACCGCCTTCAGACCAGGTCCGGGGACAGTCTGTCCCCCGACCTCTTCTGAAGGCCGGCGGGGGGCGAAAGTCTTTGCTTTCCCCCCCTGCCTGCCTTCCCGGGAGAGCGGTTTCTCCGCTCTCCCGGGAAGGCAGGCAGGGGGGAGCAAAGACTTTTGCCCCCCGCCGGCCTTCAGAAGAGGTCCAGGACCTCTTCTGAAGGTGGGCGGGGGGCAAAAGTCTTTGCTCCCCCCGCCTGCCTTCAAAAGCCATCCGGGATAGCGGGAAGCGCTTCCCTGCTATCCCGGACTGCTTTTAAAATGCTGGCGGTGGGGAGCAAAGCTTTTCGGCCCCCGCCGGCCTTCCTGGACCTCTTCTGAAGGCCGGAGGGGGGGGGAAGGCTTTGCTCCCCACCGCTAGCATTTAAAAGAGGTCCCCGGAGATTTCCCTATGGGCTTTCTTCTTGCGAAGCAAGCCCATAGGGAAATTCGTTTTGCGAAGCGCCTCCAAAACGGAAAACCCTTTCATCTAGCGGGTTTTTCGTCTTGCGAGGCGTTCGTCTTGCGGGGCACCACTGTATGTAGTCTACAGAAAGCATTAGGAGGGCAGCTTAAATGAATAAGAATTGATTTACTTACAGTTGTCTGTAACGAGATACAACTTATTTTATAAATGATTTTTTTCATATCTATATGATCACTGCCTGTGAGCATTATAGAGCAGGTTAACAAAAAACCATCACTTTTCCTTCCTAGTTAATGGCTCCGGAGGCAAAGTAATATACAAAAATTACTTTAACCTTCAAAGTTATTTGACTACTCTCATGCCTTTCATAAGAACTTAAGAACCTTGCTGGATCTGACCAAGGGCCCATCAAGTCCAACCTTCTGTTCTCAAAGCTGCCAATCAGAGACCAATGGGAAGCAGAATATAAACAGGAGAACACTCTGCCCACTTACGTCCCCTCCTCCATAAATTGATTTGCCTAATCTTTTAAAGCTGTCCAAATTGACGGCCATCATAATGTCTTATGGTAGTGAATTCCTTAGTTTAATTATGTGCTGTGTGAAAAATTACTTCCCTTTGTGTGTCCTGAATCTTCCAACATTTAGCATAATTGGATGACCCTGAGTTCTAGTATTTATGTGAGATGGACAAAAACGTCTCTATCCACTTTTTCCACACCATGCACTTTTCCACACTATGTCCTCTGTTTGCTTCCTTTTTTTCTAAAGCTAAAAAAACTGCTGTAACTTTTTCTCATAGAGTAGTTGCTCCATCCCTGGAGCCATGATAGTCTGTTGCTGTAAAAAGAGAAAGAACAAAGACTCTTGTGGGACCTTAAGCCATAATAAAATTGTTAGTCTTTAAAGTCCAGTGATACTCGTTTGTTTTTTTAAATAATTTTTGTTACCTTTTTCTGCACCTTTTCCTCTTTTCCTTTTTGAGGTGTGGCAAACAAAACTGGACACAGTATTCCCAGCATGATTGCACCACAGATTTTTTTTTTAACGCCTTCTGTATTTCTGCAATGTTCTTTAATGTGTAGAAATGCCCTAGCTAACATGTTACTATTCTTATTCTTATTCCAAAGTTAATGGCTTAATGAGGTGATAAGGTTTTGAATACTTGGGAATTCAAAGTTTTTCTTCTTCTTGCTATTCAAAAACCTAAATGCCTGTGTTATGCTTTCCTAGTAATTAAAGAGATTAAAGGGTGAGTCATCACTTGACCTACTATGATAGGCTCAGAGAATTGGAGAGAATTTATGGCCCTGTTTCAGCTATGTGGACAGATGGCATAAAAAAAAAATCTACTGTGGCAAATCTAGAACAGATATTTTCTCTGTAGGCCTAGGAGACAAGAATGTCCTGCTAAAATACTACATATTTGTGGGTGCAAGGATAAGATTAATATTTGTAGAATCAGATCTTTGACTGTACCCAGCGTATTGTTGGCACTAGTTAGCTACCTAACCAACTTTATTAATATATTATGGTGCTTAAGGAAGGGAATACAATTTAAATTTCCTCTCTTTTGGGGATAAATTTCAAGATATGGAGGTGTTTAGAGGCATACAGCCTAAATTCAGCCTGTCTGTTCAATTCCATGCCTCTCCTGACTCATTTATGCTTATCAAAGAGAGGGTTGACCAGCTGGATTCAGGGAGTGATTAATATCTCTTTGTGAGAAGAAATAGTTGCAGTCATTTTGAAGGAGGTGGGTTTGAGGCCATTTCCAAAGGAACACTTTCTAGACACCAAATATAGTCATGATTGTTGTTCAAATAAAACATTCCCTGTACTGGAAAGGTTGTCTATGGCTAGAGGGTGTGACTGTAAAATTCAGGCATAGTTTTAATGATGATGAAATAGATTGACTTCGGTATAGCTTCTGGCTTGTCATCAGAACTAAAACTGCATTGGTTGTTATTTTATATGAACTTTATTAGGAGAAGGAAAAGTGAAGTGTGATCCTGCTAATATGTCTGGATCTCTCAGCAGTTCTTGATACCATCAAACATAGTATACCGCTGGAGGGGCTACCTAGTTTTGGAACTGGAGGGGCTATGATTCAATAGTTTGCTTCCTGCTTAGAGAGACAGTTCCAGAAGGTGGTGCTGGGGGGTATTGCTCTGACCCATTGCATCAGTATTCTGGAGTCCATTAGCACTTCCTTTTGTGCCTTATGCTCTATATAACTTTGGGTAAGGGATTATCACCAGGCTCTTTCTTCATTTTATCAAGGCATGTGAGATGACACGGGCATACTGAAGAGAGTAGTAGTTTGCATGAAATTTAACAACCTAAACTCCGTTCAGACAAGATCGAGGTGCTGTTGGTAGGTGGTTGGTATGACCGCTAATGCGGTGTTCAATCTCATTTGGGATTGTGCTCCCCCAGGTGGTGCCCTCCAGATGGTTTGGACTAAAACTCCTGTCATTCCTAACTATGAACTATGCTGGCTAGGGCTTTATGGAAATGGGTGGTGAACCTGTGATCTGAGGATTAATCTTGGCTTTCATATTTGGCCTGTGGACCCCCCCCCCCCATTATTGTGTGGTGATTAATCTCCCTTTCAAGAGATCAAGCAGGTAGTGGCTGCTGAGCTCTAGGGCATTCCTGAGTTATCCTGATCTTCTAGATGTACTTTATTCTGACCTCTGCTTCATTTTTGAGACAGTTTGGTGGATGATTAATGCCAGGGGAAAGCATCCTTGTTGATTTTGCATAACCTCAGAGTCACATTAGATACCATTACCAATTACATAGTTTTGGATTGCTTGTCCTGGAGGAGTTTTCCGGCTCAGTTTTGAGTTATACCAGAATCTGTCCACCAAGAAGGAACTGAAAGTGATGGTGGGATACTGTAGCTCAGTATCATGGCATTTACTCTATGGTGTCCTTCATGGTTTTGTTTTGTGCTTTGCACTGTTCAACACATTCATGAAACTACTGGTAGAACTCATTTTGATTGATACCATGCTCTCTCTCATTTCTTTTCATTAAATCCAAATGTAGGCATAGGTGTCCTGAATACCTACATAGCATGCTCATTAGTAAACTGACAAGACAAGAGAGAAGTGTCATTAGCTGATAATGGCATATCTTTCCATGGGAGCAATATTGAACCTGTTCTGAATTGGGTTGGCTTCTTGAAGGATCAGCTTCACACTTTGATGTTATTTTACATTCAGCATTGCTGCTGGATGCATAGGTGACATCCATAATGTGCAGTGCCTTCAACCAACTTCAGTCGTATTTGGTGTACTTATGCTTCCTTTTGAAAACAGTTTGGAAATTCAGCTGATGCGAAATGTGAAAGTGGGGCTGATTACTGAGGACATACGCCAGTCACAAAAACATCACTAGCTATCACTTTACTTTGGGGCTCATTTCTAAGTGATAGTATCCACATGGGAGGCTTTGTGAATAAGTTAATTTAAATTATTATTGAAATGAGCAAGAAGAAAAGTTGACTTAAATCATTGCTTTGAATTAAGATTTTCATTGATATCTTCTTCATATATTTCCTAAACAGGGCTCCAAGAAAATAAATATCCAGGCAATTTTGTTGATTCATAATTTCCTGCAATGAGAACATAATCTGTGACTGCTTGTAACATATTTATATTAATTGCCCTTTGAAGTGAATTAGTTTTCTTTTTACATAGAAACAGACTTTAATTCGATGTTCTTGTTTGAAAGTAGTGCTAAATAATGGTTTAGAGCTACATTCTGACTTTAGCCTTAGTTTTAATTATGGTTCATTGGTCCAAGATCGGTTTGTAAACCACCTTTTGAAATTTACTTGTTTGGACAAACTACTGTGATTGCAACATGAGAAAGCAGCAAAAGTATATACTTTGCCACATTTCATATGCATTGCAAGAAATTGATCTTAGTTTACAAATTTAAGGGTAACTTGACCCTTTATGAAATATATCTTTGGGATATTTCTTGTTATCTTTCCAGTGTGTCTGAAAAGTTCATTTTGAAACTGGAAAAGACCCAAAAGCAGATGGGACCTAAATAGCTATATTAGAAATCATAGCAAAAAAATAATAATAATCAGGTTCCTTTACAAATATCATTTTGATTGTAAATAGATATTATTTTTTTCATGACTGTTGCAAGCTAAGGATGCTAACTGAAGCTGATGCATTCTTAGTTTTTTAAAACATTTTAATCTTTCCATAGGCTGTTGAGTAACTCTTGCTGTCTTTACAAGTTATGTGCAGTTTTCAGTGAAGAAATTGTCTGGATTGGATGAACAATTGTATGTTAATAATTTTAGTTTCTTTTGACTGGCCACCTGAAAAGAGTGGTGGAGGAAATCTGATAAGTCTTCGTTCACACATCACCTTAAACCATAGTTTAAAACAAACTGTGATTTAATGTGAACAAGCTCTATGCTGTTGCATGATGCTCAAAAGTTCCTGAGGTTCTCATTTCCCATGCCTGAACCTGAATTTGTGCTTTGTTTCCCTCACCAAAAAACCCCCACAAGCAGTGAGAAGTTGGTTACTGCTTCTGGTTTGTTTAGGGGGAAACAAACTAGGAGTCTTAATTTGGATGACAAGCCAGGCTCTGGTTTGTTTTTGTCCATGTCATGGCAAGAGGAGGGGAGGAGTACTCAGGAATATTTGAGTTGTTTCCACTAGTGTGCTTCTCGTTCACATTAAGCAATAGTTTGTTTTAAACTTTTGTTTGATGTGAATCAGGCCTCTAGGTTTCCTAGATACTCATTTTTTTTTTAAAAAAAAGATATTTCAAACTTACATGCTTAATATTAGTGTTTGCATTTTTAATGGCAAAGTGCTTACTGTTTCTTTCTTTTTAGAGAGGATCTGACGAGCTTCTTTCAGGCAGTGTACTCAATAGTCCGAACTCTAACATGAGCAGCATAGTAGTTACTGGTAAGTGATGCTTTTTGAAAGGAGACTTTTTTCATTGTAGCATCAAAATGTATCCATGTTGCAGAAGAAGTATGGACATCTGGACAAACAATGTTTATTATGCCTTCTTAGGATCTGAGCACTGAAGTTTTTAAATATCAAATGCCTAATACAATAATACTTGTAAAAAAATAAAATTCTAATGCATGAGTTTCGGAGTTGCCCAGAGCAGAACTACACCAGCTGGACTTTCACGTGGGCAGAATGGGATGGGGGGTGGTGAGACAATCTTCACCAATTCCTTCTGTGGCTCCCTATACCTTTCCCCCTAAAAATTTGTTCTGGAGGGTTGGGGAACCCTCTGTAATACTGTGGGGAGGAGGCATAAAGGACTGCAGGGGAAAGGGAGAATCACTGGACATTACCTCCCCCATCTTCCACCAAGGAGCCTCCATTGGATCTTGGTCCCTTCTTTAAATGATAGGAGCTCTTATTCAGGTCCGAGTCCAAGCCTGCATAACTTTAAAAAAAGGGATTCTCACAGTTTATTTTTGGAGAGGGACCTTCCGTCAGGCAAGGAAAGACTCATGCAGGCATTTGCACTTTCTGCCTGTCTGCACTGTGTCATCCAGCCAGGATCTGTTTTTATATCCTGTGTTTCATTTATGTCAGGAGTGCCCAAACATTTTTCAAAGAAGGCCAGATTTGATGAAGTGAACACACGTGAGGGCCGACCATTGTTGAGCTTTTTAAAAGGATTTTACCCCAGGAGCTGGATTAAATCGCCCGGCAGGCCGGATTAGGCCCCCGAAACGGATTTTGGACATGCCTGATTTATGTTGAAACCTCTCACCCACCCGTATTTTTTTCAGACAGGTTTGTTTGCTTTAGGAAATCAGAGCAACACATGTCGTTTGCACCAGATCTCCTATTCCTCTTTGCAGGTTACCTCTCCATCCCTAGGTGAAACACCATTTCAAATAACGAAGTGTTATAAAGTTTGCTCTGGTAAAAGAATGGCTATATCCTATTAGTTTGGGTGGCTTTTTGAACTACTGATAGTACTACTAATGTCCATAACTATTATACCTGGATGTAGCAGGAGAGGAGGGGGGAAATACAAGCCCCCTCGAGCAATCAGGCCAGGATCAACTGTCATATGTCTCCTTCCCTCCAAGGACTCTGTTTTGTAGTCATTATATAGCTATTAGTAACTGACACTTGAATCTGCATATTTTCACTGACACTCCTCATCCTGCCTTCCTTTAGTGCAGGGAAGGGACTCCCGCTCACATCAGTTGCAGGCAGCATGGACAGTAGTCAGGAGTAATGAAAGTTGTAGTCCAGCAACAGTTGGAGGGCCACAAGTCTCATCCTGTAAGCTCTGTCCTAATCATTGTACAATGATTAAGAATGTATTAAATCAGGGGTAGGCAACCTGTGGGCCAGATGTGGCCCAATCACCTTCTAAATGCGGCCCGTGGACGGTCCAGGAATCAGCGTGTAGAATGTGTCCTTTTATTTAAAATGCATCTCTCGGTTATTTGTGGGGCCCACTGGGTGTTTTTACATGAGTTGAATGTGTGCTTTTATTTAAAATGCATCTCCGGGATATTTGTGGGGCATAGGAATTCGTTCATTTCCCCCCCCAAAAAATATAGTCCGGCCCACCACGTGGTCTGAGAGACAGTTGACTGGCCCACAGCTGAAAAAGGTTGCTGACCCCTGTATTAAGTGCATAATAGAACTTATTGTGAATAGTTACCCTTGAATACTGGTGTCAGCTTTGCAGATAGGTCTGAAGGGGGTACCTGCCAGAGTGGCTGGGATGGGTATGTATGTATATATATATATGTATGTATGTAAGTATATATGTACATATAAATAAATTATTATTATTATTATTTATTCATGAGCCTTTGTCTCCCAATACTATGAGGGAAAGAGAAATTCCCATGCTCAAGCCTTCATGATACAGTTGTACAATGTCATAGAAATTGAGTGTTGAATTATTTCTCTTCTGTCACCTTAACTAGCCAGTAGATACTGTAGATTCCGGCGTATTAGGCAACTGAGCGTATAAGACGACCCCCCCCCCCAAATTGGCAGTCTTATACGCTTCGCTGGGCAGTAACAGTGGGTGGTGGGCTCTGTGCCGGGAGGAAGCTGCCCAGTGATGCTAAGCCGGAGTGCGCCGCCCACTGCTGCTGCTGCGGCAGCTTTGGCAGGTTCCAAAGCAGCGGTGGGCTCAGACGAAGCCATACCTGGGGTATAAGACGACCCTCGACTTTTTAACCTCTTTTCCGGGGTTAAAAAGTCATCTCATATGCAGGAATCTACGGTAATTAATGTGTTCTTTTTATGCTGGAGTTTTAACTGTCCATCAGATTTGGGTCTGTCAGATTTTATTGTTATTTATTTATTTATTTATTTAGCCACTCTGGGAGGTATGGCTGAAGAGTGGGTAATATATGTTTTGAAATCGTATATAAATATATTAAAATAGAATTAGAGTGGGAGAGCCATGTAGCTATATCCCTGCATCAGTGGAGACTTGTGCAGTAGCCTGGAGGCAATTTTTAATTGCTAGGTAAGTTGCTAATTATAAACTTGAGTTATGTAAATGTTAATTATGGAGCACTGTAAACACATTTCTTGTTTATAAGATTCTAAGCAGGGATCAAAATTAATGATGTAGCAATATATTTAAAATTACCTTTACCTTAAGTATTGAAATTAGTTCCAAGTTGAAATGGAAGGGCAAGGGAAATGATTTTGGTAATATTTTCATGAACCCCTCGACGAGCTGTTCCTTGGGTGACTTTTTTGGGATGAAGTGAGGGGTAAAAGGGTATAAAAACATGTTTGTTGTGAGAGGGAAGTATTTCTTCAGTCTATCAAGATAGGAAGCAAACTTTTTGCTTGAAATGTAGATTGCCTTGGGAGCTGGGAAGTTCTTTGCCCCTTTTCATGGACATCCAAACTGAAGTCAAAATACTGCTTCATTTGCTCTCAGTAACATATCCTATCACCTTTGGCTTTATCACATTCAGCACTTGATTCCTATTTTTTGGTGAATAAGAGTTATTTTTCCCCCAAATGATGTAGCAGCAGTGTAATATCTCTACAACATAATAATAATAAAAGGAAGAAGGTCTGGAGAAGATTTTGCATCTTTCAAAGGTTATTGACATTAAAATCTGTTAGTATTTAGTGCAGCACTAATTGGAAAGAAGAGTCCTGTGTTAATACCCAAAAGAGTAGCTCACTCACTTGAGATATATATATCTCATATATATATGTGTGTGTGTGTGTGTGTGTGTGTGTGTATAGCATTTCCTTACATGTCAGATGTTACTCTGGAGGAGACCTTCCCCCAGCTTCAAAAGGGGCCTAACCCCCCCCCCCCCACCTCTTTGCATTCATGCTTGATATTTTGGTCACATATGCCAGGCTACTATTTTCTTGAACTTGTGGCGTGATTTTAGGAAGTTTCTTGTAACAAAAATAAAAATAAATACTAGCTCTTAAACCTCCTGTTGGCACATAGCCATCTTAAAAATTATACCAGGCTTTGTTTACAGTGATTTAAAGATTTTACCACTAGGTAAGCATTTAGTTTCTGCTCTTAAATCAGGAATATCCAACATGATGCACTCTAATGCTGTTGGTATACAGCAATGTTATTTAAAACACAGTTAACCCAGTTAGTTTTTGGCAATGGACAGATATGATGAGAGTTGTAGTCTAGCAACATTTGGAGGTACCATGTTGGCTATCACCGGCTTAAACGGTCATATATGAAGTATAATGAAAGTATGGGGTTTGATGTGGTTGACTTGCTTCTAGTATATTTGTGATCTTGAAAGTTGCTGTTCCTGTTTGGATGAGAAACAATATTGACACTTCCAATATTGGACTTTGTTACATGTGATATGAGTTTAAATATTTGCATATTCAGATTCCTTAAATTGAAATAAAAGTTTCCTGCATTTCTCTAAAGATCCTCAGCATCATGAATAAGTTAAGATCCTAGACTTACTTAGAACAGACTCTCTATATGGTCCTACTTTTGATTTTCTAATAAGCAGAGATTTGTTTAACCTTTTGTAAAAGTGAGAGTGAAAATGTTATCAAGAAATTCCGCACTAATACAGAAGTCTTTCTGCTGTGCACTGTGAGGCCTACTGCAGTCTTGTAACCCCTGAAGCAACACTGGATTCACCCTTTGCCATGAGAGGTCTGGTGTCTGATAAGGTAACAGTTGCTCTGCAGGTTTTCCCAGTGCCCTTTGCTGATGATGCCAGGGATCACCACATGCTAAATGGAGCCACTCATTTTATTAGCAAGCTAAAATTCTCTCCTAAGCAGCTCACCACAGGAACTCTGGTAACTTTCAAGCAATAAACGATTGATGAAGGAAGGTTGCTTCATCAGTGGAGGCGGGTGTTAGAACATGCACCAGAGCCAAGAAAATGAACAGCAAGGACTCTAATGGCGGTGGCCTGCAAAGTGGGTTTCTTGCCTGAAAGCACCATAGACCACACCAGCTGCACGTATAACCCTGTTGCTCTGTTGGAAGGGATGAAAAGAGGATAACAGGAGCAAATTTCCATACTTTCATACCTCATTGGAGAATAGAAGGAGAGCTTGAGCAGGAAATAGGAAGCATTGTAGCAAAGACAAAAGTAGAAAGAGTATCAGAGTAGAAGATGACAACCGGAGTTGCGAAGAAACTGCAAGAAAGACCGCCTATTAGGAGCAGGAGAATCAGAAGACAGCTTGAACAATAGAGCTAAGAAATAACTTTCAGTATTAATTCAACAGAACAGCTCTGAACATCTTGTTGGATAGCTACAGAAAGATATTCTTGGTTAGAAGGAAGACTCTTCAGTGCTTCAAGAACAAAGGTGACAGTCATAGCCTGCAGAAAAGGGAAGAGAAGTGTGGTGGTGGTTGTTGAAGACTCCCTACTGAGAGGTACAGAGTGGCTTCTGAATGTACCAGACCTGTTAACTTGTGACATAAGCTGCCTTCCCATTGTGTGAATTCAGGAAGTGATGGACAGGTTTGCCAGACTTACCAAAACTGCTGATTATTCCTTCTTGCACACCAAGTGAGATCAAACAGTACTGCCTAGAACAACTATGACTATCATATGTATGTATGAAGCTCTGCAGATGAAAGTGAATGATTTTGGAGCTTAAGTAGTGGTCATGCCATTTCTACTTATAAAATGTGGAGGGCTATGAAGAGAGAGAATAATACTTCAAGTTATTAGAGTTGGTGGGAGAAGTTCTGTTTCTGGGACTGGTGCAGGCTTCCTTAAGAAGGACTTCTGGAAGGAGATGGGCTGCAAATTACTAGGACTGGAAAAAAGTGTCTGGCAAAAGAAAAAATATGAACCTGATCAAGAGCTTTGAACTAAATTCTGTAGCAGTTGGAAATAGGTAAGTTCAAAAGGTAAGCACTGAAGATAGGGATCTGTGTGCTGTAGGAGAACAGGGGGAATTGTGTGGCTGACTAGCAAACTCTAAAATCTCAGGAGAGAGATTGGAGCAGAATTTTCAAGGCTTTCAGTGACTATACACTAATATGCAGCATATTGAAAATAAATGAGTTTGAACTCCAAATATAGGAAGATAAATACAATTTCCTGGGTATAACAGACTTGGTGGGGAAACTCATGTGATTTGAATGTAATAATTGAAGGTTACAAATTGTTCGAAAAAGAATAGGTGCAACAGAAAGAGACTAGCATTATATGTCAAAGATGCTCATATCTGCACAGAATTCATGAGAGTGAACATGGTAGCCTTGTGGATATACCATCTGGATCAAAATAAATGGAGGGGGAAAAATAAAATTGTGGTTGGAGTTTTCCATGGACAGTCAAACAAACGTGGTGATGTAAATTATCCTTTCCTGAAACAATTTACAGGTGTTTGATGGAAGCAGATTTAGTAGTATATTTCAACTGATATCTTCTGACTGATACCATGGAAGATACTAGAACAGAGAAGAAGGGAATCAGTTTGAAAGTGGTTAGTAAAACCCAGCATTTGTCAAGAATAAATCTTGTTAGACTAATTTTATCACTCTTTAAAATCAGGTTAATGGATGGTGGGAATGCTGTGGGTGTAATCTATCTTGAGTTCAGCAAAGTGTCTGACAGAGTACCCCTTGATAATTTTGTTAAATGTGGCTTAAATTTGGGCTAGGTAATAGTATTGTCGGAAGGATTCACAGCTGGTTGGAAAACCATACTTAGTGCTCATCAGTGGCTCCGTATCAAAATGGAGGGAGGTTTTCAGGGGGGTTCTTCTGTAGGGCTTTGTCCTACCCACTTTCAACATTTTTCATCAGTCAATGACTTAGATGAAGGGGTAGAAATAATTCTTACAATATTTGTGGATGACACAGCTGCTAATTAGATAAAAAGTATGATTGTATATATTATTTATGAAATCGAATAAAAATGTACAAGGAATTAAAATGTGATATAGGACAATCATTACTGTTTTCCCATCAAGAATGCAGCTTTCTAATCTTTTAAGAAGAAGCTAAACATAGCTTAAAATGTGTGTCATTGCAAAAGCCAATTCTAACTAAATAGGTCAGAAAACTGTATAGATTTCAAGTTACATTCTTCAGTTCTTCTTTAGCAAGTGAATACTCTTCAATTATCACTCCAGTTTGCAAGGTGGTTTCTTTATCTTTATAGTCCGGTTATTGAATGACCTTACCACTTACTACATTGATGAGTATAGGGTTCAACTGAAGAAAAAGTTTACCAATGCTGATACATGGCTGTTTTTAACATACTAAATTAGCATTTCATAAATATAATTTTGGGAATCATTTATTGAAAATGAGTATAAATAATTGGCTTCCCCTTAGCTAGAATATTTCATCATAGGCTTTGAGTAGTAGCTTTACGATAAATAAATTTATATTTCTTTTACAAATCACTGTAACCCTGAAGTCCAGAGTTTGGCTTTCTGTATCTCCCAGGTATTTGAATTGGTAGAGGAAAATCAAGTAAACTGAGTTGTACATAGTATACTGTCCAGTAAGGTCAGCCTCTTGCAATATACAGAAGCCACCCATGGCAGCAAAGTTTTCAGACAGGCTGTGCTGAACTAGATTACTTTATGAGTGAAAAGGAAGCAGGACTGTGGAAGAATTAAATCATGCCCATATCTGCTTCCATCAATGTGCAACAACTTTGGTTATTTATGACTATATGCATTTCAAATGTTGCATTGGCAGGCAAAACAAACAAACAAATTTTTTTTGAGTGAACAGGACCTTTTGCAGGCACAGTATCTCTTTTTGAGTTGGGCTTCTGTTCCTCCTGCATGTGCTCTTGTACAAGCTGTAGCAGTTTATGGATCAGCAACTTGGTCTTGTGTGTCTGTCTTTCTCCTTGGGTTTCAGCTCTTATCTGAGTTGCAGTTTCTCAGTATTTAGCTTTGCCAAGTTGAAGCCTATATTTCTCAGTTCAGGTTTGCTCATTTTTAGTTGTTGTGCCTGCATTCTTCCTAATCTTTGGTAGATTTCAACAAGTAGGATGTCCTGTTTACTCACTGTTGATGAGAATTTAGTAATCTTGCTGCGACCATCAGGGTAGCAATGGAGGAATTTCCAGTTAAGCACTCCAGCACAATTAACCTCCTTATATGTGATTATTGAGTTTTCCCTGCCTTGGGTAACTCTCCTGAGAGACCACTCCCTTCATCCCAACTATGGACTTTTGTAACTAAAACAAATACGGCTCAATAAAGTTTTCTACGTCTGCTTTGGTTTTTAAAGCAGTGTGTAGTAATTAGGTATGCCCAAATAGCAAAGATAAAACAATAAAACTGGTTGAACTTTTATTCTTAAAATATAGGTTGACTGAGTGCATGCTTATACCAAAACAGCAAGCATAAAATTCTAGCAAGCTCATGAGCAGAGGTGGAAAAGAAAGCTGATAAATGCTCATTCGTCCTTACTCCCAGAAGTGCAAGCTGGATTTAGAAGAGGCAGAGGAACTAGAGACCAAATTGCAAACATGCGCTGGATTTAAGAAATATCAACAACCTCAGATATGCAGATGACACAACCTTGATGGCAGAAAGTGAGGAGGAATTAAAGAACCTTTTATTGAGGGTGAAAGAGGAGAGCGCAAAATATGGTCTGAAGCTCAACATCAAAAAAACGAAGATCATGGCCACTGGTCCCATCACCCCCTGGCAAATAGAAGGAGATGAAATGGAGGCAGTAAGAGATTTTACTTTCTTGGGCTCCCTGATCACTGCAGATGGTGACAGCAGTCACGAAATTAAAAGACTCCTGCTTCTTGGGAGAAAAGCAATGACAAACCTAAACAGCATCTTAAAAAGTAGAGACATCACCTTGCCAACAGAGGTCCGTATAGTAAAAGCTATGGTTTTCCCAGTAGTGATGTATGGAAGTGAGAGCTGGACCATAAAGAAGGCTGATCGCCGAAGAATTGATGCTTTTGAATTCTGGTGCTGGAGGATACTCTTGAGAGTCCCATGGACTGCAAGAAGATCAAACGTATCCATTCTGAAGGAAATCAGCCCTGAGTGCTCACTGGAAGGACAGATCGTGAAGCTGAGGCTCCAATACTTTGGCCACCTCATGAGAAGAGAAGACTCCCTCGAAAAGACCCTGATGTTGGGAAAGTTGGAGGGCACAAGGAGAAGGGGACGACAGAGGACGAGATGGCTGGACAGTGTTCTCGAAGCTACCAGCATGAGTTTGATCAAACTGCGGGAGGCAGTGGAAGACAGGAGTGCCTGGCGTGCTCTGGTCCATGGGGTCACGTAGAGTCGGACATGACTAAACGACTAAACAACAACAAAAAAGGCTGCAGTGGAAGTTACTGCTATTTTAGTGATTGGTTCTGTTTACAACTCTCTCTTTTTCTATTTTATTAACTGACAACCATTCTATGTTTACAGTTAAACTAGTTACATGGAATCAAATTCAGTGCCCAATGCAAGTCCTGCTTAGATTGGCTCTGCTTAGGCGCTCCCAAGTGTTCTTCCAATTGTTTCTTTGCAACAGGGCTTGCATCTGGCCCTGTTTAAATTCAACATGGTATACAAAGCCTGCTGCTTTCAAGCGGCCTAAAAATCCCCCGACACCTTATGACGTAAGGCGATTGACAGAGCCACCCACCTGTTAGAAGACAAGTGGCCACTTTTTGATCTGGCCTGCCTGTTAAAAAGTGGTTCCCCACTCTTGCTCTTAGGAGAAAGAAAAGGCTAATTGTATAAGCAGCAACCTTTTTGAGTGGCATTCACAATATGAATATGCCCCTCCTTGCATTTGTGTTGGGCTAACTTGGGGTAGGAAGAGGTGAGAGAGAAACTGCAGCTTAGTGTAGATCACTAGGACAGCGGTCCTATGCACACTTGCCTTATGAGTAAAAAAATTATATGATTGTGCTGTAACTATTGTCACAAGTACTTTCCTTCAAAGGAAGTATTTTTTGCAATTCATCATTTCTATGTATGTGTCGATCAAATGCTTATCTAATGCAGTCACTGGTAGGTAGAGTTGGAGATATACTGCCTGTGATCCAGAAGGTAGCACATAGCTATCATGGCTAGTAGCTACTAACAGCCTTATCTTCCATGAATTTATCTAATCCCCCTTTGAGTGCTTCAGGTAATTAATTGTAATGAGTGATCAAATTTAAAACCTGATAATAGCCGTGCTGCTAGATTTTGTAGGACAGTATTATTGCATTCTTCGCTTCGATTTTAATACATTATTTCTATAAATGTAGGAAATAAGAGAACATTTACATTGTTAACTATTCTCTACATTATGATAACCATTCTCTGTTTCACCGGTGCATTCTTCGTTGTTTCTAATCTAATTGCCTTTTTCTCAATTGCCAGTTCTACCCCCCTCCACAAGTAATTGATTTCACCTTCTAGTAGCTATTAATATCTGCTTTTTTCTTTTTTCTCTGTGCTAATTGTGATCACATCCCTTGCTCACAACATAAATCAACCATCTCATGTTGAGTAGCACATTACGAGAGCAGCCTGAATTTTGAATAGTATTTTTAGTATCATTTAAGGATTCTTAAATTTTTGGCATACTGTTCTATCTAACAGAAAACAAAAGATGGAATTATGCATTATGTCTGTTTGGAAAGAAATAGGGTCTTCACAGTGGTTGTCCATGTGGCTTGACTACTTAGGATGAATTAACACATTTTTTCTGAAACATCTGAGAGCTAAAGCACTTTGTTTTCAAACCTCAATTAAAATTGAACGTAGATATCACACTCAAAGCCCAGGCAAGTTTCTTGCTTTAATGAGAATTATCTGCCCTCATAACTCCTTTTTGTGTGGTTCCTGACTGGAAAAAGGCCAAGCCACACCAGTAACATATAAAGACCCCATGAGCTACTTTCAAGGATAGGTTATTATCTGTGATTGCACTGGGATGATGCAGATCCCACCATAACTGTGATGGAGCAGGACTACTTACCCCACGGAGCAGTGAAGGTTAATTCAAAGAAAACCAAGACTAGAGCAGTCAGCCATGCAGAGATACAGTGAGGAGGCTCCTTTCTTGCTGAATTATTGCCTTTTGGGCTCACCAGTGCTTTTATTTATTTTTTTAAGGTGTACTACCAGTTATCCCATGTCACATTAGCATTTTCTAGCACATAGTTTAGGATAACCTGAAATGGTTATCAGTTATTGTACAGTTATCATTGCTGCTCAGTGCTTCAGGCAATTCATTATGTAATGGTTGCAGGAAAAATCCATGGTAAGTTGATTTGCCAAATATTGCAGGGCTTTGTGAGGAAGCACATTAGCAGCTGCATTTTACTTCAGTTAATCTTTTTAAAATGTTGGTTGAAAGAAAAAAAATACTCATTTCACATACTGATTTGGAAACTGTATGCATGCACAAATTGTATTTTTCTTGATGAGTTTATAATAAATAGGGTAGCTTTCAGATATGAAATGAATTATAAAAAAATGTCTTTCAGCCAATGGTAACGACAACAAGAAATTCAAAGGTGAAGATAAAATGGATGGGGCTCCTTCTCGTGTTCTTCATATCAGGAAATTACCAGGGGAAGTGACAGAAACAGAAGTTATTGCTTTAGGCTTACCTTTTGGTAAGGTAACCAACATTCTCATGCTGAAAGGAAAGAACCAGGTACTTTCTAATTTTGTTTTACTATTTTAGTATAGAAAACATCTACCCACCAATCAGTCTAAATACTCTGTCTGCCTTAAGTTGAGGCTATATCCCAGCAACGGAGCCTACTCTACTAGCCAGGCTTGGGGAAATATTTCAAGTTAATAAGTGCAGAATTCAGTGTTCATGGACACACACACACACACACACACACACACGTCATCTACAAGAGTGAGGTAAAAGGTCAGATTTTAAGCATCAGTACCCATTGGTTGGACATTTGCTTTTATTCACTTGATCCTATCTTCTGCTGTTGTGTTGCAGTACATAGGTTTGGGTCCTAAGCACAATTCAGTTAAAGGTAACTACATCTAGCTCATGCTGATTTCAGTGGGAGAAAATTATGCACATTCTAATCTCCCCTTGAAATTGGATTATGGTGGTAGATTTCAAATTGGTGGACTCAAATGTGTCTCCTCCCCCTGCCCCCAAGTTTCATTTTTCAAGCTGTGCACAGGCCCATTCTGGCCTACCAAGAAAGGGCTTGTTTTTGTATGACCATGCCCCTCACTACCAGTTTTACCTTTCCCAAGCCTTCTCTTGTTAGAGTGGGGGACTACCAATACAGTGGTCTTCTGGCACTGGGAGCTACTTTTCCCATGTTTTGTGGCATCAATAGATGTTTCTGCAGTTATAGTAATGAACAGGCCTTAAGTTTAAGTTCTCTGCTACTGTCACCACCTTATGAGCATCAATTCAGAGAGGGACAACAGCAGTGGCCTGTGCTGTGGCTCAATCATTTCCCTATTTGATTGAGCCCAATCCATATTGAGCTCAATGAAACTCATCATGAAGAGCCTAACTGATGCTACACTCCCCGATGTGAGAGCTGCCTGTTTGCTGAGAATTCTGAAGACTCAGAGTTCTGATGGAGATATAAGCTAACACTCTTGAGAAGTCTTTTTTTTCTGTTTCATATCCCTGTAACTCATTCATTTTCTCTGCTCCTGCCAACTTTAAAGGAAGGCAATCATTAAGGGGCAGATAAGTACCGTATTTTTCGCTCTATAAGACGCACCAGACCACTAGACGCACCTAGTTTTTGGAGGAGGAAAACAAGGAAAAAAATATTCTGAATTTCAGAAGCCAGAGCAGCAAGAGGAATCACTGCGCAGTGAAAGCAGCAATCCCTCTTGCTGTTCTGGCTTCTGTGATAGCTGCGCAGCCTGCATTCGCTCCATAAGATACACACACATTTCCCCTTACTTTTTAGGAGGGAAAAAGTGAGTCTTATAGAGCAAAAAATACGGTAAATACCAGTTCTTCCTTGCCCTGCCTCCATTTTCTTGTACCTAAATAGTAGGAGGGAAAGCAGCACTTCAAATTCTCAGCAATCAGAGCCAAGCTGCCCTTTTGCTTAGCATATCAGGTTCTTAAATATGGCTTGATGGTTGCTTTTCTTCCTAATACTGGTTAATGCAGTGTCTCTTCAGTTATCATCCTATACTTCTGTTTTTTGGTTTTTTTAGAAAAGTGTGTCTTTCAATGTGTTTTGTGAAAAATTATGTTTTGGTGTCTGAAAACTAATCTTATCTAAAAATATTTCATTTGAAGAAACCTATTTTTTTTCAGACTATATATTCTGATACCACTTTACCAAATCTGATATAAAAAGATTATAGTTCTGCTATGATAATAAGAAGATGAAAACCTTTGAGGAGCTTCTCCTGCCTCGTTAACACAGCCTAATTCTAAACATTCAGAAATAAGTCTCACTTAGGCTGTAATCCAACCCTGCAAGATTCTGCCTATGGAGTGGCACCAGTGTCGCAATGCCAGTGTGGAGCTCCCTGTTCTGCCTGCCAAACATGTGGGTGGAAGTGCAGGAAGTGGGAGGGACTGAACCAGCTCAAGACTGCTATACCCAAGCTGGCCCCACTGCCATCCCTTGACACCATCAACCTTGATCTAGCCTTGAGTGCTGGTGTGGTGGCTTTCCTATTCACTCCCACCTTCCACCCTGGCCAGCGTGACTAAGGGGCTGTGGATGTGGCGGTGGCTGTCATGCCTTGCAACTGGGCTTTAGATTGTCATGTTACACTCATAGAGTTTACTCCTTCTAGAAGGGACTGCTATTTGTTCAAAGGGCTAAACTTGCAGAATGAGGATGAGACAACTATCCATCTTGTTTTGCTACTTAATCGAAAATTACATACGTGAGTTTGCAGGAAACAATAGACTCTGGAACTATGAGATGTGATGTATCTTGTTGAGCAAGATTATTGAGGATGTTCTTGAGCAAGAAGCCCGAGGAATGCTTTCTGCTGGATAGTGTTTTTACATAGAGGATGCAATGAAAGCAGACTCATTTTAGGCAAATAGAATAGTCCTTCATATTCTTTCCCCAAATTATACCCAATATTAGTACATGATCCAAAGGAATCACCATAATAGCTTCTGCAAAGGCCACTAAAATCTCTCTCTCAAAATTTGTGCAGATTAGCTAAGGAAGGCGATTCTTTTCCCTTCCCGACTCACCAAATGTTTGAACTGATGGCCAGATTTAAACCTCTCCATCCAGCCCAGCACTGTATCTTCTTTTCTTTTTTTGCAGTCAAAATCAGCATGGTCTTGGGATGCCCAAAAACTGTTTTGGGGGGCCTGGATCAGGTCCCCAGACCAGGAGTCAGCCCCTCCCTGCTATAAGCCATTTCTGACAGGCACATTATAAACTCTTGACTTCTTGGTCAGGAGTTCCAACAGCCAAGTCAGGAGATCATGCAGGCCTTTAATAACCTGTGGTAAAGGGATATTAATCCAGATCCATTCTCCTACAGCATTGGATGCTGTCTGTTGAAAATATCCTTTGCCCAATTCCTTCCAGTAAACAGACACAGTTTACTGGAGGTTTTTATATGAAGGATTTTAAATAGTCATCTACCAATTTGAAACCTGTGGAAAAATGAATACTTTCTATTGGGTCGGGGGAAGGTAATTGGCCGCCATGTCTTTCAACATATTGCTGGATCCTGCATATTTCTCGCAGAAATTGGGATCGTGGAGCAGTGTTCCCTTTCATTTAGGATCAAGTTCGGCAAACTTCAAATAGCCACAGTGATCTGCTGATGGGTGTGACAAGTCACTTGCTTTTTAAGGTTATGGAGCTTGGAGCGCTGCTGCTTGTTCAGACCGCTTCATCCAGGCTGCTACTGGTCCTCCTGTCATCTGTGTTTTGGAGAGGAGAACCCACATAAAAGTGCTTTTATTTCTGAAAATTGCTCTTGGGATTCCCCTCTGCCATTTTTTTTTAACTGTTTGCCATGTTTTGGTTGTCAACAACCCATGGATAAGAGCAAGTCGACAACCTTAACTGTCAGATTGTAAATATCTCCAAGTTTGCTTCAAGTGGGTATGTCTGAAAAAATTGTACATGCTCATTTCCATAAACAGACATCAGAGCAGTGGCTGCTTTTGCCCTCAAGGGAACCTGTAGCATTTTGTGGACAGTTGGGGCACATTCTGACCTAGTCCTTGCTTAGTAAGATCTATAGATCTGCAATGTGTAATGGATTCTGAATGATTTTGGTAAGTGTTTTAAATGTCTCATCATGAAAGAGCTTGGCAAATTCAGAAACAGAAGATAGTTATGTATGCTGCAAATACTACAAAACAAGTTTTAATATTTTTATAGGCTTTTTTGGAATTGGCAACAGAAGAAGCTGCGATCACTATGGTCAATTATTACTCTGCTGTGACACCTCACCTTCGTAATCAGCCCATTTATATCCAGTATTCAAACCATAAAGAGTTAAAGACCGACAATACACTGAATCAGGTAACTTGTCCATTCTCAAGATTAGAGTTGTTAATGTTGTATTGATTCCCTGTGTGTGAACACCCCATCATCAGTCCCCCCCCCATTCTGATTAACGTAGGAGATTTGCATTTGGTATTATTTTATGGTAAAGGCAAATAGTGCAAATGCCTAATAGTGTTAAACAGTTAAATTCCCTAAATATTTTTTCCTCAAGTCATCTTAGACATTAATTTTGGCTCAAGAGCTCGAGTTCACCTATAAAAGGAACTTGTTTCCTTCTTATGTGGATAATGTGCAGTCTTATTTCCAGTATGTTTAAATAATCCATTTAAATTTCATAGCACTGGTAACCTCACCTTATTTGATCTACTCTTCCCATAATGCAGTCACTGCAAAATATATTCATATTCACTCCAGGAAATAACTGAGAATATAGTCATTTGATCTTAAATACGTTAAAACCTATTCTTTCAGATCAAGACTGTATTCTTACTGGAGCAGGGAAACTACTGCTCCTACAGGTGCTAACTTTAAAGATCTTTTTAAGCATTTGATGTTCCCATTTCCTATGAAAGATGTTAAAGCTGCACTGACCCACGCTATGTCAAATGGTAATATCTTCATGTTCGTTTCTTGTGGTTTTTCCCTTGATCATACTAACAGTGCTATAACAAGCAACACTTTTTAGGACTCTTTCTGTTCTAGTCTTCTCTTCGTTAAGCCTTGCCTAGAGACTGGGCATGTCTCATTTGAAATACAATTGTCCAATCAACTTTTTAGCCAGTTTTCCATAGGTGTTAAAAACTTGCTTGTTACCTGTGGTGGTAATCCTTAGAAAGTGTGTATTTTCTGGTAAGATCTGTTGGCAATAAGCCTTCATGAGCTGTTAGAGTTACAAAATAATTTTACGTAACAGGGGCAGGGCAAACTGTCTTCTTGATGGTTGCTGAATTCTGTTCTGATAACATCCGGTTGAATGACACTTTTAAGTGTGGCAGCCAGAGAATGTGCTGCAATTTGAAGAGCTTACTTATTCCATAATAGGAGGCCAACACAATTTTTAGAAGTGCTGCATCCTGCCCTGTACTCGTTGGACATTGCCTTTATGGGCTAGCACTGTGAACTAGTACAGATGTCATTGTTTATCCTAAAGTGTTACTGTGTCATCAGCTCTCCTTTCCTTGTACAGTGGACCCTCCAGATACGAAGTAAATTCGTTCTGGGGATCCATCCGCAACCCGAAAAATCTGTAGGCAGAGACGCCGCTTCTGCATACACGCGCGGCACGATTGAGCGCTTCTGTGCACGCACGAAGAAACCCGGAAGTTACGTATCCAGAGCGGTACATAACTAGAGGGTCCACTGTACTTTAACAAACTGCACTTTTTGGTATATTTTGGTTCCCTCCTCACATCGGATTCCCATTCATAGCCCTGTAGTCACCATTGTAGTAGCTGATATAACCCAATCATATTGAACTAAAGAAATGTTTGCATATTAGTAGACAGAAGAAGGAACTTCTATTATTGTTACTGTATCAAACTTGACTCTCAATCATATAAGATGTAAAGGGTGTCCGTGTAGATTGTAATGGGTTTTTAAAGATTGAGAAAGAGTGAATGGCAATGCTAAGTGAGAGTTCTGGAAGATTCCGTTCAGTCCAAAGCACATTTACTGGGAAGTAAGACTTACCTATTGATATCCAGCTATCTTGCTTTTAATGAAATGTGGCATAATGCCAAGCACAGTTTTTTCAGTACAATTTTATAATATTGCCGGAGGGGGGCGGGGATCTCCTATTGACTTCTTAAACATAAATCCATTTTGCTACCACAAAGGTTTTGTGTAAGTATTAGGAAAACAATATTCATAAAATAAAGTTTTTAAGACATAAACAAAAAGGTTATGTCCCATTGATTTCAGTGGTAACAAGACACCATTTTATTTACATTCTGCCCACTAGATCATAAAACATGTATATTTTATTGTTGGTGTTCTTATTGTTAAACCACTTTGGGGTGTTTTATGGGAAGTAAAATATGAAATAAGAGTGGCATTCCTTTCTGGCATATTTTATTTAAAATTATTTATACTGGTGTGTGTAAATATGCACGTGTGTTGTTTTAGCTGTGACAAATAATAATAATGAGAATATTTATATACATTTTTGTAGCATCGCTATAATGATACATTCAGGTAAAATGGATCTATGCTTTATTTAAGAAAAAAAACAAGTATTGACAAAAGTATGGACAATTTTTAAAATGGTGACCGCATTCTGATTATCATATTTCAGCTTAAGAAGAAAAAAACTGAGATACGAACAAGCCTTTTGGCATTTGCATGCAGCCCCTTCATGCGAGTGAACAAACCAGGAAATCTTTCATTAACTGTAGTTTCCCTTTTTGGCCAAACCATTAAACTTTGGTTAACAGTAGCAGAACAACTAGACAATGAAGGTTAGAGTGGATGGAGTGTTGGGATAGGTCCTGGTAAACCAGGAGTCAAATCCCCACTTGGTCATATGAAATCCACTGGGTGACTTTAGACAACTGACACACACACACTCTCTCTCAACCTAACCTACTTCACAGGGTTATAAAATGGAGAGAGAAGAGAAGCACATGTGCCGCATTGGGTTTCTTATTGGAAAAGTGGGATATAATCGTAATAATAAATTTTAGAATAAATGGTTTGAAGTTGGACTTCAGTCCTGGTTTTGCTGATGTTAACCATAGTTTCCTGATTTGTCTGAAAAGGGAAACTTTAGTTAATGTGAGATATCCCGGTTTGTCTGCTCCTGCTGTGAAGGGATGGACAGAAGTTTCATTCAGATCTTAACTTACTAATTTTGCTATTAACTACTTTTAGATTCATTATTTAAGAAAGTACTTTACACACCTTTCTGATTTTGTGTGTGCGCATGCTCCCTGTTTGAGGGAGTAAGCACTTAGAACCAGCATAGTTACCAGATGCAGAATGGATAGTTCTCTGGAATTTCTGGGCTGTATTCAAGATTCTCTATTCATTAGCTCTAGGGCTCTTTGAAGTTTTAGGGCTGCACTACAATAGAATCCAATGCAACAGTTGCACTAGCGGAAACTTGAGCAGTCTATTTCCCCAAAATTTACCAGCAGTATGCTTATGCATTCTCTTAAACAACTACGTTCCAATGACGCAAAACATTTTGCTACAGGAACAAGTACACTGCTAAGTGACTAACTTAGTGCTGCATTGGATACAACTCTTGGATAAACATTTGTCAGACCTTGCTTCAAAAGACTATAAAAAAACCCCTAAAGTCAACATCTGAGTGACTTTAAAAGTGACCCCCAAATCAGGATCAACCACGCAAGGCCCCATTACCTTGAGACACTGACTTTCCCACAGCTGCATAGGACTAAGATTCCAACAGATGCCCTCAATGTATTTAGAGGGGAGATACCTGGAACTCCACATGTGCATTTATGGATGCAGTCAGGTTGAGCATGCTGTGCATTACCATCTGCTTTGCCCCTTACATTCAATGTCAGGAGATTTTTAAAAATCACCTGTTCTTGACTGTTTCTCAGTCCGATCACCACAGGAGGTGACAATTGAGCTCCTAGTTCAGGGGTTGGCAAAGTTTTTGTGGCTTGGGCTGGTTCACGGTCCAGCAGACACCGCGGTGGGCTGGAGTGTGCATGCACACATGCGCAAACGCTATTTCTGGCACTCCTTCCAGTGCGGAGGAGGCGTGCGCAGCTTCCCATTGGTACATAGTACTTTGAAATAACGGTAACATTTTAAAGTAAATATCAAACAAAATGTTTCATACCTAACTTGCAAAAATCATATAATCTGATAATATAAACAGACTGTTATAAATATTGACTTTCAGTGTTAAAACTTCTGGTCTGTTCATCACATAGCCTAAACCTAGTTATTCTGGGCTAACAGGTGAATCTTTAAAACTAAAAGGGAGTTTAAAGAAATAAAAACGTATACCTTTAATATATAAGCTGCAAATGGCAAGGATCCTGTACAAGATCTTTACCTTGTGCAGATAAAGGCAGGATCGTACACTTAGAGATAATATATAAAAAGTAACAAGGCATCACAGTGGATTACACCTGCATGACTCAGTACATGGATTATGCTGTCCATCCAGTCATCATTAGGCTGACTGGACACATATTTGATGCATATGTAGATTTTCATTGCCATCCAGGGTCATTTATTGTTGCATAGAACTAGGTTTGCATGACTAGAGCTGAACTGGGAATAGAACTTTTAATCACCTTTAATAAGTGTTGTCAAAATACTTTGGGATGCCTCATGGGAGGTGATTCATAAAAGAAGAAAACAATAGTACCTAATATTTATTTATTGTGGGTAAAACCTCAGCGCCTAGAACTTGCCGATCGTCAGGTCGGCAGTTCGAATCCCCGCGGCGGGGTGCGCTCCTGCTGCTCGGTCCCAGCGCCTGCCAATCTAGCAGTTCGAAAGCACCCCTGGGTGCAAGTAGATAAATAGGGACCGCTTACCAGCGGGAAGGTAAACGGCGTTTCTGTGTGCTGCGCTGGCTCACCAAATGCAGCTTGTCATGCTGGCCATGTGACCCGGAAGTGTCTTCGGACAGCGCTGACCCCCGGCCTCTTAAGCGAGATGGGCGCGCAACCCCAGAGTCGGACACGACTGGCCCGTACGGGCAGGGGTACCTTTATCTTATACATACATACATACATACATACATACAAACTAATTGCACACTGATTAACTACAATAGTCTCTTAAGTGGTTTCTGAGGATCCAATACAAAAAGGAAAAAATCCATTAAAATTATAAAATCGGTTAAAATGCCTTCTGAAATAATAATATAATAGACTTCAGTAGGCACCACAGAGGTGGTCCAGGAGGAAACCATGGTCTGTGGGATCAAAAGCCCTGAGAGATTGAGAAGCAGAGTTGAACTCCCCCATTCACTCTTGGCAATATTATTATTACCAATAATATTATTAAATATTATTGGTAATAATAAATATTAAATATTAAATATTAAATATTAAATATTAAATATTAAATATTAAATATTAAATATTAAATATTATTAATATTAAATATTATTATTTCATCCATTACGGCAAACAAGGCTGATTCAGTCCCACAACTGCATCGGATCCCAGATGGAAACAAATCCAACTATTCATGTCCCTCAGGAATTCCTGTAAGTGCTTGGCCTCCAGCCTCTCCACCACTGCCTTACCTGAGAAAGGGATATTTGCAACCAGGTAATAGTTGTAAACCATAGGATCCAAGGTGGGATTCTTCCGGAGTGGGTGTGCCACTGCCTGTTTATGGGCAGCAGGTGCCACTCCATCACATAAAAATGCAATTCACCATGCCCTGCTCCCATTCGGTCAGCCCCTCTTGACTGGATTTCACTAACCAGGGTGATAGAATTTGTAATCCATCAACATTTTTGAACTCAAAGCTGAAGAACACTTGGTTAAGCTGACCTTTATTTTTGACTGACTCCAGTTAAGTTTTATAGTACAAAGAATTGTCAAGTTAACCTAAAACGCTAACTGCAAAAGGGGGAGGGATCCTTTTTGTTAAAACCGAGAAGTGTTCTCCTGTGAGAAAATAGATTATTCAGAATACAGAAGCTAGGATTCCTTTGCACTCTTATGTTCTCAGGCAGTCTTCTTATTTACTTCTTCCTGTTCAACAGCAAGCAGTAGTACTTTCTTTGCTGGAGGTTTCCTTCCAATCTTTGGAACTGGTTGGACTGAAGAGGAAAGGTGGGGAATAATGGGTCTCGGGCCCATCAATGAAAAAGAAAGTAAAAACATGGCTAAGCTTACATTCCTGTGCATCTAGAATATACCCCAATCTTCTAGAGCTTGCTTGTGGCCAACTTCTGCACCTTATTTCAACAAAATGTACAGTATTTTGTTGCTGAAATACCTATTCCATCTCCGGCTTCTCTTCAGCTGATGAGAGTACTGTTGTTTCTGATGCTTAGAAGTGATAGGTAAGTCCTGCAATAGCACAGATTTCTCCCCTTCCATCTTGATTTCATTTCAGAAAAATACACATCTGCTATGCATTAACAAATTTAGTCTAAGTTATTACACTCTGATACACTATCAACATCCAGTTTAATGTAGATAAAGAGTGTCAAGATGTGGTGCATGAAAGTATTCATACTGTCATATGGAGAGCAAAAATAAAAGCTAAAATATTTTTAGAAATTCCATTCTGTCATTGACTTCTTTAAAAGGTACATTGAAGCAACTACGGAATATACTAATCTTTAAATCTAATTCACATATTCTCATTTTGAATGCTTTCCCTTCTCTTTTATTGTAGCGAGCTCAAGCTGTTCTACAAGCAGTGACTGCAGTACAGACAACAAATACTCCCATAAGTGGAACCACAGTTAGCGAGAGTGCAGTAACGCCAGCTCAGAGTCCTGTCCTTAGAATAATTATTGATAACATGTATTATCCTGTAACTCTTGATGTTCTCCACCAAGTAAGTCTTTCCTTTTATGGGGATTTTTTGAGCAGAGAACGAAGCAAATGTGTCAGTAAACATGGTCATTGAGTAAACAAAACAACTTCAGTTTGCGTAGTGGAACTTACCTTCCCTCTCCTCCTTCTGTGTCCCTCCATTTCCCCCCAAACCTGCTATGGGGAATTCTTCCAACCCTCTGCAGCATATTTGAAAGAGGGGGAGAGGGAAGGGGAGGTTCTACTGCACAATTCAACCCACAGAAACTGGCCAGGAAATACACTGTCAGGATACACTGTAGAATGTTTGTTTTGCCCCCCAGATGTGGAAGGGGGTGTAAACTTTTTGTAAGAATTCAGCAGAACCGTATGGTCCAAGATTCATGAATGTTTTCAGAAATGCACATTTCCATGAGTTTCATATTCCTGAGACTTCCTGAATTTGCCACACCGTTGCAATGAAACTGCTACAGAACAGCATTGCAAAATGCAATGTGTTGGGTTGGGTGTGTTTCTGAGTGCAGATATTGTATGTTGACAATTGACTGCTCTTAGTGAATTGTGTACCTACATGTGCCTTCTGGTGCAATTAGAGCTGAATCAGGGCTGCAGACTGGCCTTGTGACATCTTCATGTAGCCAGAAAACAGTGGGCCGAATGTCTTTGACATTTATCATGGTAACTGCACAAAGGGCTCAGTCTGATGGTACTTGATCCTGAAGCTTTACTACAGTTAGGCAGGGGTGGAGCTGATCAGTTCCTTAGAGGGAAACAAGTTGGAGCATCATGTAAGAGCAGGCTACAAATAGAATGTGTTCATTATGTGATCCCTGATTGGTTGGTATTATGTCATAAAGGAGAGAGAAGTCCTGTTAAACTTTTTTTGTAAGTGGAAAATGGGAGACCTCAAAAATGTTTGAAGGTGAAAATTCCGTTCAGCTCCACTTGTAAATGCCTGACATTCACCTATTTGCTAGAATGAGCACAGTGGAAAAAATAGGACTTTTGGGTGTTGGCTGACTGCCCATTGAAGAGCTCTGACATGAGCTCTTCATGTCTCTCCTGGCAGTGTTTATTTTTGTTGCTATACTTGGATATGTCATTCTTTTGGCAGGTGTATACACATAGGTACAGGTGGAGGGATTGGGAAAGCTGTGGCTGGATGGAAATAAAATGCCAACAAACAAACAAACCCCAGTTCTGAAACTACTGCATTAAAAGCTTTAATGTACAATTTGCTTGGTGGCACCGGCAAAGTTAACAAGAATGACGGGTTGGTTTGACTGGTTTGCTTGCCTCCCATGATATCAACTTCAAGCTGTGTCATCACAGTGCTGCTGTATTTTATTGTTCACGTTTTGCATTTGGGTCTTTACGCTGGCTGTTGCTTAAGGTTATTGTGGTTCTAACGTTACCCACCCAAAAAAGAGAATAAAAGTGTATGATGCCTAGATTGTTTCATTCATTTATTACAAATTGAATGAATGAGTAAATGTACCTAACTAATTACCCAATTGAATGCAACCCTCAGTAGGAAAATAAATAAATAAATCTTACCCTGCTCTAAATTCATGTGTGTGTATACCTGCCAAGTGACCATAATGCTTCCTGCATCTGATGAAGTCTCCTCTAGTCCAAAAAGTATTCATTTTTTTAATGTGCCTCAAGACTCTCCGTGTGCAGCTCTGGCTCGCCAGAGCAGCGATGTCACGCTGGCCACGTGACCCGGAAGTGTCTCCAGACAGCGCTGGCCCCTGGCCTCTTAAGTGAGATGGGCGCACAACCCCAGAGTCTGTCAAGACTGGCCCGTACGGGCAGGGGTACCTTTACCTTTACCTTTAAGACTCTTTGCTGCAACAGACCATTGCAGCTGCCCCTCTGAAACTAACCAGATACATTGATGTAAACATCTTAGTGGTTTGTGTGGGTGTGTTTTGTTTTGTGACTTGTAAAGTTGAGTACCTGTGTACTTTTGATTGTTTTTCACAGATATTCTCTAAATTCGGTGCAGTTTTGAAAATAATTACATTCACAAAAAACAATCAATTTCAAGCACTGTTACAGTATGGTGATCCAGTAAATGCCCAGCAAGCAAAGCTAGTAAGTATATTTAATTCTGTTTAGCCTTTATTAATTACGTATAGTTGGCAGTACTTGTTTTGTCAAAATGTACTTGTGTAAACAAAATAAGTAACTTTTGAGATTATAAATGAACATCAAGATCTTACTGCCTGTAAGTAAACATTCTGTTCCTAAATCAACAGTACATCACTGTTTCACCCAAAAATAACCTGGGACCAAAATGAATATGTTATGCTTTTAAATTATTAAGTTTCTCTTAACTGTTTTCTTAAGGCTTTGAGAAATAAACTAATGGAAAGTATTGACAGAGGTCCTTTTTAAGAAAATGCTGTGGCAGGGAACTTCATATCTAATATTTCTACCTAATGCTTAACTGCCTGGAGTTGGTATATTGATTTAGGTTGAGCACCTGAATTTTGTTTATGTGCTACATTTAGAAAATAATCTAAATTGGGCTGGAGATCCTACAGCCTGCTTTCTAATCTTAGCCAGCATTTATAAACATTAAACAATCTAAACATTCGTTGAATTGATAAGTAAAGCCACAAAGCAGAAATGTGAAGAGATAATTTACAATGCAATCATTTGTGTGTCTATTCTAAAGCAAGTCCCACTGAATTCTATTGGATTTGCTCCCAAGAAAATATGTATAGGATTACAGACCTTCGACATCTAAATATACGGTTAAGATGCTTTTTAAAGCGGTTCATGATGTGCCTCTGGGTGATAAAATATCCAACATTCTGAAGGGTCAGTTTAAAAACCTACTATTGCAGAAGAGAAGCTAAATGAAATTTTCAGTTTTTTACCATAAAGGTTAATGGTAAAATTACTTTGCAGATAGTGCTCTTTATAGGGAATCGGAATGTGGCCTTCAAAGAAATTGAAGGCTCAATAAGGAAGTTTAAAGAGCAATTTAAGAAAATCAAGCACCTAGATGAAGTAGCATTTCCTAAGGAGTCTGATGAAAATAGCCTTGTCAACATCACTGTTGGCTATGAAGTGCCTATGATGTTCAGACTTGCTATTCAGGTTGAAAAAGTGAATTCTGGCATAAAATGATTCTCTTTATTTCACATTGGCTCACGTTGGGTTATTTCCCTATCAGACTGTTGTTATTGTAGCTGAAGCATCTGAAGTTGCCATTGCCTTAAAATTTCTGCTTTTGCAAAACACACCGAGTTATAAATAAGCTCTTCTATGCATACCATCATGGTGGATAAACATTGGCTTTTAAGATCAAGCGTGCAAGTAATTTGTATATACATATAAGATCAGATGTGTCCATCAAAAATAACCAGCAATACATTAAAATCTGGATTTAACAGAAACATGTGTTAGTTTACTCCTACTTTTAATCTGCTCAATTAATTGGAAACTCTTCCTTAATCAAAAAGTTTTAAAGTGATCAGTTTGATTAATCAGCTATATGTTGCAGCACAGCTTATTGCCAATTAATTCTGAAAGAAAGGCCTTGATTAGTTCTCTGCACAGGAATACTGTCAAACTGACAAGTGTTGCAACATTGTTGTGTGTTACTTTGTTTTCAGATAAACACATTCCTCGATCCAATCACTCTGTTCTCGGTTTCAATGTGCCTGGAGGACAGTGCCATTTCATTTTTTTAGTACACCTGCTGTCCATATACTTTGACATTGCTTGGTGTTTCTTGACTGAGGTGGTGATAAGATACTGTTGAAGACGGGAGAGAGATGAGAGAGAAATTTGAGAAGAGGTGTGAGACAGGGAAAAGCGTTATCACCACAGCTATTCATAGTGTCAGAGCTTGTGTTCCATAGGTTGGATTGGTTTCCTTGAGGTCTCAAAACAGATGGCAAATGTTTGCATCATCTAAGAGATGCTAATTATGTGCATGCATGCTGTGAGATGCTTTTATGGATGCTCATTTAGAGCCACTTGTGAGCTCAAGTTTTTCTTGTTTTCTCATTTTTGAAGTTGGAAAGGAACTTCTATATTTATTTTTACAATTTAATAGGGAACATGACAACATAACATATATTTTATGCTTTTGTGCCTGTATGGTATCTGTTCAAGCTTATTTTGGGGGCATGTTTTTTCATACTTATAATATACATTATATTGAAGCCTTGCAGGAGTTAGATATGAAAAGATGATCAGTTTCTGTCCTTAAAACTACTGTCATCCAGCTGTGCCATTGGGTGTTTCACTCACCTGGAAGGCTTGCATTGATACCCCATTTCATTTCATCTGAGGGAAGGAATAGGTCTATCTATAGTAGCTATGTTCACCTCTGTTTCAGTGGAAAGTATGATCACTGAAGTTTAGATCTGAGGAAGGAAATACCTGTTTTGAACTTTGTAACTGACACCAGTTGCTGGAAACTGCAGGAGGGGAGAGTGTTCTTGTGCTTGGGGCCTGTTTACATGTTTCCATAGGCATCAGGTTGGCCGCTGTGAGCCCAAACCTGAGCCCGGGCCATGCACATCAGAGCCCAAACCCAAGCCCAGGCTGCCCAAACCCAAGCCCGGGGCACCCAGGCCAGAACCCAGGCCTAGGCTGCCTGTGCCTGTGCCAGAGCCCGAACCCAAGCCCAGGCCAGCTGCATCCAGGCTGCCCGCACCCAAGTCCAAACCCAGGCCACCCTTGCCAGAACGCAAGCCCAAACCGCCCGCATCAGAACCCAAACCTAAGCCCAGGCTTCCCACGCCAGAGACTGAACCTGAGCCCGGGCCACCTGAGTCCCTGTGCATTCACCGTCCATGTATAAGACAACCCCCAATTTTTTACTAATTATTTTTAGCAAAAACCATTGTCTTATACACAGAAAAGTACGGTAATTCTAGTTCCAGTGGTTTTAGTAAAATTTCTAGAATAGCTAGGCTAACCAGTCTGTAATTTCCTGGCTCTCTTTTTACCTTACATCCCCGCTTTTTGTAAAATAAAAAATAATACAAGTTAAACCAACTATATCAGCATTATCTAGCTGATAATGTCCAACTACTATTGAATATAATATTTGATAGTTTCCAGTTCCATATATGCGGTGATGCATTTTAAACATTTTCATATTAATTTCAGTGGATGTATGGGTATATATGCTTAAACCTCAACTGTAACATCTGTCATGTGATCTTCATTAATATTTTCCTATTTTTCTAGGCGTTAGATGGTCAGAATATTTATAATGCCTGTTGTACCTTACGGATTGATTTTTCCAAATTGGTCAACTTGAATGTAAAGTATAATAATGATAAAAGTAGGGATTATACCCGCCCTGACCTTCCCTCTGGTGATGGCCAACCAGCTTTGGATCCTGCTATTGCTGCTGCCTTTGCAAAGGAGACCTCTCTTCTAGGTATGATTTTGTTTCTTTCACTCTCCATTCTCATTATTTACAGTGTCTTCTAAAATAGTATCTGCAGATTGTATTAACTTTTTATCCATGCAATCATTAATGAGAATACTGAATAAAGTAGACCCTGAGCTCTGAAGAATAGGTCTGTTGATTATTACTTTCAATAAACTTTTCTTCCCTTTCAACAAATTCTGTTCACATTAGCTGATTCCTCACTCCTTTTTAACCCGTATCCCTCCCAGTCTTTTAGTTTGAGTACCTGCTACTGAAGCTAACAGGGCTTCTTTTATTCCATTTCTTTACTACGTATGTTTTATATTCATTGGGTACCCCCCCCCCCCGAACCTATAAAATGAATCTTAATACATGTGCTATTTCATGTAAGGCCTTTTCTAGTATTATTGGATGGGGATTGCTTGGCCCCACATAGTTGAGAGCAAGAGCACCTGGCTTTTCTTCAATCTCAGATGCATTAACTCCTGTATCGCTACGGTTCCTCTTTTATGAAAACTGAAGCAATGTGGTCTTCCCATCACAGAACTGATGAAACCTTACTGCTTCAGACGTGACTTTAAACCTTCTCTGTGTATAGCATTTCCTCTACCGTTAAGTTATAGCCACTCTCATGTCATCTACTGCCAGGTTTACAGTCTCTATATATGTATTACAGTGAAGCTCAGTGGCATATCAAGGCATTTTTAATAAGTTTGAAAATGTAATTCTTATGTTTACTTCTTTCCATATGTTCTTGCTGCAGAGTTGAGAATTATTTCTCATTTTCCTTTTGCTTACCTCTCTGTGGTGTAAGCAGTGGGGTGGGGGCAACCTTGTTGCTGAAATCATATTACTCTTTCCCTTCATTGGGGCAACACATTGTATTGTCGAAAGACAATTAAATTTACTTTTTGCTTTGTGCTGATGAATATTGCTTCAAGGGGAAGTGCACTGAACTGTGAGTATGGCTATAGGTGATTATGCATGCAATTTGATTCTATTTATTTTATTTATCAGCCAGGCCCCATTAAATATAGAAGCAAGAATGTTCTCTTGAGAAATACTTAGGTGCACATGAGCTAGTGATTTTCCTGACCTTGTGAAGTTTAGATACAATCCCTCAGTTTAAAAAAACCCCAACAACTTTGGGACTCTGGTGTCCATGTCTGCTATCTCCTGATGTAACATAATATTCAGAACTAGTGCAGTGCTATTCATACTTCCTCTTAACTTTCATTCTTTAATGCATCTGAGGTATATACAATTTGGTCCTATTTCTGGGTCTTTCTGAGTGTCCAGGATTAAAAGGTTAAAGTTTAATGAATATCATTGCCCCAGATGTATATGTATGATGTGTTTCCTCATACAATTTTTTCTTCTACAAAAGGATAAATGCTCATTAAAAAGGATGGCCAATTTACAAATAGAAAAACTCACTTTCAATCTATTAGGAGAACTGCTTGATTTCTATTGATGATATAAAATTTGTACTCTATTAAAGAAAATTGGATGAGGAGAAATGCCAGAAGTTCACTATGTCTATTTGTGTATCTTAAGAGCAATAACATGATGGTGGTGACTTAATTTAACCCAGGGGATTGGTTGGGAATTAAAAGTTCGCAAATTTAAAACTGAAGATTCATTTGAGTCATTTCTGTCTGCATTTGGATACTTTCACCGGAATTCACTCCTGTATTTTCCGTGAATAAGCCAATCGCTGTCAGTCTTCTCTGTGAGTCCTTATGCTACAAGTAATACCTAGTTGTAAGAAAGAATTAGCGTTGAATTGGCTTTAGTAAATTTATTCAACATTTGTTAAAAACAAAGGATATCAGCATGTAGCAAATCAATACATAAAACAACAACAGCATCCACAAAAAACCCAACTTTATCAGCAAACCAAAGCGGCACAATTTAAAAAATAATAATAAATTGCTTACTAACATAAAGCCTTGGTACAGCTGGATCATATTTCATTAGATGCATGGGAGAAAAGGGAAGCCACAACCTGGTGTCTGTGAGAAAAGGAAAGTGTTGGCGCTAGACCAGTGTGGCTGGAAAAATGCTGTAATGATAGTAGTTGCAAAATGTGTGTGCTTCCTCTGATGCTGTGGAGGTAACATGCCTCTGAATACCAGTTGTTAGGAACACCAGTAGACAGTGTGTTGTTGCACTTCCATTCTGCTTGTGAACTTCACATAAGGATCTAGTTGGCCACTGGGAGCAGTAGGGTTCTTCTTAAGTTTTTATGTTTGAATTTTAAAGAATGAATTCATAACACGAGAAATGTGGTTCAGAAAGTTTTGCCTACGTATAGCTTCCTTAAGGAAATACTATGTGTAAAAGGAGTGGAGCCTGTGCCTATATCTTGTGTAATGTTTACCGTATTTTTCGCTCTATAACACGCACCCGACCATAACACGCATGTAGTTTTTAGAGGAGGAAAATCTGTAGGCATGCCACCCGTAGGCATTCCCTCTTACTTTCTAGGAGGAAAAAAGTGAGTGTTATGGTGCAAAAAATACGGTATATGTGTTTGCTCTTCTCCGGCAAACTTTTAGTAGAAATAGGAGGAAAAACAAAAACATTTTAAGCAATAAAATTAGGAGTATGGCAGAGAGTTGAAAAAGAGTAACTTTTAGAGGGTAGATAATTTTCAATAAAACTATAAGACTTTTTTTTAGCACCCTTTCATACAATCATAGTGGCTGAAAAGGGATTTTTTAAAAAATGACTTTAAAATGAAAAGGGTAATAGTGCTAAAGGCTGAGATCATTATCACCTTTGAGTGAGTTTTTTTGGGGGAAATGCTTTGTATTCAGTCACTACAGAACGGCAGAGTGCTTAAAGAGGAAGATTAAGAGTAATTTAAAGCAGTCTTCTAAAAAAAACCCGCCCTTTAAATTACCCCCTTTAAACATCCTCACAAGTCACAGTAGCTTCCAGGATCTCCCAGCCACAATGAAGGTGGTAATATTCTTCCAAACTACACCTTGAGCTAGGAGAGCTCTTGGTAAGGGAGAACTGGGTGAATCATTGGGTGAAGCTGACTGTACTCCGCTTTCTTGTGAGTTGATGGACAACAGCTGCAACTGGGTTTTTTTAAGCTAGCAATGGTCTGTTCTCAGAACAAGCACCCATTCTTTATATGGAAGCTTTAATGTTCCATGTTTTGTTTTGTTTTTTTGGTAAAAAGCTTGTTTTGTTAATTTTTAAAACATCCTTAGGCGAGGTGAGTGCCGTAGATGGCATTGTACACCTAGTAGCTCTTTAGCAGCTACAGCGCTGCTACAGGGTGTTCTCCCATTAATCCCCAAAGGTTTCAGCTGATAGTACATGCACATTTTTCAATTAATCTCTGCAACATTGAATAATTATTTATTTAGACTGTGTTGAACAACCAGCTCTTATAAGACCTTAGGTACACGTGACTTCTACATCTGACACAGGTGGCTTGTGAATAAAGGATTCTGGGAAAGGTGTGTCAAGGTGTTACTTGTTGCTCCTATCTACAGCATTTTCTTTTAGAAAGCATTTGATTTAAGAAGTTGTGGTTTCTGTGTTAAGAGGAGTGACTGTCTAGACTTGAGATTTGGTGCTCTGTGGCTCTGGGCCTTTTCTCTAACTGTATATCGTTGCAAGAAGTTGTGATGATTTCAGTGGTAGGAGGAATGATGTTCCTCACAGGATTTAGACCCATCAGAAGTCAAGGAGATAAAGAACTACACAGCTTTTAGAAGACATTTGCTGAAGGCAGCCCTATATTGGGTAGTTTTTAATGTTTGATGTTTTATTTTGTTTTTCTATGCGCTGGAAGCTGTCCAGAGTGGCTGGGGAAACCCAGCCGGGTGCGCAGGGTATCAATAATAAATTTATTATTATTACTATTATTTGATGGTTTTTGGCTATAAGCCTCCCTCACCATCTGTAGATATTTGCAGAATATCAAAGGAGCAGGTCAGATGTATTTCTCTTGTCTTTGTTTTCTTATAGTTAAAGACATGTTGGAGGCACGCCTTATTGAGTAGCTGAACTTGAAAGTGCTTGACCCATTTGTTTAGTGTGACTTGTTTTCATGTGCCATTGAAGCTGCCATAGATTTCTGATGGGTAAATTAAGCACAAACAACTTCAGTGAGCTATTTCTTACAGGATAGTGTTTGTGTTAACTGAAATGGTAAGTTAAGGACTGATAGGGAGGAAATGCAAGGTTCTGTGTCGCGTGCTAGTGAAGTAGTAACGAGGTTTTTGCTCTCAGGATTCTTTGGAACATTGGTTTGTCATCAAGAGGCGGAATTCCACATAGGTCAACCTACAAATGGATAGATCTGGACAAAGGCGCAAAACCAACACAACACTTCTAAATTAGATTATATTGGAACGACTTGTGTGTGTTTCGTAAAATATGCTTTATTTTAAAATTAGGGCTTCCTGTTGCAGCTGTTCCAGGAGCGCTGAGTCCATTGGGGATTCCAAATGCTGCTGCTGCTGCTGCCGCGGCAGCTGCCGGCCGTGTGGGTATGCCTGGAGTTTCAGCTGGTGGCAACACAGTCCTCCTGGTTAGCAATTTAAATGAAGAGGTCAGTGAACCTACTTGTTCACCCTTCTTTTTTTTCCCTTTACCATGCTTCATTTTGTAAACTGCTTAAGTGCTTCTTTATCTTGAGCTTGCTTTTACTTTTTTTATTTATTAAGATCTGTGGCTCCCCCCCCCCCCCCCATGCTACTCAAGGTTGTTTTACAACTAGATTCCAATAAATTGTTTCTGTTATAGTTAAATACTTCTGTTTTCCTAGGTAGCCAGCATCTTTTAAAATACCCTTTGCTATTCGGCTACCTATTTTTCCTAAGAAAAATATGGTAAATATTGCATGTTCTGGATGCCTTTTAGTTTATTTTTCCAAGTACCTATGTGCTCCATTTTGTAAATTGGTTCTTAAGAAAACTGCCGTTCTGTTTTGCCTGAGCTAATTATTTGCTTGTTCATTTCATGCTTACATGTCATTGCATTTTTGTAGTATTAATTTGTGAACAGCTCTAACACATTTTTCTTTGAAGGTTCTCCCAAAGATCTTGCTGCGACACTCTTCAATCTCTCTTAGTAATTTTATCTTTCCTTCACAGTTTTTATTCATCTTTTCTCCTAAAAACAACAACAACACTTTACTTCAATACTTCTTTAACTCTGAAATCGAAGAGGTTTTCTTTAGTTTTGCATTTTATCATCTTGTACCTTTACTTTGACTTGCTGTGGAAGCTGGTATGAAATGTGGGGTAGTTTGTATCTGTTTGTCTCCTTTGAATATGTGTTTCATTTTTTTTATTGGCCTCTTTTTAAATATGAGCCATTTTGCTTTTCTCATTTTTGTCATTTACACTCTTGCACATTAAAATGCTTGGATCAGAGTGCCATTTTGAAAAACTCCTGCCTGCATTTCATAACCAGCCATGCTTATGCAGTTAAAGTCTAGAGTTGGGCTTGTTTTTGTTTTAAGTTTCTATTGCATGGATTTTTCTTTTCTTTTCACATTCAGATGAGACGTAATTTACTGTTTGATATGGATGTACTTTACCCATATTTTGTCTTGGGTGACTACATTTTACTCAGTTTTCTTGTACAATACATAAACCAACCATTTTCTGACCAAATTCCTGCATTTCCTATGTACTGACCTATATTTTATTTTTTTTTTGTTCCCCACTTCCTTATTTTTCTTCTGCATTGCTGTTTCCCTTCCCCATTTCATCCTTCTCCCTTTGTTCTCACCTACCCTTTCCCTGTCTCTTCCCAAATTCCCACACCCTTCCCTGTCTTCTCCTCTGCCTACCTTGTCTATACCCCCTGTCTCCATTCCCCTATGTTCATGCTTCTGTGCTTGAACAAAATGTTCCTCGGACCAACTTGCCCCAATTAACCGCCTTGAACCATGATCCATGACCACCTCACCATTCTGCGGGAACCACCCTTCGTTATGGATGATCTGTTCATCTCCGCTCTTCCTCGACTCTTCTCTCTTCTTGTCTTATGCTGCTTGCTCTTCTCTCCTTCTAAAGATGGTTACGCCCCAAAGTCTGTTTACCCTCTTCGGTATGTTATCGTTAGCACTATACTTTTATTATTGATTTAATTATTTGTTTCACCTTAATTCTTATTTGTAGCTAGCACTTTGGCTTTAAAGTTGAATAGTAAACCTTTTGCTATTTTTCTTTTGCTGTTTTTAAAGCTCTCCATAGATGCAATTTTTTCTTTTAATGCATGCTTTTTTATTTTGCATGATCTTTAATTTAATATCATTCACATAGCTTTGAGGGTTTATCAGAAAAATGTCTTCTTTTTCAAAATTCACCTATTCAAAATCTTGTTCTTCTTTATTCATTTGCGTGAATGTTGGGAGAAGTGAGAGACATGTTCCGAATGTTTCATTGATATGTCAAAATGTGCTATTCAGCTATCCTTAAAAACGTTGTTTCTTTTGGATTTACTTCTCTGATTCTAAAAAGGTGTTTATGGGGATGTGCAGCGTGTGAAGATTTTATACAATAAGAAAGACAGTGCTCTTATACAGATGGCTGATGGAAACCAATCACAGCTCGGTGAGATTAGTGGGTTTTTCTCTCTCTTATTTGCCACTTAAACGTTAGTTTTCAGTGTCCTTCAAGCCATGTTTAAATTTCAGCGTTTGCTTCTAATCTTTCTAAAATCTGAGATTGTGTAGGAAGAATGTTTTTTTCCCTCAGATCACAACCTCTTACACTGCTTAGGAAATCTGATCCTGAAGTTCCCCTTGCTTTTGAGTGGCTTGCTAGGCCAGAGAGTTCCTTGTTATTAACACAAGCTTTTTTTGTGAATACCATGATTGGGATCCAAAGAGCCCTGTGTACACATAAAATGCTTGCTTGCTTGCACATGTGGAAGGTTGAAGCTTTCTCCCTTCCTTGTATATCTCCCTAGTCACATCAAATATAACTGCATTTTAAGGCATAGCTTTTGGGAAGGGGGGCAGGTGTGAGGGTCTTGAAAAACCTGGGGCATGTGGAGCTTAATGTGTATGGCCTTTTGGATACTTGAGCATAAACTTAACATACGTCTGAAGAAAATAGCCCTATTGAAATCATAATTTGTATTAATTCAGTGACCATAATAATGACTTACTAGAGTCTGGCAATGTATGAAAAAGTAATTTGTTTATTTCTTTGCTGGGCACATTTGCAATATAAGCACAGCTTTTAAATTAGCTGTCAGTTAGATTTAGACTGAAAGATTTCCAGATAGCAATAATAGCTAAATTTGTCAATTTATCGAAAGAAAATTGCCATCAAATGCTCCACCCCAAACACTGAACAGATTAGAAATTACAATACTGAATTCAATAGAAGAAACGCTGAAATGAATAATTGGTTTTGTTTTCCAGCCATGAGCCATCTGAACGGACAGAAAATGTATGGAAAGATTATTCGCGTGACTCTTTCCAAACACCAGACAGTTCAGCTACCTCGAGAAGGGCTTGATGACCAAGGACTGACTAAAGACTTTGGCAATTCACCTCTTCATCGCTTCAAGAAGCCTGGGTCAAAAAACTTTCAGAATATTTTCCCTCCATCTGCAACTCTTCATTTATCTAATATCCCGTAAGTGTGGGGAACACGGCTGAAAGATTCATACAAGATCCAAACATTAGCTTCTAATCGTCTCTCTCTTCTCCCCTTTGTCCCCCTTTTTGTTTAGACCATCAGTATCTGAAGATGACCTACGCATGCTGTTTGCTAATACTGGGGGAACTGTGAAAGCATTTAAATTTTTTCAGTAAGCATGTTTTCTTTGAAACTTCATTTAAAACGAGAGAACAGCTGCCTTTGGTAAGAACAAGGTTTATGTTACAATTTTCTAGTGCTGTTTTGGTATCTAATTTTATTGCTTTGTTCCAGAAGAGATCACAAGATGGCTCTCCTTCAGATGTCAACAGTAGAAGAAGCTATCCAGGCTTTGATTGATCTGCATAATTACAATCTTGGAGAAAATCATCATCTGAGAGTTTCTTTTTCCAAATCAACCATTTGAAGTGCGAGATCAAAATAATAAGGTTGTATCACGTTGTTTAGTGTTGTCATCTATGACTGTTCGGGAAAGCGGGGACCAGAGATGGACATCTGTTTTTCATGCTGTTACCATTCCTTGATTGTTTATGTATAAATGAAAACAAAAAAGGATTTACAAGGAAGAAGCAGTGGTATTATCTGCTGGTTTTGCATATGTTTATGAAAGGATTTTGTTTAAAAAGGGATTCTGAGGAAATCCCATAGTTTTTCAACTTAGTTAACATACGTGCCTTAAAAAAGGAAAACCTAGAGTTGCTAGAATTGCATTTACTAGTTTAAAAAATTGGTTGTCTGGGGCACATTGTTACATGGGAATTAATGGGTGCAATCCAGTAAACATTAGGTTTGCCTACATCCCATTGAAATCTATTGATTTTTAAAGCATTGATTTCAGAGGGACATCGCTGCACCTAACTTTTGCAGGATTATGCCAAATGTGTATTAGGCAGGAGTGTGTAAAAAGGGTTAAGCTTTGTTTCTCCTGCTTGGAATTTATTGGCTTTCATGAATCTTTTTTTTTTTTTTTAATGAAATATGTTGCGTTACTTTAAGAGAGATGCAGCACATTTGACTAGTGCTTCTCTCTTGTCTGTTTCTTTTTTAATTAAGTAAAATGGCCTTGTGTATTCCAGATTCAGTTTGGTCAAGGATATAGGCATAAGTCAGAGTTAACAAGATGCAGAGAAATAATTTCTTTTAAAGACAGGATGATTATTTTGTTTGGGGTTTGTTAGTTAGTTTGTTTTACCCCTCGGGCTTTGAGCCTCTTTGGGGAAAGCATTGTTAAGTCTTAACCTTTTTTGTACACACACTCTGGGGGCGTATCATATAAATGTTGGCACTAAGTAATGTCTTGTTTGTGGCTGAATATTTTTTGTAGATGTTTTTTGAAGTTGACATGACTTATGTGCATTTAAATATATATTGCCATTTTTAGTTAGTAATTACAATTTGAAATATGGTTGTGGATTTCTGAGCATGTGCAGACCGGTCTAGCTAGTTCAGGAGTTGGTGCATGTATTTCAAGGATGAAGAAAGCGTATTGCAAACTTTTGCAGGAAGATTAATAATTTTGTGGCAGTTTTCTTTATAAAACAAAAACAAAAACAAAACTGACAACCAGGTGGGACCAAAGTTTATGTGCCTTTAGTCTTAATTTACCTTGCATTGTAATATTCAGTTTTAATAAATCTCTTCAAAATATTTTGTATCTAGAAATGGATCTGACTTTACTATAAACATGACTCAGAATCTACAGGAAAAATTAATTAATTTGAAAGCAGTTCCTCTGTCAGTCCGAACTGTTGTCTTGATTCTGTTCAAATGACCAATACTTTTTGCAATTGATGTACTTAGTTCCAAGAGTCATAGATTCTGTTATCTATGTAGAAAAAGGTCATGTATATTTTCTATTAGTTGAGTTTTTACATCTTTAGAAATGTAATATTTCAGTATAGTTTGAAAGCGGCACAATTAAAAATTAATTTTCTAACAAAGTTGGGAGGTTTGATGGTTGTTTAATTTCTTCTTATGTGTACGCTGCTTGCCTCTGTAGCATGCTCAATAAACACTTCTGTAGCTCTGTATTCACCTCTTCTGTCTTTCTCTGCTGCCTTTTCTCTCTTTTCTTCTTTGTTTTCCACTTCCACTGTGCTTCTGAATTCATGTTTATTCTCTGCCAGGGTGGGAAAAGCATAATAATCTGATTTTTATAATTGTCTGGATTTATACAATATGAAAATCAAATGCTACGAAAAATGTAGCATCTCTTAAAGTGTATATATTTCACCAATTTAAGATTGTAAATGCTTTGTTGAAGCACATATGAAAATCGATATTAAACATTTCCCACCCTGTTATATAACCTACAGCTTTAAAGACATAACTTTTATTGTAGCTTGTAAGTTCTATCTTTTCTGTTTTTTAAATAGATTTATGCACTAATTGACCTTTCAGGTTTGCCATGCTTTTGCTGCAGTTTCATCTTCCATTTTCTGTGTCTGCTAAACAAATTTCCACTAATCATAAGAACCTTCATGGGCTCAAAGCAAAATAGCCAACTTGCTCATACAGAAATTTAGCAATGGCTGTGTTCAAGATACAAAGAAGGGGTGGGAGGGGGATGGAAGGAAATGGTTGCGGGGACACGTCATCAGCACCATGCTCTAAACAGTGCTGAAAAGATTAGTCTGACTTTTTCAGAAGAAAAAAAAACTGGCATCAAATACAGACTTAACTTCCTATATGTTCAAACTATAAATGCCACTACACATTTCTTCCATTTACGGTAACTTCAGCTGCACAGTTTAGTAATTCCAGTCTACCTTGAACTTCATGTTCTTTAGGATAACATCACCCGTGTTTAAAACACACACATCAATGATGGTTGCTGATTGATTTCAGTAGGGTCTACCTTGGACTAGTCTGCTGATTTTCAGCCATCATCTGTATATTGGTCACAATATGTTGATAATTTGGACCTTGATATCTTAATTCCATGTACTTTGTTAATGGGCCATGTTTCATTATAGTGAAAACAACACAGCACAGACTCATTACATTTAATTGCTGCTTACTTGCGTGACAACATTAACACGTTGTAGGTTCTGGTCCTGCTTGATCTCAGAGTACACAGATTAGGAGACAGGTAGGCAAAGTATTCTACCAATAGTGAAGAGAACCCTCACGTGCAGTAACAAAAAGTGTGTGTGTAACCCCAATCCTCACATCTAAATACATGTGTTTTAAGTTGTGTGCTTGTGTTGTTTTAGACATTTTATTCCTCCTGATCTTTTGGAAATCTCTAGGCAGTTTACAATACAAAAACGGACATTATAGTGCAAGAAGCAGAGTACAAAAGATGTTCACTACCATGCAATACAGCTTCCACACACTATTAGATAATCTTTTTGAAAAGTATTATGCCAGAGATGAGTATAGCTGCTTTAGGAAAAAAGCTAAAAGTCGCACTAGACAGGCATGAATCTTTGCACCCACATAACCCGTATCTTAACTTTACAGCATATGATTTGCTGGTGAACCCATTACATTTACTCTGCAATATTTTTGTCATACAAGTCACTCTCAAAAGTGTGAAATTTGAAACATACTTTGCCAGATCTGGAGAGATGGACTTGAGGATTGAAAAGAGGATTTTGGCTTCCTTCAACATGTCTTTTTTATTCCTGATTCTTCAGGAACAAAATGTCTTACGTTAGAATTTTTTCCATTAAGTTCAACATTAAGCTTTCTTGATATTTAAGAACAAGGTTGGCTAGAACAGTACATTTTTTGTTTTCCAGGAAAGCTGGGATTTTGAGAATTTTTGCAAACCCACAATGGCTTGTAGAAAAATATCTCAGTGGCTACAATTTACTAATCCTTGCTTTAAAGCAGGAGTTATAAGATGATAGTGTTTTTTTAAGTTTTTAGTTGTTGACATTGAGTGACTCATCTCTTCATTTTGTTCATTATGGGTCTGTTAAAAGTTCACAAAATTAATAAGCAATTGGTACGATGCCTTTGTCAGGTGACATGCAAATGACGTGAATGTCATTTGCAAAGCCAGGTGAGCTTTTTAAAAATGTAAATAACTTCAGATACCATGGGTTTAGTTGATGAAGAGCAAATGTACCGTTGAATGATTTATTAGAATCATTTTTCCTGATTAGTAATTGCATCAAATTTTTCATTTTGGAGTTGCACATTATTCGGAGGGTGTTTTTCTGTGCAACAGCAACATATTTCTGAACATCTATCAAATTTCTAATAAGCACTTGAACATTATTAGTCATATATCTGGCATTTACTAGAATTCGTTATTGGATCTCTTTTTGTATAGAATTGGAAGCCTGGATTCAGGTTCATGCATACAAATCCATACAATGAGTTCTTCCACATTGAATTAAGCATTGGGCAGTGTTTAGAGTTTGGATCATGCACTTGACATTGATGTCAGGGAGAAACTCCATCTCTGGTAACATTGGGTTCCATATATGTCAATCTGTCTTTGGATCCCTACCAATGTATCTGTGCCAAAACAGACATTACAGAGAACATTTATCCTTGCTGAGTCACCTCTGAGATCTAGATTAACTTTTCCTTTATCCTGATGTCATTATGATGTGTATGTCTCTGACATCATATATATGACACCTTCCTCCAAATCTCCTAAAGACAACCACCAACAGCTTCATATAGATGTTAAATGGCATTGCTGGAAGAATAGTTCCCTGTGGAACCCATTGGAAGAAATCCCAGGCAGCAGATGAGCGCTCACCCATTTCTTGTTTCTGAACATGGGCCTGAAGATAAGAATGGAGCCATTATAATATGGTGCCTTTGATACCCATCCCACTGAGCTACTGCAGGAAGATATACCATGGTCAATGGTATCAAAAATGCTGAGAGATTGAACAGAAGTAGCAGGGTTGCAGTACTCTTGTCTCACATGATAACGGTCATCCATCAGGGCAACCATCAGAATGTAATAATCAGCCTCATCCAGGAATATCTGCAGTTGCTCCACAACCACCTTCTCCACTACCTTTGCCAAGAAAGGAGCATTTATGACTGGCAGTGGCGTAGCGTGGGTTATCAGCACCCGGGGCAAGGCAAGTAATTTGCGCCCCCTAACCCATGGATTTGCGCCCCCTAACCCGTGGATTTCCCTAACCCCCAGATGTTGCGCCCGGTGCGGCCGGCCCCCCCTGCACCCCCCACGCTACGCCACTGATGACTGGGTCCAGTTATTACAGCAAATTACACTCCAATGGGTCAAGTGTGGGATTTTTAAGGGTGGGCTAATTCCTCTTTAAGGGATACAGGTGGCGCTGTGGGTTAAACCACTGAGCCTAGGGCTTGCCGATCAGAAGGTCGGTGGTTTGAATCCCTGCGATGGGGTGAGCTCCCGTTGCTCGGTCCCTGCTCCTGCCAACCTAGCAGTTTGAAAGCACGTCAAAGTGCAAGTAGACAAATAGGTACCGCTCCGTCAGGAAGGTAAACGGTGTTTCTGTGCGCTGCTCTGGTTTGCCAGAAGCGGCTTAGTCATGCTGGTCACATGACCCAGAAGCTGTACACCGGCTCCCTTGACCAATAAAGTGAGATGAGCACCGCAATCCCAGAGTCATCCGCGACTGGACCTAATGGTTGGGGTCCCTTTACCTTTACCTAGTTCCTCTTTAAGGGCAGCATGCAACCCTATATCACACAAAGATAGGTTTACCGCGCCTGTGGACCCATTTTGTCACCCCGCTCTTGGCTAGCTTTAAAAAGGCAGGATGGACAAGGCTCTGATGGGCAGGTGGTCGTTTCTGCATCATGGTTTGTGTAGAAATAGATATTGTCAAGATATCGGATTGCAGAGGAGCTTAAAGTAGATGCAAGGGGAAGCTCAGTTCTGCCATTTTTGGTGATTCCACTCTGTTCTTCGTAGTGTGTTCTGTCTTCTGGTACGCTTTTGAAATATAAGGTTTAAGGCAAGGATAGGGCACCCCAGGTTCAAGAGCAAAATGCAGTCCTCCAGGACCCTCTGTCCAACTCTCAGGACTTTGCCCAGCTGCATTGTATCCTTGAATTCTGATAATGCTTCTTGCATGCCTGGGTGAAAGATAGGGTTGGAGGCAAGCAGGAAGAAAGCCTACTGCACAAACATCACTCTCCACATCAACGGCATGTGGTCCTTGGAAGGTTGCCTCAAAGGGCTGAAGAAGATTCTCCATCTCTAGTTAATGGGGAAAGATTGAGACACTCATTGTTCATAACTTACCCAACCAAAATCCTAAACTTGATGTACATCCCAGTAAAAAGCTCGTTGAAGAATCTCCCTCTGGCAGGGGAATTGTTAAAGGTAAGCAACTGTTTACTTGCTGTATATAGCTTTTTCAGTGAAATGTCAGATCATCTTCTAGATCCTCCCAAAATTTTACAGTCAATTGGAAGTTTTTCAATTATTAGAAGCAATAGGCAAAAGGAATAAGCACCCAGAATGAAGAAATGTTTTAGTACGTGGCCTAGATCTGGTTCATCTCTTGCGCCCTAGGTAAAACAAGCGGGTGTCACCTTACTGCTTTAATGAAATCTTGCAGCTTTCATATAGTGAGAAAATAATAAGGTAAGCAACTTTATTCCACTCACTGGAAATTAGATATTTCAGGCATGAGACTTAGTAGTAGATATTCAGCCTCAGGGAAATGTCTGGTATAAAAGTATAGATTTTTAACATTAAGTGGGGAACAAGGAATAGATACCCAAGATACTTTTATAGTAAGCAAACAAGACTAAACAGCTGTCTGATTTTAATCTGGATGTCTTGAATCCATTTGTGCTGTATTATGCAGCCAACTATTGTCTGTACAATTATGCTAAGTTGTACCATGCACATTGTGTGTGTGTGTGTGTTTAAGATGCAAACTTTGCACTCTGGTGTTTCTTGTTTTTAAGAGCGAAAACAGTGTCGAGAATGGACTGTCCGCTTTGTGGAGTTAAAATGCTGCACTTGGATCTGAAGACAACTGCAGAAAGATTCCTTCTATTTTCCAATTTTCTGGTTTCCACCGCTTGTATAATCAAAATGGCACCACAAATGCACAAGAGGGATGTATTACCAGGGGTGGGGGAGCCCCAAGCTTTGTAACAACAACTTTTCTGGGGGGAACCAAAGGAGGAGATCTCCTGAGCTATGTCCTTTTTCACAAGCATGTGTTCTATATCCATAACGCTTAATAGGTAAAGGTAAAGGGACCCCTGACCATTAGGTCCAGTCGCGGACGACTCTGGGGTTGCGGCACTCATCTCGCTCTATTGGCCGAGGGAGCTGGCGTACAGCTTCCAGGTCATGTGGCCAGCATGACTAAGCCGCTTCTGGCAAACCAGAGCACCTATTTATCTACTTGCACTTTGATGTGCTTTCGAACTGCTAGGTGGGCAGGAGCAGGGACCGAGCAACGGGAGCTCACCCTGTCGCGGGGATTCAAACCGCCAACCTTCTGATCAGCAAACCCTAGGCTCAGTGGTTTAACCCACAGCACCACCCGTGTCCCTTTAATAGGCAATAATTTCATTATAAGGTTTGATCAGAGTTTCAGATTGTGCGGCAATGAATTCAATTCTGTGCATTCATATCTACTCGAAAGTAAGTTTTTTTCAGTGGCACACCCTAATAGCAGCCTAGTGGAGGTGGGGAGACTGCTAAATGTTTCACCTGCTAAAATATCAAATACAGATTTTTTCTTTTTACTTAGAAAAATGTGTTAACTATATCTAGTAAACCTATAACGAACTTGGATCCTAGTGTCATGTTATTTACAGGGTATTTCTTGATGGTACCAAATCCTGAGTCACGAGCAGATTGTGTTGTCACCTCAATTCACATTGTGAGCATCTCTGTGTATGTGTGCATACTGTAAGCTGTTTTGCAATACTGTGAATCATGCATTTCTTGACTCTGGAGAATTGGCTCATATATTTTTATCCTGACAAAAGAATAGTCTCTTCCAGCTACCTAGGGCTCCATATGCTTACCAGGAAGTATGTTCCACTGAACTTAGTAGGACTTCGCTCATTCTTCTGCCCTTTCCACTTTCTATAGGATCACAGAATTTGAAGGGACTACAAGGATCATCTAGTCCAACCCCCTGCAATGCAGGAATCTTTTGTCCAATGTGGGGCTCAAACCCATGACCCTGAGATTAAGAGTCACACCCTATTGACTGAGCTACTCCGGCTGTGCTATCCAAGCACATAGAATAAGAGAATTGTAGAGTTGGAAGGGATCCCAAGGGTCATGTAGTCCAACCCTCTGCAGTCCTGGAATCATCTTCAAGCTTTTTTTATATTTAAAAAAACACCACCAGAAACAAAAAACATGCTTTTTGCCCCAGGATAGCATAGCAAAACAGTACAAGTTATTCTTTCACTTAGACAAAATTCCTATTAGAGCTACAAATGTGAATATCCTGAAAGCATCAGTGTTGTTTTTTGTAGTTAGTAGATTTCCAATAAAATTTGTTGGGATTGCCAGGGGCCGTTTGGAGGGACTAATAATCTCAAGATGCACCGTGACTACCAAATTGCAGCCCAAAGAGAAGTTGTGGAAGCACTAGAAGTAAATACAGCCACTTCCACTAGGTCTATTCACTCAAGCTGCCTGCTTTCCTTCCTTCCTTCCTTCCTTCCTTCCTTCCTTCCTTCCTTCCTTCCTTCCTTCCACTATTCGGGACGGGGGAAATCAGACAAGGGATGAGCCAAATCATCCCCCCCCCCCATTTTTCTGTGGAAGGTGATAGGTGCTCTGGAGGTTACTATGGCCTGGCAAACCCTAGCTTCATTCCAGTACTTCTTTTGCATATGCCTCATAAACTGCAGCACCTAAAAGCAACTATGTAGCCTGGAGAGGAGGGAAATAATGCACCTTCAAGGCAGCTAATTAACACTCCTGGAGGAAAACACACTTATCGCACCGTTCAAAAGCAGCGAGCACGTATGAATAGTGAACTTATTAACCTGTGGAGAGGGCACAGTGGCCAGAACAGAATACAATTAGTGTCCCTGTAGCTATAAACACGATTCAACCAGCATGACTAGAAAACACCAGGGTGATTGCATTAATGCAGAAGGGGAAGCAATCTGAAGGGAGGCAGCTATAATCCAGGAATCTCTTAAAAAGAGAAATATGCTCGGAAGTCAGTAACGGGCACACCTACCCGTTTTAGCAATGTTTGGGGTGGGTGAGACTCATTTTGCAAATTTTATCTTATTTGTTAGTTGCCTGACACAGGGCCGTCTTTAGGTGACATTCAATTGAGGTGTAAAACTTCACATTTCATCAAATGCCAAGGTGAAAAGTCTTGACCGGAGGCCAAAAAGATTGGCACCAGACAGACCTCACATTCCACAAACTAGGGGAAAACACAACAAAACTGACCCTCTCCCTTGTCGTCATTCTCCGAGCCTCCATTGGAGGGGGCATAGGGTTTCAGATGATGCCCATAAGGCCTGGCTATGTTCTTGTTGGGCGAGATGGTCAGTCGGGTAGTCTGGATCCTGAGCCATTTAAAGCTTTATAAGTCTCTTTATCTTATAAAGACTTGAATTGGGTCTAGAAATGTATAGGCAGCCGCTGCAGTTATGCTAATACTGGTCAGACTGTTGTTGTTTAGTTGTGTCCGACTCTTCGTGACCCCATGGACCAGAGCACGCCAGGCACTTCTGTCCTCCACTGCCTCCTGCAGGTTTATTAAACTCATGCTGGTAGCTTCAAGAACACCATCCAACCATCTCATCCTCTGTCGTCCCCTTCTCCTTGTGCCCTCCATCTTTCCCAACATCAGGGTCTTTTCCAGGGAGTCTTCTCTTCTCATGAGGTGGCCAAAGTATTGGAGCCTCAGCTTCACGATCTGTCCTTCCAGTGAGCACTCAGGGCTGATTTCCTTCAGAATGGATACGTTTGATCTTCTTGCAGTCCATGGGACTCTCAAGAGTCTCCTCCAGCACCATAATTCAAAAGCATCAATTCTTCGGGGATCAGCCTTCTTTATGGTCCAGCTCTCACTTCCATACATCACTACTGGGAAAACCATAGCTTTTACTATACGGACCTTTGTTGACAAGGTGATGTCTCTACTTTTTAAGATGCTGTCTAGGTTTGTCATTGCTTTTCTCCCAAGAAGCAGGCATCTTTTAATTTCATGACTGCTGTCACCACTACTTAGAATCATAAAATTGTAGAGTTGGAAGTGACCACAAGGCTCATCTTTTGCCCAACGAGAGGCTTGAACCCCCAACCCTGAGATTAAGAGCCTCATGCTCTACCAACTAATGCCTATCAGCAGTCTGGCCACTGGCAGAGGAAAGCCCAGATGAACCCTCAAGCTCCCAGTCTGGTCCTTCACGAAGAGTCTGACCCTGTCTGGAACAGCCAACTCCACTCGTATGAACATGGAAGATAGAGCTAAATCTTGCCTAGAAATCACCCCCTGTCTCAAGGTCCGATTATCTGTTTTAAAGAGAAAGCATGAGATCCAGGCCTTTCTAGACCAAGGATGAACATGTGGCTCTCCAGATGTTGGACTTCAATTACCTTCCACTCCAGCCAGTATGCAGTGGCCAAGGATTTGGGGAGTCCAGCAACAGCTGAAAGAGCCACAGATTCCCCATCCCTGTTGTAGACTGTACCATGTGTCCCCAGATGTTGTTAGGCTACAACTCCATCATATGACCACTGGTCCTGCTGACTAGGAATGATGGCAGTTGTACTCTTAACAACAGGCTTCCTCAAACTCAGCCCTCCAGATGTTTTTGGCCTACAACTCCCATGATCCCTGGCTAGCAGAACCAGTGGTCAGGGATGATGGGAATTGTAGTCTCAAAACATATGGAGGGCCAAGTTTGAGGAAGCCTGCTTAACAACATATGGGGGGCTCAAGGTCGTGAAACACTGCTCTAGAACGTTGGGCTGTTAATAAAGAGAGGCCCTAGCCCAGATTTCTCTTCCAAGTGCTGGGTTTTTTTTATGCAAGAAAACATTCAAAAGAGATTTACCCACCATTTGTGTTCTCTAGCATCAGAAGTCCCAAAGAAAGGCAGGCCATGTGTGGGGTTTTTTCCTGATTAGTTGTCTACGATGACTCATATCATACTGAATCCAACCAATGGTCTATCTGATCTAATGTGGTTGGTGCCGACTAGTTTGGGCTTTTCATGTCTTAGGGCTTCCCAACTCTGTTCTATTTTATCCCTTAGCTGGAGATGCTGAGATTTTGATTAGGAGGCCTTCTATGAAAAGCATGTGTGTTAGCACTGAGCTGTGCACTCCTGTTTTCTTGAATGTTTGCATGTTTGAAGCCTGAGCGCTGGCATGAACAGCTGACTATGGTGCTAAGCTGCTCTAAATCCCAATCTTGACAGCTGGTTCCAGTGTTAAAACTCAGAAAGCTCTGAACCGGACACATCTATCACTTTTTTTTAAAAAGCAACTTGTTCCATTTGCAGTATCCTCACATGTGAAGCCACTCCAAAACCAACAAAACTATAAACAAGGACATGTAGGCTCGTGCTTCCTGTTCCTCTATATATTCTATTTCATGAAAAATAGAACATTTGCATCACCCTTTGGACAAACTGCCCCAACAGTGTTTGCTTGCCAAAAAGGAGATCCATGAAAATTCAAATTTGGGTGTAATAAAAGTGGGCAGGAGACTAGATATACAGTCATACCTCCTATTACGTAACCCTCTGGTTACATAAGCTTCAGGATGTGCGTGTGGCAAACCCGGAAGAATTTTACCGGGTTTCGCCGCATGTGCATGCGCAGAAGCAGTCTGCGCATGCGCAGAAACAGTGTGCAGGTTGTGGAAACCTCGGGATCTGACCGGACCTCCGGAACAGATCCTGTCCACAACCGGCAGTACCACTATATTTGCACAAAACGTTGCATCTTCTGCCTTGGTTCTCAGTTAAAGAGTTAAAACTGTATTTGGGCAGTACATATTCAGGTTGCAGGCAAAGGGCTCATGTGATCAAATGGTTCTTCACAAAACACAATCCAGAAAACTAGATGTTCTAGTAAAGCTTTCTTCCTGTTTTTGGTATGCTTCAATCTTATGAGTCCCTTTCCATCCTTCTGAAATGATGCTGCCATAGAATAGTTACCTCAAGTCCAACCAATTTGCCCCTGGCTATTTGGAGGAGCACAATATGAGTATATGCCCCACCCCTCCACTCCAGTTTTAGCAAGAAGATTTACACAGTCAGAAGCAACACTTAAGATGCAGTAGGTACTTGCCGCTGACATCAGAAAATGTCAAGTTCATCAGGCATGTTAAAGAGAAGAAAGACTATTTTAAGCCTTAAAAAATTAAATCAGATCCTACTTATTTCATAGCAGCAGTACACAGATTTGATTTTTGCTGTTGATTTGCAAAGAACAAGCAAGTAGCCTTTTCACCAAGCAAGCAAAATGTAGGGTCTATTCCATAGAAGGAGGAGAAAGAGGAGGGAGAGGATCCTAGTGAGGGGTGTAGCCAGGACTGGGACAAGCTGGGGGTGGGGAAGGAGAGGTTGAATGGGGGTCAGGAACCAGAGCAGCAGGACCCTTCACCAGAGCCAGAGGGCCCCCTGTTTCCATGAACATGGTGGCCTCTGAGGCATAAGGAGCAGCAGAAGGGACGCTCTAGGAATCAGAGGCAGGCAAGGCCCACAGCCCAGCTCTCTAGCTGGCCAGGTGAGACTCGCTAGCTCTGGAAGGAGGGAAGAAGGTTTGGAACAGGTGAGCTTCACATGCCTCATCAAGCCCAGATGCTGCAATCAGCATGGAAATTCCAAAAGGAAGCAGAGCTGAGGTGCTGTGTCTGCTCAGTTGCCCATATTGATGGGCCTTGGCTGGGATGCTCCATGATTTATGTGGGACTGTACTTTGGTTTGGACACTGGACACCTGGATTGACCGTCGCCTGGGGTCTCAACATACTGATTTGCTGTCAGGTAGGCCAAGGGTTCAGGAGAACTTGCTTGTTTCCTTCACTATGTTGCCGCCCAGTAAACATTTGAATGGAACCAGTTCACAATATGCCAGTTAAGTGTACTGAGCATTAGAAATTGCTTGTTTTGTTTTTAAAGCAGCTAATGTAATTCTAATGGGAGTGATGAAACTTGAAAGGAACAATGGGCAAGGGTTTGAATAAACATGCGGTTGATGGTGTTAATTGTCATAATATTGGTCATCTCTGATTCACCAGGCAATGATCTACAAAAGGTATTTTTAATGATGTGGTTGTAGTGGAACATTCTGGATAAGAATAGTTCTGTTCCACACTGGTTGAAGATAACTTCAGCTTTGAATGTGGAGAAGAACAATTAGATCTAGGTCAGGAGTCAGCAAACTTTTTCAGCAGGGGGCCTGTCCACTGTCCCTCAGACCTTGTTGGGGGCCGGATGATATTTTTTTTTGGGGGGGGGGGTGAACAAATTTCTATGCTCCACAAATAACCCAGAGATGTGCTTTAAATAAAAGCACACATTCTACTCGAGCAGAAACACCAGGCAGACCCCACAAATAACCCAGAGACGCATTTTAAATAAAAGCACACATTCTACTCATGTAGAAACACTCTGATTCTCGGACCTTCCACGAGCCAGATTTAGAAGGCGATTAGGCCAGATCCGGCCCCAGGGCCTTAGTATTCCTACCCGCCCATGATCTAGGTCAAAGAGATAGTTCCCACCCACCAAAATACTGCATAGACCCAAAGGTGAGAGAGCCTCAGGCTCAAGAGACCAAATGCAACCCTCCAGGAATCTCTGCCTGACCCTTAAGACTTTCTCCAGGCTTCAACCCTTCACTGCCCCTACTTTATGCCCTCCTTGGATGTTTCTGCCTGACTGGACTATGTCCTTAAACTGATCGTGCTTGCCTGGATGAAAGATAGGGAGGGGTGTGTGACTGTGTGTAGAAACCAGCCTACAGTATACAGTCGTACCTCAGCTCGCAAACACCTTGGGAGTAAAACGTTCTGGCTACCAAACGATCAGAAACCAGAACTGAGTGTTCCGGTTTTCAAATGTTCTTTTGGAAGTCGAATGTCCGGCGGGCCTTCCATGGCTTCCAATTGGCTGCACTTTGGTTTTCGAACGTTTTGGAAGTCGAACGGACTTCCCGAACGGATTCTGTTCGATTTCTGAAGTACGGCCGTAAAGGTAAATTATACATTGGTTGCTCCACTCAGTGTAGCTGAAGGAGCGTCTCCACCCCCATCGTTCAGCCCAGACACTAAGGTCCAGCTCCAAGGGCCTTCTGGCAATTCCCTCACTGCGAGAAGTGAGGTTACAGGGAACCAGGCAGAAGACCTTCTTGGTAGTGGCGCCCGCTTTGTGGAACCCCCTCCCATCAGATGTCAAGGAAATAAACAACTATCTGACTTTTAGAAGACATCTGAAAGCGGCCCTGTTTAGGGAAGTTTTTAATGTTTATATTTCATCAAGTTTTTAATATTCTGGTGGGAGCAGCCCAGAATGGCTGGGGAAACACAGCCAGATGGGTGGGGTATAAATAAATTATTATAATTAGTAGTAGTAGTAGTAGTAGTAGTAGTAGTAGTAGTGGTGGTGGTGGTATTTCTCAGGCTCTGCCCGCCACTGCCACGTGGCCCCTGGGAGGTTTCTCCGAAGGCAATGTGGCCCTTGGGATGAGAAGGGTTCCCTCACACTGCTCTAGACATTCAGCAAGAGTGAAGCACTAAGAGCCAGGCCAAACCCACAGCAAAGTTAGCAACTGAGTTTTCTCCCTATAGATAGGGGTTTGTTTTCCCACTAGGTTGGAGCAGGAAGTATCTCTGTGCATTTGGAAGGGAGCAATGCTCCCTACCTCCCAGCTCTGTCCTCATGTTTTGTCATATCCGTATTTCTGCCTTTGGTGCTGGTGCGTTCTTCATTCCCACTTCTGTTTGTTCCCACCGCTGCTGTCATCCTGCGCTGTTTCAGCCATACACTATTCCAGGCTTTTTAATCTATCTTCTGTAGTTCATTTTCCTTTCATTAATAAAACAATGACCTCTGCAAATAAAAATCAAATCAGTGTGAAAGTCTCATTTGATCAGGGTTACTGTTAATGGTTACTTAGAAAATGAGTTCTTATTTCAAGTGCCTGATTAATGGATCTAAGAATTAATCAATTACAGATTCCTGATTACTTTTGCCAGAGAGTTAATAGGCCATTGATTACCTTGGGTTGGGTGTCTGAGTGCACACGGATCAGAACAGTACGTGGACTCCTTGCTTCCCATGTCGTCCGTCCCCGACAACCGCCACAGGAATAAAAGTGGTGCCTCTCAGCTTATGGGAACCTTCCAGTGTGCTCTAAAGTCTTTGCTGCCTTGCCGTCTCAATCAACCAATAATAATGACAATAATAATAATAATTTTATTATTTGTACCCTGCCCATCTGACTGGGTTGTCCCGGGCACTCTGGGTATCTTCCAGCATATATAAAGACATAATAAAACACTAAACATTGAACAATTCCTTATACAGGGCTGCCTTCAGAGGTCTTCTAAAGGTTGTGTAGTTACTTGGCATTTGATGGGAAGGGCATTCCACAGACTGGGCGCCACTTCCGAGAAGGCCCTCTGCCTGATTCCCTGTAACCTCACTTCTTGAAGCGAGGGAACCGACAGAAAGGCCATCGGTGCTAGAGCTCAGTGTCTGGGCTGAACAATGGGGATGGAGACAGAGCTGAGGCTGTGTGGGGTTGATTGACCAAGTCCTGTTCCATTCTTTGCAGAAATGACCCAAGCCATTTTGCCGCCTGAGGCAAAGGACAAGATCTTGTATTTCCCGCTCTGTTGACTCCTGCTCTGTTGACCCAGGTTGACTCTTCCTTCAGCACTGGTGATGGAACAAAGTCTTCCACTGCGCCCCAGGACAGCAAGCTAGCTTAGGGGCTGCAGGGCAAAAGGCACACATTTCTGGCCACTTCCCACCCCTCAGAATTTGCCACCTGATACCACTATTTCACATTGTGTCATGCAAGCACTGGCCCTGGTTCTTTGACTCAGTTTTGGCATTTATGTGAAATACTTAAGGATGCAGCCATTAAACCATCAAAGCATTTGCCTATTTAATTGGCGGGAAAATCCATGAATTAGGTGCTCAATTGCTTACTTTGGAGGCTATTTTGGGTGTGTGAGAAATGTATGTTTCAACTCTTGACTGCCCTTCGTCTGAGAAGACGGTATATGACTATATTTAAAAATCTTGCAAAAAATTTAAAAATCACAATATTTAAACTTCATAAAACATACATTATATGGCAATCCTTTTTGGAACTCTTAAGTGTTTTGTGCAATATTCACCTAATGCATTCTGTCCGTGCAAAGATTTTTGCTTGCACAATGGAACTATCCCCCTCATCTCCACACACATTGAGGCTAGCCAGCGACCTGGGATTATGGGAGTTGTAGTTCGGCAATGTCTGGAGAGAACCACAGGTTAGCTACCTCTGAAATGTATATGCCTGATTATCTCTCCAAGAAGAGAAAACCAGCCTGTTTAATGTCCTTGGTGCACGTGGCTGTACTACTCTATTTCCTTCATCGACAAAGTGGTTTTCTAGAGCTGAGAAAACTGCAAGATTGGGAAATACGCACTTTGTTTGGTGCCAGCAACCTCATAATCATTTAATATGGTTGCCAGCCACAGTATTTACAGACTGCAGCTGTTTGGAACGATTGAGCTAATCAAGGAGAATTAAAATGTGGTTGGTTTCTCCCCTTTCCCCCCTCCCACCACCCTCTTCAGCCTACCAGCTTGTATATGATGACAACAAAATAGTTGTAGCATCCCTTTGAAGCTGACATTTCAGCTACGCAGTCATTTCTATGTAGGAAACTGCCCGTATCCTATATGCATGCCATCACACCTGATCAACATACAAGTATAACGTTCATTGGTTGTACAGGTGATGGGGAAGTCTTGGTTTTATTTAGATTTTGGGTGTGTTTCTTTTAAAATCTGTTTTTAGCTTTGACTTTAATGGACAATTTCAATGTGTAGTTTGTAGTCTTCGTAAAGACACCTAGAGGTTTCATTTACAACTGAGCAGTATACGAATTCTGTTAAATAAGTCCTGATTGGCAGTGGTGAAGTAGACTTTGGCTACGAAATGTATGTGCTGCATGTTCATCACATGATAATGAGTACATTAGGTGCATTCCCTGTGTGGAAATGTTATCCATACAGAAATTTCATCCCTGATCAAAGTAGCTGCAAAAACATATTTTCCGTTTGCAATGTATGTCCTTTGTGAAAGTGAACGTGGTATATAGATGCTTGAAGGGAGATTTTGAAGTTATTCTATTCCACATGGTGTTTGGGGAAAGCAAAAACTAGAGCACAGAGGGAGGAGATTCTGTATCGCCAAGAAAACGACTAGAGCTACAAGCCTAACCCCAGTTTGGGGTAAGTCCCATTGAATACAATAGGGACTTCTCAGCAGACAAGGTGTTGTGCTGTTATTTATCAGTTAAGTGAGGTCAGCCATTGGGCTGTTGGAATGTCAGCAGATGCACACCCTCTGCAGATGAAATTTCAACAGGGGCAGAGGAAGGGGTGTGTGGTGGGGGCAGGCTGCCCTGGGTGTCACCCCTGAGGGGGTGTGACAAAATGCCGGGCGGCACTCACTGCGGGGCCTGCAGCACGCCAGAGCCATGCGTCTTTCCTGGGAGTGACATGGTGGCTTGGGTGCCCCCACGCTCCACGCTGCTCCAAATGGTCTGCCCGCAGCCTCCCCCTCAGCTGCAGGGCGGAGGAGTGGGAGGAGGCAGGCATAATCCTCAGAGGCCCCATGGAGTGTCCTGCCTCGTCTCACCCCACCCCTGGGTGCTGAGCATGTGCGCAACCCCAGGTGCCCAATCGGCTTAGAATCATAGAATCATAGAGTTGGAAGAGACCACAAGGGCCATCGAGTCCAACTCCCTGCCAAGCAGGAAACACCATCAGAGCACTCCTGACATATGGTTGTCAAGCCTCTGCTTAAAGACCTCCAAAGAAGGAGACTCCACCACACTCCTTGGCTTGCTCTGCCGCTGAATTTCAAGAATGAAGCCTAACAACAATTGCTTGATGTGTTTCTTTCTACATGGTTTTCCCCACAAATCTGCTTGAGTACACACCAGTCCTGGTTCCTATCCCTTTCTCAAGCTCCCTGATCTGTGGTAAATGTCTGAGAAGCTCCAGAAGCAAGATGCACCTCTGTTTCAGGTGCATTGGGCCACTCGATGAACTCTGTACATTCTCAGAGTCTTTGAACAGCAACATAATCGGCAGAATCACAGAGAGTAGCTCTTCACCGACTGCATGTTGGGAATGGATTAAGTGTTTCAGCACACCTATTATATACCTCAATGTATAAAAGTAAATTCTCAAGAAAAGGAGTTCTAGTTTGCTTGCTGGCTGTTAAATTATATATATGCATCTAGGTCCATTTCAGCATTTGACACCTTCACCTGTAATTTGGCTCCACCAGCAGAGGCTGAAGATAAAGCCTCTTATGAGAAACTACCATATATAGCAACTGTCTAAACCAGGGATGGGTGCCCTATGGCTTGCCAACTCCAACTCCCCTCAGTCCCAGCCAGGAGGAACAATGGTCAGGGGATGATGGGAGTTGTAGTTCAACACCTGGAGGACCACAGTTTCTCCATCCCTGGCTAAACCTTTTGCACTTGCCATCGCACACACATTGCAGCCTTGGGTTCATTTGCATCTGAGTGCTAATATTTTCATGTAGCAAGATGTGCTTCCACTTAACTTACTCTTGAAGATTTTAGATAGCTTCTTGTCCTCTCCTGGTTGTTTTATCAGGGAGTTGATAATTGAAACTCTCGGAGAAGAGAGCAATTTCTGCTCAAAGCAAGCAATTGGAGGGAGCGGGGCAAAGCCTATAGTTATTTGGTTACAATTTTAAACAAGTGCTTCATATAATATCTGAGGTATACTTCTGTTCAGGTCCAGCAGGCTTCACTAAATCAACTCCCCGCTCCATTCAGTTAATGTTTCCCTCCACCCCCTGTGTCTGAGGAGACTACAAGGCGGGAGGTTTGGAGAATAAAAACACAGAAGGTAAGATTAAAGAACCTGTCGAAAATTACCAGAGCCTATTTTAATAACCCGCTCTGATTGCTGTGCACAAGAAGTTGGGAGGCAGGAGGTTTAATCTCAATGCAGGGGCCTTTGCAATTATAATCGGAATTGAGCAGAAATACTGGTCAATACAGCCGGCACTCCTTAGGGTAGGGAGAGGACAGTAAGTGGAATTAAGTCTTGGGACTTTAGGGAAGGAAACATAAAAAATAAACCTAAGTGGTTATGGAGTTCTCCCTGATTCAGAGATGATAATTACAAAGAATTTGTGAGGTTTTGGTTGTGTATGCACACACGAACACATAGGCACACACAAGCATAGTCGGCAATAAATTAATAAAGACTAGATTATCCAGGGCAGCTGCAGAGCAGAAATGTTGGTTTCTCATTAATGTTTAGTGAGTTTTGATTGAAGAGAAAAGAAATGCTTCCAGCTTTACCTTTAGGAACGATGCGTGTTCTCCTTTTCCTCCAATTTAGGGTTAAATTGGTGTGGTGTGCAAGGTGAGGGGGAGGAAGTTCCATTAATTTTAGGCAGGCTAAGGGTTGTGGAAACATATAGGGTGTTAATTGAAAATACCAGCCTCCAGGCTGCCTTCTCCTTAATCTCTCAGGCTAAAACCTTGCTCTGTTTTCTACTCTCCCTCCCTTTCCTTCGGCCATTTTGTCGCATAATGCCCGTCGAGCGTGTGTGTTGTTGCGGTTTTTAATTAAGTGTGGGCTGGAGAATGGCTGAGGCAGTGCTGTATAGAAGCTAGCTTGAGGAATATTTTGAAGGCCTCCCCGCATCTACCTGTGCCTTTTCTGCACCCTTGTCAGGATAAAAGGTGGATAGTTCAGGTTCAGCAGTGCAAGCCTACGAAAAACCTTCAGCTCCATAAAGTGAGATTCCAAGGGAATCCCCAAAGACATATAAATAAACCTCAGATAGCATGTAAATTTTCTGGAGGGGGGGGAGGAATGCCACATAGTTCCCCGTTTTTACAAATTCCACCAACTTCAGACTTGCCACCCCCTTCCCACCTGCCCATTGTGATTTACTGTTTCTTAAGTCACAGGAGAGAAATGAGAGATTCCGTAGCTGAAGACAAGCTTTTAAAGCATTGCGCCTTGAGCCGACAGTATGTTGACATTAATAAAATACTTAGGTATCTAAGGAGACTGCCTAGGTTTGAATATTCCATCTCTGAGCTCTTGCAGTGGAACAATTTGGTTCGAAATATTACTTTCCCTGGCTTGCTGCAGACCCAGTGTGTAATCATGGTTAATCTAAGCTACATCTTGTTGCCTTAACCCTGATTAAGACTCACAAGCAGGCTGCATACAAGCTATATATTTAAAGGACATCAGTTCCCAAAGAATCCTGGGAATTGCCATGGAGCTACAGTTGCCAGCACCCTTAACAATCTACAATTCCCACAATTCTTTGCGGGGAGTAGTGTTCTTTAATGATTGGCATCCATGGAGTCACAGTGAAAGGCTTCCTAGTTGTGAGGAACAAGGAAGCAGACTAGGCAGGGCGGCCATTTTCAAGGAGGCTTGTGTCTGTCTAACTTTGCTAGTACAGTGGTACCTCAGGTCAAGAACTTAATTCGTTCTGGAGGTCCGTTCTTAACCTGAAACTGTTCTTAATCTGAGGTACCACTTTAGCTAATGGGGCCTCCCACTGCCGCCGCACCGCCACTGTGCAATTTCTGTTCTCATCCTGAAGCAAAGTTCTTAACCTGAGGTACTATTTCTGGGTTAGCGGAGTCTGTAACCTGTAGCGTCTGTAACCCGAGGTACCACTGTATTAAAGTTACAGATGCATTACTATTCACTCTGCCCTTTTAGTGCATGTTTTATCCCACAGGCGGGGAACCTGTTTCGGTCAGGGACTACAGTAGTTCTTGGTTATCCTTCAGAGGGTCATCTTCAAAGATCTGAAGGGCTGTCACATGGAAGATGTTGCGAGCGTGTTTACTTCTGCTCTGGAGGGTGGGACATGAACCGATGATATAGAGTTGCAAGAAAGGAGACTCTGACTTAACATCAGGGAAAACTTTCTGACCGTAAGAGCCGTTTGACAGTGGAACAGTTTGCCTTGAGAGGTTGTGGACCCTCCTTCCTTGGAGGTTCTTAAGAGTGGATGGTTGGTCATCTGTCATGGATGCTTTAGCTGAGATTCCTGCACTCAACAGAGGGTTGGATTAGATGACTCTTGGGACAGGGGGTCCCTTCCAACTCTATCATTCTATATGCCTGTGGTGGGTGTGTCCATGATAAAAGTGGGTGTGGCCACACACACCACATAAATCCCCCATGCACCCCTACATCTGCACTTCCCATACACTCACACATTGCTCCCATATTTGTACACCACACACACAAACATTCCCCTACACAGAGCCACCCACTCTCTTCCTCCCAACATTTAGACTCAGAGAAGATGTCACAGGCTGGATTGAAAGATCCCGTTCCTACCCTGGTTTACATGAAATGAGTCCACGTGTTGGAGTCCACCTGCACCTCTTAAATCCTCTTCATCTGCAGAATCCTTTTTCTTTCCTTAGATTTGGATGGGTCATGTCTGTGATTTCTAGATGTTCTTACCTGCCCCACTACACCGAAAGCCGTTGATTGGCTTATTTACTTGACTCTTCTGGGCTATTTCTCTAGGAACCTGTGATACAACTTGTGAGCTAAAGTTTCCTGTCAACTATTTCCATCCTTCATGGGGCACCTGTGCCTTTAAGAGCTGGGCAGCTTTTTAATAGATGGAGCATTCCCTCACTGCATTTCTTTGCGGAGCATATGATTACCTGTTCCATTTTGGCCTGTTGTACAGGAGCTAACAGCAAACCTTTCTACCTGGACATCTGTAGGAGAGTTTCCACGACTGTTGTTTCATCAGAGAAAACAAGAACAACACATATTTGGATAAAAACCCAAAATATGTCAAATGCTTAAAAATAACTACTACAATCCTAAAACTTCTTATTTTGGGTGTAAATCTTATTGAACAATTGGAACTGTTTGAATACGTTGAGGGAAAAGTTTTGATTTAATGAAATACAGAGAGGTTTTCTGAGTCAGGGCTTGACTCCTCAGTATCTGCTATGCCCCTCCCTCATTCTGTTTTCTGACTCACTTCAATTAGAAATGTCACAGAAGTTCTTTTTATCTGTTTAATTAAATGTGCATCCTGCCCTTCCTCCCAAGGGAGCCCAGGGTGACAAACAAGAAGTGATAAAACAATTTTTAAAACCTCAAACTATTCCAATACAGATGCAGACTGATCATTCACAAGATGTGTAGGGCTTTGTACACCAAAAACCTATTTGCAAATTGACAGCCATTGTAATTCTTCAGACTGTGGAGTCATTAGGGGTTGGGGTTTGGTAGTATGCCCATTTCATAGGTGCAAAGGCTGAAAGTGTGGCTGTGCAGGTCTGGGCAGTACACAGTATATAGACTGAGTGTGCACCCTAAAACAGGTGGGGGGGGTATTTTTCAGACTAGGGGCCCCATTCCTTTCTAGTCAAATTTCTGGGAGCCAAAGGTGGGCAGAGTCAGAGGTGAAAGTTGGGTGGGGCAATGTGAATCTTCCCTTTGAACAGTAGGCTAGTGCACACACACACACACACACACACACACACACACACACACACACAGAGAGAGAGAGAGAGAGAGAGAGAGAGAGAGAGAGAGACCCTTCCCTGACCTCCATTCAGACATAAAATAAAGACACATTATCAGAACTCAATGACATCTTCCAGCCAGGCAAAAATACTCAGAGACAGTGCAGAGCGGGTTTGGGTCAGGAAGGTGTGCAGCCTAGGAAAGAGTATTGAGGGGCAGATAAAGAGGCCTGCAGGACTAAATTTTGACCTGAGGTATACCTGGCCACCCCCTTAAATAGGCTAGGTGTGGGCTGGTTGCAGGGCCCAAGCCCCTGCCTCCAACTGGCTGAGCAGGCATTGCCTGCCCTTACCTGAGGGCCCGATGCACCTGGAGGTGCCTGCCATCACCTCTCCCCACCGTGCCAGAAGATAGTGGCCTTCCTGGACCCACCGCAGTCGTGCCACGTGGCAACAGCTGCCCACATGGAATCCCAGTGGTGTGGATAGTCCCTGCTCCTTTCCTGTCCCAGAACGTGGCCTCTGCAAGTCCTCCATCCCATGTGAGGGATCTTTCGTAGGCAAGCTGACGGCTTTGCCTGCAGGAAGAAAGTATAATTCCAGTGAAATGGAACGTATACTGCTCTGTCTTTTGCATGGACCTTAAATGTTGACCAGCTAGATTTGACTGGTCAGAATTTTATGCAGCCACCCTAGAATTTACCGTAGGTATTGGTGGAAGCAACCTTCTCTCTTCCCTTGTAGTTTTTGCAGAATAATAGCAGCATTTGGTTTTTGTGATGATAGAGCGAGCAATTTAAAAAACAAAAAAGGCTGCTTTTTGTATTTTTATACCACTAAGAGCTGAAAAACCCATTTACATTACAATGAACATTTAGTACGTTTGTGTTATTTTCCCCGATCCAGGATATAGCATTTGAGATCGGCAAAGCAATATACCAGTATTAGGCAGAGGCCTCTTCTGATGTAATGGCGGGTGCTGCCATTACATAAGATGGCTTTTAGAGATTGATGAGTAGATATTTCTGGAGGGCGGGGAATGCACTGGAATTCATTATCCGTGCACATTTCTGCAGGCAGTTCCAGATAGCACAAGCTTTTGCCTAGGAAAGTTAGACAAGTATAATGAAAGTTGAACACATAGGTACTTAAGAGGTTGTTTCCTAAAGTCATCCTGAGTGGGATAGAACTGATGCTAAAATTACCTTGGAACAAACCCCATTTCCTGTTGCCAAAGCAATCTTTAAAAGGCGGGGATATTTTTGCAAACAGTTTTCCAAATGTGTGCTAATGTGTCTTTTGGATGGGTAATTTATCACAACTGTAGTGCTTTTATATCCTTTACACTGCAGTGCTGTACAAATGCCCATTACGTACCCAGGTGTGCATATTATACTATGCCTAAAGTTTGAATAAACTCATTAAGTTTTCCTAAGGTACAGGAGAAGATCATTAAAAATCTTGCTCCAGACAGCTGACAACTTAATATTTTTTACAGCATTCATAAAGTTATCTGTTCAGTCACAGTGGGACCAATCCTGATCATGGGAATTGCGGGTACAAAACAGCTACAGACTGGTCCAAAATGTATGCAAAATAAGACGCTTAGAAGGCTATTAATATTCAGACATGAGTAGTGTAATTATCCAGCCTTATTCACATCTAGACTGTACCTCTTTAGCTTAAAATTAGCATCAATCGTTTGGAATTCTTAAACATGCTATTAAGGAATTAACATATTATTAGGGAAATAAAGTTATGTTGTTCCAAGTTTACTCTTGGCATAAAGATGCAAAGACACACAGTGTTCCTAACAAAAAGGAAGTGAATGCAGAGTTTGGTGAATGTATGGCTTGTGTACATGCCTGGCCTAATAAAAAAAAACAGGATTATTCCAGACGAAGTGATATGCCAGGGATAAACCAGGGATGGGAAACCTGTAGTCTATTAGTAGCAGTAGTAGTGGCAGCAGTTCTTTATCTCCTTGACATCTGATGGGTGGGCGTTCCACAGGAAGGGCGCCACTGCCACAAAGGCCTGTCTCCCTGTAATTTCACTTCTTGCCATGAAGGAACTGCCAGAAGGCCCTCAGAGCTGGACCTCAATGTCTGGGCTGGAGGTGGAGACACTCCTCCAGGTATACATGGCCAAGGCCATTTAGGGCTTTAAAGGTTAGTACCAGCACTCTGAATTTTGCTTGGCCCAGGAGCCAGTGTAGGTCTTTCAGAACCAGTGCTATTCTAGGCCCTTGTTGAGACTCCACCCACATCATTAGCAGCCAGTATGGTTAATGGGAATAACATTATATCTGGGATGCTGGGAATTATAGTCCAATGGTAGCCAGAGGTCCTCAGGTTCCCCATCCCCACTCAAAACCCTGACAGAGGACTGCAGAGGACATATGCAAGGGAAGAGATCACTTTTCTCCTCTACAGAGTTTATCTCTATAGAGTTTAGTCCAGGGTAGCCAACATGGCATCTCCCAGATGTTTGGGACAACAACTCCCATCAGTCCCACTCAGAATGGCCAATGGTCAAGGGTGTTGGGTGTCCCAAACCTGTGGCGGGCACCACGTTGGCAACCCCTGGTTTTGTCCATAACCAACCTATTTATAACCCAACTTTTCATAGCAGGATTAAAGTGGTTACCCCTCCTCAGTGCACTTTTCTCAAAGCTAAGCATGCTCAGTTATCCACCCACCCACCCTGCTGCATTGACACCAGTAATTTGATGTGGTCATCCTGTGCCTTAATTTTAAGGTGGTGCTGGGGAAGAAAGCAACAAGATACAGTGCTATGCTTGCTTGTTTATCTGCTACACTTAGATCCCACCTTTTCTCTGGTCAGTATGTGCTGGTCAGTAAATCACATACTTCAAAGTTGGAACTGACTCTTTATTAGCAAAAACACAATCTCCGCAGACTTGGCTGAGTGTCAGGCCTAATGAGCAGAGCAGCTCAAGCAAGGATCCTCTTAGCAAAGTATTGGAAGACACAAGAACTACCCACACTGGAAGAATGGCAGACGAAGGTGATTGACTACATGGGACTGGCGGAGATGACTGGCAGAATCCGTGATCAAGAAAAAGAGACGGTAGAAGAAGATTGGAAGAAATTTAAAGTATATCTTAAGAACTGTTGCAATATTGACGAGTGCTAAAATGTCAAGGGAAAGGAAAATATAGAAATACAGCTGTAATTGATTGATTGATTAATTATGAGAAGAAATTTAAAAAGAAAATAAGTGATTAGTTAATTGGTTTGAAGGGTTGTTGAAGAAATTTTAAAACAGGGATGCAGAGAAGGGGAAGTAAGGGGAAGTCCGAGAAATAAGGTTTGAAAAAAGGTTATGAAATTATACATGTTATATGTTTTTGTTTGTCTATGTGTTTATGTTGTGTTGTTTTTGATTTGTTTTGAAAAACTAATAAAAAATTTAAAAAAAATAATGAGCAGAGCAGCTCATTCCCTGTGTTTCATCCTCCATTAAGTCAGTCCCCACAGCTGTCTATGTCTCCTTCCCTCCAGGGCTTTCCCCAAGCAATCGGAGATGTAGCCAATCTTTCCTCTGCCCTTTTCATGCCTCTTCTGGTTCTGGGAGACAAGGGAGGAGAGCAGCTAGTTGCAGCAGGAGGGGGAGATTCCTGTGGGTCTTCATCAGCCTGACTCATCTGACTCACCAGCCTCTTGACTTCTTTCTGCCACAGATTCTCCCAGCTCAACAAGCCCTATTACCCAATATTATTACCCTAAATTCCATATATGTACTTCACCAAAAATCAGGGGACTAATTCACACACACTCAATTGCAGGCAGGCAGATCTCTCATGCATGTACAATCAATCAGGGAGCCAGGATGGTGTGAAGAAGCTCCCCAATAAATAAACTAGATTCTAAATGGAAATGCTTGAGCATATCTTCATCTCTCTTGGAAGTAAACACCATTTGCAAACCCATTCCACTTTTAGAAAATAACAGAACCGCCTGTCTTGCTTTTAAGAAATTAATAATAAAAAGGCACAGCCCTAAGTGTGCCCAGCAACAATATTGTTTTGTGGTGGAGTGTGCTGCATTTCTAATAGAAAGATAATTCTTTTTTTTAAAAAATCCCTTCAAAATTAGACTTCAGAGCAACATCCTAAACATGCCCATTGTGAGAGCACGTCTGATGATGTCCCTGCACTGACTGGCTTATCTCCTACCTGCAGAGCTCTGTGCGTTGAGAGGCAGCAATAAATATTTCTTTTACACCATACTCTGCTGAAATGTAATCCATTTGGAAGGGACAGGTGGGTATTCCACACGCACACCCTGCAATGGTTCTTCCACTGCAATCTTTTTGGAGAACGGGGCAATGGAAACTATAGGCACCATTCTGCTCTAATATTCTAGTAAATGGAAGTTGAATCCTTCAGTTTCCGTAAGCAATGAGCACCTCCCACAACACTCCAAAGGCTGCAAGGAGCTAGTACAGATTCCAGTATACTGCTCTTGCACCGTTACCTGTACCATACAAAAAGGTAAAGGTAAAGGACCCCTGGATGGTTAAGTTCAGTCAAAGGCGACTATGGGGTTGAGGCGCTCATCTCGCTTTCAGGCCGAGGGAGCCGGCTTTTGTCCACAGACAGATTTCTGAGTCCTGTGGTCAGCATGACTAAACTGCTTCTGGCGCAATGGAACATTTTGACGGAAACCAGAGTGCACAGAAACGATGTTTACCTTTCCGTCGCAGTGGTACCTATTTATCTACTTGCATTAGAGTGCTTTCGAACTTCTAGGTTGGCAGGAGCTGGGACAGAGAAATGGGAGCTCACCCCATCGTGGGGATTCGAACCACCAACCTTCTGATTGGCAAGCCCAAGAGGCTCAGCACCACCCGTACAACAGTGTGTGCTAAATCAGGTTTTCTTGCTGAAGGCCACAAAGACTTTCCCGGAGATCTTTCTTATCCACCAAATCTCAACATTTCTGATATACTATGGATGTCCCTGTACAGTTTACCCAGAAGTCTGTAGCCGCTGCACAATTTTGCTGAAAAGGATATCGTGGCTATGTTAGGCCACAGGAAGCCACAATTCATTCACCTTGACTCAGGCAAGTTCCAGTGAGCCAGCTTCCAGTGAGCCAGTGATGGCGTCAGCTTAGAATATTCTGGAAGCTCAAGGCCACCACATTATTACAGGCTGTAGTCTAATGAAGGTCCAACTGCATCTCTCCATTCTGGCATTCAAATTCAGCAGGTTCCTTTCCCCACTGCCCACGTCAGAGGAAGAGGTACTGTGTTTTGCCCTCTCTTAGTGGTCTGCCAGCTAAATGCGGAATTGGTTTCATTACCTGGTCTGACTACTGAAGAGGGTGACTCAGGCAGGGATGATATTCTGTGCTTCCTGCAATTTTTCTTCCATGCATATAGCCGGGTTGTTAAAAGGCTATTTTTAGCAGGCACTGGAGTACAGTGAAGTTCCTTTTTTTTTTTTTTTTGAATAAAGACAGATTACGAAGCGGAAGGTGAGGAGCACAATGGATCTTGCCCCAGAGGGTATAGTACTTTAATCACATTTATATCTTCATCTGAAGAAAGTGCCTGAGAATTATTTGCCTCCTGCAAGCAGATGTGATGTAGTGAAAGGGTTCAAAATCCAAAAACACAGAAAACATGAAGATACCAATATTCTGTGTTACATAACAGTGTGTGTGTGTGTGTGTGACATATAAAACAGAAGCATTAAGCTAAAATGGTAAAAACCACACTGTCATAGATCTAGGATGTCAGACTCTGTTAGTGAATGGTAGAAACTAATACATGGTAGCATTTAGATAATACTTGGGATATGAATAATAGAATTGGTAGGTACCCCAAGGGTCATCTAGTCTAACCCCTTGCAGCGCAGCAATCTTAACTAAAGCATCCATGACAGATGGCCATCCAACCTTTGCTTAAAAACCTCCAAGGAAAGAGAGTCCACAATCTCCCAAGGGAGGCCATTCCACTGTCAAAACAGCTCATGCCATCATAAAGTTCTTCCTGATGTTCAGACGCAATCTGCTTTCTTGCAACTTGAAGCCACTGGTTTGAGTTCTACCTTCCAGAACAGAAGAAAACATGCTGGCTCCATCTTCCATGTGACAACCCTTGGAATATTTGAAGATGGCTATCACATCTCCTCTCAGTCTTCTCTTTTCCATGCTTAACATACCCAGCTGCTTCGGCCATTCCTCATAAGGCTCGGTTTCCAGACCCTTAATCATCTTGGTTGCCCTCCTCTGCACAAATACAAGCTACAGAAATGTGTCAGATAAGAAATTCCTGGATTGGCTCATGCAAAGCAGTCTGGCTAGGCTAGCTAAGTGCAGAGCCATAGTGAAACAATGGGGAGCCAGGTGTTGAGCCATTTATGACCACTAGAAATGCAAAGAAACATCCTTGCCTCCTGTCCCAGGAGTGGACAAAAAAAGGAGATTTGGGAGGTTGCCAAGGTGACTGGGGACATGGAGTCACAGAAAAATGTGTCCTTTTTAAAATCTAAAGGTGTTCTGAGAACAAGATAGAGGAAGGAAGCAGAACCATTTTGACACTGGCTGGAGGTGGCTGCACCAAGAGACTGGTAGCCATGACTGACCGCTGCTTCGAACCCAAGGTTGCTGAAACTATGAGAGTGGCAATGAGAGATATTCTTGGAGTCTGGGAGTGACTGGGAGTGGCCGCTGAGACCATATAACACCCATCCTGAAAGACCTACATTGGCTCCCAGTACGTTTCTGAGCACAATTCAAAGTGTTGGTGCTGAAGGAGCATCTCCATCCCCATCGTTCAGCCCGGACACTGAGGTCCAGCGCTGAGGGCCTTCTGGCAGTTTCCTCACTGTGAGAAGTGAGGTTTCAGGGAACCAGGCAGAGGGCCTTCTTAGTAGTGGCATCCACCTTGTGGAACGCCTTCCCATCAGCTGTCAAGGAAATAAACAACTATCGGACTTTTAGAAGACATCTGAAGGCAGCCCTCTTTAGGGAGATTTTTAATGTTTAATGTTTTATCGTGTTTTTAATATTCTGTTGGGAGCTGCCCAGAGTGGCTGGGGAAAAACCCAGCAAGATGGGTGTGGTATAAACAAATTATTATTATTATTATTATTATTATTATTATTACTGTTCCACACTTCCTCCAATGAAGACTCCAGGTGTAAATATGCATAAAAGAAACCATATTTCTTAAAGACCGCTAGCCTCTGCTGTCCCTCAATTTTCCTAATTTAAACACAATTTCCGGAACCCTGTGGAATCTTGCTGCCACTTGGCAGAGTTTGGGGGTGACATGCAACCTTACTATATTTTCCCCCTTTGGATGATAGCAAAGCCAAGTTGACACACACACACACACACACACACACACACACACACATCCATAGCTGATGCGTCAAGCTGCATTTGGAATGCTTCCTCCGTTCCCTTTTCTTCTAATCTAGTGCCCTTTCTTCCTTATCCAAAATAAGCCTCTGAAAGTTCAGGTTAGATTCAACTTCCCTGTTGCTTTGGCAGGTGAACGGAAAGCTGAGCGGACTGATCACACACTTCCCATCTGTCAGCTTTGTCGCTGTTGGTAGGTGCTTAAAGGAAGCAGCACTCATTTTCTCAGGTGCTACGTTTAGACAATTCGCACAATAAGCAGAAGTCTGTTTACGAAAAAGGAAGGTGGTATGTTACGAAGTGTGTGTTTACAAGAATCCGTCTCTGGGCTTGCTGAAGGTGGTGGCATGGCTGTCCTCGAATCTCCAGCTTTTCCTTAGGATGTACCTATTTTCACAGGAGAAATGTTGGAGGGTACGGAGTTATGTGACCCCCCCCCCCAATAATCTGAAGGCAGCTCTGTATATGCAAGCTTTTTTAATGTTTAATGTTTTATTAAGTTTTTATATACCATACTTTTCTGTCTATAAGACAGCCCCCTATTTTGGGGGACTTAAATTTAAGAAAATGGGGGGAGATGGCACAGGGTTGTTAAGCTTTTTTTAGGGGGGATTGTTGTAGCGTCAGCCAATCAACACCACCCATTGATGCAGCAACCAATCAAACACCCACCCTATTCATTAACCATGTATAAGACGACCCCCACTTTTTAGCATGATTTTTTATGAGAAAAACATAGTCTTATACAGAAAAGTACGGTATGTTGGAAGGTGCCCAGAGTGGCTGGGACAGTCCAGTCAGGTGGATGGGGGTATAAATAGTAAAATAATTAATGTAGGGTTGCCATACACCGGAATTTCCCAGACATATACAGAACACTGTAGTCGGCGGCAGTGTCTGGGTGGAAATCTGCAAAATGTCCAGGGAAATCCAGATGTATGCCAGCCCATGTAAGCAGTGCAACTTTGGACAAGTTCTGTCTGGATTTTTCACTGTTTGAAATTCCTAATTTATGACATAGGGTGTCCCTATTCTCATCGGAGAAATGTTGGAGGGTATGAGATGCTTTAACACTGAGCTACAGCCCTACCCTTAAGGGAGTATGTCCAAGTATACTGAATGCCAGAAGCCACAATCCCATTTTGGTTACTGTTCATTGAACAAATCATTTTCGAGTGGGGCTGGGAATGCTCCACAGTCCACTTGAACAAATAAAGTCATTTATGCCCAAACTCCCCCCACCCATTAAGGCAGTGAAATACGGCAAAGAGTTTACTGCTGTTGGCCCTCTTGAACTTGCTAAGAGGGTGGTCTCAAGCACTTTTGTCTAAAGGTGTCTAAAAGTCGCTTAGTGGCCGCCTGGAACTTTTGACAGAGGCCTCTGAGAAACCATTTCAGCAGCTTATGGTGGCTTAAGAGCTTAATTCATCACTGTAGGCTGTCTCAGCACTTTGCTGGTAGGGGGCAATTTTTTATTTATTTGCTGACCATTGTTGCTTTTCTCCCCACTTTCAATGAGCTTGTTGCTGTTGGAGTCAGCTTTTATATTAACTGACGGAAAGCAGCCAAATGCACGTCTGCCTGAAAAAGTTCAGGGAGGGCTTGGGAGGATGAACTGAAATGATCCTAGTTTAAGAGAGATGAAGGTGGGTGGCGCTTCTGTGGTTGCACGAATGTTAGCATTTGTCCTTGTCATTTATCGCTTGCTTAGTCTAGTGTCATCAGTGAAACAGGCGAGGAGAAAGCATGCAAGAGGTAGGTCCCAACAGGGAACTATGTACCCTGTCCCTAAGGTAAAGGTAAAAGAACCCCAGACCATTAGGTCCAGTTGTGGACGACTCTGGGGTTGCAGCGCTCATCTCGCTTTATTGGCCAAGGGAGCCGGTGTACAGCTTCCGGGTCATGTGGGCAGCATGACTAAGCAAACCAGAGCAGCGCACGGAAACACTGTTTACCTTCCCGCCGGAGCGGTACCTATTTATCTACTTGCACTTTGACATGCTTTCGAACTGCTAGGTTGGCAGGAGCAGGGACCGAGCAACGGGAGCTCACCCCATCGCGGGATTTGAACTGCCGACCTTCTGATCGGCAAGTCCTAGGCTCTGTGGTTTAACCCACAGAGCCACCCGCGTCCCTACCCTGTCCCTACAAGGAGCTTAAATCTACACTTAGACTAGAAGAACGAGAAGACTACAAAGAGGTAGAATGGAAAGGAAGAGAGGTAAAGGTAACAATGAGTAAAAAAAAAAAGCCAATGCATTCAGAGGTGTAGGAAGGTCAGGTGGTATCCGGTGTGGAAAATTTATTGTCATCCAACCCCCCACATTGATTTTTTACAAATTTTGCCTGCAAAAATAGTTTTACGTTATTTCATATTTTCTTACAAAGGAATGTGGATTATGGGCCTCTGATAAAAAGGAGGCGACTGTGGACAGATACTTAAATCTACAGGATGGGTTGTGTTTTGGCTGCACTGAATTGAAATTTCAGCCTTCACAACATATGAAAACGGCCAAGTAAACAGTTATTTTCGTGGAGGAGGGTCAAGATATTAACTGATATGGATGAAATTTCAGATATAGCTATATAATCCCTAGTGTAGTAAGATAAGACCTTTGGAGCAGGCATTTTTTTTAAAAAGTTTTTAAATGAACTGCCCTAGTAGGGCAATAATTGTTCCTTTTTGACACCCCCCTCCATGATGGAACCTGGGGCAACCCGCCCCCCCTTCGCCCCTGAATGCATTTATATTGTAGGGCAGGGTCAGGAACCCTTTTTCACACTGACAGCTGCATTCCCTTCCAAACCCTCCAAGTGCCCCTATTTTCCAGGGACACTCCCGGATGTACAGAAGCCATCCCAGTTTCTGATTTGATCCCCGAATGTCTCACTTTTCCTTAGTACGTCCCTATTTTCATCGAAGAAATGTTGGAGGGTATGGAGTTAGGTGACCCCCCCGAGCCAAGGAGATCAGTAACTAGAGAACTGTGTAGAAGACATCTGAGATAAGGCAGCCCTGTATAGGGAAGTTTTTTAAAAATGTTTAATGTTTTATTATGTTTTTATATATGTTGGAAGCTACCCAGGGTGTCTGGGGCAACCCAGTCAGATGGGTGGGGTGTAAATAATAAAATGGTGATTATTATGATTATTATTTTTATTGAATGGGACATCCCTATTTTCATCAGAGAAATGTTGGGTGGTATGCCCTTCTGGTCAACCCTCAGAAGGGCACCCTGCTTTTGCTTATGTTTTGTTTAGTTTTTTGACGGCCTCGACTTCGGTTTAATGAGGGTACGCATATGAAGGTGATGGAAGACTGGTGAAAGACCCTGTGTGAGAGGCAGGGAAGGGAAGATCTGCCAAGGTGGGAGAAAAGAGGGAAGCCCCCATGTGAGGGCTGGGGGGGGGGCGGTCCACTCTCTTCTGCATGAGACAAGGGTAAGATAATGGTGGATAGGTCGAACATATATAAATTTTGCCTCTGTACTTTAAGCTCATTTCTAGACACATGCTCACACCGCTCTCTGTCATCCATCCTGTAAGGGTGTGTGTAGATACGAGGAGAGGATATATTTATTAGATATTATCCTTCCTTCTGATGTTTGTGAGTTTAGCAGAGTGCATCCCTTTGCAACTCCCACCCTCAGTGCACTCCCTGAAGGCAAGGGGGGTGTTGTCTGAATACACTTGAGTGTATATGTCTGCGTGTTGCTTATAGCCAAGCTCTCCCATAATCTGTCAAGGGAGAGTTTTGCTATTTGAAACAGCCATTGTGGTTTATCCGTGGAGAGCCATCTCTCTTCTTTGAGTGTGAACATTAATGGAATAAAGCTGGGAGTGGGGGGTGGGGGAGAGTAAGAAGTTTACATGGCACTTACTGCCGAAATGAATTTTGTGAGCTGAGACTTAATCAAAGGAGGGAGGCGAACTGAAAAATTGCATCTTCGCTACATTAGCTAATACAAAACAAGAGTTTCGGGGCAGTAAAAACAGGGCTCTGTCTTATTACCACACAGCACCATGATGTCAACCCTAGAAAGGGTTCTACTGAACATTCCATCACCTGGAGAATGCAGAGGTGTGCCTTTGGTTGATGAAGAGCTCACAGATTCTTCAATATCTTCGTTATGCCCATTTCCTCCTTCACAATCTCTCACATCCTCCCCCCATTCTTACTCTCACACACTCATTCCTACTAACATGCGGTACTCATGTACTTGTGCCATTCACACAGGACCCTCACCCATGTGTTAACAGTGACTGAACATTTGGATGGGGTGGGGCCTAGTCCTCTGATGAAGCCCTTCCCACACACAGTACACTTGAGGTGCAGTGGTACATTCTGAAGTGCAGGTACTCTTTGTGACAGTCCCCACAGCCACACCCTCACACAACAATTCTGATTTTAATTTTTTTTTACCAATGCAGACAAGGTGGCTTCAATATTAAGCCAGCTCCCCCCTGCCCCACACGCCCAGTCCTATTTAGCTTAACCACCTGACCAAGAGCTTGCTAATTTGTGACATTTTGGCTGTTCCTGAGAAAGGGGCTTTGCACTCCAGCCCCTTGCAAAATAAAAGAGGTTCTTTAACCCTTTTCATGCATGCAATTCCCCTCTTCCTCTTCCTGGCTGATCGGGCGAGTTCCTCCCGGGGGGGGGGGAATTGGCATGTACAGTGGTACCTCTGGTTAAGTACTTAATTCGTTCCGGAGGTCCGTACTTAACCTGAAGCACCACTTTAGCTAATGGGGCCTCCTGCTGTTGCCGCGCCACCAGAGCACGATTTCTGTTCTCATCCTGAAGCAAAGTTCTTAACCTGAAGCACTATTTCTGGGTTAGCGGAGTCTGTAACCTGAAGCGTATGTAACCCGAGGTACTACTGTAGTAGATTGGCAAGTCAGGTCCTGGGACACTCTTTTGCCATCTCCCATTGCCTTTGGCTTATGGGCAGGGGTCCCTGAGGTGCCCCTTAGGCTTAGCATGCACACTTGTGAACCATGGAAAGGGGCTGTGGTGTGTGCATGCCAGGTTCACATAACAAAGGAGAAGAATTTCTTCCAATTCTTTGCTGTATTACCACAGTTTGCAGCTGTAAGCGGGCCTGGGACATGAGGTATACGTGTGTACTCCTTCCTTGTTACATAAACCCACTCTTTTGATTTAGTTAATCTGGGTAATTGTTTTTGCAAATCTTCTAATTTTGTTATATTTAATAGCTCTAACAATTTCACCACTCTGTTTGGCTGTCGAGTCTCCTTTATGGGTGTGCTGGCAATATTCATTTACGTGCTGTGCAATGTTCTGTCTGCTGATTTTTTCATTTCAGCTTGCTGTTAAATGCGCAAAACAGCCTAGCCATGCCGTCCCCCCCCCCCCTAGACAACCCAACTCGGTCCCTTAGTCACAAGCCATCATAGACGAGTAGGCACCTTGATTTCCACAGGCCATAATCTATTGGATAGATGCTTACTGTATATGCTGGCTAGTGGAGCATTAATGTATTCCAGTGTAAGTGTGTGTGTTTAGCACACTGCACTGACTTGAACTGCAAGCAACTGAAAGGCCCATTAAAATTAATTTAAAATCAATGTAACCACTTGTCAAGCTTAAATATTTCCACCTTTCATTTTTCCCCTCTTAGGCACCTAGTAAATAATTCTCGGCTGTGAAATAAGTAAGTAAAATTGTCTACTTTGCTACTCCCTCATGACCTGTATTTTCCCCTAACCTGGCCTTTGTGCTTTCCTGAACACTCTGCTTAAAAACCTTGTTCTTGCATTCTTTTTTAACCTAGTGCAAATTATTTGAAAGGTTTTTCTTGTCCTCCAAAGCATTTGAAGCTTTCAGCATAAATTTGATGGAAGTCATCAATTCCTCTCCCTTTTGCTGGCAAAACAGAGAAGTCAGAGGCAGATTGGTCCATCATGTATCTGATCTGATTTGGGATTTGGGGTAGATTGCGGGGGCAAAGTGTTCAAAATTAACTCTCGGAAAACTGGTCTTTTGATATATCTACGTCGGCTTTTGTCCATTTGTGAGTGGCTAAATATTAGCTTCACAATTAGAGGACCACAGTGGAGTCAGATCCTACACCATGGGGCATAGCTATCAACTTTCCCCCCTTTTTAAGGGAAATCCTATTTGGAATAAGGGAATTTCCCTTTAAAAAGGGAAAACATTGACAGCTATGCCATGGGGGCACCCCTGTTATGGGCCATGGCTCTGCAGTACAACATCTGCTTTGTACACATTAGTTCCTGGTTTAATTCCTGCATCTCTGGGTAGGACTGGGAGACCCTTGTCGGGAAATTCAAACCCTTCTCATCAGCAGAAGCTGGCAGCAATCCCAGGCACCCAGCTTGATTCCCTGTTGACCTCCCTGGCTGCATTCCCCAGCAAGTGCAGGCAAGGTCTCGATCGGCGATTCTTCTCAAACGTGAGAAGAACACCCCCCCTCTCCCCTGGCAGGGGAAAGAGATAGACAGAAACGTATTTACATGCTTTTATTTCTGTCTTTGCAGCGTTACAAAAAACATGACTGCTCTCTACATACTCCAGCAGTGTTGTTACAAAAACTTCCTGTACAGCTCATATAACACACTCTGAGGTAATTTCGGTGCTGCGCACTGTGAAATGACTGCCCCTCTGTTCCCACAGACAGTCCCAACATTCCCATCATGTTTACTCTTCAAGCTAGGACTTTGCAGCAGCATTTCTTCATTATCGTAACAACCCTGTGGTCTGAAATCCTGGAGGACCACTCAGACAATCCTGACCTAGATGGAACCAATAAGCCGACATAGAATCATAGAATTGTAGAGTTGGAAGGAGCCCTGAGGGTCATCTTGTTCCAACCCCCACAATTCAGGAATCTCAGATAAAGCATCCATGACAGATGACCACCCAACCTCTGCTTAAAAGCCTCCAGTGAAGGAGAGTCCATCACCTCCCAAGGGAGACTGCTCCACTCAGAAGTACATAGCTTCCTATGTCCCTAGGAATAGCCTTCCCAGGGAGTCCAGCACTGATCTGTTTGATACTTGACCACCGATTTAAAACCTACCCATTTGCCCAGGCCAAACCTTAATATCTGTATTAGTCGTTGCTATTGTAAGAGTTGCATTTGGTTGCACAATATGTTTCTAGGATTGCTTACAGTTTATTTTTAGGCAGCGGGGTGTTTGTTTGTTTTTTGCTAGTTTTTCTGTTAGTTTTTTTGGTGGGGGTTGGTTATATTTGCATTTCCATTTTAATTGTTGTAGCTCACACTGATATTGTAATATGAAGGGTGGGACAAATATATGCTAAATAATAAATACGGTGATTTAAAATTCTTAAATCCACCATTCAATCTAACATACTTTAGAACGGCAAAATGGTGTTTTAAAGGGAACAGGCCCAAGTCGTGATATTTGATCATCACTATAGAATTTTATTTTGATACCATACAAACCTTATTATCTACAAACCTTGTAGTTAGAGCCCAAACTTTGGATTAATGAGGGATGCTTCTTTTATTGCTGTTATTTAAATCAGTAATGCATTTTTAAACATTCATTATATATAATATTTATAACTAATAACAGAAATGAAGGAGAATAATTATAACTAAAAATAGAACAAAAAATAAATCCATAAAATAATTACCATTGCTCTGGCTGGTATATACAGTTGGGAAGAGGTTTCTTATAACATTAATTATTGCAATCTAGTGACTGTACAGAATTACAGAATATCTGGACTCCCTTTTCCAATCTCGAATTCAGGAACAACATAGAAGAAGTAAGAGCTGAGCAGGAGGAGGGGGGGCATATTTTGTGTATTAGCTGAACAGTAAGTCATATTTCTAAGTCACAGCAAACGTCATTTTTGACAATAAAATTCAGGGCAATATTTTGTAGTCTAAGCACTCCTGTGGTACTTCTGGTATAATTTGCCTCACCATCTTCAACTTGCAGTACTTTATGTAATGTCCAAAAAGTTATCCCTCCCACAAAAAAAAACCCCCCTCAAAAAAACCTTGAGACAGAACATACAGCAGTTCAAACTTGAAGATGAGGAGCTGAACTTTCTTGAGTGCAATAATTACTTTCTCAATGTATCCCACATCCTGTAATGCATTTTGAAAAACAAATGTTTGACGACCCAGACATTAAAAATTTACAGCATTTTTGAGGTTCCTCAAAGAGTCATTAACTTTTTAACTTGTGTTTGGACACAGTTCCTTTTCTTTCATTTCTTATCTCCAAGTGACCTCCTATAGGTTAACTGTCTCCATGTGTAATTTTTGCACGAGACAATCCTCCCCAAGCTTACTGTCATCTTTACATAGCAAGCTGAACGATCAATTGGTTATACACTATATATCTGACAGTGGTGTTTGTTTGAGAACTTATACTATAATCCAGGGCAGGCACCATTTTTTTTTTTCCTGATGAGGGTTACATTCTCTCCATGGCAGTGTGCCACTGGTGGGTGGCATCGGAGTCAGTCATGGGCAGAGACAGAGACCGAAAAGTGTTTTGAGTTAACTAATCCAGAGTGAAGTCTGCCTTGCTTCTGTTTCAAAACAAATTCAATACCTTGCTATGCAAATACAGTTATCACAATACGTAAAGCGCAACAAGCTAAATAATAATAACTGTAAACATTATATTGGACTGCTGATCTATAAGCAAAAAACATTTGTGTACTATATTTTTCAGTAACGATACAGTAGATATCTTATTCACTATTATTGTGCCTTGGATACCAAATATTGGATTACTATACATTTATTTATATTGTATAGATCTAATATCAGCTGAGGAAACCCTTCGGGGTGAAACAAGGGAGATATCCGGAAACCTTGTTCTGCCCAAGTTAGCAGTTTGCACCTGCACCAGCCAGCTTGTGCCAGCCGTCTACATCAGCTGTGTTGTTCTCGTTACATTGCGGACTTTTCTATTTTTACCTAAGGATTATGTTATATGGGAACTTACAAGAAGAAACAATAAGAAAGCCTAAGGATTGTGTTATACAGGAAGTTATAAGAAGATACAATAAGAAAAGATGAAAAGAAAATAAGAAATGTATTAATATTGGAATTAGTCTCTTAGGTTATATACCATGCATAGGAACTGTATAGGTTGCACATACTGGGCTAGATCTTTACGTTAGGAAATAACCGATAAAATGTTTACAGTTATTATTATTCAGCTTGTTGCGCTTTGTGTATTGCTTCCGCTTTCATCATGGCTACTTTATCTTAGAATTCCCAGTCCTATGCAGGGATAGGAAAGAAATTTGATTAGGTTTGCATTTAAAGATCCATATCTTATTCACATTCTCTGAAACTGACATGTGAAGCGAAAAACCGCCATCCATTGAAATTTGCACTTCCCCGAATTTTGCAATGGTGATTTCTATACAGAATATTCAAAACTGCATATACCAGAGGAAAGTGTACATATAAATGCAAATGTAAGAGTGGCAGGAAAATACCAGAATGCATTGTGGTAGAGGAAATTGCTTTGCAAAAATGTGTATGCCAAGCAAAATTGCACACACCAAAAGTGAACATTAGAATAAATTTGCACTAAAATACTGATGCATTTTCAGGAGATCACCCAAAAGTGTGTATGTGGGGGGGGAGAGAAATCACAAAACTGGTGTGAAAGTATGGTGAACCAAACTTCAGAATGGAAAAAGGAGAAACCGAGAGAAACCAAAATGGACAGATTTGCCTTTCCCTACTCAGATGTAAGCCCCACTGGGTTTGTCCTGGTTACTTTCAAATACAGATATAGAGGATTTCCCCCACCACCACTATAATAGACTAATTCAGCTCCTGTTCTGGAAAGTGAACAATGGCAATTCCCCACCCACTCCTGGCTTTAGTGTGTTACACACACATACACAGCAGAAGCCTACCAATTTGTTCTCAGAAAACCACCTTTTCCTCAAGCCATACGACCAGGGTAAAAAGAAAGAAAGAAAAATCAGTGTGCTTTTTATCAAATACAATACTGCCCCTTTAGATTGTTCAGAAACTGCATACAAAGAAGGAAGAAACCTATTAAAAAGCCTGGAGTCATAATAAGGAAGTGTGCAGGAAGAAAGGCATTCTGATGGGATGAAAGAATGGTGCCTTTTCAGGAGGTGTTGGGAGCTGCAGAAAATGAGGTTGAGGTTGCAGGTTCCCCACCTGTGCTATGACAGCGGACCTGAAATACATTGGCATTTGGTTCAGGACATAAGAGGAGTGGAGAGCGCTCCTTTATTCTTAAGGGGTTTGGGAAGTCAAGCTACTATGACACCCATTAGCTTAGATGGGTTCAAAATTGATGAAGGGTAGGTCTATTAAGAGAAGTTAGCCAAGAGAGCAAAATGCCCGCTCCTAAATTTACATCATTTATGAATGAGTTAAGACGCACAGGTCCCATGACTGACCTTGGGGGACTTACCTTCCTACATCTCTCAATACAGAGAACTGTCCATCCAGCCCTACTCTCCACTTCCTACAACTTAATCTATTCCTGGTCCACAATAGGTCCTCTCCTGTTATTCCCTGCCTGCTAAGCTTACTCAGGAGTCTTTGGTGAGGGACCTTGTTGAAAACTTTCTGAAAGTCCAAGTTCATGAGGGACCCACCCACACCCTGGCTTAATGTGGATTGTGAACATCTTGTGCCTTCTTTAACCACCACCTATCCATGCGGTGTCCTTCAACTACTGTTGCCCCATACTTTCTTCTCCCTAAATCTGGCAGTTCCCTATACTTTGAAAATTGGAGTAGGAGAGATAGTTTTTTCAGGTGGGGTTAGGCATTCCTTACTGTCTGCTTGCAGAACTTTTATTTTTGCAAGAGTTTGTGTTCCTTTTTGTTCTCTTCAGGTGGACAAGGCTTCCATTTTTTTTTGAATGACGCATTCTTGCCTCTAATAGTTTCTTTGACCTGCTGAATAACCACACTGCTATCCTCTTAGCCCTCATAGTAGCGTTCACACTCTGCTTGAACTTCTAATATTGTGTTTTTTTAAAACTCCCAAGCATTTCCAGAGTGACTTTGACTCTTTTGACTTTTCCTTTCAACTTCCTTTTTACCAGTCTCCTCATTTTGGGGAACTTTCCTCTTTTTTAAAAAAATAAAAATATCAAATGGTCCTGTGTTAGATTTTCTTGATAATTGGTCATTTATGTGTATATCGAATTTAACGGCACTGTGGTAACTGCACCCAGTTGGCTCTACAACACTTACATCTCGCACCACATCCTGGGCGCTATTCAAGAAGCCATGCCAATCCCCATGACAAAGTCAGAAATCTGTAGTTTGACACTACTTCATTCGGACCAACCAAAATGTCACAAAATAGCAAGCTTTCAAGTTATGAGCAACAAAGAAACATAGAGTTGGAAGGGACAACAAGGATAATCTAGTCCTGGATTTCCTAAACTTGGGCCTCCAGCCATTTTTGATCTACAACTCCCATCATCCCTAGATAGCAGGGCCAGTGGACAGGGATGATGGGAACTGTAGTCCAAAACAGCTGGAGGCCCAAGTTTGGGAAACCCTGATCTAGTCCAACCCCCTGCAATGAAGGAATATTTCACCCAATGTGGGGCTTGAACCCACAGCTCTGAGATTAAGAGTCTTGTGCTCTCCTGACAGAGCTACAACACACAAAGAAAGGTCCACTTAATTTTTTCACTCAGCTGTTTATCATGAAAGCACAACCTTGGTGGGTAACCCTCCCCTCCATTCAAAGGAGGATGGCATTTTAATAAACTATATTTTAAAAAGGCACTACTTAAAACTAAAATGACAGGTGTGGGTGCTTCTATTATTTTCACAATTGTCTCTATTTTTAAAACACTACACACATAGTGCAGAGTTTAGCAGTTGTCTGCGAAAAATAATAATTGAAGTCTGTCTGCCATCCGTTTAGAATTAGCTCCTCCGGTTTGTTCGGTTCGTGGATAAATGGAGCTAGCAAATCTTATCCATTCAGGTCATGGAGATGAGGAAATAGCCTGACTGATGTGAGGAAACGGGGGCTTATATTCTGATGGGCTTTAAACTGAAATAGCACAATTTGAAGTCAATTAAGGCACACAGCTTCTCTGCTGTATAATAGAAAGGAAGTCATTTTAATAAAATTAACGCTGGAAAAAGAGAGGAGAGGATTATGGCAAGGGCTCTGCAGTGGAGTTCAACAATGACAGGAAGCTGTACTGCTAAGGGGAGCAAGACTGCCGAAAGGATAGACATCAGGCACGTTCCCAGCTTGACTTCTGGGACACATACATGGTGCAGATTAGAAGTAGGCCGGAATCAGCTTGACTGTCATTGTTGCTCCACAAAGGAACCCTGGCTTTATCATTGAATACACCTCCTCAATCTGTCATTAAGTGAAGATGCTTCTCTCTATGGAGTAGTGCAAAAGCCCAGTTCTTCTTCTAAGAGTGTGGAATGTAAGCAGGACTCATCTACACCAGCATCCTGTTCTCACAGTAGCCAACTAGTATAGTAATTTAATTCACTGAAGTTGTAAGTGCTTGCATGCATTACTATGTGTTTTAATTTTTACTGGTTGGTAACTGAATGCTAGGGAGTTCTCTAGTAGTTCTCATGTGATTGGCTAATGTTGGCTCACATGAAGGAGAGACTCCATTTTATGTGAAGCAAGATGACTGTGTTTTAGAATCCACTGTGAACACTGCTAATTTCAATCCAGTGTTGAAGTCCTTCCTCTCTACTTGAAAGAAAGAGAGGAAGACTGCAGAAAAAGGTAAAAGTGGAAATCTCTCCTAGGAGCTGCAAGGCATGGCCTAACTGAGATACAGAAGGCTCTAGAAAAAGAGGAAAATACAGTTGATTGGAAGTTAGAAGAAGAGACTGTAAACCCATGCTTGGAGAAACATGTGACTGCAAATATCATGTTTTGATTCATCTATAAGTTTCTGCAAGTAAAGTTTTTGAATGTTAAAATGTGGACATTGGTTTAATTTCCAATGAAGGGTGTCAGTCATGTATATGATTTGAGCTTCTTGGTTGCGATTTTGCTACCCTTACCTCAACAACTAGATGCTGGCAGGAAGCCCACAAGCCAAACCTGAATGCAACAGCACTCTCCGTACCTGAACTTCACAGCAACTGGTGTTCAGAAGCACACTGCCTCTTGACAATGGAGATCAAATGGGTTTGCATTAACCAGAGAAGACCTTCAGGTCAGAGGCTATGGCTTTCAAGCAAATGTGAGCCCTGACACCTCTCAGTTAAACACTAATGGGAGTGTATGAGTGAAGGCGAGATTGTGATCAGAATGAGGCAGTGAAAACAAGCTCTTTCCTGACATTGGTACATGTAGGTCTTGGCCCCCACCCTGCAAGCTATTTGGCTTCCAAGTTTTGCAAAACATTTTGCTCTCTGGCAATTAGTTGCTTGCAGCCTGGAGCCTCAAGATTCACATTTTAAGCCTGAAAATTAAATAGACCTATAGTCCAGTCCATTCTGTCAGTGACAATTTTGAGAGCTGAAAAACAGAACATGATTAAAGAATAGTCGTCCTCACCGAGATAATATTTAGTTGCATATACTGATCTATGGATCTGTGAATTAGGACATCAAATATACAACACTGGTAGAAAAAAAAAACTTCTGATCTGACCTACATGATGAAAAGCTTTGGTTAGTAAAGTAGCACTCAATCCATTACAAGAAAGGGGTTGCTCAACATAAAGGAGATGGTTAATTAAGGTTTCATTTTTTAAAATATTACATATTGATTTACAGATGTTCAAGCAGCAGGCATAAAGCTCTGTTGTGGGAATAGCAGTCATTGAAATATATATACAGGGAGAAGATTCTCTACGTAGAATTTAGTATTTACTTCTAATTAAAAATGTATGAAAGAAGGGTTAAAAATATTATGAAGTCTTTCAAATGGGAAGTTGGTTCCACCCTCTGAGGCCCCTTCAAATGGAAACGGATACATTTTCGAGAAGCTTTATATTGCCTTTTGGTTTATTGAAGTGTCAAAGGGTTTATGAGCTCTTCAGCTCAAGTTCTGATTGTTTTACCCAACTGCTGTCACTTCTTATCACTATTGAAGGCAGGGATCGAAGTGAGGGACCCAGGAGAGAGATAGAAGCTCCCAAAAATGTAGAGTGGCTCCGTTTATGCCACAAGCTTTGCTCACTCCAGGCCTAAAAGTGGATGCCAGCGGTTGGGAAACAAGGTTAAAACTTCTCAAGTCACACGTGCAACAATGGTCTGTTTTCTTGGTTATGTGTGGTTACAGAAGTCGGGTGTCTCTGCCAGGTGGCAGCAAGAGTCCATGGGGTTCCATGCACTCAACCAGGGTCAGTGTTCCTTTGGAGAAATGAGGCATGGTAGAGACTGTAGGAGCTTTCAGAAATGTGGATGGCCATCTGTCATGGATGCAGTGGTTGAGATTCCTGCATTGAAGGGGGATTGGCCTGGATGACCCTTGGGGTCCCTTCCAACTCTACAGTTCTTTGATTCTATGATCCCGGTGATCAAGATGATTGTTTTTGGTCGCGAGCTCTCGTGGGAGCCAGCTGACTCACATGAGAGCAACAAAAAATGGGTGTCTTTTGGTCTGCCGCTATGGCATGAGCCAGCTGACTCGCACCAGAGTGCCAGACAATAAAATAAAATAAAATAGGGACACTCCAGGATCTAATCAGAAGCTGGGATGTCTTCTGTAATTCAGAGATGTCTCACTCAAATTGGGACGGTTGAGGGGTATGTTACGAGAGATGTAAGGGATTGAACCTGGGATGTTCTGCAGGCAATTATGGTGCCAAATGATGGAACCATGGGTGGCTCTGACCACTTGTCCAAGCTGGCCAACAGGGGTGCGGGGAGATGAAGATCTAGCCTGCTAGGCAAAATTTCCCCCCGCCCCTGACCTAGAGTGATTGCTGCTCTCATGCAAGAAAAAATTAACCTCCCCCATTTAAATTTCTGTAGTGCTTTAAATTCAATTTGTCTGTAGCCTTTTTACCGCATTTTAAATAATAATGTATATATTTTAAAAAGTTACGTAGCTGAACTACATAATACTGTCTAAAGGAGACAGAATTTCAGTTTGCAAATATATATTTGAGACTATAAAAACATGCACCCCGGCAGCCATTTTGCTGTTTTAAATTGTATAATTTAATTTGCCATGTAGCCTGTGTTTGTTTACCAGAGAATTTCTCCCACCCCCACCCCCGAAAACACACCACTATGTACCCTACAAATTCTCACAGTCCATTTTGCTTTGCTGATTTTCCCAAGTATATACAATTTGCAGCACATACAATTCGCAATTGACTGTTTAAGGTTGATCTGATCCATTTCGGAACGTTCTGCAGGATATGCAGAATCACTTTATGCAAGGTGGGGGGAACGCGGCCTTTCTCACCGTCGTATCAGTTTATTAGGTTTTCAGAAACGTATTCGCTTTGCTATCAACAACAGTAAGTAGGAGAGAGGGAAGGGAAATGACAGAAAATCCATTTGACAGAGTAAATGGGCTCTCTCTACATGCATGTATATGAGCGAGAGTGTATATAGGGAAAGTAACCTTAGGAGTGCAAATAGAAGAGGTACCTTTTAGCATTAGAATGGCAAATCATAAAGATGATGTGCGCCGGAGACTTTATTATTTCATATCCAAAGCAAATAGAAAATTGACTTAAGCTTGAGAATCCGGCGACTTTGGATCTGAATGCAAAATTTAGTTGTAGCTACACGGTAAGTAAAAAATAATTCAAAGGGCAAGGCATTCATGTGACCCAGGCGAAGAGGATGCTTTGTAGAGAGAGAGAAAGGCAGAGGATGAAGTCAATATTTAAATCTTGAACGCCTGCGGTTATAAAGGGAAATTGTTTCAGCTTGGAAGTACTGCAAGTCCCATAAAGACGAGGCATTCAGAACAGTTGATTCAAAAAGATCATAATACAGTGGTACTTTGGTTTAAGAACAGCTTAGTTTATGAACAACTTGGATTAAGAACGCTGCAAACCCGGAAGTAGGTGTTTTGGTTTGTGAACTTTGCCTTGGAAGCAGATGATGTTCCGCTTCCTGTTGAGTGTGTTCCGTTTGTAAATTGAGTCCCCCCGCTGCTATGGGAAAGCACGCCTTGGTTTAAGAACGCTTTGGTTTAAGAAAGGACTTCCGGAATGGATTAAGTTCGTAAACCAAGGTACCACTCTATACAAAAATGTATATTACGTCTATAGTATTATGGGCTTACTAGTGAAAGCTGATCATTTCCAAGGCTGTCGACTATCACCTTGTTGGCTTTCCTTCTTTCTCCGTTCATGGCAAAGGGTGACCTTATGGGACTGCTCCCTTTTCCTTCCAGCAGGCTAATGAATATTCATAATGAATATTCATTATGACAAATGTGGTGGTTTTCTGCAGCCAACAAGACCACCTCTGTTCCAGACCAGTAAAGTGGTACCTTGGTTCTCAAACTTAATCCGTTCCAGAAGTCTGTTCCAAAACCAAAGCGTTCCAAAACCAAGGCGCGCTTTCCCATAGAAAGTAATGCAAAACGGATTAATCTGATCTAGACTTTTAAAAACAACCCTAAAACAGCAATTTAACATGAATCTTACTATCTAACAAGACCATTGATCCATAAAATGAAAGCAATCAATGTACTGTACTATAAAATAAATAAGGCAGTATTGTAGATGATTAAAAAAACAAATTCTTACCTGCACTGATGATAGTTATTGTTTGAATTGGGGGCTTTTATCCATTTCCGCAGTCACATAATCAGTCAATCAATCAGTAGCTGAACTGGGTTCCACACAGTCAGAAAAACAAATTAACCAAAAAAGCCTCAAAAACAAAAAGGCAAAATAAATAGCAAAAATAAAAGCATCAAACTTAATCTGTTCTGGAAGTCCGTTTGACTTCTGAAATGTTCGAAAACCAAGGTGCAGCTTCTGATTGGTGCAGGTGCTCTGCAAACTATAGCTGACAGCCACATTGGACATTTGGCTTCCGAAAAAGTTCGAAAATTGGAATACTTACTTCCGGGTTTTCAGCATTTGGGAACCAAGGCGTTTGAATATCAAGGTACCACTGTAAATGTTCCTGACCTAAATACATTTTAGAGAGATCAGAAATGTACCAACTGACCCACTGTTACCTATTGTTGAGAGGAGACTCCCTTGGCTGGTGTGATATGGCTGATTTCTCTCTTTTGAGTTGGGTAATGATGCGCAAGGGGCGAACCCTCTAATTACCTGCTCATGCCTCACAGCTGGCTTGAGAGTACTAGCCAACCCTTAAGGCAGCGGTCCTCAACCTGTGGGTCCCCAGATGTTGTTGGACTACAACTCCCACCATCCCTAGCTAGCAAGGCTGATGGGAGTTGTAGTCCACAACATCTGGAGACCCACAGGTTGAGAACCGCTGCCTTAAAGGGTTTATCGGAAAATGAGCAACCCATTTTCATTGGGTTGCTTCTAGCTTAAACCATGTCTGGGAGGTTTTCACTGGGCACAATGGCAACTTGTGGGAAACAAAAATGGTGGGGTAAACTCTCCCAGAGTATGTTGACTCACTCTGTTTTGGGACATGGTAGCGGAATTCCAAGAGGTAAGCCCTCACTAATTTCACTCCATTCCCCCCATCTAGGAACTTCCTTATACTGAGTCACACCATTGCTCCAACCAGCTGAGTACTGTCAACACTAATTGGCAGAGACCCTCCTTCCCAACCGTACTTGGAGACGCTGAGGGGTCGAACCTTGGAACTTTAGCATGCAATGTGTGTGCTCTGTCTCTGAGCTGTGGCCCCTTCCCCAGCTTCTTTGGCTGGAAGCTCAGCTGTGCAAAATTGCGTCTGCATAATTTGTGTGCCATGAACTGCTGTCGTGCTGCCACAGGGACCCGTTTTCTAGCTTCACTATGGAAATGGTCCGGACTATTCACTCTTAATTGGGATATATTTTAAATGGGAGAAAACAGAATAAGAAAACAGTAATGACGGAAGAGGCAATCAATGTTCGGGTCAGTGGGACGTGGGTGATGCCCACTGCTTCTGATGTGGACTCGTTGCACCAGCCTTCAGAAGAATGTATTTGTCTGTGTAAACACAAAGCAGCCCCCCCAAATATTGGTATGTGGGGAAGTTTCTTTGGCTATGAAAACGTTAGATTCTCTCCGACAGAGCCTTGGCCGATAATGAAGTGTTCTGGGATGAACCTGCATCCCGTACTGACATTTTTGGAATGCTAAGTTTTGCATTTTGATGGTAATGCATTCTGAAAAGAGGGCAACACGGCTCATTTAATAATGTATACATCATTTACAGTTTGGAGAGTTAGCCAGCTTCGGGGTGATGAGACCTCTCCCAGCCAAATGGTTATCAATGTGGAGTTGTAACATTTTTAAATAGTGGGTAAAAAAACACACCACACACACACACACACACACACACACACACACACACACAACCCAACTGAATGATACACTCAAAATGATCCATGAAGAGGAAAGAGTATGTATTGCAGCATGGGAGAATATTTGTGCATTATTTAACAGCAATAATGTTTGAATTCATACATTATGCAAATATCTTTATAATCAGGGAGAATGAAAGAACTTGGACCGCTCTGGCCTCTTTAGATCTGTCATTAGCGACTTATTTGTGCATAACATTTAGTCTGACAAAACTGCCGCAGCCTGTCAGTTGAGAAGAAAGGTTATCATCAGAACTTAATGGTCCCGCTAGAAAGAAAAGGTGACAAATCACAGGCTGTTACCTTGAGGCTGTCTTCTGCAAACATATTGGCAACAAGTGTTAAGGAGGGCTGGTGGTTCTGAGGCCCAATCCAGTTTTGAAACACTGAGGTTTCCTTTTGGGGGCTTCCGATACTTGCATGTACCAGCTGCAGAAAATGTGTCTGAAAACGGGAGCTTGCCATAATAGGCTCCTATTAAACTATCAGCAAACCTGTTCTGCAGCAGTCAAAGCAATCAGTCACTCTCCCAGTAAAACCACGAACATTCACCTCTTGTCTCCTTCCAGAAATAACCCATTCTTTCCCATCTAAAAACATACCCATTCAGATCTTCAGCGTATTTTTTCTTAATGTGCTATACAGTGGTACCTCGGGTTAAGAACTTAATTTGTTCCGGAGGTCCGTTCTTAACCTGAAACTGTTCTTAACCTGAAGCACCACTTTAGCTAATGGGGCCTCCTGCTTCTGCTGCGCTGTCAGAGCACGATTTCTGTTCTCATCCTGAAGCAAAGTTATTAACCTGAGGTACTATTTCTGGGTTAGCGGAGTCTGCAACCTGAAGCGTATGTAACACGAGGTACCACTGTATAGTGTTGTGAGTATTTGGCAGGGGGGCAACAGGCTGTATGTCTGAATCCTTTCTAATTCCTGAATCATAAAGTAGTAGAGTTGGAAGGGACCACGGGGGTTATCTAGTCCATCCCACTGCAAAGTAGGAATCTTTTGCCCAGTGTGGGGCTTGAACCAATGACCTTGAGACTAAGAGTCTCATGCTCTACCGACTGAGCTATTCCAACAGGGATTCAGTTGCTAGAATAGCCAGCCCAGGTTCCTGGTGAGGTAATAGCCTACGTATGGGTTGTTAAGGGAGCAAAGGAATGGGCTCTGTGCCAGAGGACAAATGGGTGGGTGGGGACTCCACTAGCTGGTAGTTAGAAAGGCAAAGGCCCAAGTTGAGGTGTTTGTGGACTAGCATCTAGAAGCAGGAGGAAGCAGACTGCAATTATTTTCCTCCCAGAAAAGTTTTTCTCTTTCCTTTCCACTGATTTGGCTGTGTCATTTTGTCTTCCCACATCTATAAGGTAAAGGTAAAGGGACCCCTGACCATTAGGTCCAGTCGTGGCCGACTCTGGGGTTGCGGTGCTCATCTTACTTTATTGGCTGAGGCAGCCGGCGTACAGCTTCCGGGTCATATGGCCAGCATGACCAAGCGAACCAGAGCAGCGCACGGAAACGCTGTTTACCTTCCCACTGGAGTGATACCCATTTATCTACTTGCACTTTGATGTGCTTTCGAACTGATAGGTTGGCAGGAGCTGGGACCGAGCAACAGGAGCTCACCCCGTTGCAGGGATTCAAACTGCCAACCTTCTGATCAGCAAGCCCTAGGCTCTGTGGTTTAACCCACAGCGCCACCCCCATGTCCCAGTAAATCCCACTGTGTCCAATAGTGCTTATTTCCTAGTAAGTGTGTTTAGGACAGGGTCAGCAAACTTTTTCAGCAGGGGGCCGGTCCACTGTCCCTAAGACCTTGTGGGGGGCCCGACTATATTTTGAAGAGGAAAAAATGAATGAATTCCTATGCCTCACAAATAACCCAGAGATGCATTTTTAATAAAAGGACACATTCTACTCATGTAAAAACATGCTGATTCCTGGACCGTTCATGGGCCAGATTTAGAAGGCGATTAGCCCAGATCCGGGCCCCAAGCCTTAGTTTGCCTACCCATGGTTTAGGATGTGGGCTTATTCACTTTATAAGGCTATCCACGGAAAGAGAACTCACTAGGTGAATATTTTGTTACCCTTTTTAAAGTCTGCAACTCTTATAAATACTTACCCAGGAGTGAGCCCCATTGAACTCAGTGGGACTTACTGGTACTTCTGAGTAAACATGCTAATAGTATGTTTGCCAAAATGAAAGCAAATAAGTCATTCAAGTAGTATTAAATGAGTCATTAATTATTGTAATAGGGGAATTTTGTTTGAATTATGCTAATGTTCGATAATTTCTGCTCTTAATTTTAGTAGATATAAATAATGTTTATTTGATACTATGTTGATGTGTAATTCCTCGAGACGGGCAAGATATTCATTCTGCATTCCATTAAAGGAGGTTGGATAAGGCAGATACATTCATTAATAACCACAAATGCTGATTCACCAGATGGGCAAACTATTCACGTAACTAATGAATCATCGTTGCATTAAATACTACAAATTGAACTATATAAAAATATATATTGTGCTGATATTCCATCAAGAGGATCTGCCAACCTTTTCTGACCTCAGGGCACATTTCAAATTTGGGGAGAGCGCTCGGAGCGCCACTCACAAAATATTTGCTGGGGAGGGTTGTGTGTATATTGCATAACACAAAATGGCTGCCATGGAGAGCATGGCAAAACAAAAAACTAGAAAGACAGTCAGTCCCAGCTAGCTCTAATTGTCCTTCCTCTTCCTTTCCAGTGAATCTTTTTAAACAATGTTCGGAAGTTTTAATTGGTAAATCTGCTCACCCACAATCATTCACAAGTCAGTAGGACTTATTTCTGAAAATGTGTCTATTCAGAAGGGACCCCCATGGCAACCTAAGGGCCTGTTTATACTATCAAGTAGCAATTGATTTTCTGGGCTGCACTACTTAAATTCAGCAATATGTATGTATGTATGTATGTATGTATGTATGTATGTATGTATGTATATATCCCTGCACACAGAAAACAAGCATGTCAAGGGATAAATGCTCAGCCTTGCTTTCTTCTTGATACACACCATTTCTAAATGCAGGCAGATTTCCCCCTTTTCTTTCTAGTGGGGTTTTGTGCTTTGGAGGGGGGATATTCTACTTTGCCCACAGCCCAGTGCCATTTTGTTACTACTAGTGCAAATCTCTGAAAAGTCACAGGCCTCGTTTCCTGTTAGCCATCTCTCTTCTGAATTCTTACCATGTCAGTCGTTGCTCTAGAGCGGTGATGGCCAAACTTAGCCCTCCAGCTGTTTTGGGACTACAATTCCCATGATCCCTGACCACTGGTCCTGTTAGCTAGGGATGATGGGAGTTGTAGTCTCAAAACAGCTGGAGGGCCAAGTTTGGCCATCACTCCTCTAGAGGAATGTCAGACCTTTGTTGAGCTACAGTGCCCATCAACCCTGGCCATTGGTCATGCTGGCAAGGGTCAGTGAGTCCCTACATCTTCTCTGATGTTTTGGATGCCATCACAATGATACACAACTTTTACAGAGAGAGCAAGAGAGAGAGGGAGAGAGAGACAGAGACGCAGTCCTTATTGAACACTTTGTATGAAATGACATCTCCGTGGCATCTTATAAACATGCAGTGATGTTTCTTCTGGGAGTCCGTAACTAATTTGGAGTCTGATGAAATAGGTATTTCAAACATTTTTAATGTGCTTCAGCTTCGACTGAAGTGTGTTTGGGATTATTTCATCAGATTTCCCGTTGTATAACTGGTTTAGTGGTATGGCGGCTCTGAACTCACTGCCAGTTCCTTTGGGATTTAATAAGCAAGACTCTTTTTCTTTAACAGAGCTTTGTGTGTTGTGTAAACACTGTTGTCTCCAACACAGCAATGCAGAGTTGCAATCCTTCCAAGTGCCCCTATATTCCAGGGACAGTCCCGGATTTACAGAAGCCATCCTGGTTTATGATTTGATCCCAGAATGCCCTGCTTTTCCTTAGGACATCCCTATTTTTCTCAGAGAAATGTTGGAGGGTGTGGAATTATTTGACTCCTGAGCCGAGGAGATAAGTAACTACAGTCATACGTCATGTTATGTCCGCTTCATGTTACGTTCTTTCACGTTACGTCCCGCGGCGACCGGAAAGGGTTACTTCCAGGTTTCGAAGACATGCAATATAATGTCACGTGCACACAGAGAAGCGGTGAATCGCGACCAGCGCATGCGCAGATGCGCTGCTGTGGGTTGCGTTCTTTTCATGTTGCGAACGGGCCTCCAGAATGGATCCTGTTCGCAACCAGATGTACCACTGTATATAATCTTTGGAAGACATCTGAAGGCAGCCCTGCATAGGGAAGTTTTTTTTTAAAAAAAAAATTATATATATGTTGGAAGCTTCCCAGAATAGCTGGGGCATCCCAGCCAGATTGGTTGGGTTTAATTAATAAATTTATTCTTATTACTAATACTACTGCTATTGAATAGGAGGTCCCTATTTTCACCAGAGAAATGTTGAAGGGTATGGAGTTGCTAGCTGTTACTAGATTCTTTTAAAAATATTCTTTTAAAGTGCCTTTTAAAAAGAAAATAGCTCTGAATATAGCTGCCATAATAAATGCACATATTTGATGATATTCTTTTCTTATCTGATAAGCAAGAAAAGGTCAGCCTGACGTTAAATTGGCTACTGAGCAAAGGATCAGAGTGTAAATGGAATCTTGAAAGTTGGTAAGCAGGAGTGTGATAGTGTAAATAATGTATTAATTATTGACAGCCGGGGGACAGGAAATCCCTCTCCTGTCCCAACAGCTTTGTTTTTCTTTGACTGACAGTGTTTAAGGTGTGTTAATTAAAGGAGCCTCCCCCACTCTGAATGGGTATGATCCTGCAAAGAGTTAAGGGTGTTTAAGCCCACTGATGTGGTCCCAAAGGAATGCAGAACAATAAATATGTTTGGCTGCAGGAGTTGGCAGAAGGAGGCATGCAAGGCACCATGCAGCCATCTTAGGGACTCTGGATTTGTGCATTTTACTCCTTAGCTTTTTCTTCTCCCGAAAATATCCCACAAAGCAGCAGAGGTTTAGGACCAGAGTTTTTCTTCTGCTAGATGGGCTACCTTCCCAGGGTGACACGCCCCTTCTGCCCCTCACTTCCCCCTACAGCATGTACAGGAAATTGCCTTCTTGACCATTGGATCCACTATTGTTCTCGTCCTAGAGCAGGCATAAGCAAACTCCGGCCCTCCAGATGTTTGGGACTACAATTCCCATGATCTCTGACGACTGCTCCTGTTAGCTAGGGATGATGGGAATTGTAGTCCCAAACATCTGGAGGGCCAGAGTTTGCCTATGCCTGTCCTAGAGACTGTCTTTGCGTGCAGGGAAAATCCCTAACTCACAGAGGGTTTGAGACCCACTGGCTACTCTCACTTGGTTTAGCCAGCCAGTCGAAGCCATTCCCAGGGTGTGGCTGCTATCGCATGCTGACAGCTTCTAGGAGCCACGGGTGAGAATTGAGTTCAGGATGGGGACCAAAGGTGGACAAACTACGCCAGAAGGAGCATGATATGTACCCCGTCCCCTAACATACAATGCACCTATATGGGACCACAGTGAGACTGACTTAGCTTGGGTCAGGGTGGAGAACAATGGCATTAGGTGACCCATTTTTCCTTTGTGATAGGTGCTGACCTCAAGCTCTCAGTGGGAAATGACCCAGGGCCATTGTGTTAGAATTCCTGCTCCGTGATTGCAGTCATGGGATTGTTGTTTTTCACATGACGGTGTATGTTTTGACTCCACAGAGTGGGAAGTGACGGAGACAGGATGTTTGTGTTACTGTGTTCCATGAAGTGGGACTATTATCCTTTGTTCTTTCTCTTTGCTGTCTGATGCTAGAGAGAGAGGGAGCCATGTTGCAGTGCTTCGTGTGTGTTTATATGTAAATAAAGTAGATTAGCCTAAATGCTGAGTGGCTGAGGTCTGTTACGCAAGCTGCGAAGACTCTGCGGATCCCTAAGTGTGCCGGTGTCTGTTGGCATCAGTCGCTGTGATGTTTGGGCAGAAGAAAGCTTTTGAAGCTCCTGAACGAAAGACCAGGAGGGAGAGAACATGCCAGTCGGGCATGTGTCTCTGCCAGGGTCCTACTCGGGTGTAGGACGAGCTCCTGGCACATTGATCTCAGCAGGCTTGGCGATGAGCAATTGAAAACACAACTTAAGGCTCCCAATTGTGCACTGACAGCCGTTCTTCTACTTGCCCAATGCCTGATGTTTCTTGGGTGGGTATGGTTTTGGAGAAACAGCCTTGTGGGCCAAGTTGATACCTAGGCTAAGCTTAATTGTGCCCATAAGCCAGACACTCCCCATCCTTGCTATATATTCTCAAGGAAGGACTGGCCTGGGTCACTGTGTCTCATCAGCAGAGAATTCTGCACCTTGAAAAAGGAATGCCGTATCTCTTCGCCTTTCATAAATTGAACCTAATCCAAATTAATGTACATGAAAGATTTAGGCTCATTGCTGCTATTGTTTAATGAGATGCATGTGAAGGATCTTATTAACCCGGACACCCAATTCTCTCATGCTCTGTGATGTAGAATATCTTCATACAGACTAAACGGTGCTGCTTTTAATGGGGCTAATAACAATGCATATAGCTACTACATCATGAAAGTAAACACCCATTGAACTCAGCACCCCAAAGATAGGTATTTGTCAATGCACCCAGAACTGGGAAATTAATTGCCAGTGTTTTTCTTCCATTATGAAACAAAACAAAAATGGATTTTTGTTTTTTTCATTTTAAAGTGTGTATGACTGACTGGAGCAGAGAGGAATCTGTCAGAGATGGGTGGCAAGGGGTTGGGGGCCAGTACACAGGAACCAGAGCAGAGGCATAGGGAGAAGCAGGAGGGTTGCTCTAGGAGGCTGAGGCCCCAAGGCCCCATAGCCCAGCTCCCTAGCTGGCCAGGTGGGGCTCGCTATCTCTGGGAGGAGGGGTGTCATTCCTCACCTGGAGCAGACTGAGAACAGGTGAGGGTCACTTGCCTCATCAAGCCCAGGTGCTGCAATCAGCAGGCAAAACAGCAAAGGGAAGCAAAGCTAAAGGGCTGTGTTTGCTCAACTGCCCACATTGACAGACCTTGATTTGGCTGTTCCTGGACTGTGCTTCAGGTTTGACTCTGCACTGTATCCTGACGGCTGGACTTCAGAGCTGGCTACTTGGATTGACCCTGGACTGCATTTCTTCACCTTTGGACTTTGCTTGTGTGGATTGGACCCCCCCCCCCGGCTTTGAATTTTGGACTTGACTTGCTGCAAGGTAGGCCAGGGGTTCAGGACAGAGGTGTTTATTTTGTATTGCTTAAAAACCTATCTTTCATTGGGTTTTCTGCCATTTTTAAAGCTACTTTTAGCTACTTTATGGTATATTTGTAAATTCCCTTGAAATGCATGCAAAAGGCAACTCTTTAACAATGATGACAACAATAATTAATATACCTGGGTTTGGTGCCCACTGATATTTATTTCTTTCCATTTTGTTATTTGGTGCGGGCCTCTTTTTGGTTGAATGAAACCATCCTATTGCAAGCAAATTTACCCTTATATGATATATGATCGGAAGGCCTTCACCTCCTGATATTGCTGTATTATCCCTCTCATCACTGTCCATACTATCTGGGGCTCTTAGGGGCTGAAGTCCCAGTTATGCCTAGAGGGCACCAGACTGATGAAGACTTTTCTTGCATTGTAGTGATGATTCAGGATGGGGGTAGGATCACAACCTAGGGAGCATTGGATCGTTCATCGTGGTTGATTTTTGGTGTACTATTTACTAGATGCTCAGTTTTGGATTTGGCTAATCCAGTTCAAAACCTGTTATTTGCAACTGCCGATGCTTTTAGTGGAAGGTTTGACTTCTGGTCACTAGAAATCCACTGCTATTTGCAGAACCTGTGCATCAACCCCCCCTTTTTTTTACCAAATGCCATTGTGGCTGGATATATTAATTTCTCTGCCTTTACTTCCTAATATAACTTTGTCAGAACGAGGCTTCCTGCACTCTTAAGCCAGTCGCCATGGCAACTGCATTGTTCACCTGCAATCGGCAGGCACAAGTTGTTGGAACCTGAGAGCTAGCCAGGATGAGTCACGCTTCTCCCCCATTGATGGTGGAACAGGTGTGCTTCCTATACATCTGCGGGAGCCTATAGCATAAGGGGAATGCACTTCGCTTACGTGAAGTATGGCGATAGCATGTTGACGGTGCCTTGGCTTCTCTACAAATTCATGATTCTCAAAATATAAGGGGAACTGAAGGCACTGAGGAAATTGCAAGCGAGAGAGGTGGAACTGTGTTTGTGTGGAGAAGGTGGATGGAGAGTAGTTGTTCTCCCTCTGGGTCATGAACCCTGGGTCATGCAATGAAGCTGAATTTTGGGAGACGAGGGCAGGCAAAAAGAAGCATTTCTTTGCGCAGCCCATGGTTACAGCAGATGTACTGCTGGCCACCAACATAGGTGGTTTTGAGAGAGAATCGGGAAAATTCATGGAAGAAAAAGCTACCAGTCAAGATGGTTGTTGCCCTGCCTCTACTATTTGAGGCTGTTAAGGATTGAAAAACCTGTTGCTGAGGATCACAAGTGGGAAAGTGCTGTTTTGCTCATGTCCTCCTTCTGTGCGTCTGTTATGTACTAAGCTTGGATCCTAGAACAATAGGCAAGTAGGATCCTAGAATGCAACAACTGATTGGCTTGCAGGAAAAGACCAATCAGGCTCCAGGAGGGAAGCCGAATCAGCCAATCAGATGGGACTCATTGTGTAAATGTATATAAAAGCCTGAGTTTGGGGGGGGCAATTCAATCATTGTTTTACAATAAAGTTGCAATAAAGAGCATGAAATCAGTACAGGACTCGAAGTATATTTCAGTGTCCCAAACAGGCATCTGGTTAGTCACTATGAGAACAGGATACTGGACTGGATGTGCTTTTGCCCTTATCCAGCTGGGTTCTTTGTATGTTCTTATGTAAACTGTCTCTTGATCGCTCTCCATGAATCCCTGCTTTTGTGATCGGCTCAGCACAGACTTGTTGCATTTGCTTAACAGAATAGCTGCTAGAGAAAGGATGGGTTAACCTCAGGCTCAGAGGTCAAATGTGGAAGCCCATTCAGGAATGCCATTATGTGCCCTAGAGCAGGGACACAACTTGCCTTGTAAAATTACCAGATCTCTGGTGCTTTTCATGTCCAAGTTCTGAAATCTATTCATTGGATTACAGCCGTTGCTTTGAGCTGGGCCACATTCTCACAATTCATTGAAAGCAGTAGTTTGTTCTGGCTGCTGAGAGTAGTTAGGAGACATCCTCTTCCTCTCACAGGGCTACAATTTCCAGAGTTCCCTGTGAAAAGGGATTGATTGATAAATTACCCACCCCTAAAATAAACCCAATTCTCTGTGTGCGAATAACCTCCCTGCTACAACATTTAATTACAATTTTAATGGCGAACTGGACACAACACTAAACCCCCGGGCCACCCAAATGGAATTCAGACCTTTGTGTATCCCATAGCTAGTAATGAAATACAACTCGCCAATAAGAAACAAATGCTCACGTTTGGCAAAAATGTGAAATTTATTTCCCGGAGCCGTTATTGAGATTATTACACAGGGACATGCCCCCACGCCTCTAAAAGCAGAAGAGTGACAGCTATCTACCTGCACTGGGTATTTCTAGGTGCAAAAACTGCTTTTAACTGAATGCAAACTTCAAAGTGGAATGTTTCTGCTAGCACTAAAATGATAATTAGTGCTAGCAAAATATGAATGGGTCCCCCACACCTATATTATGCTGGTTAGCTTCCTTGCCGTTATGTTGCTGCCTTTGCTCTTACAAACTCCCCCCTCCCCGTGCTTAGCTTGACATTGTGAATTCTTGACTACAGGTCAAGCAAAGAGGAGAGACAGAATGATCTATGATGGAAAGATGTTCAAAACTGATTGCTACAGGTTGCTCTGAAAATGTAGCACGCTGTCCTTGACATGAAATACTCCCCCCCCCTGCTTTTATTATAGTTCTCATTTCAGTGTCACTGTTTACACTTCTGATGCAAGCCTTCACCTCCACGTTCATTCAGGGAGTGGAGAGGCAAAGCCCTTTTCTTTTGTATCATTTTAATAAAGGAAAAGCGGGAGCTGGGTGACTCATCCGAAAAGCTGCCGTCGAGTGAGCTCCGTGGCCGTGTAGATAACTTTGGCTGAAAAGGAAAGCTGGAATATTAGTGGTTAAAAGAGTGGGAGGAGAACCCTGATATCTAGCCTCTCCCTCCCCCTCCCTACCACTCTTTGTGTCAAGGTGGTCTCCCTGGCACGGTATGGAGGTTGTCCCATTAATGTCAATGTCAGCGCTTTTGATTCCAAGGACATTTATTTGGAAGCCAGTTCTACTGAAGTCAAGAACATAAGTGGGGTGTGAATGGGCCCATGAACAAGCTAATGGTGTGAAGTGTTGCAAAACCTCCCACCAGAATTTTGCAGCCAGAAAAGACTAGCCTGTATTATGATGGAGAATGGCCATAGCTCCATGATACCTATCTATGCCCAGTTTCAATCCATGGCATTTCCCTTAGCTGGGCTAAGGCTAGTGTTAGTTTCTGTTTGCCACTGAGCAGCTGCTTAGAGTCACAAGGCTCTGTTTACATTCCAGAGACAGTCCAGGCTGTTGGAAGTCTCACGGGAATGGGAGACAGATGTGACATTACTCGTTTCCTGTTCCTTTGTTGTTCGGTTGCTCTCTGCTTGCATAGAGAGAGGATGTATTTTCCTTAGCTGTCTGCGTAGCTTAGTAATAAATCATAGCATGTAGCCATAAATCTCATCACTTCCGCGTGCTGTTTTGGATTCTCTGCTGAATGGGATGTGCCTGAGGCCTTATCAGAGACTCAGGTCGTCAATCACATTGGAGGGCGATTCCAGAAGATGAGCTTTATCAGCTTGGCTGAGCGGAGATCCCAACAGCTACTGCCTCAGGCAGTGGAAGCCCAGAGGCAGCAGCACCACAGGTGCAGGCGAATTAGGCTGGGATCTCACCCCAAATTGGCACTCATGCTGGCACCGCTTCTCCAGCAGCAGCAGAGATGGCAGGGCAAGTGGCAGGCAGGGGTGACAACTTGAATAAAATATTGAGGGGGCCTTGGGTAAGCCCCACCCCCACATCACAAGACATGGTGCATGCAGACCATTGGAATGCCATCAACTTTGGGGGGGTCCTGCCCTCTCAAATATTTTATTGGGGGGAGTGAAGGGACCTTGGCCCCTAGGAGTTGTCTGGCACTTTCTGTTTCACCTCAAATTGCAAATGGGGACAAGCTGCCTCTGTCTCTAGGTAGGGTTGGAAATGTCCCCTGCCTGAAACCCAGTGTAAACAATACTGAGTCAGATGGACCCCTAAGTATAAAACAACATCCTGTGCTGTTTTAAGGTTTCTCCTGTCCCATAAGGTCCTTTAATCCCCACACCCAGCGCTGTATTTTTAACAGCACACATGTATGGTGGTCAACAAAAGGGGTTTGAAGACAGTCTCAAGGCAAATCTTTAAAAAGTAGTATAAACACCGACAATTGGGAAACACTGGCCTGCGAGCGCTCTAATTGGAGAACAGCCTTTACTGAAGGTGTCATGGGCTTTGAAGACATTCAAACTCAGGACGCAAGGGAGAAACGTGCTAAGAAGAAGGCACACTTGGCAAATCCACACCATGAACAACTCCCACCCGGAAACCAATGTCCCCACTGTGGAAGGATGTGTGGATCCAGAATTGGCCTCCACAGCCACTTATGGACTCATTGTTTATGGAAGACAATCTTACTCGGCTTTGAGTGATCTCCAAAGAAGAAAGAAGATGTATGTGCCTTTATTGTCCTCAATCCAGAGCTCCTGCAGAGTCCCTGCACAAGTATGCTACACCAGTCACTTTCCTGAGAGCCAGTGTGCTGTAGCGGTTAGAGTGCTGGGATCAGGGAGATCCAGGGAGAATCTGGATCAGGGAGAACCAGGTTCAAATTCCCCCCTCCCCCAAAGATGGCTTTGCATATCTTCTGGAAAACCTGGGGTTTCTCTGAGCCTGCTGATACCTCCCACTTGTGTGTGGACATCGCAGTTGGGCTGCCAAGGGATCCACACTCGGAGAATGAATGTGCCACTGGTATATATAGGATGAGCAGCTGCAGCAGAAAGTTCAATGTCAACTTCCACCCCACATATGCATCTATCTAGCTTTCTAGGACTGTGGCCAATGGGGCTTTTGCCAGCGTGGTTTCCAGCAGTAAAGGAGATTATTGCAATCCATTCAATTCATTTTTTTTTTTTTGCAAGGTGAGAGGAATCTAGGGAGTGCTCTCTATTGACCAAGTATCTTCAGTTAGCAAACTATTTCATATTGCCATGTAGCTGGCAATGCAGATCTTCGCCGTCTCCCTATTAAAACGAACTGGAGCTCCGGCAAAGTGAAATTCCAGCTTGTTGATCCTGTCAAACCTGCTTCTGATATACGGCAGGAAAGATGAGCCCTGATAAGAGCAGGTGAACTTGTTCATCCGAAAGTCAGCTTTAAAATTAAAACCGGGTGAGTGGCGGCAACATATTCTTCCTGACCCCACGCCAGGCAAAAGGGAAGGGAAGGAAGGAAATCTCCACTGCCTTCAATGGCTGTAATGAAAGCTGAATTGTTCCCCCACTCTTTGAATGCCCTAAAATAATTTCTTGGTTAATTTTATGCCTCTTATTTTGACTGTGAAAGCAAGCCATCCCTCCCACCCCTCCGTCATACCATTAATAGGGTCAGTCTGTGTGCTGCTGGTGGTTACCATGCCTTCAGTTGTGTGGAATCCTAACAACCATTATAATTTGTTTCTAAACAGATCAAGAGCTATTTACCAGCTCAATGTTTTGTGCACAGCTGGGTGCCTGGCAAATGTCCAATACCCATTAACATTTAAAAAATTAGTCCCATAATGCATCTTTTCTATGGCTTGAGGAGTATACACACTGACACATGTTGGGAACCAATTAGACTTGCACCACCATTATGCTGGCTGCATTCAATGTCTCTGTAAATGAGGGCTAATTTAGTTGCCAGAATGGTCTATCTTGAAGGCACACAAATGACCTTCGGCTTCCAGGGGGCTAAGAGAACACACAAGGGGGGGCAAGAATGCTCATTTCCTCCCCCCAATTCCTCTTCGGAAGCAGAAGCGTGGGTGCACTTGGTGGGCTGATCACTGCACATTAGCCAGAAGCCCATCAAATGTTGGAAATGTCTGCTGTGGTCATAAAGAGGGGCTGTCAGTGAGTAGATCAGTCAGCCCTACCTTCTTAGTAGATTGCCCAACTTTTCTTTTGCTCGGCTCCCTGATTCCTTTCTCTGGTCTGCAATGTTGCAATCAGTCTGTTTCGAAGGACAACGGAGTGCGCCTCTGGGTGTGAAATCAAACTGCTGGAGAATCACAGCACCTGCTGTGGCTGCAGAAACTGGTAACTGGCAACTACTGCCTCCTGTGTTGTTTTTGCTGCATTAGCAGCATCAAAGAAAACTCTCTAGGGCACAGACCTGGACAGTGCATGGAGGTCCTTGGCTGCCCAGACGACAAGACCCCCTGTCGGCCTTGCTGATGAGGTCCAAAGTAAAGCAGAGCCAATGCCAGATTTACGTATAAGCTAAACAAGCTATAACTTAGGGCCCTACTGTCTTGGGGGCCCCCAAAAAAAATTAAAGGAAAAACAACCTCAATGTACATTTCCAAAATATAAGATAAAAAAACAAATAAAATAAAACCTACATACCTATTAAGTCCATAAATTACCATATAGCATATATTCAACACAAAAAAGTGGCAATTTGTTGTTGACAAAGGACAGCTGGACATATAAAGGGCCCCATTACCCTCAGTAGCTGAGGGCCTCATCAAACCTAAATCCAGCCCTGAGCAGAGCAATACATTTGGTACCAGCTTGGCAGCAGGAATTGCCGGAAGGAGTTGTGCAAAGCGCCATCCAACCATCATAGAGACTCCACTCCAGATTTTTGTAGGGTTTACTCCTGAGCCTTTAATTCTCCAGACGATGTCCCGCAAGGCAGCAGGTACAGATTTTATCTTGGGGTTTACTCCTAAAGCTTTTCTCACGAATGAGTTTAGTCTCAAGGGAGCGGAGGTTTAGGGTCAGTGTTTTTCTCCTCCTAGATGGGCTACCTTCCCAGACAGAGCGGCCACATCTGCCCCTCCGTCTGCATACATGCCATACATTGTAAGCACATGGCTTCATCTTGAGGTAAAATTAAAAAGCAAAGTAAACCCTGCAAGTCTTTGTGGGCTTCTTCTGAAGTCAACAGTTTGTTTAGAGAATAATATTTTGAAGAGTAAGAAGAGGTAATTTAAGCATGTTAACAGAGAAATGTATCCCTTCTGCTTAATTGGTTAGTCTCCTACTAAGAAATAGCTCCTCAGAGGTCAGTTCTTCTTCAGGGATCTCTTGAACAAAAAGAAAATAAAATTGCCTTGATTTTCTCTTGAATGTGGAACTTGTGACACAGTGTGTACTGAGAAAATGAAAACAAAAAACCCCTCAAAGATAATCATTCTTTTTTAAAATCACTCCTGATATGTACTGTGATGAGTTCCCTCTAATTGCAACTTTATTTATTAGAAACCCTGCTACAATCCAATATCATCAGCCTCACAAAGGATCTCTAAGCCCTACAATATTTGGGATTTGAAAATGCAAACAAGAAAAATCTCATGAAAGAAAAGCAAACCGTGGTATTTCTCAGGTGCCCAGAACCCTGAAAGAAACACTATTTGATCTGGTGGGGAAAGACATTGAGTGTTTGAGTTCAAACAAAACTACCACACACTAAATATGTGGGAAACGCCATGAAAATGTCACTTGTGAGTGAATACTACATGAACACATGCCTGTGTTCTTGGTACATCCCATGCAGTTCGGTGGGAGGAGATATTTTGGGTGGCTGAGGAAAATTGTGCCTATTTTGCTAGGTTATTTGTGTGTGTGTGTGTGTTTTAAATAAAAGGAATTGTGGCAGGAGGGACCATAAACACTAGTCAGACTTGGAGGCTTGGTGCAGGAGATCAGGATCTCTGTCAGCTGTCTGTGGTGCAGCAAGCTTAAGAGTGTGGCTCTCATTTTTTTGTATTTTGATTGTTACTCACCCTGGGATCTAATGATAGACAGGAGGGTGTTGTTGGAGAATATTCTCATTGTTAAGTGATATACAACATTAGTCGTACTCAAAGTTGACCTATTGAAACCCATAGGCTTCAAATTGTGTTTTATGTTACACACCAAAATCAGACTTTTTGCAGTAATGAAAGCGACGGGAAAGTGTTCTGGGGAGTGTAGAATAACAATTGTTTGCGGCAACTTCGTATAACCTCCCCACAAACAAACAAGGATGAATGATTGATAGCAGCTCCTCTTGAAGTAACTTGTAAGCTGAGGGTTTTTCCTCTCTTCCCCCCATCTGAGGGAAAGCTGTTGTAACTTTAAAATGCTATTCCCTCTTTTGCTATGCCCTGATGAGGCCTAAGAGTCTTCTCCTCTCCCTGGCTGTGGGGCAGTAGCAATGGGGTGCCCTCTTGCACAGAAGACAGTTCTGTGAAATCTTACATGAAATTTCAGGTGGGGAGAGCTAAACATACACCTGCGCCTAAGACTCCTCCGCTGTGAAACTCTCTGGCAAGTTGGGTATTTTCATGGATCTACATGGTTCTGCTCCTGGTCTTCCACATAACCTGTGGAAACAGGGCCAAATTGTAATGTAAAGGAGGATGGATGGGATGCTTGAGTAAGAGAAGGAAATATGAATGTAGTCCATGTAAGAAAAGGTGGTAGTCATGCAGTGCTCTGCAGCCTTGCTTCTTCATTTAAATAATCTGGATAATTAAAAAATGTGAGCTATGAGCAAGTCCTGAACTGGGACTGAACACTGTGAGTTACCGGCCAGGCAAGTAGGCAATAGAGATGGTGTGTGTGTTTGAACGAAGGCCTATATTTTCCAGAAAGCAACATTTGCTCCAACACCAGATTCTGTATGAAAAACTGCCGATAATTATTTGGGACAAGGAAGCAAGTGTACATATATCTTGGAAGCCAAGGGGAGTGGTGGTTAGCCAAGGGATTCAGTCTCCTGTTGGGCAATGTTGGCTGCTGGAGTTGGGCACCTGGAAGCCACACATTTGAAATGTCATCAGTGGTTTAAGAATATAACATTATGTCCACAAGCAGATTGCATATTCTTCAGCAATATCATTTTTTTTGGCTTTCAAACGATGCCTGGTTTTCAGACATCCAAAAACGCTTGATTGCATGGCTTACTTTCAGAAATGGCACGTTGAGGAGAATGAGTTAATCAAACGGCACAAGGGGAAACTTGAAATTCTCATCATGCAAACATTCAGCCAGCTTCGGGAGAGAAGGCAGTGATGCTGAAGTACAATGGCCTTACGCCAATGATTCTCACATGGAGCAGTGGGCTTAATGCTTGAAGCAGCATGCAAAGCTTGTGTGGAGAGCCAGTGTGGTGTAGTGGTTAAGAGCGCTAGACTCGTAATCTGGTGAACCGGGTTCACTTCCCCGCTCCTCCACATGCAGCTGCTGGGTGACCTTGGGTTAGTCACACTTCTCTGAAGTCTCTTAGTCTCACTCACCTCACAGAGTGTTTGTTGTGGGGGAGGAAGGGAAAGGAGAATGTTAGCCGCTTTGAGACTCCTTAGGGTAGTGATAAAGTGGGATATCAAATCCAAACTCTCCCTCTCACTCTCTCTTTGCCCCATAACAAGAGACTCAGCACTTTCTGTTCTAACTGGGCTGGACATTTGTTAGGTCCTGAATCAAGGTGTTGGCTGTAGGGTCCCCACCTTAACGTGCATGGCCTGTCTAGGCATTGGAAACATTGCTTAAGTGTTAGTAGTAGTACTAATCATTATAATTTATTATTTATATGCCACCCATCTGACTGGGTTGCCCCAGCCACTCTGTGTGACTTCCCCAAAATTAGACACATTAAACACAGCAAAACATCAAACATTAAAAACTTCCCTATACAGGGCTGCCTTCAAATGTCTTCTAAAATTCAGGCAGTTGTTTCTTTGACATCTGGTGGGAGTGCATTCCACAGGGTGGGCGCCACTACCGAGAAGGCCCTCTGCCTGGTTCCTTGTAACCTCACTTCTCGCAGTGAGGGAACCGCCAGAAGGCCCTCGGAGCTGGACCTCAGTGTCCAGGCTGAACAATGAGGGTGGAGATGCTCCTTCAGGTCTACAGTGTATTTTTAATGGATATGAAACACACACATTATTGAAATTATCTCAACAATGAAAATGGCATGGAGAGATAAATACTATGGTTATATTTATCATCCCAGTATTGAATAGATAGGTCCCATGCTCCACGAAGCTTTTCTACTAATTGGCAGCCCCTTGTCAATAAGTATCCAATAATCTTTTTGAACTGCTGAACTGGGGCCCTCGCATATATGACCGTCTAATCTAAGAAAGCAAAATGATAGCAATGGCCATTTATACCAGAGGTAATTGCTATCATTTTCTCCTTCTATGAGAAAGTCATATGTGTTAGGGCCTCAGTCTAGCTCAAATTAGTTATGACTAATGGCACAATACTGTGCATGTTTACACAGAAGCAAATTCCATTATTTACAGTGCTGCTGCCTCCCAGATAAGTATCCTCAGGGTTGCAGCCTAGATAGCAGTTAAAGAATTAAGTCTGCTGTGATTAATCATAGAATCATAGAATTGTAGAGTTGGGATGGGACCCCAAGGGTCATCTAGTTCAGCATTTCCCAACCTTGGGCCTCCAGCTGTTTTTGGACTACAACTCCCATAATCCCTCAGCTAGCAAGACCAGTGGTCAGGGATGATGGGAATTGTAGTTCAAAAACAGCCAGAGGCCCAAGGTTGGGAAACACTGATCTAGTCCAAATCCCTGCAATGCAGGAATCTCAAATAAAGCATCCAATGGCAGGTGGCCATCCAACCTCAGCTTATAAACCTCCAAGGAAGGAGAGTCCACAACCTCTCGTGGGAGTCTGTTCCACTGCCTAGTTTCACTGGGACTTTGTCATGATGTCTAGCTATAGATGGAGTAGGGTTTTGAGTTTAACTCGCTTTCCAGGCAGCAGGCGTAGCCACCCTAGCAGAACAAAGCAAGCCAATTTTAATTTTCACCACTCGATCTCCAAATAGAATTGTTCCTGGATCCATGATTTCATGATTCCACTTGAATACATGCACTCCAGTTCACCATGTGTAAAACAGCACTTATTTGTTTTTTTTAAAAAAGGCTGTTTATTTGAAATGCGACAGCCAACATCACATCAATAGTTATATACGAAAGCTTGAGCGTCCCAGACTGGCTTACTGATTTTGAGGCTATCAAGATTGTTTGAGTTGGTCCCAGTGAAGTAGAATGGTGACATTTGGTGTATCTCTATAGTCAAAAAAGCACTTGTGTCTAGTATTCTAGGCAGTTTATGAATAGCAACAAGACCTTTGCCTTCTTGAATTCAGTGTTTTTAAATCGCAAGAAATTCTCATGGGGTCTAGGCTGACTGCTGCTTTGATGTGGGGAGTTGGGCAGAGTTGTACAGATAAAACATTGGATAGTACAGTAATAGGGTATAACTTGTGAACCTGTAACTGGGATTCAAAGTTCAGTACCAATAAATCACGCTGATTTTAATGGGAAAGTTAAGCATGCACTCTCTCTCCTGTAGTAGAAACTGACAAAACTTAGATGTTTCCATTTAGCTGGATTGCTGTCTCTGTAAACCTCAACTTTCAGAATTTCAAAGCATGAGTTTCCTTCCATGAAATGCGACAGTGGCGGAAGACAATATTTATTTTAAAAGTGCATTCCACTTCACAATAATCACCACAGAACTTTTAGGAACAGAATAATCAGTGTTGTAGTTGTTTGTTGTAGACTGTCCGTCCCCCCGCCCCAGAAAACCAAAGAAGTGTATTACTTTATAAAGTGCATTTTTTTTAGTGAAATTAAACACATGGGTTGCAAGATTTTGTTTATTTTTGGCTTGGACTTCCATTCACACTACAACAGTACCTCTGGTTGCGAACGGGATCTGTTCTGGTGTCCTGTTCGCAACATGAGCAGAACGCAACTCGCGTTTGCGTGTGAGCGGGACATCATTTTGAGCGTCTGTGCATGCGTGAACAGTGAAACCCGGAAGTAACCCTTTCTGGTACTTCTGGGTCGCTGCAAGATGCAACCTGAAAAGATTTAACCTGAAGCAAGCGTAACAAGAGGTATGACTGTACTTGTAGCCTTGGAATTTGGATAGATTTTTCTTAACTGTTGCAACTCAAAAGATAATCCTAGATGCCCTGTAGTTCTGAGCCAACTGGGAACATACTAAGTTCAGTGAACTTCAGATGCAAAAGGGAAAAGGTTTAGGAGGACAAAGCAATTGAAATCCGCCTGGGTAACCTTATCATGAAGCAGCTTGCCTCTCTACCTATGTGTCCCATTCAAAGAGCAGGCACAATAGCAAGAACTCATATGAAATTTGTAAAGTTCACTGCATTTCTGATTCTGGTCAACTGTTGCTTGCTTGCAGCCAATTGCACTATGCCACTGTGATTAAATTAGCACTTGAAAGGCTCTTTCTTAAGTTCCCGGCTGATCAGAGGGTTGGGACACGCAGTTCCTGTAATCTTTTAAGAGGCCTGTGCTAGCAACTGCAGAGTGAACCGAGATCTCTTATGTCATGTTCAACGTATGGGGATTCTTTGTAGTTCCTTGGTATCATCATTGTGTGAGGTGCTTGATGGACAGCGTGTTAACTACATGAAAGCTGACCCATGCATAATGCACAGCAAAGAACCAGAGTTCAACACTGTCATTGTGGGGGTTTTATTTTTTATTTTTCCCCAAAAACCAAGTTCAGAGACACCATATCTGCCATTTTCACACAGGGCAAGGCTGCCCCAGAACTTTGCTCACAAATTGTTCAGCAGATGTGCCTTGCTGAATGTTAGAGGTGAATAACAACAAGAGGGGTGGTTGGGCGGGGAAAGTGAACCTTTTCCACTGACAGTAAGGAACAAGAAACAGTAGAAGGTTGACCAGACTTTTAAAACAGCACAGTGAGGCAGGTCAAGAGAGTCTGGTTGCCAGCAGTGTGATCAAATGCATTCCTTGCATTTAGCCTTTTCATAAGTTTTGAAGCATGGAAGAAACCTCCAGCGACGTTCCCCTCAATACAGTGGTACCTCGGGTTACAGACGCTTCAGGTTACAGACTATGCTAACCCAGAAATAGTACCTCAGGAACTTTGCTTCAGGATGAGAACAGAAGTCGTGTGGCGGCAGCAAGAAGCCCCATTAGCTAAAGTGGTACCTCAGGTTAAGAACCGTTTTAGGTTAATAACGGACCTCCAGAATGAATTAAGTTCTTAACCCGAGGTAAAAAGGTAAAAAATAAAGGGACCCCTGACCATTAGGTCCAGTTGCAGACGACTCTGGGGTTGCGGCACTCATCTCGCTTTATTGGCCGAGGGAGCCGGCGTACAGCTTCTGGGTCATGTGGCCAGCATGACTAAGGCGCTTCTGGCGAACTAGAGCAGTGCACGGAAACAGCGTTTACCTTCCCACCGGAGCAGTACCTATTTACAGTATCTACTTGCACTTTGATGGGCTTTCGAACTGCTAGGTTGGCAGGAGCAGGGACCGAGCAACTGGAGCTCACCCCGTCGCGGGGATTCGAACCGCCGACCTTCTGATCGGTATAGTTTTTTCTTTCTTTCTTTCTTTCTTTCTTTCTTTCTTTCTTTCTTTCTTTCTTTCTTTGACATTTCTATTTGATCTCATTAGAACCTCTGATTTGTCTTACAATTCCATTTCAGATGAAACTGATTTAGTTAATTTGGGTCATGAAGTTTTTCACCCTTTGACCGGACAACATCAAGGATTCCATATAGTTCTTTACCTCCAGGCTGCAGAGCTTCCATATGCAGTGTCTGTTGTCAGAAGCTCAGAGGCTACCTTGTTCTCCTACACCACCAACACAGGCATCACGGATTGCCCTTGTACATAATTGTAATAGGCTGCATCCTCCTTGAAGACCCTGTGGATATTTAGTGTCTGTAGATATATGTTTAGTGGCCATAACCCAACCAAGAGTTAAGTGAAATCAATAAGCATCCTTCAGAATGGCAAGCATTAAATAGTATCTTAAGGAACAAAGTGCTGAGATGATGAATTGGTGGTGGGGTGATTTTCAATGGATGGCACTAAGTTAAGGAACACTTTGTTTACATGTTGTGCTCTTTGGAGGTTACATGTTGAGGTATGATGTAGTTGTAGTACAAAATGAAAAATATTTTTGTAAGAACAAGTGGGCAGTGTAGACTGGTTCTGCTCAGGGTTTCAACCACTCTATTAAATTATCTCCTCCTGCCCCCTCTCCCCCTAGCCAATCAACATTCTGCTCTCATTGGGCATGCTCTGGCTTCCTTGAGGTCTTCCTTCCTTCCTTCCTTCCTTCCTTCCTTCCTTCCTTGTTGCATTTCTGCAAACCTTGAGGCTCCCCTGAGCATGCTGGAAATTTGAGATTGCTATTGGTATATTTTTTCCAAAAAAGCCCCCACCAGTGTGGATTTTCACTGTGAAAAATGTATTATATTGAGCTTTTGGTACTATGTAAATGTATGTAAATTAAATATAAAAGAGTGATCAGTGGGAAGCATCCTTCTTTAATTGATTGACAATCTGGTACCCTCAAAATGTTGTTGGATTCCAATTCCCATCAGCCCCTGTCAGCATGGCCTTTGGTTAAGAGAGCAGTAGTCCAACATCTGGAGAAACTGATCTACACACAGAGAAAGAGAAGGAGCTTCCACATCCTTTTCTCTCTTTGTCCAATTTACTTAAATATATATATATATATATATGTATGTATATATCAACTGAACTTCATGCTCAGGCTGTACTGAAGTCCTGCTTCTGCATTTATTAACATTTTAAAGAGCGTTATTAAAACAGCCCTGAAGAGAATAATCATAAAAGCATGTTTGGGAAGGGTATGGGGATGGGGTGATGTGAGGGAAGAATTAAGATTGGCAGCATTTGTATTTGTACCCAGCATTGCTACCTCTTCTGCTTCATCCAATTACTGAGCTGTTTAGCTCTTCGCATGGGCCATGTTTATTCCTTCCCTGTCCTCAGATATGAGCCTCATTAAGGCAAAATCTGACAAGTTCACACTCTGCCAAATGAGAACTCTGGAGTTGTTGCTCTATTTGGATACAGCATCAGGTCGTGGACTTTCAGTCAGATTTGAGAAGATGAACTGGCGTAAAAATAATCTCTTAATGGTTCCCCTCTTCATATATTTGGAGAATTTAGGAAAAGCAAGTGGGGGGGGGGTTGCACATAAAGATTCCCAGGCTCCAGAGAGTCTAGCAACACAATGGGGAGGGGGGAGACGGAAATCGTCCATGTCAATCTGCCACAAAAGTATTTCAGTGACCTGGCAGTAAATTGCTACAGCAATTTTGTGACAAGTGTGGGAATGGATGCGCAAATGATTTGCTCTATATTCTTCACATTTCTGACATGCCGAAATGTCATGAGTAGCAAACAGCTACTAATACACTCTTTTGATAGTCAAAGATTCCATTGTTCCACCTCTGGTGTGCTTCGTTCTCCAGGAACGTCGAGGAAAGTGGTACACACAGCTTTCTGCTAGACCCTCAAAGTGCTCAGCTATAGGGAGAGAGAGAGCTCACTTCTGGGTTCCCTTCCATCTCTTCACATCACCACCAGTTAGCGTCCCCCCTGTACTTAACCCCTATTCCCTTCACAGAGATACTATTTGCCAATCTCTCTTCCCAGGGAACTCTGGGAATTGTAGCCCTGAGAGAGGAATAGGGGTCTCCTAACAACCCCCAGCACACTTAACAAACTACACTTTCCAGGGATGGGTGGCGGAATCCATGACTGACTGATGTGGTATGATCCTGCTTTAAATGTATAGTGCAGATGGGGCCTTTATCTGCTCTGCTATAGTTCTGTATTACATTTTATACTAATGGTGGGGTAGGAGAGCTGAAAATTATGTCAATATATCTCACATCTGGCAACCAATGCGCCCCTTTGGTTTCTGATAGTACATGGGTAGACAACTCTTAAAAAAGCCACGGACACAAATTTCCATACCCCTCTAGTAGCTATGGTGGCTCATTTGCCAGGAGTAATGTAGTTAGCATTAACTCAGGAAGTGTATACTCGATTCTGGCCCAACTAAGCCCCATAGGAGGTTCTAGGAAAGCAAACAAAACTGGATCCATGGAGGATGAGGCTGTCTGCTGATGGGGGGCACGTGAGGAAATGGTGCTGGTGCACCAGTCATCTGGTTGGTGTCGGGAGCCAGAGTCAAGTGTAGGACAGCAATAAAAACACAGTGTAACTCTTTATTCAAACTCTAACTCTTTATTCAAAGCAACCAAAACAGCCCAGGCCTAGTGACCCCAGGAACTCTTCCCAGTAGGTCTTGCCCCAATGAAGCAGCTGTGAGGACTGAAGGTGCCCTCTTCCCATAGCTGCCTAAGTCCCCTCCTCTCTGGGATTCCCCCCCCCCAAGCAGTTGTGTTCTGTGTCTGGGCACAACCAATCTCTGTCTGCCCTTTTCATTTCTCTGTGTGTTCCAGGAGACCAGAAGGGGAGGGGAGCTGTTTGCAGCAGGAGGGGGAGACCCCTTGGATTCTTCAGCCTCTTGTTTCATTGCTGCCTCTTGGCCCCCTCCACCTCCAGCCTCCACTTCTGCTTCTGAGTCCGCACTGCTCTCTGCCCAAGCCTCTTCCTGCTCACTAAATCCTGTTGCCCCTTCAGTTTCCGACACCACCCCCTCCCAGTCTGCTCCCTCTGACCACTCATCATTGTCCCACCACCAATCCCTGGCTTCTGAGCCTTCTTCTGGTTCCCCAGCTACTGCCTCCCACCACTTCTCTGCATTCAGCCAGTCCATAATAGTTGGCCACGGTGAGGAGAAGATGATTGCCGACATAAGCCTTTGGCCTGATCCAGCCAAGCTCTTTCTATGTTCTTCTGAAAGTTTAGTGCAGTCACATATATCAACTTGTTTAATACAGCAGGTGTATTTGAACCATGCTGATTTTGCATCTGTGCATCTCTACAAGCTCCTTTCCACATTAATTATAGTGATAATAGCATCGTGTCCTCTTCAGCGCTGCTACTGCTGTTCCTTTCTCTTCCTGGTCCACATCAGAGCCTTTGTAACGTGTACCAAAAAAAGAGAGAAAACAACACAGTGTCATCTCTGGGTTCCATCAGCATGCCTTAGCTGTATGGATGCTTTTGACTAGACAACTTATTAAAGGTCTCGGCAGAAGGCTGCTACTTCTATTTGTACTTCACATGCTTACCAATGCTGCACACATTTATCTCTCCTAAACCTGTTCAGACATGACACAGAAAGTAAATGCTCTCTTTCATGTCACCAGGGATGGATGTCATCCCTTGAAACGTCTGCATTTTCAAGCAATGAATTCTGCATTACTGACACACAATAAAACTCCCACTCTGTTAAGGCTCAGTCACGTTGCTTGTCAACTCTCGAGCTCAAATTGAGCAGAAGCACCTACAACTGGACAACTGACAATTCCCTTGAATTTGGTAGGGGGAAAAAAATCTCTTCTATTGATCTTAAAAGGGAGAAAGTGACAAGGTGTGAATTATTCCAACAGGAATGATCCAGGAGATAAACCAAGCTGGCCTGTTGGAGTTTAAGGAGATCTTAAATATTGGGATGGGTGAATTTGTCAATTCTGGTTTCTCTTAGGTTCTATATTTTCCAGTCGTACTGTGCAACTTGCCCCTTAAAGATAAATAATGTGGATCTCTGATTCCGCTAGAGACGGATGTGATATATTACACAATTTGGTTCTGAGCCTTGGTTTGTAGTGAATTAATCTGACAGAGTCCGGCTACATGTTACACTCACCCCTTGACAAGTTAGTTGCATTGTAGAGTCGAGCTCTGCCTGTTGATACGTCTGAAGCATTTCAGGCAGTGGACAGAGGGTTGATGATAGGTAAACACACAGACAAGTAGGAGATGCTACTTTCCCCTTCCATTGTTAATCTCTGCCTTTTCTTTCTGCTAAATGGCTAATTCCCCTCCTCTCAACATCTAAGAAAAATGACCCACCAAGCAGAGAGAGATCAGGTCTATATAGTGTGTAAACACACATACACACACACATACATTTGTGGCATAAAGTCACCTTGTGCATCAAGCTGTGATGAAACTTCAAGCCATTTTGACATCTGACCAAATCATAAAAGCTGTCACAGCCTGTGCATATGGGTTCTACCCTCGGTCTCCTCAGCCTTAACATTTTGCAGAGCTGAAGATGGATTCACAAGACCTTAGTCAGCTGAAATTCCCATTGAGTGTCTGTTCTCATAGAGCCACTGCCTTGCATGCCAGCGGTACCTGTCAATTGAAGGCAAAGCTTACATGCGACAATCACAATGTGAACTGCTCATGTGAATCCAGCCTTAGCAAAATCTCCTGCGCACTTTCCTCCCTACTGATGCTGCCTCTTTGCTTGTGAGTGTCCAGCATTTTACAAACTGGCAGTGTGTGCAGAATATCGTGCAGCGAGAGTTGAAACAATTCCAAATCGTCATGTTTTCTCCTCCCCCTCTTTCTCTCTCTCTCTCCCCCTTTCTTCTTGTTAATTTTGACAGCCACTCCCATTATATTTGCTTTGAAAGGTATGAGAGTTGGCAGGACGCCAGTGTCAAACGTACAGGGAATGTTGCGGTTCCTTAGATAGCACAGCCAAAAAGAAAATAAAATTAAAAAATATCTTGTGCTTTTGCCACCCATTTCCCACTCTTTGCTCCCACCATTTTCCCTTTCAGTGAAGAGAAGGGATCCAGAAATTCGTTGCTAATTAAAATGTCGCAGTTACAGTTCTTCATAATGCTAGCTCTGATATTTATATAGAGTCCCCCCATTTAGCTTCAACAGCTAATAAGCTAAGATAGAGCGTAGCTGTCAGCACACACACAGAAAGTCGTAAGAAACTTCATTGAGCTTGCTTTAAATTGCTATGCACCCCGGTACTTCTCTTACAACCATGCTTGCTGGATCTTCGCTGAATGTCCCGATGCACAAACTGGGTTTATCTGCCATTTCTCCATCAATTATTGAGGCATTGTTGGTAATTATGTGGAGATGCCTTAATTCCCTGGCGAACTAGAAAAGGATAGCGGACCAAACCCAAGTGGTTTCAGCTGTGGACAAGAAAGAGTTTTGTAGAGGTCTCCAGATATTGCTGGACTACAATTCCCATCACCCTTGGCCATTGGTCAGGCTACCTGAGGCTGATGGGAATTGGAGTCCAACAACACCTGAAGGGCCTCAGGTTAGCTGTCCCTGCTTAGAGAATATATGCCTAAAACCTTCCTGAATCTTGAATGTAGTGTTTCAGTAGAACAGCACCTGCTCTGGAGAGTGTGTGAATATAGGAAAGCACTGTTTCAGGTGGGTGGCAATGAGAAGCAAGGCTTTCTCTGTGGTGGCCCCCTTCCTGTGAAGCAAAACCTTTCTGGCTAACCAAAACAACAACAACCAGTCAGCCAACCGTTCTCTGGCCTCTGGGCCATATTTGACCCATTGATACCTCTCTCTTGTGTGTGGATGGTGCAGGTTTGACAACGTAAGGCTAATAGAAAACAATATAATATATATGTTTTATTATTCCCCTTTGGAAAAAAACACACACCAAACAAATAAGGTTTTTGTGTTAATAAATTTCTGCCATGAACATCCTGAGGAGCAAGAGGGGGAAAGTAAGCAAAGCTAGATCTTCTTGGGCCCGTCCCCCCCTGTATTTTATACTTTTTGCTTTCTGCTAGTGAAATAGAATATAGGCTTCAGTAGACTTTTCTTCAGCCATATCAGCTGCCTTTAACTCCCTAGGAGAAAAATCACCCACCTTATCTAAAATATCTGGTCGATGATACAAGCCATTTTTAAACGCTGGGAGTCTCTCCCCCTGCCCCCGCCTCCATGTCTCAGGTAAAGTTTACAATTCGGTAAATAATGTGGGAGGGTTTCAACCTGGGCTTTCTGACAAGGGCAGAGGCGTATGGATTTAGCCAGACCTTTAAAGCTGCCAATAAGAACATTTAGAGTTTATCACAGAAAACCGTAGTCTCATGAAAAGGGATTAGATAAGGGCATAATGCTAGCAGCAAAGTCGAGTTTCAGATTCTGACAGGCCCCTCTTGTGTAAGATCACCCCATGCTGAAGATGCGGGGGGGAAACCAAGCATCCTTGAACAGCCATTCTAACTGGGATGAGGGTCAGGTCAGGAAAGAGTGATGAAAGCCAGAGCATACAAGGATGGCTGAGTCTCTTCGGTGTGAGCCAAAGGCTTGGCAGGCAGTGCCTCACTGAAGAATTAGATCATGAATGGTGGGGATATATTTATTTATTTATACCCTATCTTCCCCTCTGATTGGCCTTTGCTGAAGCGCTTGGCGCTTTGGCTACTGCTGAAGGGATTGCATACTTTTCAACATTTCTTCGATGAAAATAGGGATATCCTATTTAATAATAAGGGACGCGGGTGGCGCTGTGGGTTAAACCACAGAGCCTAGGAGACTCACCGATCAGAAGGTCGGCGGTTCGAATCCCCACGACAGGGTGAGCTCCCGTTGCTCGGTCCCTGCTCCTGCCAACCTAGCAGTTTGAAAGCACGTCAAAGTGCAAGTAGATTAATAGGTACCGCTCCAGCGGGAAGGTAAACGGCGTTTCCGTGCACTGCTCTGGTTCGCCAGAAGTGGCTTAGTCATGCTGGCCACATGACCCGGAAGCTGTACGCTGGCTCCCTCGGCCAATAAAGCGAGATGAGCGCTGCAACCCCAGAGTCGGTCATGACTGGACCTAATGGTCAGGGGTCCCTTTACCTTTACCTATTTAATAATAATAATAATAATAATAATAATATATTTATACCCACCCATCTGAATGGGTTGCCCCAGCCGCTCTGGGAGACTTTCAATATATATAAAGACATTAAAAAAATAAATATTAAAATAGCTATAAATCTGAAGGCAGCCCCATATAGATAAGTTACCTCCTTGGCTTGGGGGGTCGCATAACTGACTGTAGTCTTAGCTACGGTGAGGTGGCCGCCTCAGGCAGCATATGCTAGTAGGAATCCCAGCCCCCTGATTGTTTGCCACTATTTAAGTATGATTCAACTGCCACTGGAGTCAGCTTCTGTCTGTGGAAATTGGCCATCTTGATCTTTGCCTCAGGCAGCAAAATGTCTTGGGCCGGCCTTGCTCTCAGTGACTTGGTAGGAGGCCACTGGAAACACCATGAAACACATTTTACATTTATTTTTAAAGAAAGGACAAGAGGATATAAATGAAATAAAAATTGCCTTTTGAATGTGTGGGTATAGAGGGGCAGAGGCCTTTCCAGCAACAGAAGCAGCTGTTTCCTCGTCTCCAAACCGCTCCAGAGACAAACCTAGACAGCATCTTAAAAAGCAGAGACACCACCTTGCCAACAAAGGTCCGTACAGTAAAAGCTATGGTTTCCCCAGTAGTGATGTATGGAAGTGAGAGCTGGACTGATTGCCGAAGAATGGATGCTTTTGAATTATGGTGCTGGAGGAGACTCTTGAGAGTCCCAAGGACTGCAAGAAGAACAAACCTATCCATTCTTAAGGAAATCAGCCTTGAATGCTCACTGGAAGGACAGATCCTGAAGCTGAGGCTCCAATACTTTGACCACCTCATGAGAAGAGAAGAGGACAACAGAGGACGAGATGGTTGGACAGTGTTCTCAAAGCTACGAACATGCGTTTGACCAAACTGCGGGAGGCAGTGGAAGACAGGAGTGCCTGGCGTGCTCTGGTCCATGGGGTCACGAAGAGTCGGACACGACTAAACAACAACAGGCTGGTCACTAGAATGAACTCTGCTGCCAATAGACCAAGTAATGGGTCATAAATGGGATACCAAAGATGGTAGGTATTTGTACCCATTCATTGCTCATTACATTTGCTTCAGAATGAGGGACAAAGGACCCCAACAAGCACATTTGGCTTACATGTTAAAAATGCATTCTAAAATAAATGCACACCTCTGAAACCCTCATTAACCCATTCCTACATGTATCCTAGGGATGGCATGTCACTCTACTAGTTCAAAACTTTTAGATATTCCACCACTTGGGGCTTCAGGATGTTGTTTTCAGGGAGCAATGCTGCATAATTCAGCTGAATGGCAGTGTGCGAATGGCATTATTTATAAACCGTGCATTTAAAACCCTCTAGTTCTTGAGTAACAATGATGTAAATTAGGAATCTAGGTTTTCCCCCCTTAATACTGTCTCCTCTCACAAAATCAGCAGACAGAAATTCTAGCATTGCTCTCCAGTCAATAAGCAGCATGGGAGTTGGCTAGGAAGCATCTTGCAGTTTTTCTCGAGCTCTGCTGGAAAGACCAAATCTATATCTCAGGTAAGAATCAAAGGCAATCCCATGAGTCGGAGGAATGTTCTGTCTGCTACAGAAATCTTTGCTTGTCTTATTAAATAGTTTTACAAACACTTTCTACACTGGGGGAAACCATTTCTCACAGCACCTGAATTTTCCCAATTAAAAATGCAAAAGTTGAGTGCTTTGACAACTGCGCAAAACGAAGCATAGAGTCCAATGTGTGTATCCATCCCTGACACTTGAGGTAGGGTTTACCAATAAATATTGCAATAGAGCCTAGTCTTGTGAATGGACAGAATACATTAGGGCTGCCATACACCTGAAATTTTCTGGACATATCAGCAGCTAAATCAATTTGGTGAATTTGCAAAAAAAAAGCTCAGCAACTTCGTCCCAAAACTTTTGTGGCTGGGTTTTCACTGTTTGAATATGGCAACCCTAGAATACATGGTATGCATGGATAGAGTCACTCTCTCCAAAAGAACCAGTTTTGAAGCTTGAAATCCCTTGTCGTGATCTGTGGGCCATAGGCTGATAGGCTGATAGGCCAGGCACCCATTCATAGAAGACTGTGATCTGTCGCTTGTCATTCATGATTGGGTTACCCTGCTTAGGACTTCCTATGAAGGTGGTCTGCCACTGCAGATTGCTGCTGCCTGATCTTTTGTGGCTTTCCACCTATCTTAACACACCCACATCAGTTTGCTTCTGGCCTAATTCATGAATCCTGATTATTTAGGGAACTCATAGCCCTTTGCATTTGATCTCCTAATGAGGCCCTGCTGAAACGTCCATGTTGTGTAGAGGCTATGTTGACCTCCATTAGAAGGTCGGTCTACACCACTTTGATCATGTTACTGGATAGCAGTTGGATCCACCTCAAAGTCCCTCTCTCCATAAGCTAGAATTGGTCAGGTGGCCATGAACAATTCTGGTAGGCCTCAAGTACTTGTGTTGATACTAAAGATGTTTCTGTAACACCACACTCTGCCTTCTCCGCATTTTCCTATGTCCCTGGAGATACTCGCACAATGTGATGTTGTGGGATAATTAAGCTAAGCAAGAGCTTTGGGCAGGCTGTGATGGGTACCTGTTTTCTGAAAGAGCAGGAGATGGAAACCTTCAGAAGTCAATGGTCTCCAGCTGTGATGCTAATGAAGTAGACTGGAGTTGATTCACTGGAAGGCATATTGGGAAGAAACACAATGTGCGTCAGTGGCAACTGCCGAGTCATCTGGCTGAGTCATCTCCATACACAAACAACATGGAAAGGATTGCAACTGAAGTGGAAGCAATTCTTTCAAGTGGGCATTACTGATGTATTCGACCATGCGGAGCTAATTTTGGAGCCGGGACCAAGGAAACCTTTGAGAAAGTGGACAGCGTGTCCATGATCCTTAGGACCTGATTCTGCAGCCACTGAGAATGGGAGCTACAAGCTGGGAATTCTCTGGTTCCAAGCTTGCTTTGGCCATAAACTCTCCTAACAAGGAGTTTCTTGAGCTGCTCCTTCCTTCTCCATTCACAAGATCGACAATAACATAGCCTTCCAAGTTGGATAAAGCATGTGTATGATCTAAAAAGTGGGGTGCATAGCTGTCAACCTTCCCTTTTTTGGCAGGAAATTCCCTTATTCCAGTGCCGTTTCCCGCTGCTTCCTGTAGACTGTCCCCGGGACAGGTGAGGCTGCTGGCCCCTTATTTTCAAGGCTACTGATCCCTTATTTTCAAATCTGAAAGGTGACAGCTATATTGGGATGTGCAGCATAATGTTGGTATGTGAAGTGCTCCTTCCACATCATTCCATTTGCTTTCCAGAGTTTCCTGCTCTTCCAAAAGTCATTCAGCATATGGCCATCCTCAGATCTCATTATGGGTTGGTTTGTTTTTCTTACATTTCTATCACACCTTTCTTCCAAGGAGCTCGATGTGGTGCATGATTTCCCCCTCTCTCAATTTTGTCTTCACAACAACCCTGTGAGGTCAGATAGGCTGAGAGACAGTGACTGGCTCTAGGTCACCCAGCAAGCTTCATGCCTGAGGATGGATCTGAACCCTGGTTCAGAACTTGAGCCACTAAGCCACGCTGGCCTACTATCACCCAGAGGGCCTTACAATAGGCAATCGCTCTCCTTCCTCATACAACCCATCTGTCACCATGATGGGCATTTTTCTGGGGGTGGGGGAGAGAATCTCCCATGAACTTAATGAAGCTTCTCTGACAAAAGTCTTTTGAGGATAGCAGTCCTTCTAATTATATGAAAAGCATTCACAGCTGTGAGTATTTTTTTTTCTAATGAGACACCACCGAGATAATATAATATTTAGACATTGCATAAAATGCTGCTTCATAGGACCTCTGACAACTACACATCTCTCCACAAATAACGCACTACCATTTCAGCATCTCCTAGACATCTCTGTATATCTTTTGTCTTCAGTGTTGTGGACTGTTTGAATATATATATGGAATTCATTTGAGAGTCCTGTCCTGGAGGTATGGTAAATCTTCTAAGGCTCGAATTAGAAAGAAGAGGGAAGGAATTAATCAACAATTAATATATGGATGGCATGTCCAGTAAACAAGATTTTCTATAATGAGATTAGCCTCAGACAGGATAAACCACTTGATGAGTTCATAGAGGTCTGAGACAATCCTGAAATGATGGTGGAAAGAGGGGGGGGGGAGAGTGTTGGGATAAACAACAAAAACAAGACTCCTAAGCTGCAGTTCACTCACCTGGCAATAAGCCTCATTGGACTCAGTTGGTCTTACTTCTGAGTAAATATGCTTTGGATCACCCTATAATTTTTTAATATTAGTTTTTATTAAGGTTTTTGTGTTACAAAGAAAATGGATAAACAGGGAGTGGTACATCTATTGTCTCCAGTTTCAATTCATAGACTTTTTCACAGTTCATTTACATTTGGTGAGAGGTACTTCTGTCACAGACATATTGCACTTGGGGGACAGGAGACATCACTGATCACCCTGCAGCCCCCCCCTGCTGCCCAGGTTTCAATGAAACCACAGGAGGTCTCCTCCACAGGGCTTTTTCAGATCAGGAAACACAGGCAGCCAGGGAGGCTGCAGCATGCTGGAGACAAATGCTCACTGGCAGGGGCGCTGAATATAGGGGGTGGAGAGAGCTTCAGTCCCCTCAATATTTTGGGACAGGGGGCTTAGGCCCTCTGAATATTGAGGGGGCTGCCACCCCCTGCTGGGCCCCCCCACTGCTGGGTGGGACACGTAAAGGTGAACATCACACTCTGTGCACCCTATCCCTTATGCGCCGCAGCCTCTCTCCGCTACTTAAGTTAGGCTTGACCCAGGGATGAAGTTTCCATGGCTGGCAGCCTGTCTCTGCTGCAGTGGAGCTGTGCATGGGGTAGCCAGCCCAGCTGAGGAGAGGGGCAGTAGCTCTTTACCACCAACTCCCCACTCCGAGGAAGCTTCCTTGGCAGCTTCCTTGCATGCCGGAGCCAGGCTTTAACGGGAGCCTGTTTTTTTTGGGGGGTGGGGTGGGGGGGGCGCCTGGTTGCACCTCTTCCAGAAAATGTGCCAGGCGGGTGATGGTCAGAATGGGCCTGGCCAGGTTAAGGGGGCATTATGAGTGTGTCGTCATGCACACGTGATTATTAGTATATTGATGTTCCTTCCACCCTAAGAGGAACAGATATGTGGATTGTTGTCTGTCACATGCCTATTTACATTCCAGCACAGCTTGCTAGGAACTTCCGGCTGTGTATTGCTTTTGCTTAGTGCTTCTTGCTCTCAGACATGAAGGAGAGCAGACATGTTTTTCTTTGTCTTGATCTATGCTGAATAAACTGCTCGTAAATATGCTTTACATATGCCTCTGTCCGCCCTTCCATCGCGAAGAGATTGTTATCCCTGCTGGCTAGCGTGCTCCAGCTTCTGAAGCTGTGGGTCGCTGTTTGATGCTGTTCCAAGGGCCAGAGTTTGCCCGACTACCGGCCGGTGGGCTGGAGCCAGCTGGGGTCCTGCCAAATGCCCCCGTTCCCTTGGACACATCACAACAGTGATGCGTGTTGGGTGCAACTTGGGAGCCCCTGCTCACTGTGGAGAAAAATCACACATGCACTACCTGGCACCCAGCGTGGCGTAGCGTGGGGGGTGCAGGGCGGCAGCTGCACCGGGCGCAACATCTGGGGGTTAGGGGCGCAAATCCACGGGTTAGGGGGCGCAAATTACTTGCCTTGCCCCGGGTGCTGACAACCCACGCTACGCCACTGCTGGCACCCACCAAAATGCAAAAGAAATTCTCACGTGTCCCAACAATGAGACATTAAAATGGACGCCCTTTCACAGGGGACGAAAATGCTGCAGAAACTGGAAGGCGGGTTTGGGCCCAGCACCTGTCGCAGCAACTATCTGGGTCACTTGTGACGCTGTCTGCTCGCATTAGTCACCTGCACGGATATCTCAAGGCCGACTCATAACATACGAATTGTCCCTCTGACACAGACCTTCAGATTTCTGCAACCGTAAAGCAACATCTGAAGCAGAGAGAGGCTTAGAGCTATTTGCTTCCCCCACACTCCCGAAATCCAGTCCTCCTGATCTCTCACTTCAGCGCTTGGCTCGTCGGTTAGTTCAGCGTCTCCAAATGCCATCATGTCAAAAAGGGACCATTCACCCATAACTAATTAGCATGGCAATTTGGCATTCGCTCCTCACATTACATCTCGCATTGTACGCACCATTATCCCTGCGAATCCAGCTGGCACAGGAAGTTTCAGTTTTAACTTTATGAAGGAATGCATTTTGTCTCCAAAGGCATCATCCATAAGTCCCCTAGTTAAGTTCCTGTCTTGGGAATGGTGCCTCTGTCTCGCAGAGAGAAGGGCCTATTCCCGGAACATCCTTGTCACAGCAATACATCCAGCATATTTATTGCATTGTTTGTGTTTGTGTGTGTGTGCATGCGCAAAAAGAAGACAATTCGATGGTTGCATTTCATGCCTACTAAATAGAGGCCAGGCAACAGAGTGAATCAATGCTCTGGAATGTCAAACGAACAAACAGTGCTTGATTTAAATTTGTGGCTACGCTGCTTAAGTGCTGTAATGATAGAGAGCTGAGCTACACAACTCATTAACCCATTTGTAAATAGAAGACTCTTATTGGGCTTGTGTGGAATCATAATGAAAAGCGGGGAAATGCTCTCTGATATGGTAAAGAGAGACTTCTTTGCTAATGCAATCCTCTGTGGAAACATAAATTCTGATTCCACAACAAACTGATTAATGAACTATGGCAAACATCTCCATATTACTGCGTAAACCCCCATTCTTCTGCCCAGCTTTGGCTGAAAAAGAAATGCATGCGAAATAAACCTATTTTCTGTGCTGACAATGCCTCTGCTTGTTCAGTCTACATTGTGTTGGTACCTCAGGCTGCACCTTGTTGCTCTCTGCTGTCCACCTTTCTTGCACTTTGGAGGTCACCATTCATTACCCTCCCTTTTAACCCCTAATCTATACCAAGGGTAGTCAATGTACTGCCCTCCAGCGGTCATTGAGCTACAACTCCCATTATTCCAAACTATAGGCCATAGGATTTATTTTTTTTACTATATCCCCCATTATCCCTAACCAAGGGTCTAACCTGGAGCTCATGAGAACTGGTTTCCAACACCTGGAGGGCAGCATATTGACTATCCCTGATCTATGCCGAAGGACCACTTTAATGTTTTTTGATCTGGATGTGTTTATCACAGTTGTTTCTTGCCTTTCCTTGAGAAGCTTAGGGTAGCATACATTGGATTGGCTCACTTTATCATCACACCCAACCTGTGAAGTGGGTTAGGTGGATAAATAGCTGCTAGCTGATCTCCCTGGTCCTAGTGCAATGCTCTGTTCATTACAATGGGCTTGTAAGATCTAACTGTTAGCAAAGTCACGTGGAGTCCAAGGAAAAAATAAATCTTAATAATATTTTACTGAGGAAACTGAACCAAAACACAGTATAATTTGAGGAGAAATAAACAGAGATGTTTTCTCTTTCTTACCTTAGGTTTTGTACATAGCAAGGAGACATTCAACTAAACATACAAAGAAAAGCTCCCTCAAGACTACACACCCAATCAGGACCTGTGTTACCTCAAAACTAAGTCCCATTGAGTGGGGCTGACTCCCTTATTGTTAACCATTTCCTCCACACACACACCCCTTGGTCAGCTGACTTACTGACAGCAGAATTGACTCTTAATTTACAAACTTAATGATCCTTCCTGCTGTGACTAGACCCCCAAGGTTTACCAATAAGAGCCAGATGCGAAACAGTGGCTCAGCCAGGTATATACTCTAAGAATTGAGGAAAGAATTTGTGCACATGTTCAGTCCAGAATCAAGCCCACACAAAAATGCTGACCTCCTGATCTCACCCCATCCTCCACCATGTACTTCTTTCAACAACCCAATTTGAGTATAGGAGAAGATGTTTATTTGTTGCTATAGCTAGAAAATTGGAGGTCAGATCCCCCAGATATCTTACTAGTAGTTCCCAATCTACCTTCTGCCCAGAATAACATTTCCCAGCAAGCCCAGCAAGAACATTTTCTCTGGCCTGGAGAAAGGAAGCTATTATCCTTATGAGAAAGAGGGTGGAATGAGAGAGAAAGAGAGAGGAGAACAGCTTGAAAGCAGGTCTGCGAAGGCTACTAAAGCACAAGTTGGAGTGGAAGACATTTATTAACAGACTGAAAACCAAGGTAGCTCTGTGACTGTACACAAACTGAGTGTGTCAGAAAAGCTCTGGAAGAGAAAGGCCTAATACGTTCCTGAACTTGGCAAGGCCTACCAGGACCGTCCGTATCATGAGGGAGAGTGAAACGCCAGCCTCAGGCAGTTGGATTTTGGTGTCATGAAAGGGCAGCACATTTTTAACCTGCTTGATTTATTATTACTGTATTTTTACTCCCAGGGAGAGGCGCTTGAGGAATTTTCTGCCTCAGGTGCCAAAATGAGCTGAGCAGCTTATACACCTTGACTTGGAGGGGACATTTGCTGTTCAACCTCAGACAGCAAAATGTCTTGGGCTGGAAGAGGCATGACTTCAAGCTGCCAGTTAATCACCGCCTGTATATGTGGATGTCAGGATACAGAAGATATTTACCAGTCACTTTGAGATGTTCTACTTATACACTGCCGAGATCTGCTGTTGTCTTGGCCCCTAGTTTATAGATTCCACTACTGCTGGGGATGACTTGAACAAAAGCTGCAATTTCCAGAGAAATCAAAATGTGTGTGCCACTCAGGGCCATCTTAAGCATATCCGGTGCCATGGTGCAAATATCCCTCCAGCGCCCCCCCCCTCCCGATTCCCAGAGTTGTTGATCTTTATCCAAGCCTCTTTGGGGATTGCTCTCCTCCTGCGTTGGCTTGGGACGCAACCTGCATGCCCGCCAGCCATATGGTTGATGGGGCACAGCTGGCAGGCGTGCAGGGAAAGGGGAGGCCACCGGCAAAGCCGCACAGCTCCTCCACTTGCTGAGGCACCCCTGAGAGGCCAGCGCCCTGGTGCAACGCGCCAGTAAGCCCAATAGGAAAGACACTCACAATATTGCATTGTGGCACAGAAACTTAGGGTGGTATTCAACTAGATTTTACCTGGAGTAGGCCCTACAAAGGTGGTTCAACTAATTTCAGTGGGTCTACTCCGAGTAACATTGAGCTGGATGCTACTCTGAGAAAAAAACTTTCCTAAAACAAACGCCATCTTCTACATCCAGTGTTTCTACTAGCACAAAGTCTTGAGGAGCTGTAGTTGAGTTATAGGTAGTGTTCTGCCTCCATGGCTGGAGCCAGTATGTCTTCTCTATGCTTGCTGCTGAGGACAGTGCTGTTGTGGTCATGTCCTGCCCATGAACAATCTGTAGGCCTCTGGTTGACCACTGTCAGAGCAGAATACTAAGCTAGAGGGGCCTTCGGCTGATCCAACAAGGCTGTTCTTATGTTCATATACAATAAACTTCCATGGCAGCTCACCGTCCTTAATCTGATAATGGGACTTATACACCTGGAGTGGCTACTCAACTTTATTTTAACATGTTCTAGATCAGTGTTTCCCAACCTTGTGCCTCCAGATGTTTTTGGCCTACAACTCCCATCATCCCTAGCTAGCAAGACCAGTGGTCAGGGATGATGGGAGTTGTAGGCCAAAAACATCTGGAGGCACAAGGTTGGGAAACACTGTTCTAGATCACTGGTCTTGAACTAGTGGGTTGTGGCCCATTAGTGGGTCATGACCTGATTGAAGGTGGATCGCAACAGGAGCTCTTCCACCATGTAAATATATTATAAAAGATTAAGAAATGGCATACCATCCAACATTTCTCTGATGAAAATAGGGACACATTATTATTATTATTATTATTATTATTATTATTATTATTACTGTCCAACATTTCTCTGCTGAAAATAGGGACGTCCTAAGGAAAAGTGGGACATTCCAGGATCAAATCAGAAACCAGGGCGCCTTCTGTACATCCAGGACTGTCACTGGCAAATAAGGACACTTGGAGGGTCTGAAAAGGGTCCTGGAACTGAAAACGTTGACAATAGCTGTTCTAGATTGTATGTTTGTAATTACCTATGGCTAATTTTATGCTGTGAACTGCCCTGGCATTGTCAGATGAATGGTGGTATACAAATTTAATCAATAAAATAAATCAATGGAATGTGTGCATTTATTCTCAAAATACTGCTCTTCTCCTCCAGAGTGAAAGCAAGGGGCTAGATTATATCTTGCAAATCTCTGCTTTCTTCTGCTCACCAAAGAGTTGTTTGAGTGTCAGAGTATCTACGTAACTGGGGCTGTGTATATATTTGGACCAGGGCCATATCACGTAGTTAAACCAGAAGTTTGGGTTCTGAATGTATTTAGCAGAGGCTGTCTGTTTTTCTAGCTTTTGTATGCGCCGTTTTTGGTGTGGCTTTCAGATCAACATGCCACGCATGTTCCAGCCCCTGCATGGAAGAAACAAAATGTCTCTGTCACTTTGTGTTGTTTGACTTTGCAAATGTAATTAGGCAACTACCTGATGTTGGTACATCGGGGCACCTCATGGAGTTTTTAATAGCGCTAAGTTATGAGTCGCTGTAGCATGGAGCTGAGTTGTAATTGTCACACTTTACTTTTGGCAGTGTATTAACTCCCGCCAGATTTCTAACTCCCAGAATGTATGTGATTGCCAAGTTAGGCCATCTGTAAACACTAACACTTGGTGAACTAACCAAATACACAGTTTGACTATATATTTTTTTCCAGGACACGAATAGAGATTATCTCTGGGGATGCAAAAGAGAGAGAGCATAATCCAGCCAGACTTAAATCTCATTGATTTTAACAACAAAGACTTAAAACACCTAATTAGCTCTTCCACCAAACTCATTGTTACTTTGAGACTGCAAGTCTGTGCATTTTCACTCAGAAGCAAGTTGCTGTGAATTGAATGGGTCTTATTCCTCATTGCAGCCTTAGACTGCAATCTATCTAGCACATTTATCTAGGAATAGAGATAGACCAAACTGTTAATTTTGATTTCTCTCAGTCCCTGCCTCTATTGAATTCAGTTCTAGACATTTCCATATCTGATTGAGGTTTTTTTTTAAAGCCCTCATGAACATTTAAGTGTGAATTTCTCCTAAAATACACAATTTTGCCTGATACACTATTTTTTTTTTTTTGCAAAATGATAATGCTTTTTAATGCAGTATTTTCATCAGCCTATGCATTTTTATGCACACTTTGCCCTAGTATATGCATTTTGGCACACATTACTTGGCTGGAGAAGTACATTGTTTTGTAAAATGAGAATTGGGCAGGTTTACCTTCATGCCTACCTAGGTGTGGTCTTGGTCTTGGTTGTAGGTAGTGGATCTTCTTTTGGATAACTATGCTTAGAAATCGATGACTATGGGTCAATCTCATAGGTTAACCTGTGAGGTGAATCTACGTGAACCTTTTCTTCAAACCAGGCACTTTCTTTTGGAATATTTGGGAAGAATTGGTTACAAACCTGTAGGAAATAAGCTGAATAAACAGGCATACATTTTGTGTCTCGAGGCCCCAAGACCCACCCCCAAAATAAATACACACAGACACTTATATTAGTTTGTTTTGGGGCAGATTTTGGCCACAACTTTATTGAAATACAATCAGGTGAGTGGTATTGGCTTAGGCATTGACTCCCCACAATAACTGACTCCACTTCTCAGGGTGATCTTTCAATGGGGTAAACAAAACGAGGGAGCAAGGTTGATGAGGACCAACCTAAGCTCACCCCGGGGTTCCTGTGGTCCTGGCATGGCCCTAGCCCCTCAAGCAGACTTCGGACGAGATCCAGGACCCCCAGATTCCTTTAACGGAATACCCAATTCCTGGAGGGGCAGGTGATGGCCGCACCTCCCCTCCCCACAATCCAACTGAGCCAATGCCTAACCACCACCACCTTACAAGTTGTGACGATTTGCTAAGGGGTAGGCGAAAACCAAATGGCTAAAAGCCAATCTGCCAAATGGAAAAAATTCCTACCCAGCCCCTGTTCCAAAACAGGTGACCCAAACCAAAGCAAGACCAAGCGACTCTACCTAAACTAGGGAGGGTGGCCGGGTGTTCAGCCGTGCAAATGCAAGTGCCCCACTTGCATCACACTGCTGCTTTTAAAGCCCCTGGGATCACGCCACCTACTGGCCATTGGCTAAAACAGCCTGGCATGATCCCAGGGGAATAGCCAGGACTTCGTGCTCCTCCCCCCCATTTTAACCCTGTCAGGTGAGCTCTTGGGTCCCAAGTGCAACCAGGTCCCTCTGTTATGAGGATCCCATTTGTGGTACAATCCTGTAGATGTCTTCTCAAAAGTAAGTCCTATTGAGTTCAGTGGCGCTGACTCCTGAGTAAATGGGCACAGGGCTGCAGCCACAATCTGTTGTGTCTGTACGATGATGGCATCCTCAGCTATGCTATCCGTGTTTGAGTGTTACTGTTTCATTTTCTGAGAAATGCCCACTATTTTCAGTCTTGAAGAGGCCACACACTGTGTGGGAGTGCCAGGAGTACTATATTTCTCTGTTGTAAAGATGATGATCAGCGGCTGATAATGTCCATCTTGAGACTGTAGCTGTTTGCAAGAATAATGTATGTCAAGCAAACCGTTCACATTAAATAGGCACACTTCTGGAGTTTTGAACAGCAAAGGATTATTACGTACCCAACACTTCCTATGTGTGCATTAACCACACTCGGTGTGGGGGCATGGAGTTCATAAACTATGTAAGACAATGTGTGCGCCTGTGTGTGTTAAGCAAAAATCACAGAACTGATTGAACGTGCAAGTACATTTCAGTGAAAAATGTATGCTGTCTGCAGAAACATGGGAGCAGTAGACAAACAGTTTAGAATACATGTCAAATGAGAGATCATCTGTGTGATCACCACATCTAGACAACATATCAAATGAAAATAAAGATATACAAAAAGGCAGTACATTGCTTCACGTGGTGTGTATTTGACGGTAGCCTTCCTGTTGTTTGCTTCTGGATAAAAAAAAAAGAGAGAGAGTGATGGGGCAGGGTGATAAAACAAATTGTGCCTGTATGTGGAAGGGAAGAGAAGGAGAACATATATGTTGCTCTTTATTAACAGTCTTACACACACACACACACACACACACACACACCACACACACACAGGCCAATAGATTCTCATGCACTTACACAATTGCAATCTGCACAGCAACAAATCACAATGTCACATTTTCCCTGGCATAAAATATTGCGCCTTGAATATTTCAGAAATGCAACAGACGTGCTGCTGCAATGAACAAATGGGTGATCATTTCAGTATCGTCAGCTAACACTAGCTTTTCTTTATAACCAAAGAGTACAACTAGGAGATCCAAAGGCAGTTCGTCACCTGTTATGGTTTGGATTTATTCTCTTAGACCAAAACGGTCTTATCTCCAGGCAAGACCAGAATATGTGGAGTGAATCAGGATTATGGAAAGCACATCTCCAAGAGGTGTTCTTTGCACCATATGGTTGGGTCTATTAGGTGTTTTGTAAAAACAAAAAAACAAAGCTTTCATGCACTGAACATGGTAATTCAAATGTTGATGATGTCCCATCAAGGTAATTAAAAACTTCAGTGAGAAGTCATCAGTTTGATTGGCACGTTCGATGAAGAAACTTGCTCAGCTGCATTGTGGAACAAGGACCATTTGCCCCATAAAGTCTTCTCTTACTTACAGAGTGATCCAAAGTCCCCTTAGACCAGGCGGGATGTGTGTGTGTGTGTGTGTGTGTGTGTGTGTGTGTGTGTGTGTTGAACAGAGGTTTCCTTCCACTCAACACGACTGGCAGAGCTGCCTACCACTGGTTGCTGAGCAGCAGGCAGATCTCTCGAGATTTCTTGGAAACCCTTAAGCATTGTGTTCCAGGAGTGGGGCAGAGCTGGCCAGGGATCTCGTAGATTTGCTGCCTCTGCAAAGTGGTTGGACCAATAGCACAACCCAGGAGACAACTCCATGAAACAGATATGCTTTAGTCCAAAAGCCTACAGGAAACCCTTTAACGACTGAGCCAGTTCCCAAACGGAGTCAAGGAGAACCACAACCAATGAGAAATGAATGCCTATTTATTGGGGTTGGGTGGAGAGGGAATTGTGTGAAATAATCTTGTTTCTGGAAATGGCCTTGTTCGCTCTTTTGTGTTGCTCCTTGTGACTTGAGAGGTGTCTTCTCGTTTGTCTCTGGGCTCTCAAGCAACATTTTTAATTACAAAGAAGAGACGAATTGGTGAGACCCGTTATTGCTTGTTCTTGGCAAAGTGTACACAGCTTCTGTGAATTGCTGTTGGGAGCAACAGGAGGGAGGGACGAAGGATTTAAACCTGGGAAGCATGGAAGGATTAAGTGTAGGAAACAGCGGGAATAAATGTTACGAGAAAAGGACTGACACAAGCTTGCATTTTCTTGGTCGGAAAACAAGTGCACAAGAGGAACGTAGCCTTCAAAGAACTATTTGATGGAGGAGGGTCAGGTTTTAATTTGTGGGGCTGCAATGACTGGCATGGTACAGCATTATTCATGGCGTGGGACTGCTTGTGGTGGTGATTGGTGGAAAGGAAAACAGTCCGCCTACATACTACCTCTGCAGCAAATGGCTTTTGTTTATTTCAGGGACTGCAGTTGGGTTGTTCACCTTGTAAAGGGAGCTTTTTTGGAGTTGATTAATGTGCCTTTCCACCAATTAGGCTGTAACCCAAAGGGGGCTCAGCCACCATATCATAACCTTTGCCAGGCTCTTGCCAGCAGGGGAGATTCCTGTGGGTTTTCGCACCTGCAAGAATTTCCCTTCCACTGGAAATGATAGAAGAAGTGCAAGTAAGGGCTTGAAAACACCTCCATTTGTCCCACTGCTTTCCCCCAGGGAAACTGCAGTTTACTTCTGAATCAGACCAAAAAGCAAGGAGGTTTCCTGCAGAATGTTGTTTGGTAAAGAATTGCCTGTCTCGCATGTCATGATATGACATGACATCACCTGCCCTGTTATGACATGACCCGACCTGACCTGTCATGACCTGACATTACCATGACATGTCATGTCCCGTCCCGACATGATCTCTCCCCAGAACCTGGCACCAGTCTCACTTGTCGGGAATGTTTCCTAGTTCCCCTGCTCTGTTGGTGCTTCTGGGATGCCAAACAAAAACACAACAGAGGGCTGTTCAATAGCACCTTACAGACAGCTAAGTTTTTTTCTTGGTATAAGCTTTTGTGTGCATGCACACTTCTTCAGATAACTGGTATCTGAAGAAGTGTGCATGCACACTGAAGTTTATACCAAAAACAAACAGTTGGTCTTTAAGGTGTTACTGGACATTTTAATTTTTTTTAATATATATAATCGACAACAGAGGGCGAATGTCCTAGAGTGGAAAAAACAGGAATGAGGGCAAAACTCTTAAAACTGCTCTGACTTGCCCTGGGATGATTGTCTGGATGTAAAGAGCAGAATGGGGTCTCCGCTGCCCTCCCCCACAGCTGATAGGCTGGGCAGTCAGTTCCTGCAGTGGTGCTGGAGGGAGGAAAGGGGACATTCCTAGATCCAATCGGATGCTGGGATGAGCTCTTGTGAATTTGTGATGTCCCAGGAAATTCAAGGCACTTGGAGGGTGTGCAAAAAACAGCCTGCACATGCGAACCTGTCTACGCAATAAACAGCACAATTCTAAACACACTTCCTAAAAAGAAATTTCACTGAGCTCAATGCACTTGGGACTTCCCTCTGTGTAAACATGGTCCAGCTTGCACTGGAGGTTTCTTATTGAAACTTCATTAACAAGGGGTGGATCCTTTCTTTTGTGTAGCAGCAGCTCAAGTGCCATTTGTGTACTACAGTAATACCTCCGCGAATGTCCGCCTTGTCTAGCGTCCATTCTGGCAAATGTCCATGGCAAACCTGGAAGTACTGGAACAGATTACTTCTGGGTTTTCCACTCACACATGCGCAGAAGCGCAAACGGCTCGATGCACGTGTGCAGACGCAGCGCTTCACCCTGCATCCTTTTTGGTTAGCGGCTGGGGCTCTGGAACAGATCCCAGCCACAAAATGAGGTATGACTGTATTTGCAAGTACAATTTTTTAAATCCTGGAAACAGAAAACGTTTTGGCTGTTTCATTTGTGCCCCACAAAAACGGTTCTGTTCCCCTCAAGGGACAGTCATTAGGATTTTGTTGTGGCCAGCCTGCAAGGCAGACGGAATGGTATTTATTTTGTTTATCGTGATCGTTCATTCTTCCAAATACAAATAAGGAGAGCGTAAAATCCAGAGCGCCTTTCCGCTGTGGCAAACAAGTTAGTTTTTAATGCCCCTCATTTCTCGCTGTAAGATTTCGATTCCCCACCCCACCAGATAACCAGGATAAAGTTAGAGCTACGAATTAGAACAGCTTCTCTTGGGGTTTAGTGACTTTACAACATGTAGCCTATCATAACCTACAGTTTCCTCCTTGCCTCAGTTAGTGAAAGACAGCTCTGGAGCAGAGAGGCATCAGGTATTCAAACATTTATGTAACACTAGAGATAAAATGTCACTAGCAATATAAACAGTTGACTTGCAGCCCACGCCATAAATCCTTGGGCACACAAGAAAGGAGTCAGCCGGCATCGGGATTCCTGACATCTTCTGGTAACTGTACTTTTTCCAGATAGCCGCTAAGCTGGGCAGGAGCTTATTTCATGCATTAAATTACTTGAGGCCGAGACAATTAGAAAATCCAAACAATTAGTAAGATATCACATGTCTGCCATGTTATTGTAAACCGGCAAAAGCTCTTCCAAAGTGCCATGTTCCCCGGATTTAAGGAAACGCTGCCCTCTTGTGCAGGAAAATGAAGCAACCACAATATTTCCCCCCCTTTTCTTTGCCAAATAGCCCACTTCTTAACAGCAAGCACAACACAGGGACTCAGCTCTGAAAATCCATTCACAGGGGGAGCAGGGTAGACGGAGGATATCTTTTCCTTTTCTTCTTCTTCTCTGTATCCCAGGGAGAAGGTTGTATGCACAGGCGAAATATTGCTGAATTTTGCAAGCAGTCTAGGAATTTCGTATCTTTTTTAGAATGTCTCAACGCTCAGATCCAAATTACATGGGGGAACTGGTCTCTTTCCTGCCCTTGTATTATTGGGTCCATAATAACCTGGTGATGTGATGCTGGGTATAAATGCAAATAGGGAAAAGGCTGTTGCTCAGTGGTAAAAATCCTCGAGTTCAATCCTTGGTGTTCGCAGGTAGGAGAGGTCTCCTGCCTAAAACCCTGGTGAGGTACTATTAATCAATGTAGACAACACTGAGCTGTGCTGAGCTAGATAGACCAATGGCCTGATTCAATATAAGGTGGCTTTGCGTGTGTCACTAATGAAAAAAGGGGTTTGATTTTAGCAGTTAAGCAGAATGAATTCTGTCCACTCTCGTTGCATTGCATGAGAAGTTGATGGCCTCAGAGTCATGCTTATGTTCACAAACATCACGTCTGTGTAACGGTTCTTGCTGTCTGTCTTTCTCTTAGAACCGTCCTTCAGGCAGTAACGTGCCAAGCAACGATTAAAGATTTGCTGCAGTTGCGAAGTCTGGCTGGACCGAGTGCCCCCAACAGTTCAACGCCTCCACTGAACTGTTTAACAAACACGGCGCATCGGTAAGTGGCAGAAATGAAATCTGGTCCCTCTGTTGTGCAGAGCAAGGATGCAAAGCAGATAACAGCTCACAAACCTCCAGGATCGCTGTAGAAGCTGAAGTGAGCGGGGCTGCTGCTCTTTGTTTAGGCAGCCATAAAAATCCTTTACAGCTTCATCTCTGTGGGAAAATGGAACAGGGACAGAGGGTGCTGAAACTTCTTACCAAATTCATGTTTAGGCTGCAATCCTGTGTAGCCCATGAATAAGCTGCATTGGATTAAACAGGGCTTCCATCTGAGATCACACCTTTTCATTACTTAACTGCAATACCATCGGATGTGGCCATGATGACAGCCATTGATGCAGTTTAAACCAAGACACCCACTGCCCTGAAATAAATTCCTCATTGTAGCAGGCCAGGATGTTGCTGTGCTGTTTAGAACATTGACGGGGAACCTGTGGACCTCCAAATGGCGTTGGAATCCAGTTCCCGTCAGTCCCAGCCAGCATGACCAACGCTCATGGATTTCGAGAGTATTAGTTCGACATCACTGGGAGGGCCACAAGCTCCATACCTCTTTGAGAAACAGGGACAGTCAAAGACATTATGCTGCCTGAGGCAAAGGTGACAATCCCTCTCAATTCTATGTGTAGAGGCCAGTGGGCTGGTAGATGAATCTTCTTTTAGCACTGGTGATGGGATAGCATCCTCCACCATACCGGAGGACCTCTGGCGATACCATATGGTGTAGTGGTTAAGAGCAGTAGATTCGTAATCTGGTGAACCGGGTTCGCATCTCCGCTCCTCCACATTGCAGCTGCTGGGTGACCTTGGGCTAGCCACACTTCTCTGAAGTCTCTCAGCCCCACTCACCTCACAAAGTGTTTGTTGTGGGGGAGGAAGGGAAAGGAGAATGTTAGCCGCTTTGAGACTCCTTCGGGTAGTGATAAAGTGGGATATCAAATCCAAACTCTTCTTCTTCTTCTTCATATTGCAACAAAGAAGAATGGCTGGGTGCTCAAGAGGAATGGCCAGACACTGTTCCTGTTTCTCCAGAGCATCTGCTGCCTGAAATGGTTGCCTGCCTCTGCCAAATAGTAGGGTCGGCCTTGTTTAGAAGACCGTAAGCAGGGAGATGACTAATATTTATAACATTATGCAGTGTGTAGAGTGAGCACACAGAGAGACATAAGACTAAAATGAAGCTGGTTGGTGGAAGATTCAGGACAAATGGAAGTGCTTCTTCATAAGAAAGCTATGTAATTCAGTACTTGAAGGGCCGGTTATGGTCGGCAACTTAGATGGCTTTACAAGGAGATTAGGCAAAAAATGGAGGACAAGTTTATAATCGCTCTTAGTCATGTTGGCTTTCTACTGCCCTCCAGGTTCAGAGGCATGAACCTACCAAATTTGCACATTCTGAAACAATAGAAGAACTGAAACACAGCATTTCTTCAAAATGCCCACTCCTCTGAATTTTGCAATGCAGTTCTTCCATGAAGCAATGCATACAATAGTGCATATTCTTCGGTAAAGTGTCCATAAAACATGAATATACTTGTGAAAATAACATATACAAATGCATTATTTTAGGGGAAATTGCCTTGGGGGGGAATGTGCATTTGGGGCAAAATTGCATACAAACAACCCTATTAGGAGGGGGGAAATCACAAACTGATGTGGAAAAGTGGAGAGCTGAATGTAAGATTGGAAAACGAAGAAACTGAGAGAAGCCAAAATTAACAGATTCACCCTTCCCTAGAGGGGACCCTTATGTTCAGCTTTGGCCTCCGCAAGATCTGGTTGGCCATTGTGGGAAACAGGACACTGAAGTAAATCATCATTTTGTTTGATCCATCAGAGCTCTTATTATGTTTCAGGGAGGTAGCTAGTCAGATATTTGTTGGGAGTGAGTTACTTACAGAAGTGTCAGGAGCAAGCTAGCAGTAAATCACACTGTGCATGTTGGAGTCCCCCCCCCCCCCCAGCAATCGGAGACTGTGCCTGTGTGGCTGTCTTTGCTTTTCCTGCTTCATGCCTCTTCTGATACTGTTGAGACCAGTGGGGAAGGGAGCTTGCCACAGCAGGCAGGGGAGACACCTGTGACTCTTCGCCATCCTGACTTGTCTCTGCTTCTTGGCCTCCCTCCTCCCACCCTCCTGCTTCTGCTTCTGCCTCTTGTTCTGGACTTCTCTCTGCCACAGACTGTTCCAGCTCACTAAGTCCTGTTACCTCCTGAGCTTTGAAGACCTCCTCTTCCCAGTCTTCTCCCTCTTCTCCCTCACCGTTGTGCCAACACCACTTCCTGGGCTCTGGGCCTTCTTCCCTTGGTGGTCCCCCTGCTGGTTCCTCACACCATTCCTCTGCATCCAACCAGTACATGACAGGCATGTGTCACAGCAGAAGAGGTTAAGAACACCATGCATAGTGTTGCAGTCTTTATGGAGCAGTCATTTAGATTTGTTTATGGGGCGGTTGTATGTCAATAAGCATTCATTCGGCGGTTGATCTCACACTTTTCAACTTGGTTCCTCTTCACTTTCCAAAACCTACTATTTTTTTTTCTTTATAATAAATTTTTATTAATTTTTTTCCATAAAATCTCCAATCATACAAATTTCCACATCACATATTTTAACTTATTGGACCTCCCTCAACTCCTCTGACAATCATCCGTAGTTAAATTTCTATCTTCACATTCCTTAATTATAGTATCGCCTTTAAATAAAAATTTTCTGTCCTCATTTACATTCTTGCAATATTCCTTATTTTTTTCACAAAGCTTCTTTAAAACACACTAGCGTTGTATGTTCCTCACATACAGTTTTCAAATATTCTCTGAATTTTTCCCAGTCCTCTAGAAACTTATGGTCTCTTTGGAATCTAATTTTTCCAGTTAATTTGTCCAGTTCTGCATAGTCTGTTAGTTTTGTTCTCCATTCTTCCAAAGTCGGTACTTCTTCTTGTTTCCATTTTTGAGCCATCAATATTCTCGCTGCTGTTATTGCGTACTGAAAAAGTTTACAGTCCCTCTTCCTACTATTTATTTTTTACATGTGCATTTGTTGAGCTATGGAAACAGAGCACTTTAATTCCTTTTAATAGCAGAAATGCAAAGTTCTGTCTTGCTAAATGCTGAGCTACGACCCTTGCCTCCTCCTTTTATGGGCTGGTATTAATTGGACGCAGGTGGCGCTGTGGGTTAAACCACAGAGCCTAGGACTTGCCGATCAGAAGGTTGGCGGTTTGAATCCCCGTGATGGGGTGAGCTCCCATTGTTCGGTCCCTGCTCCTGCCAACCTAGCAGTTCGAAAGCACCTTCCAGCGGGAAGGTAAACGGCGTTTCCGTCTGCTGCTCTGGTTCGCCAGAAGCGGCTTAGTCATGCTGGCCACATGACCTGGGAGCTGTCTGCGGACAAACGCTGGCTCCCTCAGCCAATAAAGTGAGATGAGCGCCGCAACAACAGAGTCGGTCATGACTGGACCTAATGGTCAGGGGTCCTTTTCCTTTTTATTAATTGGACCCAGAAGAAGAGGCAACCAGATAGGCAACAGCAACAATGGCAAGGTGGTGATGGGTGAATCTTCCTTTTTTTTGGGGGGGGGGAGGAGGGCAAACAAGCTTGAATTCTGGGGGAAGGGTTCCTCATCACTCACTTGTTTAATATCCAAAACAGCTGCTAGTCTTGTGTCATCTCTAATGCTCACAAACCTCTCACACAGAAGGCTGTTGATTTTCTAACTATTACTATTTCCATTTTTACAAAATCTGAAAAGGGAGGCAGTTGCTATGAACAAAGCCCTTGTCTTGCCAAACGTGGAATGAAGGTTGAGACGAAACAAGTGATTTTCTTTTTTTCTTGTTCCTTTATGAGGTTGTTAAATGACTGTATCCTCACTTCCAGTGGTCATTTGTTCTGTAGTCTACTTGCCTTCTCATGGGGACACTTAACAGAAGCCAGCCAATGAAGGCAAAATGAAATGTAATGATAAAATACACTCTCACTTTAAAAAAAAAAAAAATCCTTCAGAAGCATTGAGATAATAACTTGGGCATGGGGGAAATCCCCCAGAATTCAAGCTTGTTAAATATTTTGAAATCTGAGTGGGGGGGATTAGTGGGAGGACAAAGAAGTTTAGAATGCGGTTTATTCCATTATGTTAATGAAATGGTTAATTCTATTGCCATAGCAACAAAGAACAGCCATGATAAAAAGCTAAAGGCCTCCACACAAATGCCTGATACAAGGTCTCTCTAGTTCTAAAGCTGATTTTTAGTAGCTACAATAGAAGTGATATGTGTTTTCAATATCGTCTTAAGCTTCCATATCAAAACCCTCTCGCTTAATCCAATAAATAGACTAGTAGCATAAAGTGGCATATATGTTTGCACGTTTAAAACCTGACAAAAGAGGTTTACCGCTACACAATCTTAGCGGAGGATCTCAAGCGAAGATACGGAGGGCAGGAGGGGGATCATAGGCAAGAGTAAAACCGAAAATAAAATATTGTAAGTGGGGATAGCTGTCAGACACACAATTAAATGCCCAGAAAGAGAACCAAGACAGGGAGAATGAAATTTAAAACTGAGGATGCAGACTGTTGCTCCTTTAGTCCCCTTCTTCTTGTTTGGTTGTCTTGAAAAAGCTGTAACAGGGCTTCAGGCAGGATGGATGGAAGCAAGATGATGAAAAAGGGCAGCAGGGCACATCAGGTGAGCTGGATTTAGAGACTGAGACCTGGTTCGAAGTATAAGTGTAAACAGCTGGGAGGTGTTTGGTGCCATCTTAAGAGTCATAGTCTTTCTCATTCTGTCCAACTAGAAAGTACTGAGATGGTGTGCTAGGATAACTATGCTAGGACTGAATTAACAACCACCACAACAATAATCACATCACCCTGGCAAATCATTACTTTGGCTGCATTGCAAAATTTGGAGAAGGGCAAAATTTGAAGGGAGGTTATGTGTTTCAGTTCACACCTCATTTCAGAAACTCAAATGAGGTAAGTTTGCCTTTAAATGTGAATTCAATCAGATTTCTCCCCCGCTTCCCTACTAACAACCTTGACTTACTACCACATGCGAACACTGTCTACAGCTGTTTATTTCGAAAGAGAAAGCCAAAAACAAGCCTCTTGGGTTCAAAGAAGATTTCTAAGGACAGGTTTCAAAAACATCATGCATCACTAGCAATTAAAAATATAGCGCCAACTAAAAGGTGAGAATGTGTAAGTCAGGGAGCAGTGCCATATTTATCTGAATTTGTGAAATTTTTTTTTTTAAAAAAGAATAATCTGAGAGGTGCAAAAACCCTCTGAAGCCAAGTACGAGCAAGAGTTTTGACAAAATAATAAATTAAGAGAAGATTTAGATTGTCTGACTGCCAAGATATAGCTAGACAGGGAGATAATTCTGCCAATTTTAGGGCTTGGTTGAGCCCAATTAGTTTTTCTTCTCTCAAAAAGTTAAGAGAGTTAAGAGAGTGCTACTAATACATAAATCCTAGTAATTAGTATCTGATTCCCATGCATTCATCATTTTGATTTTATGCTGTTTGGTTTTTTTATACTATCCCCAAGGAAACCTGGCTAGCTGTGAAACCTGTGACCTCTTTAGCAACGTAGCATCACCCTGTCACCGCCATGGATATGAATAGATATTACAATTCACAGAGGAGATGAAGCTACAGTACTATCTGATTCTTGCTAAGACAGTCTTGATATGCCATCTGTCCAATTGCATTACAGACAGTTACCATGAAATGTTTAGGACTGGACCCAGATTACTTACTTTATTTCAGGATTTTGCTGCATTTTTTACTTTATGTATTTTACTTTATTTAGGGCAATCCAAACCCAAGATCTGTCAGGATTGAGTGAGTTTGGAATAGGCAGATCTTGAGAGGGTTATTCTAGTGTAAGTTCTACACTCTGGCCATGAATATGCCAGTGTAACACCTTCAACCTGGCTGAGTCTGACCATGGTGGCTAAGCCGCAGCTCAGCAGAGGAACTTAAGCTGGAGGAATTTATACCATCTTAAGTTACCCAAAGGTGGAGCAAGCAGAGACTTGCATGTATTCCAAGTCAGTCACATGATCTGGCAACCCAGTGGGACTCATGCCAGCTAAACTCTATTTTAAAGACTTGTTTTCTATCTCCAAGGTTCGGGCTGGGTCAGCTGGCAAGTCTCCAGTTCCTGAATCAAGCTTGGAATATGGGTAGGTCACACCAGCTGAACTTAAAATACCAGTTTCCTATGCTTCATATTGCACTGTAATTTGGAAATAACGCCAATTGAACTCAGTGGGATGTTCATTTGCCTAGGCATGCACTGGATTGCAGCATATATTGCCTTCAGGGTGCTGGGCAGCTAAAATAATCCCACCCTGAAAAACATATTCAGCATGTTGATATACTCTTAGAAAGCATTAGTTGTCAAAGTCATCTGTAGAAGTCATGGTCCTTTTGTTCAGCCAACTTCTGTGAAGATTTTTCCCTACCAAAACTTGAGTGAAGAAACAAAGCAAAGAAATCCTCAGAAAGGATTTGTTTTCTGAATATAATATAATATAATATAATATAATATAATAATATTTCTACCCTGTCCATCTGGCTGGGTTTCCCCAGCCACTCTGGGCAGTTTTCAACAGAACATTAAAAACAGAATAAAACTTAAAACATTAAAAACTTCCCTAAACAGGGCTGCCTTCAGATGTCTTCTAAAAGTTGGATAGTTGTTTATTTTCTTAACATCTGATGGGAGGGCGTTCCACAGGGCGGGCGCCACCACTGAGAAGGCCCTCTGACTGGTTCCCTGTAACCTCACTTCTCGCTATGAGGGAACCACCAGAAGGCCCTTGGAGCTGGACCTCAGTGTCCTGACTGAACGATGTGGGTATACTGGGCCAAGGCCATTTAGGGCTTTAAAGGTCAGCACCAACACTTTGACTTGTGCCTGGAAATGTCCTGGGAGCCAAAATAGGTCTTTCAGGAACGGTGTTATATGGTCTCGGCGGCCACTCCCAGTCACCAGTCTAGCTGCCGCATTCTGGATTAATTACAGTTTCCGGGTCACCTTCAAAGGTAGCCCCACGTAGAGCGCATTGCAGTAGTCCAAGCGGGAGATAACCAGAGCATGCACCACTCTGGTGAGACAGTCCGCAGGCAGGTAGGGTCTCAGCCAGTGTACCAGGTGGAGTTGGTAGACAGCTGCCCTGGACACAGAATTGACCTGCGCCTCCATGGGCAGCTGAGAGTCCAAAATGACTCCGACTGCACACCTGCTCCTTCAGGGGCACAGTTGTCCCATTCAGGACCAGGGAGTCCCCCACCCCATCCCCACAAAACAAAATAATTGAGAGTCTCTTAGGAAATCACAACACATCTAAAACAGCATTATCTCGCAAGTAAGCAGACAAATGCTGAAATCTGTATGCATAATGACATATTTAGAATTATATCTCTTGTAACCCTGGCAATTTTTGCATTGCATGTCTGTGCTTCGGGAAAGCTGTAGTGACCAACGCCAGCTAGCTTCTTCTTTCAACATTAAGGATGCCAGTTGTGAATTAAGAACTCTCGATGTAGTGGCAAAGATGTTCTTGTAATACGGTGAACAATTATAGCACCTCAGAACAAGATAACACTACACAGCAGGTGGTCTGTTTAATGGTGCCTCTTGAGGTCCTCAGGGGAAGTTGCAAGATAGAAAGAGCATTTTGATATGATTTGGAAACATACCCACAATTTTTCTTCTTCTTTGGCCTCTATTTTTATTGATGACATAAGTGAGGAGATGCAACTTGTTATAAAATATTCTTACTATAGAATCTGTTTGTCAAGAAGATCTCTGAGAGAGATCAAGAGATTGTACACAAACTCCTAAGGTATGCATTCTTCTAGAACGTTCCCAGAGAAAGCTGAAAACATTTCATCTGAATTTAAGTACAAGACGCGAGTGTGAGACTCAGAAGCTCCTCAGGGCTTTGCTGTTGGGCCAAGTTTATTTCCATTTAGGTGTGTAAAGATGCTCAGAATAATTACAGAACACAAACCAGGAGAGAGTTTAGTAGCTAAGCCTTTAAAAACAGTGGAACTGCCCCCTGGGTGGGCATTGGGATTATGTAGTGGGGCACAAGGAGGCAAGCGGGCAGTGGAGGTGCCAATGACTATCAGACTCCAAAAAGCTGGTATCACTAGAACAAGTTCATCAGCTTTGTTGAATTAATTAAACTAAATAGTTTTACTTGGATTTTGAATAAATGTGCAATTAATTGTTCTTGTTTTGTAATTTACTGTGTTATTGCGGGCCCAGTCGCATAGCTGCCCACTCCCAGGTCAGTGTCTACGTGTGATATATGATTAATAACTAAGGTAAAGAATCTGGATTAAAAATGACCACAACTTTATTGATTACAGATGTTGGTGGAATTTTGGTTCAGGCATTCCATTCCAGCCTCTTGCTGGAAGGCCGGAAGCACCGCAGGGTCGTGCCAGGATTATGGCCTCCCCAAGACACTCATCTACTGAGTTGGCCACCCTAAGACCGCAGAGTGCGAGAGGAAGGGGTAAGCATCCATTATCTTCCTTAGTGGGTTGGGCAAAGAACTATTCTAAACAATGCTTTCTATAGGACAGGGGAAATCAATTTATGGAACCACCCAGAAAAGTTTGGGAACCACTGCTTTAAAACTTGACTGATAAAAGGACACACCCAAGACAAACAGTGTAGCTTTATCTGCAATACTGTTGGGCTTTTGATACTTTCTAGAAACCACGTGGTCCAAGCCTCACAAGTTCAAGACCATTTAAATTACACAAACTCTTGAGATGGCTTTTTGATATCTGGTAAGAAAAAGGCTTCTTTTCAATGGAACCCATATATATATATATATATATATATATATATATATGGGTTCCATTGAAAAGAAGCCTTTTTCTTACCAGATATCAAAATGCCATTTTTGTGTCTGCATCTTTACTTTTATGAAGCTGTTCTGCTGTTTTTATGTTGTGTTTTTGTATACCGCTTATAGATTTTAAAATACTAAGTTGTTTAGGAATACTTAAAGACAAAACCCAATAGCTCCAAGAGAAGCATGAAAGTAGAGCAGTGCAACATAGCCAAGCTATGAATCGATTTAGTCTGTGAAAATACCACATTAATCTGCTTTGTCTTTGATTTGCTTACCTGCTTGGATGTTATTCAGGGCCTGACATTAATTAAAAGCTATGAAAAGATCCCTGACAAATAGCCACAGAAAACACAACATCTGTCAGAGTTAGTAGGTACTTTTAACATGCCTGTGTTCACTTTAGGACTGCTACCTTTTAAGTGTCAACAAGGCATGTGCATCTGGTCATGTTGGGTGATTAAATATGGAGGGGGAATCTCTCTCCCTAGCAACATTATAGCTAAGTGCCATGAGGTTGATGGAGAATTACACAGTATCTACATTGCCTGATAGAGTGAATTAATCAATATGTCCTCTATCAAAATGGTGAACACATCATCTTTGCTTTGTTAATGCTGTAAAAATTACTGTTGTGTGCTGGGATTTTATTTCTTATGAAAAAAAAGTCATGGCAGCCACACCTATGGAGGAAATTTCAAGTTGCTCTGGGCAGAGCTCTTGAAAAATGAACAACCTGCATGGGCTATTTCATTTATTTGGACATTTAAATCCTGGTTGTTGTTTTGCTGCATGCAGGGAGGTCCCCACCCCTGAAAAAAATAAAAAGAATTGCTTCTCTATATCCCCAAAATTGTGGAGGGTTGTTAATTAATTTCAACAATAGTATGGTCAGTAAAATGTTAGTTGAATACCACCCTACGAATAGTGATGAAATAGAAACTGCAATTTTCCCCGCAAAAGCCATTTAGAAAGACGCATACAAACCAGGTTGCACAATGTTCTTTAATTCTGATTTATTAACCTTGTACAGAAATCTGAACATAAGGATTATTTAATAAGCACGATCGAAATTTTGTATTTTTAAGTTGATGGCAGAGAGTATAAAGAAATGAAGAGATCCATTGTTAGCTACTTTAAATATCAAACAGCATGTGGCTTTCTTTGGGATACAGCAGCTAGTGCATGAACACCCTAACTGAAAATGAGGAATAAGTTGTAACTGACTAGGCTTGGGCAATATATTGCCTAGAACCGGCATGCTAGCTTCACTCAGTGGTATCACTGGTGAAACCCCCACCGCTCTTGAGTCCCCCTGCCTCCAGCACCCAGAGGGAAAAACAAACTGCAGGCAGAGAGGGACGCAGGAGTGGAGGCGGTTTCACCAGAGATACACCCCGAGTGAGACCGGCCTTGCACTCTGCCCTCCAAGTGCTGCAGATGAAGAAACAAGCTGCATTGGCGAGTGCACTGCTGCCCTTGCCTTAGCCAAGCAGTTTTACGGATCCCCGACCCGCCGCCAGCTTGCATGACCTAGCGGTAGGGTGGGGGCTCTGCTAAAGTGCCCCCTCCCCAGCAGAGAGAGCCCCAGTTGTGCTCCTGCTTGCTTGTTGGGGTGGGATTGTGGCTGCTCAGCGGGCTCCAGTGTGGTGTAGTGGTTAAGAGCTGGTGAACCGGGTTCACATCCCCGCTCCTCCACACGCAGGCTGCTGGGTGATCTTGGGCCAGTCACACTTCTCTGAAGTCTCTCAACCCTACTCACCTCACAGAGTGTTTGTTGTGGGGGAGGAAGGGAAAGGAGAATGTTAGCCGCTTTGAGACTCTTTAGGGTAGTGATAAAGTGGGATATCAAATTCAAACTCTTCTCCAGGCAGGTGTAGCTTTGCCTAGTTGCATCTTTTCCTCCTGGGTAGAACAACCACCGCAGGAGGAAAGAGGCAATGCTCCTGTATGGAGCCTGACAGGCTCTGTGCACTTGGCTACTGCTCCTGGTCTGTCTTTGGGGAGTGGGGGGGGGGCAAGGAAGCTTGCTCAGTTGGTGGCAGAAGCCATTTTGCTCCCCAGCTCAGTGGGTCCAGCTGTATTAGCCCAGGAGCCGCTGGGGTGAAAGCTGTGGCAGTTTCACCCCAAGGCAATACAGATTCTTTCAACATCGCGGTTTATTGCCAAACCGTGATGCGTCGGCTGGTGATACGCCACAATGTTGAAAACCCAACATCGCCCAGCCCCTGTTACTAACATGCTAATTTAGAATAGTGGGAAATCTCTGACTCTCCCTCCCTTACTGTAGTTCTACTGTAAACAAACACACAGCCAATTTAGGTTGAAAACTCTGAGGTAAATAGTTGTCAGCATATTACCGCCATATGTCGCAAAGACACGGGTTCTATTTCTGAGAAGCAAATACTCAAAAATAAAACACATGCCTTTGCAACATATGGCGGTAATATGCTGACAACTATTTACCTCAGAGTTTTCAACCTAAATTGGTTGTGTGTTTGTTTGCAGTGAAATACACGGCTAATAAACATTTCTCATGTAATTAAAAAGTTATTCACTTCCTGGCATGATGCTTACTTACCGCACAGTTGCAAAACGTGAGTGTAACTTCATTTATATGCATTTCCCAAGCCATACTGCACAAGAGATATAAAATTGCTATACTGTGCCTATAACTTTTCACTCACAAACTCTGCCCATGTGGAATGGATGCCACAAGCTTCCACTCTGGCCTGCGTCCCATGGGTGACTTCGTCCTGGATGCACAAGAACCCTCCTGGCTGTTCCCAAAAACATGAGGGCCTCCTGCACTTCACATAACTTTGGGCTGCTCCTCTGCCCCAGGGCACTAGAGCACTATATATCATCCTCTTTTGGGGAGACATGATGTGTGCCTGGAATGGGCACCTCGGTGTTAGTGAGGTACAGGGATTATCTGGGCCCCATTCTGTATATTCAGCACAGAGGCTGTATTGGTCTGGGGTGAGGAGAAGATGGCCCAGCAGAAACCTGTGGGCTTCCCATCATCCATGCATGAAATGGACACCTGTAGGGCTGGAAAACATTCACGTATGTGACATTTTCACTTAGCGTATCTGCCCAACTGCTCTGCGTCGCACAGGTTGTTCCTGCTAAAACTGGCACCACTCTCTTTTGTTTGGCAAGAGTTGCAGAGAGCCTCTCTATATGGGCGAAAAAAGGAATTGCCGCCTTGCACTGCAAGAATAATCTCATCTTCCAAAGAGTGCACGGATGCAACAGAAAGACGCCATAAATCAGATTCTTGAGCTAATGCTTGCATTTGAAATAATATAGCTAATAGACATGCTCTGGAGATTCATTAACAGAAACAAAGAAATCATGCAAGCTACTGAAAAAAGCACTGAATGGTGAAGAGTGCATTGTATTTGCAAATTTAGTTTTTAATGCCTAGTCAAAAGCAGAATTTAGGGAGAATTAAGGTAATACAGTGCCATATGCTGCAGCCGTTGAAACTGATTAATAGTTCAGAAATGCCCATTTAAACCTCTTTTTACATCCTCCTGTAAAACACACACACATTGAATCTGCATTGCTTTGTTTGTGTGTTTTGCAGTTAATTACATCTTCTAAAAAACAGTTTTAAAAGGAAATGAAATGTGTAATTACCAAATGTTTCCCTGGTAACAAAGTTGGTTTGCGTGTCGGGGTTTAGCTGATTTGGTGGGAGCGGGGAGAGACCCCTCTCCTAATTTTGTGGGGGGTTATGAGGAAGAAATCACCAAAGCCACCATAGCGTGCAAGAATTTGCAGAAAGAAAAAGTAAAGTTCTGCTTCTGGGGGGTGGGGGTGGGAAAGACAAGGATAGCTAACATTTGATAAACTAGCCACTGCTGGTCTGAAGGCTAAATAAAAAATAAAAAAATTAAATTGGAAAATGCAGCTGACATTATAGCAGTCTCCCATCATTAGGTGTCCCCCCGCAATTCTTTTTTAACATAGTTGTTGTTGCTGGTACTAATTAGATAGCAAATCAATAGAATCAAGTAAATGTAAGGTTCACTTTAACTGCTGGTCTGATCACCTCAGCACACTGGGTTCACAGCTAAGGGCAGGCCTCTCTTTGGTTCATAAGGTGTTGTCCTGGAAACCATTCGGATGCAGTCAATAATAGGGCAGACACTGAGACACAGAGTGCAGCCTGTACAACTGTCAGTAACAGTGGGCAGGTGGGTTTCTGGATCAAATTGTATAGCCTGCAAGCAGAAATAAACAGCACTGATGTCACTCACAGAAAAGGTCAAAAACAACCCCATTTTTAGCATCCACATTTCCTGTAGTTGAGGTGCTTGGAGACATCTTTGTCTGGTTCTGCACTGCAGCTATAGTAACAGTTTCAACCATTAAGAAAATGCATTTTGAAAAATTATGAACACAGTAGCCCTGCTAGAAATCAACACACACACCATTTTTAGTTAAAAACTGAGTCGAGCCTTCGAGCCTCAGGACACGTCGTGTCCATGATATTTAAGTTCCATGAAGATATTTTTGTTTTCTGTGAAATCAATCTTTCAGAGCACAATGATTTACTGGTGTTATTATTGCAGAAAGCTAAACAGCTCAGTTCTGCGTGGCCTCTGCAGAAATATTTCCACAAATGTTAATATTAATAACAGTGGTACTATAGTAATAATAATAAGCTACATAAAGTCATTGAAAACAGCAGCAACTCTTGGTTTTGCCAGAAGGTGTACATAAATTCATCAGTGAGCTGCAGCCAATGAATTTTCCTTGAATGATACACATCTTTTAAAAACGCATTTTGGAACGCTTGGAAAAATCTTCAGTGTGTATCTGAAATGCCCCATTTCCTTATTCTGCAGAGCCTGAGAGACAGCACCCTTCAGAGAATAAACTCTGAAAGCGGCTTACTGATTTACACTAGGGGTGGATCTACACACAGGGAAAAAAACACACTATAAATAAGTCAGAAATTAAATCCTTTTAAGAAAAAAGATGTTATGTAAAATTGCATAGAAAAGTTTTCTGCTCTACTGCACCATCAGGCATTGCATGTTTATTTAAAATGCTGTGGGGTTTTTTTTACTAACGTTGTCAATGTGTGTTGGCTCCATTTCTGAAGAACAGGCTAGACACTTGCCACACCTCATGTGTGACTGCTTTGATTTTCCTTGGGAGGATCTTGGGTGGAGGCCACCTTCTCTAGTGGTCCATTTTCTTTGTTTGTTCCAGATAAAAGAGCTTTTGCCTGACTGGGATGTGTCCTCAAATTGTGTAATGCCTCCATTACTGAGGTAAGAGTCACGCCTGTTGCTCTGCACACCTAGGCTCATGGCTCCATCTCCCCAGGCAACGCTGCCCCAGGATTAGGGAGCATGGACCTCTGTCCCTAATGCAAAGACTTCTACTCCCCATATGGCTGAGCTTCCTGGCAGCTTGGCAAACCACACACAACACAGTGGACTTCTCAAAGGGCTGGGCACTCCTTGCATTGTTTGCAAACACATTAGAAATCTGATCCACACACCTGAATCAAAGGAGAGGCAGCAGCTACTATGATGCAAAATTGAATACTTAAAAGAGACCAGAGAGGCTACAGGTTTTGGCAAGCAGACCTAGCACAGCGCTGTTCATCAGGGAATCACCATCAGGGCTTCCCAACTAGCAGCGCCAGATCAATTATTATAGTGCAAGGACTGTTGGTCAGGGTTAGTGCGACTTTTTCAGTCGGCGACTGCAACACTCTGCTTAGAAATTAACCACAGCCCAGGCACAACCAAATGCTACCTACTGCATGCACTAATATGCTTTATTTATAGCACCTTGCATTACTTTGCCCCCTTTGAAATGCATGGGTTAATCACATTCTTTTTCTTGTTGCCACTGCTTCATTTCAGTGCAAGTTCCTTTGGCACAAAGAGGCCACTATTCCATTGTTAAAAACAAAACACCAGAAACATTATTGCTGCTGCAAGTGAACTAAATTATTTTGCACTGTCACTGTAACATATTATAGTACATTTTTATTAGACTATGATGTTCTTTGATAACAGCGCTCTGTAAGACAAACTCAGCACTGGTGGCTCTCTTATCTTCCGTTTCCATAGTTTTCAACTATGTGAAGCTGGGTTTTAAACTTCATGTTTACTTGCATTAACCCTTTTCTGGGGGAAAAATATCTCTGCGGACCCAGACAGGCTGTTCTGCTCCAGGCCCTGATTTTGCAGCAACCTCAGATATATATATATATATATAATGAACTTTACAAATGGTTTGCTTGCTGCTTGCAGCTACTGCGGAGAACATGTGCTTTGCCAGCTCACCTTAAGCAGACATACAAATCTGATCTGACCGGTGGAGCTGAGGGGGAAGCAATGTACCAGCAAAGACTGCAAGTCGGCAGTGAAGGCAGGGGCTGGCTGAGAGGGGTAAACGTTGGGAAAAGATACACCAAAAAAATAAAAATAAACGTATCACTGCTTCCGGCAGGCAGACTCTGTGGGGGAGGTCATTTACAGGATTATCTAGCTAGAGCAAGGGTTGCCAAACATTTTGGGCCTATGGGCACATTTGGGATTTGAAGAGAGTGCCGCAGGCACAGCATCTCTGCTCACTTCTCTCCCTGCGCTCCTGGGTCATGCTCTCGGTGTTGAGCAGGTACAGAGAAAGTGCGTAAACATACACACATGCACCTGCAGAGTTTCTCTGCTTTTCCATGAGGTCTGGGTAAAAAGCCAGATCTGGCAGAATTAAAACAACTGTATGATTTCCTCGCAAAGTCAGCCTCAAATTAAAGCATACAGTGGTGGACTGCAGAGTAAAAACCATTGAGACAGCACAAAGCTCCTGTTCTCCAGTCCAGTGCTAGCTCCGCATGTTGCGCACAACTAGTAGTTGCAGATATGAAAGTCCATCTCTATCGAAAGATGCAGAAGGCCAGTATGCACACTGCAATGTGGACACATAATTGTAGGAGTTGTATATGTTCATATCCTCACTGGATCAAGATGCTGGTGTGAATGAGGGCTCACTACCACCACACTGCCTTGTCTTCCCAGCAACAACTTACTTCCTTAGTTTCAAGATATTTGCTATTTAATCTATACTATGTGCCTTACCGAAGCTGAAGACTTCCTTGCTCTGATATAGATACCGAGGCTGTCACTGAATCAGCTGAAACCTATTGGAGTTTTACATAATTTGTTTAGACTCTGGCGTGTACACTGTCAAAAGGGACGCATGGCCCCATTGCAAGCACAATTCTCATAACCCCAGTGTGGGTCTTCCGCAGTTTTCTGCAGCCTGCAATATTGGGAGGAAAATGGCAGCTCCACTCTGGATGCTGTGCAGCAGGAAAATAAACGGGGAGAGCTGAAGGCATGTGCTCTGTGCATCCCAACTCTCTACGAAACCCGCTTTATTGACAACCCCTGAAAATGGATCGGACACGGTTCATGCAGTCTATACCTGAGAGTGCACCAGTGTTAATTTCCAGTATCTTGTAAATCTCCTTTTCCCACATGCCCATCAACAGACAGTAGATCCCTTCTGCCTCAGCAGCGAAAAAGATAACTCACAGTGCCCTTTTGCTAATTACAGCTGTACTCTTACCTGGTAGCCAGAATCATTACAGGTCATGTAGCATTTGCCACAGTTGATACACATTTCCTCATCAATCAGAGCCAGAACTTGCTCCGTATTACTGAGCTCTCCATATGTTCCAATATACCGCAGTGCTTTTCCAATTACATCCTAGGTTGGGGAGGTGGGAGGTGGGGAGGGGGAGGAAGAGAAGAAAAGCATTATTGAAACACTTTGGAGATATCCAAGGTTGTTTTATGGCCAAAGCAAAGCACTTGACAGCATGTTTCTGAAGGATGTTGTTTTGCAGGCACTACGGCAAAGCTGGGAATGATGGGACGAGTCAAAAGCACTTCATGCTTGCTACACTGCAAAATGTGGATAACAGGTATTGATGGATAAGCAGCTCAAGCATTGGCAGAGCTAAAAATAGCCAGGCCACACAAGGACCCTGCCTTTCAGATCTGCATGCATCAGAGGTAGCATTTAATTAAATCATCCTCAGTGACCATTGTTTAGCGCAACAGGAAGCAAGGGGAGAAGTGACATGACACGCACAGCCTGCCTATAGCATCCATGGCTGCTGTTCATTAGCACACCTCGGAGTACTCATTACGAGAGAAGAAAAGGAGGCCATTAAACAACAGGGAACAAAGGACAGCGCCATTGGAAAGAACATGCAAATGGCCTGGCGACCCAAACACACGTTATTGCAGTCATCATTAGTTTTCAGTCAATTGAGCCGATCGTGCCGTGCTGTAGTTTCGTTACCCAAATCTTCTTTGGATGAAATTTTGCCAGGGGAGATTTACAAAGATGGCGTGCTAGCCCTCTCTGTAAGGGTCACACAACTTTGCAATGGGACAGGGGCAGCCAACGTGCTGCCTACGGGATGTCATTGGACTCCGACTCCCAACAAATGCCAGCCAGCATGGCCAATGGGCAGAGATGATGGGAGTTACAGTCGTGCAACATCTGAAGGCACCAGGATGGCTAGTCCTGTAATAGAGGTTCAGGTGGCCTCTTGCAAGCTTGCAAAAGTGGGATCTGTTTGTTGATTTAATTTCACAACATTTATATACCTCTAATAAAACCTCTAAGCGGTCAACAAAACAAAATGAGTAGCACAACGTAGGAGAAGCAATAGGGCAGAGCCAAACATAGGAGCAGCGTGGCTTCAAAGGCTGGCAGCTCCTCCTCCTCCTGCTGCTGCCACTGCCCAGGAGCTGCTTCCCCTTCCGATGCAGAGTGTTACTGAATATGAATAATGTAGGAATTAAAGTCTAGTTGCCATTTGCAGAGTATGCAGAAGACATCAGTTAGTTCTCTTTCCCCCTTCTATAAAAACTATGCAAGACACTCCCTGTTTAAAGTTTTTAAAATATACAACTTTTACTTAGTGTACTTGCACTTGCAGATTAAAATCTACAATGCAGGTGGATGTTTCTTAAATTGATAAGAGTTTCCTACATTAATTAAACTGTTACAGACTAACTAACTCTGAGGCAGACAGCAACACAACACAACACAAGTGCTGCTCTAACTGTTAAAACTGTACAACTAACTGCCATAACTGTACCAACCGCCATAACTACCTCGGAGTGCATGACATCACAGAGTTCTACAGCTCTTGCAATTAAACTCCTTACATATGCATTTTGGATGCTAGCACCCCACAAGTAATACCGAAGGAGCACAACAGGCAACCAATACTGTTAAGATAAGAAAAAATGGCTACAAATGCAGAACACCATCACTAAGTGCTTGTCGGTTTCCAGTGGGATTTATTCCCCACCCACTGTGGGAACATCAATTCAGCATGCTGCATCCTGAACTGTTTTTGTGAGTTCCTTTTTTAAAAAAGTGCTTTGCTAGAACACACAAAAGAAGAAAAAGGCAAATTGCTCCGCTGAGTGTGAACAGTCAAAACAGATCTATTATGGAAATAAGAGTTGAGCTGGGTGCAAGTTTGGCAAAGTTGGACTGGATGCGGATCCTGGGTGCAGGATCTTTGGCAAAGTGCCTCCCATCTAGGATAAGAAAGAAAACTCTGATCCTAAACCTCCACTGTCTTGTGGGACATCTTTGGGAGAAGAAAAGGCTAAGGAGTAAACCCTATACAAATCCAGAGTGAGGTCCTAAGATGGTTGGATGGCGTCTTGTATGCCTCCTTCCAGCAACTCCTGCAGGCAGGCTGGTGCCAAACACATTGCCCTGCTTCCACTGGACCACATCGATGAGGCCAAGAGGGAGGTCACTTTGGTGCCGCTAACACAGAAGTTTGACTTTACCCCCAGAGGGATACTCCACTGTCTCTCGAGACAGACAGATGTCAACAAGCACTGCTCTCTACACTGGACCCCACCAATTTTCATTGTCCATTATGTTTCAGAGCAATGCTACATTGGGAGCGCTGGAGGAAACTTAAATGGCAGTTCCCAGACGCAACTATTCAATTAAAATAAAATAAAATAAAATAAATGTTTAAATGTTGTTTTTTTTTTGGGGGGGGGTGCTGGTTGGTGTTACCACACTAGACAGAGCCCTGGCAGCTGTCTGAAGATGCCATGTGATGATGTTGGCCTGGCAGCATGGGCAATCGAGTTGTGCCTCGCATTTTTCGTCACGTGATCTGAAATCAATGCAGATTATCCTGGCAGAGAAATGCAATGAACAGGAAGCACAGATCACCTAAGCTGCTTGTTTCCTTCACGTATCATCGTGACCGTAACATTGCTTGGTCACAGATCTCTGGATTGTGGCTTATGTGAAGAACAAACTCTATTTTGTCTGAAATTTCCATTTTTGTTTTATACAGAAGAACCCAGCATCTACTGAACCAGGAATCTGAGCGTTGCAAAAAATAAGTAAGCCCCTTTCTATTTGTTCCGCAAACAAAACTACTTATAGATCAACAAATACACTTTAGTAGATTGATGGACCTAGCATTTTGTTTTTATTGCTCTCTAGTCTGTTCTAATGACTCAGTAAGGAGATAGGCATGCTTAAATCTAATGAAAATCTATGACACTTAATATGTGCTTAACAGAGCAATCCTGTATTGGGAAAGGAGAAGTCCAGTGGCTCAGATATTGCCACTTCCTAAGCTCTGCTGTTTCATTGCGGCCGTTTCTTTTAGCCTTGTTTTCTTTTCTCTTTACCAACAGGAGATAATTTCTTTGCCAGATCCAGAACTGGTGCAGTTTATAGCTATGTGTGTGTGTGTAGGGGGTGTCTAGTAAATAAGGGGGCTTAGGATCTTACAGATACGTGGCTGCCCCGACACCCAAATCACATAACCTCTACTGTTGATGGACATTACACCTGTGATGCTTTCTGCAGGTGTACCAGCAGAATTAAGTACCACCCCAGTGGCAAACCAGCATTCAGATGCCCTGCTAGGCTGTCCTTTGGACTGCTCCATAAACCTTGCTGATTTCATTAGGGGTACTGCACTTAAGTAGGGTGTTGGAGGAATCCACTGAAAATGATCAGGTGGAATTCCTTCTATCAGCCCATTTGACATGCATCATGTCACAGAATCTTGTTGTGCATGCTTGTCACCTTGGTTTCCTACAAAAAAATTCATCTTTTAAACATGCACACATTATACATCAATTGTTTGGCAATATATGGCCATTTACAGGCGCCTCCTTGCTTTTCCTGAAGTGATGCTTGTTGACTTTGTGCAAGTTGTTTGTTGCTAGAGGTATGCACCAATTTGCAATCCTAACCCTGTCTACTCAGAAGTAAGACCCGCTGAACTAAATATAGCTTACTCCCAGATATGTGGGTTTAGAATTGCATCTTCAATCCATTTCCTATTGTGAATGCTATTCCTTTTTTGTTATCTGTAGACTTTATCTGTACGCCTCAGTTCAAGACCGAGCCTCTTCGGGAGAACTATCTGGATTTGACCATTTATTTTTCTCTGTCCATCGATCCATCCGCTAAATCTGTGTTTTAAGATTGTCCTTGATCCACTGCCAGCAAAATCTTAGGTGCTTTCCTTCCTCCCAACTTGAAGTTTTGTTGACTTATAACTCATTCTTTACTCAGTGTCCTCTGTGCTGTGAATTTATTCACAGCACATTGGCACAAATAAGAATATAAAGCTGTCAAATGTAAAATCATGTTTACAGTGAACATTTTCATAAATTAGCTGGAGCCTTTGTTTCAGCACACACGGACACGACCATTATCCAAACAAAGTACAGATTTATGAAACAAAATGCTGTAATCAAAAAGGACTTGTATAAGGCCTATGTTTGCTCACCCTTTTGGTGGGGTGGGGTGGGGTTGCGGGACAACAGAGGCTCCTCTATGGCCCTGATGAGGGATTCGGGCATCAATGCCCTGTCTGGATAGGTGGTGTAAGCTATATTGTGCCTATGGTGGTCGCCGTATTATGGGACCGGGTAGGCATTTGTTCACCAGGCAAATTGGCTCCAGCCCAGTGGTTTTGCCTACCTCATAGCAATCGTTGTGGTCCCTTCGGGGGTCACCCTATTTGATGTAAGACTTAGGAGACCCCGCCTGGATTGACCTACGTGTCATTTCTGGTGGGTGGGCAGGAAGTATTTTGATTGCCCCATGCAAAGCCAAACCTCTTTCATCTGTATTCAATAATGTTGTGGCCTTTTTCGATCCAAACCAGTCTTAGTGGTCTTTTATTTATCTGGGGGGTGGGGTGGGGACTGGGGAGCTTGATGCCTGGGCCTGCAATTACCATTAATCTGTGCGAAAGAGAAATTGATACAATCCAGGACACAAGCAGCCAAAGTTCAACAGAGAGTTAAGATGGGATGACAAATTTATACTGAACTATGAAATCAAGCTAGTGAAATAGACTGCAGTTCTAACCCCATTTACCTGAGAGTAAGCTTCACTGAATTCAATGGGGCGTACGGCTAAGTAGACATTAGTTAGAATTGCTTTGTGTAGGCCACTGGCCACTGCATTAACTTTATCTTTATAGGTGTCACTAGACAATTTGCTATTTTTGTTGCCAAACACTAACAGATTTGTAAATCTCTGTTGATGACTGTGATATGTGTGTCTATTGAGCATTACAATGTACATGAAAATAATGTACAGCAAATGATGAAATGGAAGAAAGACTTGTGGAAAATAAACTAATTGCAGGACAGAAAATACTAGATGAAAGTGTGAATGACTATCAGAACAGACTGAGGCACACTTGCACATCCCTACACTTAAGGTCCTTTTTGGATGGTGGTCATGGATTACCATGGTATTAGGTTACTCTAATTTTAAAAATTGTGGCAGAATTTGGAGGAGGAGGAAATAAAGGCATGGCTGGGCTAAGAACCTAAGAGATCAGCCTGGGGTGGACATGGTGGGATATGCACCCTTCCCCCTTTCAATCCTCCCCTTTACAGTGGTACCTCGGGTTAAGTACTTAATTCCTTCCGGAGGTCCATTCTTAACCTGAAACTGTTCTTAACCTGAAGCACCACTTTAGCTAATGGGGCCTCCTGCTGCTGCCGCACTGCTGGAGCATGATTTCTGTTCTTATCCTGAAGCAAAGTTCTTAACCCGAGGTACTATTTCTGGGTTAGCGGAGTCTGTAACCTGAAGCGTATGTAACCTGAAGCGTATGTAACCCAAGGTACCACTGTACTACTATTGCATAGTAATTAGCTAAGCCAATTTTGGGAAAGAATGGCACAAATGTAGCTGCCCCCCGTCCCCCATCATTCCGGTTATGCCTCAATCTCGATAGGAGGCAGGTTCTGGGGGTTTTGTGCTGGGGGTTCTTCTTCTTCCATGTATAGTTTCATGAGAACCTCATTAAAATGTGCATCATTTAATTGCAAATGACTTGCATCAGTACCGTTTTGTTAAGTCGAGAACGGGGGTATTACTTGTGTGGCAAAACAAGTTATGCAGCTACAGATAATAAGCGCAGAAGATGCTTTGCAGGTGCAACGCTTTACGGCCTCTGAAACCACCTTAAGAGCTTTCTCCTTGGACTAGCTCCGGCATTCCTGGAACAAAATCATCTACCCATCAAGATTAATTTGGTGAGTTCTCTCCCTGCCTCCCAATGTGAAGCAGAGATTTGCTCCCGAAGAGAGAGATGCTTTAAAATGGCACTGTGGGCTTTATCTTGGTTGCCTTTCCTCTAGATCGCATTTGTTCAGTTTACAAGCATAATGATGTTTTTGTTAACTGCCAGCTCCGTATGAGGGCACGCCAGTTCTTCTGATAGTCAAGCTGTGTTCTTTCTGACTGGTGCATTATCTCCAGTAATGAGGATTGCACCGGCCAAATCCTGCCCTTAATTAGACCTCTGCTATCCTGTTGCTACCTGATTCTGCCCTTGGTGACACCTGTGCAGCTCATCCTTGTCAGTGGGGCTACCAGGTGTGTGAACAGAACTGGAGCCAGCTGACGATTTGGTTGCTAATGACCTAACTCCACAGTCAAAAAACAATTAGCTGCTGGGAAAACAGAAGCAGGGAGAAAAGGAGGGTTTAAAGTGATTTTTAATTTGACAGTGCTCCGCGGATTCAGTGGGAAACAAATTGGACTCAGAAGAGGGAAACCAGGACTTGTGTCCCAGGATGCTGCGCTGGGCAAGAACCACATATCAGCCCGAGATTGAGAGTAAGGGTAACGGCAAGGCTCACACCCACCATTCCTTGTGGTATAACTTAACTGGGTCCTGAAGTCCTGCGATTCTGCATTATGGCTCTGCTCAATATCGTTGCCTGTCATTTGCAAGTCAGCCCCTCCACAGGGTGCCACTGTGAGCCTCCATTTTCTCCCAGCAATGATGTAGCATCATTAAAAGTGAGGCATTGTGCAAGGGGGGGGGGACAGCCACTTGGGGAGCGATCCTATGCACAAGAATCTGGCATAAAGCAAGCTGATCTAAGTTACGCTGGCGTAAAGTTAACACCAGATCCAAACCCTGTTCAGCAGCTCGGTTGCCGCTACTGCTACTGCTCTGCCTATGCCTTTTAAATAGTGTGACTTAACTGAACAAGCTTAGGATCCAGCCCAAGTCTTCCCAATCTGGTCCTGGCCCCAGCCACACTGGAATGACTCTTTTAGAGGGGCTTACACCAGCCTCAGCTCCGTCAGCTTGGGCTGAGCTGGCAGAATGAGCAAGTTATGATGGCGTATCTTCAGCTGAGCTAGGGTTGGGGAGCCAGGAGTCAGTTGGCTGAGCTAGAGATCCACTGCATTCTCAGCTGCTCATCCTGGCTGATCACACCATAGGATTGCTCCCCCTCCATTTGCTGAGAGCAGAATGCAGTGGCGAGACTCCTTACGGGGTCCTCACCGTGGGATCACATTCACCCAGTGCTATACCAGCTGCACTGGCTCCCGGTGGAGTAAAGGATCAGGTTTAAGGTGCTGGTTTTAACCTTTAAAGCCCTATACAGCCTAGGACCCTCGTACCTACGGGACCACCTCTCCTGGTATGCACTACGGAGGACCTTACGGTCTTCAAACAAAAACATCTTGGAGGTCCCGGGCCACAGAGAGGTTAGGCTGGCCTCAACCAGAGCCAGGGTTTTTTCGGCTGTGGCCCTGATCTGGTGGAATGCTCTGTCACAAGAGACTAGGGTCCTGCAGGAGCTGACATCTTTCCGCAGGGCCTGCAAGACAGAGCTGTTCCAGCAGGCCTTTGGCCAAGGCACAGTTTGACCCCCTCCTTTGGTAATCCTCACAGAACTCTAGTCCAATGGTTGCCATTAATTTGATTTTGAATTGATTTTAAAATGAATTGATTTTAGAATGCTGTGTTACTTTTATTGTTGTTAGCCGCTCTGAGCCTGGCTTTGGCTGGGGAGGGTGGGATATAAATAAAAATTTATTATTATTAATTATTATTATTACTGCTTGTGGTGACAGTGAAGCCACAGCTGCTTCTTCTTTTTTTTAGAAAAAAGACTACTTGTCTAGAAAGCACCCCTGAAATTTTTCCTCATTCTCGCCATTGCCCCCAAACACACCCCACTTTTGCAGTCTGTGAATGAGGATGCAAAATTTCCAGCTTAGTTCTAAACTGTGCTGTAAACAAGGCTACACAGTTGACAGTTTACCAACAACTGAAGCGGGACTATGTGAAGGCAAATGCAACAGGGGGTGAAAAACTGTAGGGAAGAAGGTGTACTATTTAATAAAAAATATTAACATTTTAAATTGATTGCTACAAGAACAACCTCCATCGTGGTGATGCTGTTTACCAGCGAGGTTATTGTCTTGTTTTGCGATATTGTAAAATACAGCGAACCCAAGAGACCAGGGCATAAATTAAGAGGAATTCTTTTATCCAAGGCTCCAACACAATGCTTGTATTATGTCTCCCAGAAGACATACTCAAGGGGAGCACACATGTGCCTGAAAAGTCGCATTGTTCATTTTAAAATGAAAAGAGCTATTTTGGTGTACAGCACAATATCTGGGAAAATGAAAGATTTGCAGATTAGATATGTCAAGCAGTTATTAATCAACAGCAATGGAGAAATGCGGGGGGGGGGAGGGGAGGGAGGAAAATTAGACAAAAACAGAGGGGAGGGAATAAATGTCTGATGGGAGGGAAGATGGATGGGAGCTAAGTTGCCAAAATGGAGGAAAAGGGGGTGTATTTCTACTTGGTGGAAAGGCCAAGGAATTTCAGTCATCTGAGAGAACATGGAGATGCGGAAAAGCTTCAGTGATAAAGTTGTAAGAAAATAGCCATAACAAAGTGGTTACATTAGATCCTACCAATCATATTCGATTAAGTCATTTATATGCACGTGCGGTCCTGTTCATTGCACTAGTCTTCAGTTGGTGTAGATTTAATGAGTCCAGGATATAATTAGGAAAAGGAAATTAAAAACAGAAGGAATCTAATAAGCTATTCCAACGGTGTTTGGGGGAAACTTGGAGCTCAGGGTTAGCACTACCATTAGGCAGAATGAGCTGCGATCCATTCTACAGCATTGTTGTGGCGCCGTCAGCAGGGGCACTACCCTTTAACCACACTACCCTAAAACCGCCTCTGCTAGACTTGTAAAGGCCACATCATACTGTGCTCAAGAAGATGAAGAAAGTCAGGTCAAAGACTTTAACGAACAAACAGGATAATCTTCGCAGAGAAGCCAGTAGTGGAAAGGAGCTATGAGGTAAAAACAATCATATTGCAGCTGGAATGGCAATATTATTAAACAGGTAACACTGGCCCTAAAGAGAAGGGGGAAATGAAGTGATGAGAAAAGCTCACAAGATATAGTAAGAAAAAGGGAAAATAAATGAGAAATATGGGGAGGAAAGAGTATTCGGAGGGTATATACAGATAAAAGGAGCTTAAGAAAATAAGAAGCCCCAAGTATCCTCTGGATGTCATGAGGAAATCAGATACTAAGAAAATAATATGACACTCGCTGACGAAGAACACCCCAACGGAGAGAGCTTATTGCTGGCTAAAGTGTTTATTGTACACGGATTGCGAACTGAGAGGAGTTGGGGGAGGCACTTACGGGCTGCTTACGCTCAGCTGGGAATATCATCAATGTTCTGTGTGTTCTAGTGCTAGTTACACAAAGTGTTGCCTAGTAGCAATTTCCTAGTCAGGGAAATGCCTTGAGTGAAAGTGGTGGAGGTGGTGGGGACATAACACGCTAAGCTGACAGGTGATGACAGGGATGAGGAGAAAACAGTGGAGGTTTGGGGCGATCAAGGGCCGGGGCAGTCCCGAACTCAAATCAACCTTGCCCAGGTGCTAAGGAATGGATTTAAACCTGCTAATACATTCCAGTTCTGCAGCCTCTCATTAAAGACTGGGCCATTGTACTGAAGCTAGGACATAGCTGTCAACTTTTTCCTTTTCATGCGAGGAATCCTATTTGGAATAAGGGAATTTCCCTTAAAAAAAGGGAAACATTGACAGCTATGAGCTAGGAATGGGTGAATTAGTCTTTGAGTTTGTGCCAACTTTGCATGTGCTCCTCAGTCCCATGTCTGCATTTATAAGAGACTTTATTTTTTTAAAGCGTGAAAATTCATATTTAAGTATTTTTAAAAGTATTTCCCTTCAGAAAACATCTCTACAGTAAATATATTTTATCTCCGATTGATTGATTGATTGATTGAATGCACTAAGAACTGTACAGTGGTACCTCAGGTTACATACGCTTCAGGTTACAGACTCCACTAACCCAGAAATAGTGCTTCAGGTTAAGAACTTTGCTTCAGGATGACAACAGAAATCGTGCTCTGGTGGCACGGCGGCAGCGGGAGGCCCCATTAGCAAAAGAGCTTCAGGTTAAGTACGGACCTCCGGAACGAATTAAGTACTTAACCCGAGGTACCGCTGTATTGGAATATTCAGGAAGTGCAAAAGGCAGTGGATAACTACTTTCCAGTCTGCAAATTAGCCGGGGAGGTCTCAAACAGGATGCTGTACAGCAGAATTTGAAATTTGAATTTGCAAGAATTCCTAACTGAAGCATGGTATCTTTAAAAAATGCATTTTTCTTTTTGCACTTGGCAATTTCAATTACTAGTCCAGTGAAGTAGGCTGTTGCCAACATATATGATGTCAAAGTGTCTAAGGTCCCACCTGCATTCAAAGCAGTATCACACCACTTCAAACACTCATAGCTTCTCCCAGAGAAGTTTTTTAAGGGTACAGAGAGTTGCTAGGAGACCCCTATTCCCCCTGCAGAGATTCAGTTCTGAGTGGTATTTTTTATTATTTTTTACCTGCTGTTCTAGGGTTCATATGGATTTGTTCTAGGATTTTGTCTTGGTCATTATATGATAGGAATTGCAATATCTGATAATAAGTCATATTGAGGTTCCAAAAAGCAGGATACAAACATTTTATTTTATTAAATATTATTCTTTGCCTATCTTATTTCCCCCTCTTTTCATCATTTCAGGGCCTAGATCAGTATCAGTGCCCTGTTCAGATTGTGGTATATATATTTTATATATTTCTACTACATTCTCTCCTTTCCTACCGAAATGCCTGATATATTTCTGCTCTCTCCACCCCCAAACACTGCCTGCCCTTTCACACCTCTCCAGTATTTGTTCTTGTTTCATCTGCCGTGGCAAAGTTAGCCCTCATTGAAACTGCAGGTGTTCTTCTCTCTGACAATTACATCAATATTTTCCCCGAAAATAAAAAAAAACCCTAGTAAAACCCCTAAGGTGAGAGAAGTCTTTGAAAGCTTCAAGCCTCTTTCAAAACAAACAAACAACGATATTTGCTGGGTGTTTCCATGTACACAGAGAAAAGGCTTGCAGTCGGAACAATATCAGAGTAGAGCTGTTTGAACTATCAATATGATGTAAGTCAAGGGTAAACCAATGTGGTGCCTTCCAGATGATGCGGTTGGACTCCAGCTGCCATCAACCCCTTCTGTCATGCTGTCTGGGGCTTATGGAAGTTGTAGTCTGACAACATCTGGAGGGTACATTCCCTTAATGCAGTGTTTCTCAACCTGTGGGTCCCCAGATGTTGTTGGACTACAACGCCCATCATCCCTGACCACTGGTCATGCTGGCTAGGAATGATGGGAGTTGTAGTCCAACAACATCCGGTTGAGAAACACTGCCAAAATGTAAGCCATGGGAAAGAGAAGGGGTCCAGACATACATGAGGCTATAACACCCACAGTCATTTCTCCCTCATAGGATTAACAACTGCAGAAGCCAGGAGAGTGGACCATTCCCACCAGGTCCTCTGTAGTACAGTGGTGCCTCGCAAGACGAAATTAATTTGTTCCGCAAGTTTTTTCTTCTTGCGAGTTTTTCGTCTTGCGAAGCACGGTTTCCCATAGGAATGCATTGAAAATCAATCAATGCGTTCCTATGGAGACCGTCCGGGGACAGAGGGGAAGCGCCGCGCGCCTTCCCCTCTGTCCCCGGACCTGTTTTAAAGCAAGGGAAGGGGCAGCGGGGAGAATCGCTTCTCTCCGTTGCTGCCCCTTGGTTCAAAAGGGGTCCAGGGACAGAGGGGAAGACGTGCTGCGCTTCCCCGCTATCCCCGCAGCTTGCGGGGCAAGCTTCATTTTGCGAAGCAAGCCCATAGGGAAATGCGTCTTGCGAAGCGGCTAAGAAAACGAAAAACTCCTTCGTCTAGCGAGTTTTTCGTCTTCCGAGGCGTTCGTCTTGCGGGGTACCACTGTATCTCTAGCAGCCTCACCTCCATCATTCACACATGGAGGTACGTCTGCAGAGGAGAACCCTGTTGAATGTGAACCTTGGTCATGCCTTATTCCCCCGCCCCACCTACAACTGTTAATCACATATGGGCAGTGCTCCCCCCCCCAAAAAAAAATATAGGTGCTAGAACTTGCCATGAAGTCACCGGACGACTTGGGGCAGCCCTGAACAGATGCCAGTTTGACAACAACTGTGTTCACTGCCTGCAGAAGGTGCTAAAACTACTGCAAGCTGTCTCCCTAGCTGGTTTGGGGGTCGCCCCTGGTTCTAGGGCAGGCCAAATAAACGTGCCCCAGCCTCCCTCATTCTCTTAGATTCAGGCGGATTGCTAGGGCAACTCAGAAGGGCTGGAAAACTTAAAGCACCACCACCAGTACATGGGAGATGGACTGAAGAAAATGAAATAAGAATTGACCATGCCCCATAGCTTGACCAATCATGGCTAGGAGCAGCCAGGAGCTAGGTGGAGTCATAGATCTAAAAAACAAAAGAACACTTTGGCCAGCTTCCATTTTGACTTAAAATGTTTGTTCTGGGCTTCTAAGAAGTATGTAAAGGCAAGAAGCAGGCAGGGGGAGCACCAGTCCAGAGTACCTGGTGCACTCTGGCTGAAAAATGCATTGCATGTGAGTGAAATATCTGATTGGGGCTTGGGTACCCTCAAAATTGAGAGCATACAGCTTGCAGTTAGCTGTGTTGTTCACAAGTCCCTTCCCATCAATGTATTCAGCATGAAAAAGGCTGGCCCCACTTTTGCCTATGACACTCACCTGTTACTTCAGAATATGGGATGCTTACTAACAGACATGAATCTGGATCCTGTATGTATCACCAAACTACCCCAAGGTGATCTCTCTCATCCCAGAATAATCTGGTCTTTTGTATCATCTTGACAGACGAAAAGCAGAAGGCACATAAGGTAAAACGGTGTACAGTGGTACCTCGGGTTACAAACACTTTGAGTTACAGACTCCACTAACCTGGAAGTAGTACCTTGGGTTAAGAACTTTACCTCAGGCTGAGAACAGAAATTGCGCGCCGGCCATTTAAATCAGGCTGGGAAACCTGTGGCTCTTCAGATATTACTGCACTACAGTTCCCATCATCCCTGACTACTGGACATGCTAGCTGAGGCCAAGGAGAGTTGGACATCTGCAGGTTCCCCTGTCCTTATTTAACACACACATACATACATTCTCTTTTTCTAAAAATAAACGCCCTCACATAAGGCTGGCGTTGCATCTCCTAAAGGCTTGTAGGATTTAGTTTTCTTACGTCACTGTTCCCATGCATATGACAACCACAAACCATCCCAAACTCACACCACTGAACCACGACACTTTGTACAAAAGGCCCACATTCTGTGATGCTACTTACTTTCACAGCTGGGATGGGCTTTTTAGGAACAAGATGTTTTCTCTCAAGCTGGGAAACCAAGGTGCTCTGTTCCATCATGTTCACTTTGGACTCAGCTATTATCTTCTTGCGCTGCTCAAGGTAGGGGCCAAAACTAGGAAGTTTCTAAAAGAAATAGAAAGTATGCCATTACTGTTGTATAGAAAACAGTGGCCGCAGTGAGAGCGAATGACTTCATCCCACATTTGACAGACATGATCAATGATTTGAATGCCGAATCTATCTTTCTTGCCCTTCTCCCATGCTTCGGGAGGCTATCCACCTTCTTCATTTAAAAATTGCCACATTCATATTTATCCAATTAAAACATATATTCATCAATCTATGAAAACTTGTTTAAAAAAGATTTTTTTAAATAGTAAAAATTGTGCTAGGTTGTGTGCGCATTTATATCCTTTTGGTTCTTAGCCAGTTAGCCACAATTCCCCCAAGAAAATTTTTGATAGGCGTTTTAGTGGCATCACTAGTCATGATGCAAAACAAATAAACCAATCAACCATGGATAAAGACTGCAATGTATGGACAACAACGAAAATTGGAAAGTTTGGTAGTGGGATAATCTGTCCCTCAGTTACTGCATTTCTTTGGGGTATGTATCACTAGGGTCCTGCTATATAAAAATACACATCACTCATTAAAATAAATGAAATTCACTCTATGTTTATTATTATGGTGCAGGGAATATTATGCACTAAAGATTCATAGAACTTGGGTGAGAAGCCTCCATTTGCTTAATGCTTTACATCAGTTTCCCCTTACAGCTAATGGATTTGCTAGCTAACTTTATAAAGCATGCTCTGAGATTATTTTGACATGGCGCTTAAAGGGATATTGGATCGGTTACTATAATGGCAGCCAGTTCCAAGCAAACTCTGGAAAGTGCTAATTTTATTCATTTCACTATTTGACCTCATTGAGCTTCTTAATCTTTAGCCTCTGGGCTTCTTTCATATAATGCAGCAAAGGGAAAGAATACTAAGCTCCAAAATACTCCACTTCCAGCCAGAAACCTATAAATGCCGGCTCCAATTTCTAAGCACGCCAGTACCTACAGATAATGACTCTACACCACCAATCCATTAAAGTTCCTTGCAACCCATGAACGTCATTGTGATCTTCCACCTAAGGAGGAGGACCATAACTCACGCCACAGCATCTGCTTTGCATGTAGAAGGCCTCAGGCTCAATCTCTGGTATCTCCAGGTAGAGCTACCAGCAGCTAAGAAAGTGTAGCATAGGCAGGGCAATGTGCTATGCAATACTTCATAGCACATACTTCAGGAGCCCTGAATACCTGAAGAAGCGTCTCCACCCCATTGTTCAGCCCAGACGCTAAGATCCAGCTCCAAAGGCCTTCTGGTGGTTCCCTCACTGCGCGAAGTGAGGTTACAGGGAAGCAGGCAGAGGGCCTTCTTGGTGTCATGCCCACCCTGTGGAACGCCCTCCCGTCAGATGTCAAGGAAATAAACAACTATCTGACTTTTAGAAGACATCTGAATAATGTTTGATGTTTTATTTGCTGGAAGTCATCCAGGGTGGCTGGGGCAACCCAGTCAGATGAGCATAATAATAATAATAATAATAATAATAATAATAATAATAATAAAATAAAAAATATGTGTGCAGGGGGAATAGGTGTGGGCACTGTTCCAGTGTCCCAGAGCAGATTTATAGGGCATGCAAGAAGCATGCATTTAGAGGAAAAGGCAAGGAAATATCATGGCACTAGTGGAACTGTTTAGTTGGTTACTGCCCTCTGTTCACATTACATTCATTTCCATCAAAACCATATGGTGAGATCGCCACATGAAGATCATTTAATCCCACTTTAAAGTGAAAAATTCTTTATGATCAGCCATATATTCCACACCCCATATTGCCCCCATCTGAGAAGTCACCCCAAAGGAAATGTATCTGGGATATCTATCTCTCTGCCAACATCCCTGATCCTATTTGACAGGAGAACTGTTTGTTGAGCTGTATGTTTTGCCCACATAAGGTCTGCATTCTTGAACCTGTGACTTTCTTTGAGGAGGACTATTGTACATCTTTAAGGGTTGGGAAGAGAAATGGGACGAGCTGTATCCTGATGGAGCTGTCCTGTCAGTACTTCATCGGAGCTCTTCTTCGGATTGCAAGAGGAAGGGAAAGAAACACACATTGTCCTTCACTTGAAGCAACAATGTGTCTTGGGGTGGCCTTGAAGATGACCCAGTGCTGGATCCTGATGATGGGGTTTGAATAGAACTGGCAGGCTGACCCTGATATAGACAGTACAGATCAGAATAATTTGTAGGATGGCAAAGTATCCCAGTGTGAAATGTGGCAGAACTCCCTGTCCCTTTGGTTTCAGTGCGGGGCTTTTCTCTTGCCTCCCTTTTTTATCCAAAAGTAAATCTCTGGCACTCAGCTTCCAAAAGCAACCTTGTAACTGATGAAGTGTACAAATCTCCTGCAACGATGTGATTTTTGTTTCAGTATTTCTCCTGGGATTCATCATTGATGAATTTGTTCTCACTGGATAAGCTAAATCCTACTCATTTAAAGATAACAGTATCTACCAGTAGAACTGTTTCTATCTAGATATAAAAAGCATTAGACTGCCAATAGAGAACTGACAACATAATGAATCAACAATGAAACCTTAAGCCAGCAAAGCTTTAAGGTGAATAAGCCTGTTTCGATTATAATTTATTCACAGATCAATCTAAAGCCAATTGAGCATATTATGAACTAGAAAAGAGGCTGCTTTCCTAAGAGAAGCAGGCGCCTGATATCTTCATTTTCAAATTACTGTATCTTTTTTTTTAATGGAAGAAACACTGGCCATGTTTGAGGAAGGTAATATGACCAGTTCATACTAATTCTCTCAGATAATAATGCTAGTAATTCATTACTTAATGATGAATACATGTACCTTATCCTGACTAGATATTTGCAAAACTAATGCACTTGCAGGTATTTAGTAACCTGGCAAAACATTTCCTCTGCTTCCAAGATTACAGGACTTTGGAGTGTCTCACTAGCCCTTTTAGTAATCATGTGATTACGACTACATAAAGGTAAGAGGAGGGCTGTCCTCACTAACCTTGCCATGGTATTTTCCCTGGCTCTGCCCCCTAAACCCAGTCCATTCATTGGAGGGGAAGTCTTAAGCGGGAGCCTACTCCACACATGCAGGCTCCCCACTCGGTTTAGAAACCTGATTGTGCATGGTTCAAAATTCCACAAGGAGCCTATATGTGTGCAATGGATTCTCCATTTCAGACTTCCCCTGCCCCACAGTGGTGTGGGCAGCAATGATGCAAGGACAGGGTCCACAAACAGAGCCCACTCTTTCCCTCTTATGACGTTAATCAAATATTGAGTGAGCATCAGTACAGCACTTAGTCAAGTCTCAGATATATTTAAGATTAAAATTCAAAGCAGCAGCCACCTTTTAAGAATGTGGGTTTTGTCAGGGCTTTCTTTCAGCTGGAACTTGCCAGAACTCCGTTGCCTTTCTATGAGAGCAAGGGAGGTGTTTGTGGTGAGTTCTGGCACCTCTTTTTCTAGAAAAATAGCACTGAGTTTTGTAACGATTTGGGGAGGAATTCAACACCATGTTCTTCTGATCTTTCTGTCATGACAATCATTTCTGCTTGCCAGACAAAATATTTCCCCTCTGCTCCCCTTATATGCTGTTCTCCTAACCCTCCAGAGCAGATCTGGAGAGGTGCAGGGAGCATGGGAAGAGGAAAGAAGAAAGAGGCAACGTCCCATTTAACTAGTGGGAGCCCTAGCACTGTCTTTCACTTGTATTGTAGCTTAGCTGAATCCAAATCCATTATTTTCCAGACCTCATAATAACTGCCTTAATGTTATTTTTGTGGGACTCGGGTGGAGCTGTGGGTTAAAACACAGAGCCTAGGACTTGCCGATCAGAAGGCCGGCGGTTTGAATCCCCGCGACGGGGTGAGCTCCTGTTGCTCGGTCCATGCTCCTGCCCACCTAGCAGTTCGAAAGCATGTCAAAGTGCAAGTAGATAAATAGGTACCGCTCCGGCAGGAAGGTAAACAACGTTTCCGTGTGCTGCTATGGTTCTCCAGAAGCGGCTTAGTCCTGCTGGCCACATGACCCGGAAGCTGTATGCCGGCTCCCTCGGCCAATAAAGCGAGATGAGTGCCTCAACCCCAGAGTCGGCCACTACAGGACCTAATGGTCAGGGGTCCCTTTACCTTTAATGTTATTTTTAATGTAATGCAATTCGTTAAATTTGTATACAGGCAACCCTCATTTTGTGTGGGGGTTCCATGCCGGACTCCTGCACACATAAGCCCACTCCACCCCTCCCATTCTGCTCCTTTCCATGATGTCTTTATGATATTTTGCGGCCGCTTCCAGGTTCGGCGCATCATTCGGATGCGCCTAAATTGGGAGTTGCCTGTACTGCCTTTCATCCACAGATCTCTGGGCACTTCACAGCACAGAAATAGTCACATCATCATTATATGATTTTATGAAATACGTGTCTTTTGCACACTTGGTTAGAACAAAGACTCGTTTCATTATTTAAAACACCACCAGTGGATTTACCAAGACTTAATTTGAACAGTTCAATGCATGGCTCACTTATAAGGTTTTTCCTTCTGTGTTCTGTATGAAGCAGAAGTGATGAACCTGTGATACTCATGATTTGTTGGACTCAAATTCCCAGCAGCCCCGGCCAGCATGACCAATGCCTGGCAACACTCGGAGCACTACTTTTTCTCCACCGCTGTTATAAAAAGCAATTTCTGTGCAAGTGAAGCAGCCATAAGCAGTTTGACTGAACATCAGTGTTTGTGTGTTGTATTTTGATAGCAGCGCATCTGTGGGGATTCCAAAGGAAGTAAGAAGAATATTGACAAGATTAATGAAGTATCATGGGAGGGGGGAGACGTTCCTCACACATCTAATCCTCTTGTAGCTAAACAACAGGGAGTGTAGCCTTCATTCCCCTTGAGAAATTTTGCTCATCTTTTTTTTAAAAAATTACTTTCTGCCTTCAACATTCCACGAACGTTTTGCTTGAACAGGGACCACCCAAATCTGCCTCAAAGTTTTGGCTTGGATAACATCACTCTCTGCAACATCACATGATTTGCTCATCTCAGGGAACCAGGCAGAGGGCCTTCTCGGTAGTGGCGCCCACCCTGTGGAACGCCCTTCCAGCAGATGTCAAATCGATAAACAACTACCTGACATTCAGAAGACATCTTAAGGCAGCCCTGTTCAGGGAAGTTTTTAACGTGTGATATTTTATTGTATTTTTGGTTTTTATGGAAGCCGCCCAGAGTGGCTGGGGAGGCCCAGCCAGATGGGCGGGGTATAAATAATAAATTATTATTATTATTATTATTATTATTATTATTATTATTATTATTATTATATCTGTTAAAGGCAACACCATTCCTTCTTGTTTAGACTTCACTCAATGATCTTGATCCGATTTATTTGTCAGCTTTGAAACAAGAAGATTTGAGGGATTATTCTTTGCTACAGTACAACAACATTTCATGTTCTAAAAGACCAACTGGTCTGGTCTTCTGGCTATGTAATATTCATCACACACACAAAAAGGGGAGTTAAACACCATACTGTGTGTTTAACCAAATGCTTGATTAGCAAGGATGCCAAAATGAATGATATATCTCTGTTGTGGGAAGTAGGGAGTGTTGGCTTGGGGGGGGGGGACACACACAATGAAGATTTCAACAGATTACTGTGCTACTTGGTGAACATCTGGCAGACTGTCACTTAACAGACAATAACGTCTTCTCTAAACAGAAGAGACTTGAATCCATCAGGGGTTTCTTCAGTACCTTATGTGCTTAACTTAGGCTATAATGCTACACACACTTGCTTGGGAGTAAATACCATGGAAACCAGCAGGGCTTACTCCTGAGTAAGACATGCCTACACTTCCACTGCACAACATCTGCTTTGTGCTCTTTCCATAGATTATCATATTCATGACACTTTGAAGTGAAAACCGTTTTACTGTCTCACTCTACCCAAAGCATGAAAAAGAAATTAAAAACACTGGCAAGTTCTTTGCTTTCACTTTTTTGGGCATGTATGAGGAAGGCCTCCCTGGCCATTTTGGGGAAAGAAATTCTGACAGCTTAGCGGACTAAAGTTGTAACAAAGACAACAGCAGACTGCCTATTAAGACACAGAGCAACAAAATGTAACTGCTTTCCCCTCACGTTAATAAATATGGTGGGGGGACTCTATGCTTCTGTACTATCAAAGTGTGTGCAGATAACACTGTGGAACATTCTCGGAGTGTTTCCACAAGCAAGCTTACCATTTTGTTTTGCATACTGTACATTAAGCCAAATGAAAAAGTGGCACTGCATATAAAACATACAACTGAGAAATGGCCACTGTCCATCCCCCCCCCACATTTAACAGAGTTCAGAAACTGTTGGCAAGTCATTTTTCCAAAGAGGACACACCTGATGCTATCTGCCCGGAACCATGTGGAGATCAGAGCATGAGAATCTATGCACTGCTGGAGTCCCGCTTTCTTACAAAATGGCACACAAGGTGGTCTGAGGGTTATCTGTGAGTCTTCTCTAAAAAGCGATTCCTGCCACCTAGGAGCAGCTAGCTAGTGCAAATGGGTCTTGCTGCTACGCACTATAAAACCAGTGTAGGAAGTTCTGCTGGGAGAGATGTGCATTGATGACACATGCTCTCAGGATTCTTTTTACACATTTTACTTACTTTGCAGACTCCAAGGGGGAAACCGATCACAAAAGGCATAAAATGCACCCAAAATATATATGTGACAGGATGTAATTAAGACCTGTTGCTCCCAGCAAGACTTGCTACACCGATTTTTGGTGGCTGAATTTACTTTTTAAAAGCAACGGAAATGACAGCCCAGCAGCCCCCAGAGCACCTCAGAATTGCTCACAAGCCCACCCACCTTTTTATTATTTTTGTGTGTCAATTTTTTTGGGGGGAAGTAGCTTTTCAAGGATATGATCATTAAAAACCCAGCATGGAAATGAGATGGAAGAAACTTTAGCCTGACATAGATTTTTGTCCTTGAGTCAATCTCTACTTTTCACATGCTGCACACATGTGCACAATGATGGGTGGCATGGGAAGGGTGGGGACTTTGTCTGAACCCCCTCCGATAAGGGCAGTTTTCTGAGGCAGATTACCTGGCCAAGGAAGCCTTGAATTTATTCAGGCTGGCATCACTCACAGCAACTCTCCTTCTAGCTAATACAGACAGATAAATCAAGGACACTGCTCCCCCCTCCCCAATTCTATGTCTGTTTCCTAAAACCTTCACCAGCCACTCAAAGCCCTACCATCTAGCTGCCTCAAGCTGTTTTCTTTGGCAAGGAAAAGCCTGTTGCCGACACAGCGCGAGTTAATTTATTGAAGGGTTTACCATTCCCTTTGGTTCTGATCCCAAGTTATAAAGAAAATAATTCAGTTTTGTGAAGTGTCCTTCATGCTCGGTGCTCACCAAAACCCCTTTATATTACAACAATGATTTAAATTCTTGTAAAGGAAAAAAACAAAACAGCACTGCTGGCCAACTTACGGAATCGTGAAAACAATTAATTTTGCCCAGCGATAAAAGTTCCACCTCCAAACAAAATATCAAAGCAAATGGAAGTAGAACTACAACTTTCATTTTACTGTAGTTTGCCTTCTGCCAATGAGCTGGAATGAGCTGTCCCATTCAGATTCTGAAAAGTGTATTTTTTTCCTATACCGCTTAATATTTTTAATAAAAATCTCAAAGCGGTTTACAGCATATTAAATAAATCAATCAAAAAAAAAAAAAAGCCGGGCGATGTTCCTCCAGCCTCATGAGGAGCCTCTTCAGTAGGGCTGGTGAATCTGGGCCTAGCCCCCTAGACCAGGTGGAAAGGGAAAGGGTCTTGCAGGGAGTGGCCTTCACACTCACTGCTGGGTGAGGAGCCTTTTAAGCAAAGCTTCACCAGAGACAGTTTTAGCTTCTTGGGTTCTTCAAGCCTCGAGGAGCAGAGTCCTACTGAAATGAGACTAGATGGGGCTAACCTAGGGAAGCTTCTAGGTGAGCATCTCCAAGTTCTCCTGTATCACTGGTCTTTGGCTATAAGGTGCAAGTGGAATAGCAGCTGATGCTCCACACTACCAGGGGGAATAGGAACATGGAAAACAGTCTTCTCCTGAGTCAGACCATTGGTCCTTCTAGCTTGGTATTGTCTATGATGACTGGTGGTGGCTCTCCAGGGGTTTCCTTCAGCCCTAACCTGGAAATGCTGGGGAGTGAACCTGGGACCTCCTTCATGCAAAGCAGACACCCCACAACTAAGCCATGGCCTTTCCTATTGTGAATAGCTGACACTGAAAGGGGTGTGTGATTCTGACTAGGATTGTGGCTGTGGCATAAGAATAAAGCTGCCCTTCCCTCATGCCATGTCTCCAATCCAGCTCAGTCCTCTCCCACTGCATTTTCTCAAGTGATCTGATAAGACTCTCATAGGGGAAACAGGAGAGAATGATAGTTGCTAGAGATCTATATCTCCAGCACAATTGGCCAATTGATGCACTGACATTTTGGAGATGGGGTTATGAAGGACTATCCCTTCGGTCTCTACATAAATAAGAAGACTAGCTTAGGCTTTGAAAAGCACGACTTAGGAACTGTGAGGATTCTGTAGGTTGACATTTTCTTAAAATTTACACTTTAATGTAAAAAACAAAACAAAATCAGAATCTAATCTCAATGTATGCATTTCAGATCTAGAAAACAAAACCACTCCTTCTGGCCTGGCCTAATAAATGTCTACTTAGGATATTTTCTTCTACTGAGGTCACCGAAAAGCTCTTTGGTACACAAAAATGCCAAGCATTTCTCATAATGGTTTATTAATCTCTCTTTTATATTAGTTTATTAGTGCACAAGTGACAGTTCCTGGTACTTGAAGCAGCTTTTTTAAAGATTAAAAATATGTGATAATACAATGCTTAGATGCTCTGAGACACATACTTTATGTCTTGAACTACCCTAAAGGGAAAATATCTACTTCTAGCAAGCACTGGTGATTTAGCACAGTGTGCAATTGAGGTATGTGCATACTTTGTGTAAGCACACAGATTATATATGGGTATGGAAAAGCCAAAGGAAGATTCAGTTGCAATTTTGTTTCTCTCCCATGTTGAATTCTTTTGTTTCGTTTTTTCAAAAAAAGGAGATGGAAATAGCATGTGCCTTGCATATATTAGGTTCTGAGCTGCATTGTAAATAGGAAATCTCTCTGATAAATCTAGAAGTAAACTCCCCCTTCTGCTGGATCACATAACTCTCCTTGTGTTATACTAATAGATTACATAAATGCAAACCATTGCTAATAATTCCTAAATAAACCTTCTTCCACTTCAGATTCACTGTAATCCATCTCTTATGTCAGATGAACTGTGGTACTTATCCTCCTTACTGCAAAGGCTATAATGCGGCTCCTTATTCATCTCTCATACACAGTAATCCCTCCACCTCAACTTTGCAGATTTCTAATTTAAATGTAAAATATTCATGGCAGACAAAGGAGCCCTAGTCTAAACAACAGCTCTTATAGCTAATACAAAGGATTCTGACATTGTCTTTACCTAATCTTTTTAATAAAATAAAAAACCCACAGGCTACATAGTGATTTTATTCATCACAATGATTATCTGCATTTTCTGCAGAAATACAAGCTTTAATAACAGCAATTAGGAATAATCTTGAAGCTACTATAAAGGTAAAACATTCTTCCAGATTTTTTTTTAAAGTCTTGTTGTTTTATTCTGCAAGACCATATGCTGCCTTGAATACTACCTTCTTCTTTTATTATTCCATGATATTAAAATGTATGGCATTCACAGCCACAATGTGGGGCACTGGCCACTGTTTTATGGCTTTAAAGGAGGATTAGACAAATTAATGGAGAAAAGGGCTATCATATGCTTAGCTCAACCAAACCTTCCTGTTCCGAGGCAAGAAGCCACTGAATTCCAGTTACTGGGAGGCAACTGGGATGGGGTGCTTCCTCCATAGTCTGCTTGTGGATTTCTGGAAGCATCTAGCTGGTTACTGTTGAAAACAGAAAGCTGGACTGAATGCACCTCTGATCTCATCCAACAGGGGTATATTTTATGCATCCAAATTTGGGATGAGGAACCTGAATTTGGGATGAGGAACCCAGGCGTTGTTGGGTTCTAACTCCCACCAGCCCCAGCCACCACACCCAGTGGTCAGGGTTGTGGTTGAACAACATTTGGAGCACCACAGGTACCCTATACAGATCTATCTATACAGATATACAATTATTTAGTTGTTGTTTAGTCATGTCTGACTCTTCGTGACCCCATGGACCAGAGCACGCCAGGCACTCCTGTTTTCCACTGCCTCCCGCAGTTTGGCCATAAAATTTTACAGTGGTGCCACATGGGAATGGAATCATTCCCCGCCCCCAACCTTCTGAAACTGAATAATTTAAATTTGTTTGTAAGAATAGGGCACATGCATTATCCCACTTTTATGGGACTACTGAAGAGCTCATTGCAAATCAGAAAAATGCATCCCTATGCAGCAATTTACAAGGAATAAGAGGAGCGTAACTCTATATTCAAAGAGCAAATGGATAGGGTTATGGTTGAGCAGGGACCTGAGCTAATTCATTGCTGACTTCAGCCTTCCCAACTGCAGAGGATTATGATTTATTACAGTAGCTAATGAAAATATATTTATTGTTTTTGATTTATTTTAACAACCCTAAGTCCATGAAGCAAGTAACGTTACTAAACAAGTAACACGCACCAAGGAAGTGTCATAGGGGAGAACAATACTATCTCTTGGGTGTGCAAAGCCAAAGCTCTTTCGGGTCAAAAATCAACATCTAGAACTGAGCCCAGAAATAAACTCAGGAACAGAGGTCTAAAGTCCTCTGGTGGCCCATCCATTTAAGGAAGCACATTTTATATATATATATATATATATATATATATATATATATATATATATTCTGAATATAGCAGCTTTTGCTAAACGATTCATTCATTCATTCAGCTTCAATGTAAGATGGAGGGGAGTCAGGGTTTGTTAGGACGAATTATTTATAGTCAATACAAAATGCTGTTGTACAGGGACAGAAGTAGCAGCAGATAGGGTTTTTTGAATGTTTTATGTAGTTTTTATGTAGTTTTATGTAGTTTTAATGTAGTTTTATGTAGTTTTTCAATTTCATTGTTCCTCATGGGACAATGACAATAAAGATATATCGTATCGTCATTTTATTCATATCCCACTTTTCTCCAAGGAACTCAAGTGGCATACATAGCCCCCTTCCCCCCAATTTTATCCCCACAACAACTCTGTGAAGTAGGATAGGTTTGGAGAGAGTGACTGGCCCCAGGTCATCCTGTGAGTTTAGTGGTTGCATGGGGATTTGAACCCAGGTCTCTGCATTTCTAGTCCAACACTCCAAAAACTATGCCACAGTGACTCTATTGAACTGTGGTATCTGATTCTGAGTCGATTGTTCTTTGCCAACCAGCCTTTCCTTTTAAAAATAAAATAAAAAAAAATTAGAGTCAGCATGGATGCAGTTACTCAGAAGGCTACAATACTGAGACCCAGCTCCTTCTGCAGTACCATATAGCTGAATGGAATATGCAAAGCAAAGGGAGAGAAGAAAGCAGTATGAGTGGGTAGCCTTTCCAGTTGAGTCATGAATGATAACCACACTGCTTCTGTGTAATCACCCAGTGTCAGTAGTTTAGATGGACACACCTGGGAATTTTAACCTAACACCATCTTGCGATGAATTCCAGTTAACAGGAACAAGTAATTAATCTGGGTAATTAATCTGGGACGACCCAACCAGCTTTTGCTCGCAGTTCACGCTGTGCTTGCTAAGTCTCTAGAACTTTCATTAAGTTTTAAATATTTTAGATGCACATCTAGAGACAACTCAAAATCATTAAAATATGATAAATCATCACAGCATTATAAATCATTATGAAGATTATACAAATCCATGTCACGAATACAATAATAATGGTCCTGGCACCTAAATGAGAGTAAAATGTTCCTTCCCTGTAACAATAGTGAAATGTCAAGGCCTAGCTTTCAACGTGATAAAACGATACTATATAATACGTAGGACAGATAGATAAAAGAAAGATGCATTATAATAAAGTTTCTTTATTTCCTCAAATCACTAACAATCACTAACTATAACCATCACCATTTTCCCAAGGAAAAATGAGCTTATGCTATTCATGCATTTTCAAAGAGCTTACACTGTTCATGCATGGCTGGGGTAGTGAACTCCAGGGAGAAAGGGCATGGACCTGGCAGTGGCAATGGCAGCAGTGGTGTTGGCAGTGAAACCACCAGCACCAGCCATTTAAGTTCTTCCCCCAACAAATGCACACCTACCAGCACAGTTGCAGGCAGGAGCAATTTGCCTGCAATTGGGCAGATTTCTTACCCAGGGAAACTTCTCTCACGCCTGCTATTTTGATATCAGTTGTACACAAAACACATGGGTTGGAATTCAACACAGCACAAAGCAGACTGTTCCACCCATGCAAATATTTCTGCTTGCCCAATGAAACACACACACACCCTTTTCAAGCTACCACTAGTGGAGATGTAAGGGCTGCGTTTGAGGGGAAACCACTGGAGCTATCCTTCTGAAAAATTAGCAAGATTAGCGACAACAGAAGGGGCAATGGCTGCAAATTTCATCCACTTCTGCTCCCTAGGTTAGAGACAATTCCTTAAGCTAATATTCCCTACCAATAAACTCTACATGTATTCGCCTGTGATTTGGCAGGCTTAATCCATTCTAGAGAGGTTAGCCTGCCTGAAAATGCCATTTGCTTCTGCTAAAAGGGGGAAACATTATAGTCATTTTTTATTCCCCATAATAGTGAGTGTAGAAAAGCAAAGTTCAATTCTTTCTGAAATGAATTTGGACCCTGAGGCAATTGCATAGCCTCCAAGTGCTTCAAACTGAATCTTCTGTTCTGAAGCACTGAACCCAGATCCAAACTGAACCCCTACTATGAACATTTTTCCAATGAGTAAAACCAATACGTGGCCAGATATTGGACTATGTAAAAAGTTACAGGCTGATTGTATGAGATTTTTTTTTTTTTAAAAAAGTTGAAAAGTTTTATGTCACTTACTCTCAAATTTTGCCAAAATTTTAATCCTGTGAGTTGCTACTATGATTTCAACTCCTATATTTAGAACTAAGCATCTATTCGGATGAATCCTAGAGCAGTGTCTTTGAATTTAACTGCAAATTAGCATAGACTAGCCCACCTGTCTATCTTCACCTGGAGAGAAAATGAGATTTTTGCTACAGTGGAAGCTCTGCTTAAAATGACCGTCTCATCTTCATCTTGACTGCACTCAAATAGCTTCCAAATAATATATTTCAGATGAGCGATTGCAGAGATCCTGCAGTGCTTGTATATTCAGAAACAGAATGCTTCATAGCAAGTATTCATTGAAAATGCAGGAAATGTATTTTTTATTTTACGTCTGGACTTAATTTTTCTTTCTGAAGTGATGAATGATACTTAAAAATGCTTATTATAAACCAAGGAATCCCCCTTAGTCCACAAGGGGGAAAGCAAATCGAAATCCACAGTCAAGCTATCCCTACAATTAGAACCAGAAAACTTGTCATAAAATACAAAGGAAGTTTTTGAGTTTTCTGGAAACCTTCGACAGGTGGGCTGTTACACAAAGAAGTGAGTGCTGTAGGGAATATGGAAAGATAAGGAACTGCACAAAACATTTGCTTTATGTTTTAGCTATAAGGTTCGCAAAAGGCAGGGCTGGAACATTTGTGTCCCTCCAAATGTTGTTGGACTCCAATTCCCATCAGCCTCAGCCAGCATGGTCAATGGTCAGGAATGATGGGAGTGGTAGTCCAACAGCAGTCCATGGGCCCCAGGCTCCTCATCCCTGGCATAGGTTCTGGCTATAAGGCACTTGTGTGTTTCTGGGTAAGTTCTGGACTTTGTGTTTGAAAAAATGGGGGTAGATCAGCCATGTCTTTTCTGTCTTAGAACCCTAGACAGCACCATCTGCAGCATCTAGCAGAGTCTAATCTAATTAAGTCTGCAGTGTTCATCTTGAGATTGGACATCAATGCAGACCTTATGCCTACAATATTAAACAATTTTGGAGTTCTTTTTTTACACCCCCTCCCTATTCTCCCTACCTGTATTGCATAATAGACAATTTGACGAATATAATTCTGGTTGTTTCTGATACAAGTGTTGCCTAACTTCTAAATTTCTGAAAGGTTTCACTTAACATCTCTTTTTATAGGTCACACTCTTGATTGGACAGTGGTTTTTATGTTTAATTATGGTCCTGCATCATCACTGTATTTGTCACAGGGTTTTTGTTTTCTCAGGTTCATTTCATTTTGCAGCCCTTAATAAAACATTTGCAGACTGGGGCCATGAAAGCTTTCAGTTGACATATAATTCCTGAGAGTTTGCCCTGCATCTCAAACAGTGCTTGGGAAGTTCTAGTATATCCTATCCAAAAGGAACTAGTTTAAGATCAAGTTCACCCTTTCACAAAATGAACCAGTTCATTTCAAGTTCACCCAATTTCCTCTGCAAAACAAAGTCAGCATTCAGAAGGTTACAATTTAAATCTGTGCAAGTCACACAGCTGTTAAAGGCAGAAGGCAACATTCACTGTTTTCTTACATCTGCCCTTCTCACTGTAAGCCCTGACCACTAAGATGATGGGAGTTGTAGTCCCAAAACAGCTAGAGGGCCAAGTTTGGCCACCACTGCTGTAAGCCATTCTTGTTGGATGAGAGTGAATCTCATCAGCAGGGAAGATAAGGAAATGCCTCACATTCTTTCCTTTAGATTTATTAGCAACCATGATTAAGCAACAAAGTATTCTTAGCAACATCAACACCTCTCTAACTGCCTAATAAGACCAAAAATGTTGCCTCCATGTTTTGCTTACTAACTTTGTTTATGGATGTCTGATTAAATTATTATTCTTTTTTAATAAAAGCTTCTAATTTCTTTTTTTGGGGGGGGAGTGTAGTTGGGTGAATGAATGAAGTTGAAGCTGAACTAGCAATTAGTCAAAATTCTAACCCAAAATGAACTTAGTTTACCCTGCAATCGTGAAAACAACTTTCAGGTGTCGTTCAGAGATTTTTGAACTAGACCAGTGAATGTTGTTCAGCTGAACTAAATTCATTTCAAACGTTGATTTCAACCATCCTCACCTCAGGGTTACTATGAGGTCAACAAGGGAAACATCTAATAGAAAGATAGGTAGCCTTTCTACCAAAACTATGTCATACTTATGAGACAGCCAGTCACACAGATTTGACACTAAATCCTAGCTAGTGCTTGTAGGCTGTGCTGTTGAGCCATAGAAAAAGCATGGCGTAAGGCAGGCACCCCCGAACTCAACCCTCCAGATGTTTTGGGACTACAACTCCCACCACCCCTAGCTAACAGGACCAGTGGTCAGAGATGATGGGAATTGTAGTCCCAAAACATCTGGAGGACTGAGTTTGGGGGTGCCTGGCCTAAGGCATCAGACATGTTGTGTGCAGAGATAAGAAGTGGTGGAACAAGGTCACCTCAGCTCCAAATTTGGAACCACGTAGCTGGGTGAACTAAGGGTAGGCATTTAGCAAGAAACTTGGAGTTGCAAATTTCAGGAATATAATCAAGCTTGCATTGAGAACCACGCTTAGAAACAATCACGCTAAAACACCTTTTCTTTTTTTATACAAGAGAAAAAATGGCCAAACTTTGTCATAAATTCAACTAGGGCCAGATGAACTTTCCTCAGGCTTTGGATCTGGTCCACAGGCCACCATTTGACCTTCTCTGATTTAAACACAGGAATAATTTTCCTTAGATATTTCAACTGGATTTGCTGGTCTTGTCTAAATCTCCTATTCTAATTGGCCTGAACACTTTGCCATTGTACCTCATACCAACTTCCTAACAGAAGGTGGTAAATAAGAGAAATAATAAATCCTTCATTATAAATGCAGACTGAGCAGAGCTAAAAGGAAAATCAATGTTGCAATTTTAATTTACCACTTCATTGTGTAAATTTATATGCAAGCCTTGTGCAATAAAGTTTTCTCTGGCATATTAACCAATTCTTGCCAAACAGAAATGCTGCATTTTCATTTTGCATTCTTTTCTACACCAAATAAAGGGCCCCATTTTTTCTTAACTTTGTCCAAAAAAACATAGGCTTCATGCAAGACAAACTAAACATATTGTCACTGGTTTATCTGAGAGCTATCAATTCTATGAGCCATTGTGGTAAGGACATTATTTAAACAAGAGTCCATCAAATGCAGAACATCACAGCTGATGTTTTATTGCTTCCATAAAAGCCATCTTGGCTTGAGTATACAAGGATCAGCACAAACACAAACTCCAACACAGCTGCATAGCCAAACCTACTTAAAAATGTATTGTTTTCGACAAAGGGCAACTAAGCCAGTTTTGAACAACATCTTCTGAAATGCCACTTCCAGAGAACTAGTCCAGAACACATGGCAAATAGCCAAATCTTAAGAGCTTGCAGCTTTCAAGCTGTGTATGGGAAAACCTTGGAGTTCCTTGGAAGCTTATGAAGGACTCCTCAATGTGAATATCCGAAATGGCATATATGGTTACCCAACAGACAGGCTGCCTACCCACATGGGGTGGTTGTTATATACTCAATCCAGAATGAAGCGTTCATCATGCTTTTTGGATCTGTTAACTGAAACTATGTGAGCCTGTAGATCATTTTACACCAGAAATGTTACGTCCGGACCAAGTTCCCATTAAACTATACAGGAATAAATACTTTATTTTATATAAATTGAAGAGGAATAAAATTGAACATGTATTACAAGAAGAAAATTTGGACATTATATATTTGCAAGAAACTCATGTAGCAAGAAAACATAGAAGAGTATTGACAAATACAAAATGACGTCACGCACATGCACAGAAGTGGCGAATCATGACCCGCAGACGCGGGTTGCATTCTGCTCATGTTGCAAACAGGGCTCTGGAATGGATCCCGGTCGCAACCAGAGGTACCACTGTAAAAGATTAGGGATGGACTTTATAACATCAGATAAAAAAAACACACACAAAAATCGAGGTGTGGTAATTTATGTAATTACAGACAAACAGCTATTTAAAGATGAGGATGGAAGAATGATAGTTATAGAGATAACATTACAAGGTGAACAAATTGTGATAATGAGAATCTAGACACCAAATGATAAAAAGTTGGAATTTTATAAAGAATTGGAAGAAAAATTGTTTGATTTTATGGATAATTTTTTTTTTAAATGAGTGACTTAAATGGGGTAGTCTCATTAGAAATGGATAGGACAATAAGAAAAATGGCTTCAAAAGAAGGTAGACTACCTCTGACTTTCTACAGTTTGGTGGAGAATTTAAAATTGATTGATGTTTGGCAATTTAGACACCCATTTGAAAAAGAATATACCCATTATTTGGAGCCAAATCAGTCTGACGGAAGAATCAACTCGATATGGATATAAAATTAGTTACTGAATATACAAGCAAAGACTTTATTAGAGTTAAAAGGAGAAGAAAACTCCTCATTGAGGTGGAAGCTAAATGAAAGTCTTCAAGGTAACCAAATAACTATGCAAAAAGCTGAAAAAATTCTGAAGGATTATTTTGAACTGAACTGAATTTGGATAAAGGGACAGATCTAAATATATTATGGGATACAAGCAAAGCGGTAAGGAGAGGTTTTTTTTATTCAGCAAAGTGTGCATCAAAAAAGAATTTGAGAAGATAAAAAAATAGGAAATTATGGATGAACTGTTAAAAAATGAAAAAGTTGATTAAGAAACCTGGAAAGGACTCAATAAAACAAAATATAAAAATGTTACAGGCACAATTCTCAATGTTAGTGAACCAAGAAATTGAATGGAAAATTAAAAGGTTGAGACAAAGAAATTTGGAATTTGCAAACTAACCAGGGAAATTGCTTCCTGTTTGTGGAATGCTGTTCCAAGGAAAGCTATGATTACGTGCTAGGCAAAAACATTCCTCTGAACCAGGCCTTTGGCTGATTAAACAATCTATGGTCTTTTGAACATGTTTGTGGGAGAGGGTTTATGGGTTGTTTTTGTTATTATTATTATTATTATTGGTAGTAGTAGTATTCTGTGTTTTCTGTATTTTTAGGCTATAACCCACCCTGTTATCTTCAGATGGAGGGTGATATATATAAATGATGATGAGGAGGATGTATTCGGAAGAGGCAATAACTGTTCTCAGGGTTGCTCAGGTATAAATCCAATGTAGAGATGGGGTTGCTTTTATCAATGGGCTTAACCATGCCTTTCTCTGGGTTGGATTTAAATCCCAAATTCTTACACAAAATGCTTCCTCATAGCTTTATTAGAGTACATGTTCTCTCTCTCTCTCTCTCTCTCTCTCTGTGTGTGTGTGTGTGTGTGTGTGTACTAATTCCAGTATTTCTGAAACTTGGATATAAGCACACAAAAATGGTTCTGTGCCTAATGTTTTAATTCTGTTCAATATTCATATTCACACACACACAATCAAACAAAGAAAACTTTACCATATTTTTTTCCTGTGGCATCTGGTGTTTGCTGAAGAGGAAATAAGTTTATGGGCTGAGATGATGAGAAAATGTGAAGTACTCTTGCAGGACTGAGCTGGGAGCGTTGACGATAGTCGTGGGTTAAGACTGTTATGCATCAGTTGCTTACAACCCAAATTGTTTCACTGCCAGTTCATTACTGAATGACAGCACAGAAGCAACAAGAATGCGACTGTAATCATGATATTACAGACTCGCTCATCATGCTCTCAAGATGAACACCCCTGTCTTCTCAAAGTATTTATAGAGCCTCCATACATGATGAAGCTGAAATGTTCCTGCAGTCAAAATGGTTGGGTGATGAGCAAGACCTTCTGCCTGAGACCCAGGAGAGGCACTGCCAGTCAGAGTGGACATTATGGGGCTGAATGGACAAACAGACTGGCCTGGCACCCTACGTTCCATGTCTGCATATTAAATTTAAGTTAAATTGAATAATTAACCATGAATTCAATGTTGTTGAATATAAATATTCAGCATACCACCAAGTCATAGAGTGGAATTCAGTGCTACACTATGATGAATGTTTCATCAGTAGAAGCACTGCACCTAGCCAGATAGAATGGTCCCTCATCTCCTCCCCCTGGGATTTCCTGACATGCACATGCAGCCAATTTTGGGGTGCATGCAGTGGGTGGAGAGGAGGAAAAGCCCTATTGTGCAAGCAGAAGTCCTTCCACAGGGCTTAAACTCACATGGCTCATTAGTTGGATACAACCCTTTGAGCAGGACTCACCTAAGTATTACTCAACTAGCTTCAATTGGGAAAATAGCTTCTTCCAAAGGCATCATGGACTTTGAAGAAAGATAAAAGTGAGAAATGATCTAAGAGGAAGGCACATTCAGCAAATCTTCACCGTGATCAACTCCTGCCCGGAAACCTATGTCACCACATTGGAAGGAGGCTCCAGAATTGGCCTCCATAGTCACTTACGGACACACTGTTAAGGCCGTGTTCATGGAAGACAATCTTACTTGGCTACGAGTGATTGCCAAAGAAGATGATGACTCAGCAGAAGACCTACATTGAAACTTGGCTTCTGTATCTAGACAGCATCTTAAAAAGCAGAGACATCACCTTGCCAACAAAGGTCTGTATAGTTAAAGCTATGGTTTTCCCAGTAGTGATGTATGGAAGTGAGAGCTGGACCATAAAGAAGGCTGATCGCCGAAGAATTGATGCTTTTGAATTATGGTGCTGGAGGAGACTCTAGAGAGTCCCATGGACTGCAAGAAGATCAAACGTATCCATTCTTAAGGAAATCAGCCCTGAGTGCTCACTGGAAGGACAGATCCTGAAGCTGAGGCCCCATTACTTTGGCCACCTCACGAGAAGAGAAGACTCCCTGGAAAGATGGCGGGCACAAGGAGAAGGGGACGACAGAGGACGAGATGGTTGGACAGTGTTCTTGAAGCTACCAACATGAGTTTGACCAAACTGCAGGAGGCAGTAGAAGACAGGAGTGCCTGGCGTGCTCTGGTTCATGGGATCACAAAGAGTTGGACACGACTAAACGACTAAACAACAACAGGGCTGGGAGAGAATCCAGCCTGAAATCCTGGAGAAAATACTGAGCTAGACAGAAGAATTGTGTCAGTCACTATAAGGCAGTGTCCTTGGGATATAGCCCTTGGGATATTTATCTGGTCATAATGGCCTGCCCTTTGATTGTAAATTTCAGGATAGGTTGCAACAGTAATTACTGAAATCAGTTTATAACCATCACCCCATGGTCGACAGCTATCTGAAGACAGCTATCGTATCTTCCCTGAATCTTCTGTTCTCCAGGCTAAACATGCACCAGGGGATTGAAGGAAAGCTAAAAGTATTGCCTGTGGACCCAGCTGGTTAGCATGTGGGTTCATCAGAGGTGGTGACAGGATGAGTAAGCACTCTGGGGCCTTGGCATCCGTCCTGGAATGTCAGGTGCCGACTCTGCGATTGTGCTTTTCATGCAGGTGCAAGTTACACCGAGTTCCTAAAGGACATGCTTCTCAGTATGAGTGCTTAGATCTGAAGAACGGAGAAAAGGTCAAGGAATATGTACAACAACCTTAAGCTATTATTTAGTATCGTGATTTATCATCCCTTGTTTAGGGGTGCAATGATGATGTTTGTCACCACGGAGTCTTTTCCTATAGTGAGAGACTGGCTTTAAAAAATAAATAAATCTGTTTCTCAGTTTCTACAGCAGCCCTCCATGCTTTCGGCAGGCTACTCATCTTTATTAAAGCTGAAAGCTTGGTCTGCATGTTTATCCACTTATCTTTAAAAAATAATAAACCTGCAAATATTTTTGAGAAGACTTGCAGAGCCGCTCCAGGGATCAGAGTGGGTAATGGGGCTGGTGACATTATAGCATTGGCCAATAAATGACCTCCACAAATTCATCTTCCCCATTCTATATCCTGCCTGCTAAACTGTTTTGTGTTAAGCGCTTGCATAGGAGCTGAAGAAATGCACGTGTTTACAGAACAGTGAAACGGCCTCCATCGGTCAAAAAATGGCACATTTGTACACGCCCTTATTGAAACTCTCAGGAAGTTAGTAATTTCTTACTACCCTGCGATGTCACACAGTCAGCTTTATGGGTACACAGGAGACCTGGTGGGTCTGTTATATCCAAATCCAATAAAACTATTCACCATTACACCAACCCCATTAAATAAAATTAAATGAATGTTCAAATAATGAACGAATAATAAAAGACCAATAGATTCTTCAAATTAATATTAGCATCTATCTACTCATTAAATATATTATTAGGACACCTTTCATCAAAATTAATTCCAGGGTGGTTTACAACAAGAACAAATTATATAATATACATGTGCCTGTATACGCTAACAAAGACCACAAAAAAACCAGCAGATAGAAAACCAGGAACACTGTGGCGAATGGTTCAGTAAGAAAAAGTTTTATGACTAGCACTAAAAGGTAACAACGTTGGCATCCACATGCATTTGCAAATTGTTATTTTTTTGTCCTATGAAAAGTCATCAGTATTTTAGTGTGTATTTCTAATATACAAAGCTTGGAATGTGATTTTTGCCTAACATACACCTATTTACAAAGCAATTTTATCTAGTATGCTGCTTTTTTGGTATGGTATTTTACTAATGAATGCATTTTTTAGGCACATGTTCCCCTACCATTTATGGATTTTTGTACACATAACTGGGCTGGAGAACAGCATTTCAAATTTCCGAGAACTGAAAATGTCAAAGGATGGCTCTGCTTCAGTTCTTGTATTGCTTTGGAACGTGCAAATTAGCTAGGTTCGCCTTTAAATGAGAACTGATTTAATCCCCCCCTCATCCCTCTTTGTGACCCTCCAGATGTTGTTGGATTCCAATTAGCCCAAGCTAGCGCAGCCAATGCAGGATCAGGGGTGATGGGAGTTGTAGTCCACTAACATCTGGAAGGCTACAATTTAGCCACTCCTTGCTTAGGTTACAACTGTGGTTGTCTTAGTTTTGTTAGAATGTCTGCTTTTGGTTTTAAAGCTTATTCTTTACTTATTTTTTCTTCAAACAGTGCTCTTCTTTTATTACCTGCCATGATGTAGCACACACAGAGTGACACTCCATTAAGGTAAAGGTAAAGGTACCCCTGCCCGTACGGGCCAGTCTTGACAGACTCTGGGGTTGTGCGCCCATCTCACTTAAGAGGCCAGGGGCCAGCGCTGTCCGGAGACACTTCCGGGTCACGTGGCCAGCGTGACATTGCTGCTCTGGCGAGCCAGAACCGCACACGGAAACGCCGTTTACCTTCCCGCTGGTAAGCGGTCCCTATTTATCTACTTGCACCCGGAGGTGCTTTCGAACTGCTAGGTTGGCAGGCGCTGGGACCGAGCAGCGGGAGTGCACCCCGCCGCAGGGATTCGAACCGCCGACCTTTCGATCGGCAAGTCCTAGGCGCTGAGGCTTTTTTTTTTTTTGTAATAATTTTTATTAAGGTTTTCCAAATTAAAACAAATCAAAACAAATTAAATCCAATCTATAAACTTTTTGCCAATAACTAGGACTTCCCCTCCCCACCCCCTCTTGTGTTCCAAATCTTCCAAATAAGCAATTAAATTCAACAAGTTCTTATCCCCAAATTACACTCTTCATCAATAACCCAATTTATCCAAATTCTCATCCCCTAAGATCGATCTATACCCTTCCACGAGTTTCCCCCTTTCAAACATAGTACAGATGGAAGTAAGATAAATATGAATAGTAATTTTACAGCCTTTGGATTCCAATTTTCCCTCCCCTCTTTCCCCTTTGCGTTTCACCTATCCCTCCACTTCTAATATCTTCCTGGAGTTCCCACATTACACTATGTCCCTCAGGTTCTTTGCCAGTCTTTAATTATGGATGTCCAATCGTAGAAGGAGTCTATCAAATAAGGGCCCATTTCTTCTATCCAGGTTTTTATATCCAGGAGTAAAAACTCCAATTTTGTATCCATAAGCTTGTCAAACCTGAATATCCCAAATGTTCCCCCAGTTCTGTCCAGTTCTTGTTATTTCCTTGTTCTTGTCAATCATTCTCCTCCTTTTTATTTCTCTGTTCTCCCACAGAAATGTTCTTTTTCCAAAAGTTTCTAGTGTCTCTGCAGAGGCTTGTTATTCATGAAGCAAAGCATTGCATCATGTTCCTTTCATTTTCCAACAAATAGTTCCATTGTTTCCTGTAGTGTGTAGACCTCTGTAGACAAAATAATGTTCCATTCCTGCAGTTTCCCAGGAGATTAAAAGTTCCATTCAACTGTTCAGATTTCCTGTGAAAAACACATGCAATATCCCTCGGCTCCTCTAGGTGGATTGCAGTAACAAAGTTCCCTTCCAGAATCACATCCACCAGACCAAGTAGCTTGTTGACCGATATTTAAAACAGTTTGTGTTCAATTTATAACAAATATAACCGGCAAAGTCCTCATAACAAAGTCTCTATTTTAATCTTCCTTTTTGACAGCTCTTTGACAGCTGTCAAAACCTCCATCACTTTTCTCCAGGCAGTTTCACGAATCGCTCCAGGGATTCCGGGGGGGTTGCTTTTTTTAAAAACAATTCCACTTTTCTCCTCCAGCTCAATCTTATAATTTTCCCTCGCGAAGTTGCTGATTCGGCAAAATAAGGTTACACTCGATCTTAGTTGTCCAGTCCTTTGTTTTGGCTCTTCTACAATTTAGGGGTGGGCTGACTTCCTTTTTTCCGCCTCCCCCGTTCGCTCCGAATTTTAAAAATTTATCCCCTTTTTTTTAGTCCATATTCCAATTACTCACGGGTTCTTCTTTAGAGCCGAATTTTCAATAGAAGAAGTCAGCGCTCTCCGCCGGATGGCATGCGGCTACGCTCGGCAGGGATAGCAGAGAACTCAAAGCACCACGCTTCTCCCCGGCACCCGATCCGTAGCCTTTAAAAAGGCTCCTTCACGAGTCGGGAGAGCGCTAACAGTGCCAGCCGAGTCTCCATGTCCACGGCCTCACTCTGGCCATGGTTTTTAAGGGTCCCCGCATCGCCGGTGCGGTAGGACCCAGCCCCTGCCAAGCCGGCTCCCTCCGGAGCTCGGAGGGAGCCCGCCATTCGGCGATGGCGCCGACCCGGAAGTCCCCTAGGCGCTGAGGCTTTAACCCACAGCGCCACCTGCGTCCCATTACATCTGCATAATTGAATTGTTAGAAATCAACACCTTATATACTGGGTTCCTAAAGTAACACTAAATTTCGCTGGAGTAAAATACCGCTTGCTATTTACACACTGTGAAACTATGTCCCATTGGTGGGGGATCTCCATACATATGGTGCATGGAGCAGCATCCCTAAATAATTCCCAGTTGTCAAAGGGGCAGGTTGTGGGAAATGATCTATGTAAGAATGAAGATGCAAGGCATGGCTTATAGTCACCGAGTTACACAATGAATTACATGAAAATCTCTAACGAATATGACAATCAAAATCTCAGATGCAAAGCACAGTGTATCACGGAGCTTTCTTCATTAAAAATGGTCTGCCGCTGATCTGAATAAAGGGCAAATAAGGTCAGCAGGGATGAGGCATAATCATTTTAAGCGTCAGTTTTCAAAATACAGAAGTGCAGTGAGAATGAGTAAGATTCCAAGAAATTAATAGGATGCTTCCCAGAATCTTCTGGGCTACTGCACTGCTGTAACATGTCCCTGAGTTGTTGATTAGGCAGAGGCTGAAATCCTACACTTACTGGGGCGGAAGGGCTACTGTTAATGTTAATTTTATTTTTTAGTAAACTGGGCAATGCAAGAAGTTAGTCCCTTTAAAAAGGCAACCTAAATTTTGCAGCCTGGATGTGCCTGAACTGGCCACTCACAAGCCTGCAGGAGTTTCTTCAGCTCCATGTATAAGAGCTGGAGTACAGGATGCACCAGGTTAACTGCCTGTGAGGGAATGGAAATATGCGGTCAATGTGCACATCTATTTTGGTGGAAGACAGTGGCATAGCATGGGTTGGAGGGCCGCGTGGAGGGAGGGAAAGGGACAGAGTATGCATGTGCATTCAACTGCCTAACAGTGTCTGTGTCACCCAGGAGATCCCATCCACGGAGATAAGAAAAAAGGAGTCATTCTGTTGTCTGGAGGGGTCACTTGCTGGATTGCATGGAGAAGCTGCTTTCATCAGAGCCCAGCAATGGAAGCATGCAACTGTACTGAGGCAGCACTGAGTGTTGAAATTCTGTGCACCTAACCATTTTGCTCCTGGGGCAACCGCACCTGTGTCACCCCCCATACTACACCACTGTTGGAAGATGCCTGCTAATTGACGTATGCGTGTACCAGACAGCAAATCATTGTTGTGAGGAATAAAGATTGGACATGCACAATCAAAAGAAATATTAGATAGTGCATGACAAGGAAGTTAACTTCTTGTCACAGCTCTCATGGATAATTAAAATGTTCAGTTGCGTAATGGTTTAAATTAATAGACTTTCAAAACTTCTGATCAACTAAAAAGGTCACCTGAAAACAGCAGATGGCAAACTCCACCTTCTAAGAACACTTAGGATAACCCACCTTCTAAGATGGTGTCTGCTGAAAGAAACACGTGCTGAACTTAAAACAAGGATGCAGCATCTTTGGGCTTCAAGATGTTGCTGAACTGCAACTCTCATCCTCCCTGACCATAGTAGACCATGGCAGGTGGGGGAAAGATGGGAGTCAGATTCCAAAAGCTGAAGGGCGATAGATTCCTGATCCCTGATGTAATATATATATATATATATATATTCAGAACTACTGCTTTACTTATATGCAAATGCAAATTAATTAATTAATGAATCAACTAAAACCCACATGAGTAATGACTAAGATGGTGACACAGCCTTGATTAAAATCATTCTTTCTAAACAAGTAGATTAAAACCATTCTTTCTAAACAAGAATTTCTGTTTCCCAGTCTGTTCTGAACTCCTTTCTGCTTAATAACTAGTTGACAACAGAGTGAGCCATAAATGAACACAATGAATGCAGCTATTTTTTGCAGATTTGTCACAGTGGAAAAGAAAAAACTCTGCATCTATTGTGTTTCATAGTTATTGGTGCTTCCCCCCCACCCTCCTTCAGTGATTTTCCAATTGAGGACTGCCTGCCCAAGAACTCCTCTATATGACCTGTTTATTGAGCATTCATACATATTTGCTTGCACAAAGCTTATGCAGAGGTTATATGGCATCTGTGGTTTATTGAGCATTTGTTCCAATTTATTTGTGGGAATGTTATATGACAAATAACATTCATCCTGATTTTTTTATGTAGAGGTTTTCAGTTTTCCCATCTGTCTATTGGGTTTAGTGCATTTCCCATCCTTTTCCTAGTCATATAAAGTCAGTATTTTAAAAAAGTGGATTTGTTGCAACATGACACGTTAATCCACTTTAATTGTGCAAACTTAACTTCCTGGTGCGTGACATAAACAGTCTGGAGACAACCCTAAATTACCAATGAAATAAGAATGCTAGTCAAAGTAAGAGTGAATATATACTGTAACATACATTAAAGTAGCACTTCTAAGAAACGTTACTAAATAAAAGGAGAAAAAACTAAGCAACTAGACCCTAGTTGCCATTTGGTCATTATCTTAGTGTTTAGTTAGCCTCCATCCCTAAAATTAAAGTAAAAAATGGTCCATTTCAAAAGGGTGTTTGTTGTACGGGAAACAAAATGAAATGGTGCTAAGTACTTTCCATATTGCAAGTGCAGTTAAACAATTCTATAAGTGATTGCAGTGCATTTATGCAATGGACAATTTTGAATATGCATTTCACTAGTGCAATTCTACGGTGCTTTAGACATAACAAGAGTTGAGGTATGGGGAGAGAGAAAGATACGGAAAGCTTGCTCTGAATTTAAAGAACTGCCCTTCTCTGCCATTGAAGAAAATTCTTCCACCAGCAAATTCCAGCTGACTGCTATGATGAATGCTTTATCACTAAGATCCAGGCTCCCTTTAAAACAGTGATTATTATTCTTGTCATGACCCCTCCGGTCATCAAATCATAGGGTCTTTTGTCATGAAACAACTGTCCAATAAGGAATAATCTAGGGAAAAGCCTGTAGCATAATATCTTCTACCTCTTTATAGTCACAGTAGGAGTTGGAAAAATCTACTCCTTCAAGTTATTGCTTGCTTAAACCCTTTTTTTTTGGAGGGGAATATATCTTTAATTATGTGACATAAGAAACTGGGCTTTTCAAGTTCCAGAGCAGTTGGAAAAGAACAGTTTCTGTTTCAAAACAACCTGAAAGTACTCTCAAGATTCAGCAAAGGTTCAGATCTACACAGATACTAATAGTCTGGCATATTTCCCAAATAAGCATGGCAAGAACCTGCCCCAGTGGGACAGGTGGAGAAATTAAACCTCATTTGAATTTTGCACTATTTGGATCAGACCGAGAGCAGGTCCTACTCAAGAACTACACTGCAGTTGCCTAGACAAAACCATTTCAAAAGCAAGGCTTGTTTACAGTAGATTCTCAGATGGCCTCACCCAAGATATAATGCTATTATATTATATTATATTATATTATATTATATTATATTATAATTATATTGCTATTGTATGTTGTTGTTTTTATCTACCTATTTACCTATCTATCATATCTATTTATATAATAAAAATTATCACTACTTAAATACATATATAGTTGTGCTGCAACATTCAGAATTGTTGTTGTTTCAATGCCATGCTATGCATTTTGTGTTTTTATACTGTAAACTGCCTTTTGGTCTTCAGATGAATAATTATATTTATATTAGCCACTACTTCTACTTTAATTTACTACAGAAGTAATAAAAGGTGACTTATTGCTTTTGACTTTCTTGAGCTCTATTCACTTAGAAGAAAGCTCCATTATGGCCAGAGCCCCATAACTTAGTTATACCTGCAATCCAGAGCATCACGCATGCAAAGGCCTCCCATTTTCTGCCACCAAATACTCCACTTGAACATGGCTCCTTCTATTATATGTGCCGAGAATTTTCCCATCTCACATACTATGAAGCTACATGACTCTGTCATACTTTCATGTTCAATTATATATGAAATATCCCACCAGCTTTTCAGGCTGTAGTTGGCTTACAACAATGCACAGAACACCATACAATGATAAGAAATCAATTAAAAACCGCACCATCAAAAAACAATAAAAAACCCACATTAAACAGCAGCAATAAAAATCTATAGGATCATATTATCATAGAATGGTAGAGTTGGAAGGTACTCCGAGGGTCATCTAGACCAACGCCCTGAAAGACAGGAAACTCAACTAAAGCATCCATGACAGATGGTCGTTCAGCCTCTGCTTAAAAACGTTCCAAAAAAAAAAAAAGTGCCACTTCCCGAGGGAGACTGTTCCACTGTCAAACAACTCTCAGTGTCAAAAAGCTCTTCCTGATATTTAGTCAAAATCTCCTTTCTTGTAACTTCAAGCCATTGGCTTTTTTATTTTTTACTGTTGCATCACATTGTTGACTCACATTAAATTTGTGGTCTACTAAGACTCCTAGATCCAAAAACGACTGTTCTATGGTGCCTGGCCAAGCAAAAGCATCTTAAATGTTTCACTTGGATGTTCCAGAGGTGGGGGCTGCCACCAAGGAAGCCCTGCCCACCCTAATTATGGTGCCAGGCCATTGCTCTGTAAATTATAATGCAAAACTGACGGACCATTAAAAAGTAAGGAGTTACAGTTTCAGAGGCTCAGTAGGAGCCAGTGTGGTGTAGTGGTTAAGAGCGGTGGACTTGTAATCTGGTGAACCGGGTTCGTGTCTCCGCTCCTCCACATGCAGCTGCTGGGTGACCTTGGGCCAGTCACACTTCTCTGAAGTCTCTCAGCCCCACTCACCTCACAGAGTGTTTGTTGTGGGGGAGGAAGGGAAAGGAGAATGTTAGCCGCTTTGAGACTCCTTAGGGTAGTGATAAAGCGGAATATCAAATCCAAACTCCTCCTCCTCCATCATCATCATCATCATCATCATCATCATCATCACATGCCTATATTTTGCTAGACACTGTACTCCCCGCCCCCCCCCCAAAACCCATACACAACATTCCTGGCTTGTAATCTAAAAGACAACTCAAAAGAAAAAAATGTGGAAAGGGGGAGAATGGGAAAGCCAGCAACTTCAGGCACAAATTCTTCAAAAAGTTATAGAAGTATTAAATGGCCAGGTGTAATGGCCGCTGAGGAGAGGCGAGGCCAAATGGCAATTGACTCAAGCCAAGCTGAAGAGACAAGCCCCACTGTCCCAGCCCTCTCTCCATGCGGCTGGGTTTCAGCATCAGCTAGGTGAGTTTCAGCATGAACTAGGTGACCAGGTGGCTACTAATAGATGAAGGTGAGGAGGAGCCAAATAGCAGATGGTCCCAGCTGAGCAAAACAAAAGTAAATCACAAAGAATCAAGTTCTGGAAGCAGGCAGTCTTGCCTGACGAATGCTGACCACAAAGGCAGAAAAACAGGACATCAACTCAGAGCAGCACAGGATTGCACGACACAATCTTACAGGACGATAGAAGCAGAGTCAGATCAACGGCCCACCTGGCTTGGTACTGTCTGCACTAACCAGCCCTCTTGGGTTTCAGACAGGGAGCCTCACGCAGCCTTACCAGGAGATGCTGGGGACTGAAGCTGGGACCTTCTGCTTGCAAAGCAGTTGCCCTTCCACTGACCTATGGGCCTCCCTCCCAAATATGTTATGATAACATGTAAAGGGGTAAAGAGCTTTGGTCGTGACTGGTAGCACCACTGCCACAATAAGGTGAGTATTAAAAAGGTAAAGGTAAAGGACCCCTGACAGTTAAGTCCAGTCGCAGATGACTCTGAGGTTGCGGCGCTCATCTCGCTTTACTGGCCGAGGGAGCCAGTGCTTGTCCACAGACAGTTTTTCTGGGTCATGTGGCCAGCATGACTAAGCCGCTTCTGGCAAAACCAGAGCAGCGCATGGAAACGCCGTTTACCTTCATGCCGGAGCGGTACCTATTTATCTACTTGCATTGGTGTGCTTTTGAACTGCTAGGCTGGCAGGAGCAGGAACCAAGCAACGGGAGCTCACCCCATCACGGGGATTCGAACCGCCGACCTTCGAATCGGCAAGCCCCAGGTTCAGTGGTTTAGACCACAGTGCCACCCGCTTTCAAGGTGAATATTAGGAGGAGTTAAAGTTCACATTATGAGCTTGTTGTTTCAGGAACTTTCTTAGCACTTCAGCATTAAGGGTTATGCAAAGATATGAATAAAAAAATAATAGAAAAGGGCCACAAATAGGCTGATTTACCCCCAGAATTTTTCCACATGACCATACACACCATGAGCCAGCATTTATCACCATGAACCTAGTTTCTGGAGGGAAAGCAGACCAAGCCTACCTACCTGCGTCTGTGATCGTGCAGAGACATTTGGTAGCAAACGACTTAAACAAATGCAAACACAAAAATTGGGATTTGAAGGCTTGCCACGACAAGTCATTTGTTTCCTCATCGTTTGCCTCGCTGCTGCTCTTCCTGATGATGCAAAAACTCAAGGCTCTTTCCTTGCAACATCCCATCTATTAATCTAACCCTAAGCCATGAAAAATATGTGTGTGTGTGGGGGGGGATGTATCGAGTGAAGCCACACTTAGTGCGAAGGGGTTGATGGAACATACAGAGATGTTATGTATGGCAAGAGGTAGAAGGGGGTAAGGGTTCGTCGTTAATAGGAAAAGATGTCAAAAAAATTGAAACATAATAATAGTGCAATTTATCCTTGCTAAACGTACTGCAGTGCACTGTAATTAAATATGAAAACCTAAATTTATCTCTGTGTTCGGCTGTCATTAATTTAACAGGGAATGCACATGTTGTAATCTAATGGCTGATTCCACCAGTTCCCCTCCCAACGTGCAGCATATTAAAATGTATATTAGCCTCAAGGTGCATAAACACAAAATAATAGGGCAAAGGTTTTGGTGTGTGGAGTAGGGGAGAAAAAAATCCATGCTCAAAGGCCGTCAAGTAGCTGGTGATGCAAGGGAGCCACTCACTTAGCCTCATTAAGCCAAAGCTCTCTTTTGCTTGTCTTTTGTTCTGCATGACAGCAGCCTCTTTGTTGTATAATAATTCATTCCAAGTTCGTTCCAAGCTACCGAAACTGGTGAACTGTGGCCATTTTAATGAGAAGTATTGGTGCTATGCATAATCTGGGAGCCACGTGGACCAGGCAATCACAGAGCACTGCAGCCAGCAAAATGAGAGACTGTCGAAATCACAAATTTGTCAAGTTGTTTTTGGACAGGGGTATTATAATAAGCACTAAAATATGCATCCTATTACTTTGCATCTGCCAGTCAAAGATCACTGTAATGAATGCATGCTGTAGGGTATGACCAGGCCGTTGTTGTAAGTAAAACAAACTGGAGAGTACAAAAAAGAATTATGTATTTTTGGCAGGGCTTGACTTATTTTTAAATCCTTTTGCATCAGGAGCTGGATTTTTCTGGCACCGTGTCCAACGCCAGCAGTGAACACACTAAAACTGCCAAAGCTAAAGAGTTAACTGGAATACATTGCTGTTGATCTCTCTCTCTCTCTTTCTTTCTTTCTCTCACTCTCTCTAATGGCTGTGTTTACTAGCTGAAAAAGACAAAATCTTAAAACACAGCACTCCCAGCAAACGTAGCATACAGCCCACGAAAGCACACACAGATTAAATCATTTTAAAACTCACCTCGCAATCATTTTAGCATCCTTTGTTTAAAAGTTGCTACCGAAAATAGCTTGGCGCTTTGCAAAAAGTACATTTTATAACAACCCACAATCTCACAAAGCGATCCTAGATAGGGACAGTGCACACACACACACACACACACACACACACACACACACACACACACACAAACACACTGTGCATACAGCACCTCCTCCTCACCCCCAGACTGGTATGGGCACAAGCTTTAGGATCGCAAATGAATAACATGCAGAATCTTCACTGATATTGGTCTCATGTGAGTGTTCATCCCTGGGCACAAACTCACTATATTCAGATTCCATTTGACACAATCAAGGATGGGCAACGTGGACAGAGGCACATGCTAATGGGCATGTTCACATGTGACATTCCTGGGAGGTGTTACGGGGCTTGCAGACCTTCCAAGTGTCCCCATTGTCCTGGATTTACAGAACCATCCCAGTTTTTTATTTGATCCTGGAATGTCCCCCTTTTCCTTAGGATGTCCCTATTTTCATCGGAAAATCTTGGAGGGTGTGGTAGGAAATTCTTATTTTCATCAGAGAAATGTTGGAGGCTATGGAGCTATGCGACCCCCGAGCCAAGGAGATAAGTAACTATACAACCTTTAGAAGACATCTGAAGGCAGCCTTGTACAGGGAAGTTGTTTAATGCTCATTATGTCTTTATATATGTTGGAAGCTGCCCAGAGTGGTTAGGGCAGATGGGCGAGGTAAGATAGGTGAGGTATTATTAATTTATATATTATTACTACTGAATAGGACTAGCATATTTTAACCAGAGAAATGTTGGAAGGTATGGGGGCTTGTGAGGGCAGAGACTCATTTCCTGCTCTCCACTCTACACCAGAGGGCTCTGTGGACTGGGCTGACAGAAAGAAAGGAATACTAGGTATGTCTGCACCTTTTTACACAGTGGTGAGATTCAAAACTGCTGCATGCTGTTCAGATTCTTACCACTTTGTTTATAATTGGTGAGATTTCTCTTCGCTGCTCCGATCGCACGCCCTGCCTTAATGCTGCAATAACGAGGGGGTAGTATTTTCATTCTTTAAAACGGCAAGCTGCCTTCTTTACACAAGCACAAATCTGCTATGAGTAGTGTATATCTATAACAAAGTTATGTAATTATATAACCTACTAATATATGTAGCTGTTTCTAATATATGTATACATTTTTAATTTAAAAACAATAAATTGAATGATAAATATGTGGTCTGCCTCAGTTTATGTGTATATGATGCATATGATTTACACGTAGAAAACACACTGGCCCAGTGAAGCACTGATTTTTTTTTTTTAGAAAAAACAATAGCCATTGGGGTTGGCAACTGGGCAGGTAGAGGAAGGTATTTAACCCTTTTCCTGCCTCTGCGCTTTCTACTCAAAAATGGCCTCTCCCCAAACTGGTTTTCCCACTGCGGGACTGCAGGTGCATGCTTACTGAATGTGAACCTCAAATTCCACAGTGGGAGCAGCAGTAGCTGCATGGGGATAATTTTGGGAGGAACGACACTAAAGGGTGAGGGGGAAGAGCAAGGCACTTCCTGCATCTCTTCCATTCAAAACACAGGCCTCCCAACGCTGCGTCTCCTCCTCAGGACAGGGCTTGGCTGCATGTAACACGCTGCTTGCCTCGCAAGAGGGTTTTTCTGCGGCTCAGCCTGTATCGGCTCAGAATCAATAATGGAGCCGGAATGCATATCTCAGAGGTAAAAGTAAACAATGGAACCGAGCTAGCCCTTTAACACAGAGTGATGGGAATGTTCTCCTCTGGGAGTCAAAAAGCAGCTCATGGATTTTTCGGTTCTGCTGAAAATTATCAACTCTTGTATTCCAATGCCTACAACACATTTTGTTTGGTGGCCAAAAGGCGCTGGGTTTTTGTTTTTTCTGTTTGTTTTGTGTTACAAAAAACTGACTGATTTAAAAAGGCCAGAATGGAGTTGAATCTGTTCTGGTTTCCTAAAAATATTTAAAAGCAGTGCTTTTTTTCCTGGGGGTACGAATACCCCTAAACATTTTGTGAATCTAAGTTTGGCCTCATTGAGGGGCAGTATTTCAATATGTGAAGGAAAAGGAGAGTACCCATAAACATTTTTTTTTAAAGAAAAAAGGCACTGTTTAAAAGTATTGGATTTCCTATCTTGTGCAGCAAAATAGTTTGGTGTCATACACAACAATCCTAAACTGATGCTACACCCTTAATGATTTTGTATCGGTTTGTTCGTTCTCTCTCTCTCTCTCTCTCTCTCTCTCTCTCTCTCTCTCTCTGTGTGTGTGTGTGTGTGTGTGTTTGCAAATGTGTGTGGTGGTGGAAGAGAGAGAACAAGCTTTATTTACATGTTTGTATACTGGTGGCACCTGAATAGGTAGATGAACTGAACTTAAAGGCGGTTATAGACTACAACATTTTTGTTACCACCAGCAGACGCAAGTACATTTTTCAAACATAATTGCAGAAAGTCTGCAGAGAGCGATCAAGTAAGGTACCATTGAAAGACTCTTGGAAGAGACAGACAGCACCAGATAGTGACTACTTATCGATCCAATTCTACTATGGGGAATATGATGTGAAAACACACACATGTTTTAGCAGACTATTTTTTACACTATCCTCAATGTCCCCTGGAACATTAGTTTGAAGGCAAAAGCATCCTTACACCGATATTAATCAGCTAATGCTGTTTTATATCCAAAGTTTTTATTTCTGTTGCACAGTACAGTTTGTCAGGTTGCAAGGGAATACCAAATGAATCATGGAAATTAATGAAAAACAATGTGTCACGTTTGCTGCGCTGGGTTTTCACATGAGAAGTTAGATCCCTTTTCTTCCCCCCACCAAAGGTTTTCCACAATTCACTGTACTATATTACAAATCTTTCCCTCCAAACTAATACTTGCTGGATGAAACGACATCGGAGTCCGATACAAACAATTGCTGAAGCTTAAAACATTGCATGAACACATTATTAACAATGCAAAAGAATCAACAAACCCACAACAAAAAATAAGCTGCTATTATTACCAATTAAAAAATAATAATCACCACCAGCTAACACAAAAGTTAAGTAGAAGCAATTCACAGCAGGGTGTCTGACAGCACCTAAAACAGCACAAGGCTGATGAGAACTTTTATTAGACTCTTTAATGCACTTGAATTCTAACTAACCTATGATGAAAAAGTGATGCAGAGAAAGAACTTCTGTTATCAACAAGAACAATGAAGTAAAATAGATAAGCACAAGTCACAAACTGCACTGATGGAGACAACAGTTGATATTCGTGCTATTGCTGCCTTTCACTTGAGTGAGGTAGGATAGGCAAGAGATAACATAGTGAGTACAGGAGTCTGCTAACACAAGGCATTGCTGTTCTCCACTCCAGCCCCCCACAAACCCCCAAAAAACTGCTCTGGAAGGGGAGGGGAGGATTCTCCAGAACAGATTATTTCTTTTGAGGGGGGAAGCACGGGGTCTGGAGAGAAGAAACCCAAAGTCCTGTTGCACAAGCAGTGTTCCTTTTGTGCAAGCAAGAAGATGTAATTGAGTCTTGTCCTATATCTTTGACAGACAATACAGTTCTGTCCTTGTAAATTTCTGCTCAGAGGTAAGCACTATTTAGTCCAGTGGGGTTTATTCCCAAGTAAGTTTGTATAAGATTTAAGGCATGGACCTATCTCGTTAGCAGGGCTGTGCAAGATTCTTCTAGGTTCTTCAGAACTTCCCCTCTCCTTCCCCCGAGTCAACCTTTTTGGCATGCTTCTAGAAAGCAGCATTCAAAATCCCATCTACATCTTCTCCATAGCCAAAATATCTAATCTACAGTGGTCCCTTGGTTTACGAACTTAATCCATTCCGGAAGTCCGTTCTTAAACCAAGGCGTGCTTTCCCATAGTAGCGGGGGACTCGATTTACAAATGGAACACACTCAATAGGAAGCAAAACATGTTCTGCTTCCAAGGCAAAGTTCACAAACCAAAACACCTACTTCCAGGTTTGCAGCGTTCTTAATCCAAGTTGAGCATAAACTAAGCTGTTCTTAAAGCAAAGTACCACTGTATAGTAGCAGCTAGACATGCAATAGGGTAGTTGTCCACATGGAGGAAACAAAACTCACTATTTCATTTAGAAACTTCAAAGTAAAAAATAATAATCTCCAAATGGTATACAGATAAAATTATACATAAAACCTGATCAAAATCTATAAACTATTTAAAAACAGACTTAAGAGCTGCTACATTTTTTCTTTAAAAAAAATCATACCTTGCCATTTTATTTTATTTTTAAATTGTGGTGCATCCCTTTGAAAATAGCAACATCATTATGAAAATCATACAGTGTTCTGACCACTTTACTCATTTGGAATAGATCCTTTGACTGAAACTAAGTGAGATAATTCCCTTTTATACATGGTTATAACTAATTTGTCAAGTTTTTGAATCACGGGTTACACAGCTGTGGGGTTGAGCAGTCTGTCAATATTTTTGTTCAGATTTTCCTAGTAAATGACCTATGTTGCTGGGTCACATTAACAGGGAAGGGAAATTTGGATAACATCTGCTAAATGTTTACGGTGGCTGGGAGCAGGCAAAGCATTCCAAATTCATTGGGTGTTCTCCAGGCACAGTTAAGCAAATCATTGGCACTTAGCTGTGCCCTTCAATAGAATATAGGGAGTGGATTACACCCTTTTCATTTCTTTCCAATTTATAGGCTGCTGCGCTAAAAATGGCTTCCAAAAGGAACAGGACTTTCGATTAAACATGTTTAAGATCAGATTGCGAATGACAGGACATGGGTGGGATAATTTACTTACTTTATTCGTTAAATTTATATCCCCCCTCACCTTTCCTCTCAAATGAAGGGCTTCAGAGAACATTCCTGAGGTAGAAGGCAAGCTTCTGGTTCCTGCAATTTGTCAATATTTTTAGATGACACCCAGATGCAAGTTTTGCCACTTATTTCCTTTGTCAGCCTTCTCACCCCAGAAAATGAATGTGGCGCCTTATCTGCATCCAGAAATGGATGTTGGAAAAGAAGACTAGCGGATGAAAGGAATGGTTTTGTGTTTTGGGGATTAGACCCCATTTGTATTTAGGTTTTTTTTTGGGGGGTGGGGAGCGAGTCACTTGTATATCAGCATCACTTTGCCTTCTTATGAAATAGGTGTCTTGTGGCTGGTTACGCCCACACTGGCAGCCATTTTGTGAATGAGCATGACCCCTCATCCAGGGCATTCTTTTTGTAATGGCACCCATGAGCTCAAGGATAAAGGGAAGGGAAGGATAAAATTGTAATGCTACAATCCCATTGGTGATCTGCGAGGGCTTTTCAACCAGGTGGAAACATTCACTAAGGAGGGAAGAGGACAAGGGGAGGCAATTTTTCGGGAGGCAATTTTTCCAATTGTCCATCCCTCTTGCAGTCTCCAGAATTCCACTCCCCCCCAAAAAAATCTGGAGGATGTCACAACCCCACCCCGCCCCACAGAATAAATTTCAGAGGTGTGCTGGGGGGTCTGCATTGGGGAGGGGAAGTCAGCAAAAATTCCTTTTCTGCCTGCATTAGCAGACACCTCTGCTTCAGCAACAGTGCAGGGAGACTACTTGGATTCAGCCTGAAAACAAATATATAACAGAGTATTTGAATTCTTATTTTCAGTGATTTAGCCTGGAGAGAGCGGACACGGGGTTTTTTGTTTTTGTTTTTAAAAATCTGCTAAATAATTTAATCCAATGTTCTTTAAAACAAGATTAGTCCCTTTGATTTTCCATTTATGTTAGATTTCCAACATAGCCATGTAAGCTAAAAAGAAGAAGAAGTCAAAGGACTCCTGGATTGTTAGGTCCAGTCAAAGGTGACTATGGGGTGTGGCATTCATCTTGCTTTCAGGCCAAGGGAGCAGGCATTTGCAATGGTCCACAGACATCTTTCTGGGTCATGTAGCCAGCATGACTAACCCGCTTCTGGCACAATGAAACACCATGACGGAAGCCAGAGCACATGGAAAGGTTGTTCCCACCACAGCGGTACCTATTTATCTACTTGCCACTGGTGTACTTTTGAACTGCTAGGTTGACAGAAGCTGGGAAAGTGCAACAGGAGCTCACTACCATCAAGCAGATTCGAACCGCTGACCTTCTGATCAGCAAGCCCCAAAAGCCCCACAGTACCATCCACATCCCTTCTAGCCAGCTCAGCTACCTTGGATATGACAGTATTCCCTCTTCCCTCACCCACTTCAATCTTTTCCATGGCATCAGCCTTTGGGTTAAGATTCATTTATATTACTAAATGTTTAAGAAGCTTTTTGCACCATACCTTTATATAGAATTATTTCTTGATATAGTGACAAGCTGAGAAATCTATGAATTGCAGTCCCTCTTCTCATTCAAAACATTGAAAAGTGGGGTGAGATGGGAGGGGGAGATTCTCTCACAAGTGCTATTTTCTACAATGCAAAGATACAACAAAAGATGAAAGTCCTTGTGTTTCTGGATGGCCCTGTGTTAGGCAGATGTGAACAAGCCTTGTGATACTATGAAAATAAGTGTCTGAGGAGGGGGCTGCCAAGTGGGGTGGGGTGGCAAAGAGACCCCAAGCAGAAGAGAGTTAGTACATAACCTCAGGCACCTGAGTTTAACCACTGAGCTTTAGAAGTTGAAACAACAGCCCCCCAAAATGTTTAATTATTATTCTTTTAAAAAAAGACCTAGAAAGACTGTACTCCCCAGAGCTTAGTGATAGGATTGTCTCTACAATCGAAAGGTAATGTTATAATTTTCAGAGCTTCACAGAGAACAAAGAAACCTTCCCCCCCCCCACTAACACCTTCCTGAAAAGAACTCCAGTCTCCAGCAATGATAAGCAGAGATTTGGAGGTATCTGACACTCCAAATCCTATTCTTTTGTAAATCTTTGCTTTATACAACATTTTCAACCATGTTATATTAGATTTTTCGAAGGATAATCAATAGGCATGATGTATAACTGAAAGCACTCTTCAAAGTGAATCTCTTCCAGAAGCCAGAAACAAAAGCCTTGTGCTTTCTTTCTTTCTCTCTTTCTCCCTCTCTCCTCCTCCTGCTGAAAATCTAGCCTGAGCAGTGGGGGGAGGCAAAAGCCACCGGGGAGCAAATTAAAAAGCCAGTTTTGACCACGGCTCTCCTTGTTGAAAGCAAAAGTCACCCTGAGCCGGCTGTAACTTATTCCAGCTGGCAACAGTCCCTGAGGAATCCTGTTGCAAATTGGGAATGCTTAAGCATGGCAGCAACGTGGAGAGAATTCCGACATGGCTACAGTGGCGTGAGCTTTCTGGGTTTCCTCTGCACCAACCAGATCAGCTGGAAAGGGAGGTGGAGCTCCTCCAGGGAACGGGTCTCAATGTTCAAGACTGTGACCCAAACTCTAAATCAGTTTTAATTGGTGTGACATTTTCCAAAAAAATAAAATAAAATTGTTGTATTTGCTAATGGGAAATTATAAGGAAATAAAGGTCTGCCCTGATGCAGCCTGAATGAGCCCCACATACATCAGGACTGGCTTAGCTCAAGGTATTGCAGATGACCTACAACGCTGGAAGTGGCCTGACTCCAGCAATATCTGGAGACTTGGCTGCCTCTGTAGGGACGCGGGTGGCGCTGTGGGTAAAACCTCAGCGCCTAGGGCTTGCCGATCGCATGGTCGGCGGTTCGAATCCCCATGGTGGGGTGAGCTCCCGTCCTTCGGTCCCAGCTCCAGCCCACCTAGCAGTTTGAAAGCACCCCTAAGTGCAAGTAGATAAATAGGTAGCGCTTTATAGCGGGAAGGTAAACGGCGTTTCCGTGTGCTGCGCTGGTGCCGGCTCGCCAGAGCAGCTTCGTCACACTGGCCACGTGACCCGGAAGTGTCTTCGGACAGCGCTGGCCCCCGGCCTCTTAAGTGAGATGGTCGCACAACCCTAGAGTCGGACACGACTGGCCCGTACGGGCAGGGGTACCTTTACCTTTTACCTGGCTGCCTCTACTCTCACATGCCTTTAAGACCCATTGGCAGTCCCATGAACAGACTAGGTGCCAGTGGGGATCCCTTCTATCTTGACAATTCCATGGTTCCATGAAACCCCACATTACCAAGCTGTAGGGTCTCAATGGGATTTGATAATAGTGTGTTCCCATACCTGCACACCATATAATGATGATGTTTAATGGATCAGCTCAACAACTGCTTCTCTGGCATGTTTTTTTAAAGGGGAGAAAAACTGAAGTTGGCCAAGTGGGAGGTTAGGAATGTGGCACAGCTTGGATTGTGAGACCAAAACTTACTAATTAAATACTTGGGGTTTTTTTTTCTTCTCCACCCCAGACAGTAGCATAGTGGCAAGCTTCATACTATATTGAAAGGTGGCATAAAAATCTTATAAATAAATAACTAATTAACAAGCCTCGGAGCCCAATACCCAGCATAGGCAAGCATCTGAGAGTGAGTGGTCTAATGTAACATACCTTTCCCACCAGGTCAGCGATTTTGGGCACAGGTTTTCCCTTCTGATGCCTTATAGTTGGTGGACTCTGTCCATCCCAGTCTTGAAATTCTTCTATGCTTTGCAGATAAAGCAGAGCTCTCAGCCCAGTGCAGTAATCCTCAATCACGGTAAAATCTTGATTCTGTATTGCACTGCAAACCTACAATAGAAGATGCAAACTTTGTTACTATGGAAATGTGTATCTATTGATGTTAGAGGCAGAAGGTACAGAACTCATGAATGAAGATGACCGACCTTTAGTACCCAAGTCTTTTTGAGGCACTTATTGATCACGGATTGTTATACTTGCTGTAGGGTTTCAGGTAAATTGGTAGCCATGAGTAGGTTCAAACAGGAGAAAGTAATCAGTTGTTCTTTACTCTTTTTTTTTTCTTTTTTTTTTACTAATATGGATTTGGCAACCAATCCATTGGTCCAGTTCTATTTCAGTCAGTAAGCGTTCATTGAATATTCAGAATTTTTAGCCCATATTTGTTGTTGTTGTTTAGTCATTTAGTCGTGTCCGACTCTTCATGACCCCATGGACCAGAGCACGCCAGGCACTTCTACCCATATTACTGACACACAATAACGCAAGTACTTGGATGTATTCACTGATAAGCAAGCTGCAGCAAAATAACTGGAACTTGCCCCTTGTACATTTTATTAGTGTGTGGCATAATAATGCTTTTCCTGAACAAAATAACTTGAAAGCTTGCCATTTCCAGTTACTTTCCTACCTGCTTGTTCCAAACTTTAATTGGAAATGAGCCTTGAAGAACCCCCCGAAAGAAGAATTCAATATTATAATATACCTCGCTGGCTTCCATTTGCATTAATAACAAAGAACTGCATTATTGAGTGCTGTGCTGAAATGTGTTCTCCATTTTTTTCAAAAATCTTCTTCCCCTATGAAAGAAGCTTCAGTTTTTCTGCCTCTTTGTCAGAGTGCTCTAGAAAGTCTTCAGAACTTCTGGTGTTTTTTAAAGATTTGGAGGGTGCGGAGTTAAGCTTAACTTTATTTTTGTGACAGTGGCCATGGATGGTATGTCTGTGTATTTCTTTCCATTAGACATTACTCTAGAACAGCCTTTCTCCACACTGGGTCCCCCACACTGCAACTCCCACCATCCCTAGCTAGCACGACTAGTGGTCAGTTATGATGGGAGTGGCAGTCCAACAACATCTGGGGACCAAAGGTGGAGAAAGGGTGCTCTAGAACTTTGCAGCCTCCCTGGCTGCCTGCGCTCTCTGATCTGAAAAAGCCACATGGAAGGAGTTGCTCCTGGTGGCTCCTTCTGAACTTTCATTAAAGCATGGGAAGTCAGAGAGGTTGGCTTCTGAACACCTAAGACCAATGTGCTCACTGGTTTTGCTTTTAAAGAAAGGGTGTCCTTTTGGCTGCTTTATATATATATATATAAAATCTGTACTGATTTGTTTACAAGTAAAAAGAAACTTGTATAGTTAAAGCCATGGTTTTCCCCCAGTGGTGATGTATGGAAGTGAGAGCTGGACCATAAAGAAGGCTGATCACCGAAGAATTGATGCTTTTGAATTATGGTGCTGGAGGAGACTCTAGAGAGTCCCATGGACTGCAAGAAGATCAAACGTATCCATTCTTAAGGAAATTAGCCCTGAGTGCTCACTGGAAGGACAGGTCGTGAAGCTGAGGCTCCAGTACTTTGGCCACCTCATGAGAAGAGAAGACTCCCTGGAAAAGACCCTGACGCTGGGAAAGATGGAGGGCACAAGGAGAAGGGGAAGACAGAGGACAAGATGGTTGGACAGTGTTCTCGAAGCTACAAACATGAGTCTGACCAAACTGTGGGAGGCAGTGGAAGACAGGAGTGCCCGGTGTGCTCTGGTCCATGGGGTCACGAAGAGTTGGACACGACTAAACAACTGAACAACAACAACAAAAAGAAACAAGGAACAGTGTTACATGCACACTAGGCAGCCTCCCCAACTTCTCATGTTTGTAGTAAAACCAAGCTGTGGACATGAGGTTTTCAGGAAACAAAGGCATCCAGGAGGACTGCCGAGTGCAGAGAAATGGTGAGTAGTCTGAATGAAAAGAAAAACACTCCAGGCCACTTTAAAAGGTAAAGCAAGCACACAGATTAAAATGGCACATCCCCCCTGCCCAATGTCCGCTTTGATCTTTTTTGAAAATAACTTCTTTTCTGATTAATAGACTGAGAATAGTAAAATAAAAATGCAGGAGGAATTTTCAGCACAGTGCTAGTATTATTCCAAAGCACTCTTGCACATTTGGACATAATATAAAATGTCCAGCTATTCCAAAGACACACACATACACACCACCCGACCACCTAAAATTAACTTGCGCAACTTTGAAGCGTCTACTGATGAAATCCTAGGTAACATCATCAAAGCTTTTTGGGTGCCACCTGCTATATCATACAAGCTACTGTTCATGGGGCAGGGCGGAGGGGACGGGGGAAGAGTATACTTTGAAATACTGTACACTACAGCTGCTCAGGAAGAAACAAGGAACAAGTATAAAATATGCACAAGAACATTTCCTATGCAGCCCATTTACATTACACAAAATCTGTTTCTCTGGAGGAACAGTGTGAGCATTAATTAGGTCTGTTATACCTTCCATAGATTTAAGCTTTATCTTTCTCTCTCTCTCTCCCCCGCCTCTCTCTCCTTCTCAGAACAATTATAGAGAACATCATTATAATTTCCTCCACAGGTTATTTAACTGTAAAACTCAACCAATGCTTTATTTAAATTTCTTTGTTCACTAAGGGCTTCTAATTTTTAAATATATGAGTAATATTTTTTTTCCCTGGATGCTGGGGAAAAAAGAAAGGGGGCATTGAAAATGCAGGTAAAAGATATGCTGGCTTATATAATTCAAACACGCCAGATTCCCATGCCGAAACATTATGGTATTTTGACAGTTTGTATGCAGTTGAAATACGCAGGGGCACAACTATTCTAATTTTATACACAATGTGATTTTTAATGTGTGGTTTTTTACCTTATTTTAATGGCACCAATTGAAATAGTATCAGGATGCACTGCCTTCATAGAAATAGGGAGGCCAGCCAATCAAATTCCCAGCTGTGCATCAAAGCATATATCACGACTGATCCAGACTGGCTGAGATCTCACAATGGACGAGAAAGCAAGGCAGGGTGCTGCGACACCCTGCGATATATATATATATATATATATAATATCTCAGGTGAAACTAAATTCTTACATCCCCAAGCAGGGCCAGTGCCCCCTTATGAAGGCAGGATGGGATCGAGCATGTGTGAAATCATGGATCCAGAGTTGTTTACTGCGGCAAACTGAATGCTCCTCCACTTGAACTTTCTACCTCCCCCAACAAGGCATTAAGGAGTGGGCACTTTGGGATGGATGCTGTTTTGATTTGGAGTCCTCCCCCCAAAACAACTCCCTGTGTTGCCACACCCAGAGACAGCTCGTTAGTCAAGGTTGGTCCAAGACATTTTGCTGCCTGAGATGCCGCAGAAAATGTTGCCTATCCCCATCCCACGTCAAGGTGCATAGGACCCAAAGGTGGTCAAGTTATTTCGGCACCCGAGGCAGGAAATCCCACAAGAGCTGCTCTCTGAGAGTAAAAATACATTGATAATAAATAACTGTCCTTTCGTGACACCCCAAATCAGCCACATCTTTCTCAGTCTGCCTAATCATAGGGCTGACCGAGTGAGCTTAACCTACCACTTAAACCTGTAGATGGCACCTGTAGATTTACCTGTCATGAAATGAAGGGAAGAGAAAGAATGAGCTTTTCTGTGCCCCTCTCTCATTCTCTCCCTTTTCTGCTGGGCCCTTCATTCAAGGCAATGTCCAAATCCCTTATTGATGTGCTTTACTTCTGCACATTCCCCATTTATTAGCCATATCACCTACTGCATGCGAAAGAGCATGTTTGCCTGTGCTTATGTACATCTATCAGCTAACATTATAAATATTTGTTCCCACTTGTTGTATCTGTACAACACCAAAAACAGCGATATCACTGTGTACTGCATTTAGCAAAAAAAAACACGTTAACAGACAATCAGCAGAGATCAAAGTGAGTTTCCAAGTAGTTTCCTGGCAATTGAGACAGCAGCCTCTTTCATCTGTGCTGTTACGGTGGCAGTGTATTCTTTGGAGATCACAAATGTTTCACTCGACTATCATTTCCCCCCTTTGTCAAAGTGATAAAATTCTAGCATTTACCAGAATGCCACCTTGCTTCCCCCAAAAGGTGGAGGCTCGGTTCAGCTTTGCTACTGAACTGCAGAAGATTGCCAAGTAAAAGAGTTTTCCAAATGCCATCCTATTAGGAAGCCAGCCTTTCACCTTAGTGTTTCTAATATTCTCACCGTATCGATGGGATAAGCAACAAAAACTGTACTCAAGGTACCTTAGAAAGGTCCTGCAGTGGATAGGTTGTTTTGATTATATTATGTTTAATTTGGCTGACTTCGAAATGTTACTCAGTGGCAATACACGAAAGGTGAGTAAAAAGTTATGCATGCCGTCCATTAAGCACACTTGCCGCATTATTTCCTTGCATTTTAAATTGGCAATGAGAGACACAAAATAAATCAACCTATGACTTCAGGGTTATAAAAGAGTGCCAAGGTAAGCCGGATTCATTTCTTTTTGCAAAGTCAAATCGAGACCATTTCCCTTTTTGCTCACTTGGGTAATATTTTTGGAACTGTAGAAAATGGCATGAAAGCACATCACGCAAGTGTCACCGAAACTTCAGTAGATGCTGATGTGTCTAATACAAATGAACACTTTGGGTGGTGAAAAAGTGCATATCATGGCTGGGATTTACCTAACACACGGGGTCAGTGGAAGTCTCGAACAAGGACTTAACATTAATAATAGTTTTATTATTTGTACCCCACCCATCTGACTGGGTGGCCCCTACCACTCTGGACAGCTTCCAGCATATATAAAAACACAACAAAACATTAAACATTAAATCCTTCCCAATACATGGCTGCCTTCAGATGTCTTTTAAAGGTTGTGTAGTTCTTTCTCTCCTTGACATCTAATGGGAGGGCATTCCACAAGGTGGCTACTATTATTGAAGACCCTCTGCCTGGTTCCCTGTAACCTCACTTTTTGCAGTGAGGGGACCGCCAGAAGGCCTTCGGAGCTGGATCTTCTGCTTGCACAATGGGGCATTCCCCTCTCTTATCCCCCCCCCAAAAATTGGCTCTAGGGCAGTAGAGAGAAACCCCAGAACAGTGCAAGATGAGGAGAGGGGGATTGTTCTACCTAATAATCAGAAATGCTCGCACTATTGGAGGGATCTGCTTAGTGCAACACTGCATTCTAATCCATGCACAGATGGAATGTTCAGAACAGCACAATATTGAATTACACCCAAGATTTTACAACATGCTACGCATATTATAATGTACTTTCTTGAGACTGTCCTAGCACACTGCTGTGGAGAATAGAATTCCATAGCAGATGGAATCCCTGCTCCCGAATAACTTGCCAAATAGGGTGAGGTCCATTTGCTGGAATCTACCATACATCTCACCCATTTCTTGAACTCCTCGTGATTCAGCTACAAGCAACATTAGGTCTTTGGGGAAGCTTCTGGGCACCAACACAGCCAAATGGCATCAAACAGGTTCTTCAAAAGCCTACCAAGAACCCTGCCTTCCCGTGAAGGATCTCAGAACCTGGTGCTTTCTAAAAAAATATAAATTTTTAATACACTAGGATTGAAGTAAATATAACATTTTCAGAATTAGAGTGTTGACCATCTCTATAATCAAATGCAGGGCCAAAAATGTGTTTCAGGACCCCCTTATTTATCTTTGATTGTATATTTTTACAGTGTTAGTGATGCTTTTGTAACCTGCAACAGATCAGGCTGAGTAATTCGTTAGTGAATCCTGACTGCCAGTTGGAAACCAATGATCTGATAAACACAGTCTATGGGAGTAAGGTTGAGGATACAATGGGCGGGATCTAGAGTTCCTTTGAGTGGAAATCTACTCATAGGATGTTCCTGTTGAAGGAAGGGGAGGGGAGTGATTTTTGCCACTTCCTCGTTCCCTTTGGAGTTCCTGTGCTCCCTGAAAGCTGCTCCAGAGGCATGGAAAGTGCCCTGGAAGCTGCAGATAGGACGAAAAGTGTGGATTGAAATAACTTTTACATTCATATAAATTATACGTAAAATATAGGTTTGCTAAATTCTTCTGGTTGTGAGGGCTGATTCACATACACAGGTTCACTACCAGAAGTCTCCACATTTGCTGGCTTATCACTTGGCTCTCAGTGCAGAGTGCCCATTCAACTCACCAGTGGAGTGTGCCAATGGAACAGAAAAACCCCAGACAGCTCTTGGTAGGGTCAGTTCCCTTACTGCAGTCCCCCATCTTAGCAGTTACATACAGTTGTAGTATAGGGTCGTTCCAGCAGCATACAGTCTCCTTGCAGTGTTCCAACACAGACGAGGTTCTGATCAAGAAGCCTTGCTTCACACAAGTGTATTTATACTTTAGATTGTACTGCATCACTCTCACCTGCTTGCTGAATCACTCTCATGTGCTTAACTAGCTGCAGGTGCAGGACAAGCACACCCAAAATTAACTAGCACACTTAACCCTTTCTTCTCCTTTTTCTTTGCATGCATAAACCCTTGTACATCATCAGATTTCCTGAGAGCTAAGCTGACAGGGCAAATAAAAAATAAATAAACACCCTTGTCTCCATTTAGAAGTACTGGTGCTAGCTTTGGATGATACAGACATTCTGAGGGAACTGATAATACTTTATTATTGTATTCATTTATTCATAAAATTTATATACTGCTTGGTGGTTGTTGTTTTTTTTTTAAAAAAAAAACCCTCAAAGAATAACAAAAAGAATTACCCAATGAAATTATCAGTAAAAACAATTCAAAACCTTCAAAAAAAGTTATAGTCAACAATAAGCTAAAAAATAAGGTTAAAACACAAGTCAACATTCTACTTGTTTGGATATGCTTGCCTAAACAAAAATGTTTTTAGCAGGAGTCAAAGAGACTGCTGTACAGAGAAGGATACCTACCTGACACAGCATATCAGGAAGAAGCTTGCCTCTCCCCCCCCCCCCCGCTAATTTCACATGCACTTATATAAGAGCAGCATTCAAAATTGTACAGTGGTACCTTGGTTCTCAAACAAATCCAGTCCAGAAGTCCATTCCAAAACCAAAGCATTCCAAACCCAGGAGTGCTTTCCCATAGAAAGTAATGCAAAATGGATTAATCCGTTCCAGACTTTTAAAAACAACCCCTAAAACAGCAATTTAACATGAATTTTACTATCTAACGAGACCATTGATTCATAAAATGAAAGCAATACACAATGTGCTGCAGTCACACAATCAATCAATCAGGAGCTGAATTGGGTTCCACACAATCACAAAAACAACAAAAAAGGCACAAAAACGCAAAATAAATAGCGAAAACAGACAGACCTCAGCGTAACACTCAAAACAGAAGTGTGGCACTCAAATCGGAACCGTAACACTCAAAATGGAGCACGTTCGGCTTCCGGAAAAAGTTTGCAAACCGGAACACTTCTGGGTTTGCAATGTTTGGATTCCAAGTTGTTTGAGTACCAAGGCGTTTGAGAACCAAGGTAGCACTGTAATTTCTAACTTGCCAATTATAATGGTTCTGTCCATATGATGCTCTGCCACTCGAGTTTGCCAAAGGCATAAGGTGGCCCAGAGCCTAAGATTGCTGTCAAAAATCCAAGACCATCCTTGAACATCAACAGACCCATGTATCTGCAAATGGTCTTAAAACATTTAGACCAAAAAACCTAAGGTACAGAAATGGAAAACAAGGGCGGGACGAGCTAGAATGCAAAGAATTTCAGTATTTTTGGCTGAATTCAGGATGGACTGTCCTTGGTCCACGGAGATGGCATTGTGGGCAGACAGAAATCTGTAATGAACAATATCATTACAGCAGGAGCCTGTTGTTCCCTTGAGGCATGTTCCCAAGGGGCCATATTTTTGTAAACTGCAAGTCTATCAAAACCAGCCAGCAAAACAATTTTTCTGTCTTGGGACCTCAATTTAGTCCTGGAGTGATTAACCTCTCATCCTTTTGAGCTTCTTCCTTCAATACTGCTATATTTTCTTTCCGTTAAAATTGCTTTCGGGCTCCATCAGCTTGGCTATAAGAATTTGTGAACTCAATTTGGTGTCCACGAAAGAAACTTATTTGTGATCTATGAAAGGAGAAAAGTTCTCTGACCCCTAGAGTCCTACAGGAATAAAGTAGAAAACCCACTTTCACACCACCCAAGAGACTGTTTTCGACTTCTTGTCTTTCTACCCAGATAATAACTTTCAAGAAGAAGGAGTAAAATGGAGGCTCTTGGAATGTTTTTACAAAAATCTCAGTTTCTCTTTCTTCCTTTCTTCCTTTCTGCTTCTGAGAGATCACTTCTGGGCAAGGTAGCCCATGTGCTATTTCACAGAAGGTCAATTTTGGAAAAGATGTTCATGGGCCATTCTATAAGATGGTGCATTAGTTTCTCCTTGGAAGAGAAGACCTCAAACGTAATTGAAAATTGGGCACAGTCAACCCTTTAGTGATATAGCCAAACTGTGGCTATACCTACACAAATAAGGGCTGTGCTGCGAAGTTTGAAAACTATTGCACTCTCACCAACAGATCCCCCCCCCCAATACAGAAGAGAATTAATGGTTTTTCTCCTATTACTTTCTCTTGTGGAAGCAGCATTGAAGAACAATGAACACATGATATTTTGCAAGGGAACTAGAGGATGCTAAGACTTCCAAATAAGCAACACTTTCAAATATTATTTATTTGTTATTATTTTTAGGGACTTAAGCCTGCTGAAAAGCAGCAGCAGCATTCATGACATGTTTCTGAAGCCACTTTTTCATTCAGTGGACATCAGAAAAGACACCCATAGAAAAGAAACAAACGCACATCACTAGGAATGTGCATTATATCACATGTCTGATATCCTGTCCGAAAGGACAAATGCATTCATCCAGCTAAGAAGCTGAACATGCAAAGGTTTCTAAAGCAAAAACAGGCCAGGTTTCATATTCTAGAGCTGCTGCTATATAAAATGTCCACACAGTCGAAATAAACCCCTTCATTCTATTCCCTTTCCGGTTACAGCTGCTAGAAATAATGATTGCAGAATCCTTTTCAACAAAAGGTCATTTATGTCAATGGACAGCACATAGAGGATCAGATCACCTGCGGTAATTGCAAATTAATGCTCTACTGCTAATGCATTAACTACACACTATTGATCTACAATTGAATCATACGGGCTGCTGTGAAGTGATTTTTTAGTTTAATATTTTTTGTGCTTTTATGGAGTTTTCCATAATGCATTTTCTCTTTCAACTGGAGTTTCCTATAATTGTCTCCATTTTTAATTTCCTACAGTGAGATGACTTCTAAAAATGCATGTCTCTGCCTCAAAAGCTTTTTTTTTATAAAAAATATATAAATATATTTTTAAAAATCTACCAAAGGGAAAGATGTGACTCAGTAGAACACATATGCGAGAAAAAAGAGATATGCGAAAAGGGATGAAAGTCTTATTTGTCAAATCAAAGATTTAGGGGAAAGAACTCACTTTTTAAAAAAGCAAAACATATGTTGAACTGGAATGCTACACTTTGTTAAAAATAACTAAATCTAAGGATTAATTTGCCTCTCATCAAAGAAATATCAAGCATCTGGAGTGATGTATATACCAGGAGCTGACTTTTTCTTAACACTGTTACCTTTGGGGTTTTTTCCATATGTACGCAGCAAAGGAAATGATGGCTTTAATGTGTTTAAGCAATAACTATCCCCACAAAAACTCCATATCCCACTAATTAGAAAAACACCTAAGAATTTATAATGCTCAGAAAGAGTCAGAGGTTGGGTTTTGTCTCACACTCCACCTACATCACCAAAGCAAATTCTTTCCTTAATTAAAAATGTTCAATTCAGCTGTTGAATGTGCTTAAATTAACTGTACTGGCATTTGTTCAGATGCTGATCTCCTGGTTATGTAAAAAAAAAGGGGGGAGGGAGGGGGGAGAACCCTAAAAGACAACCTTGGTTACATTATGGAGGGTGAAACAGGTCCCATAAAAATCCAAGCCAGGTGTCTCTGTTTTCCACAAGATGCACCATAATGAATCATGCTGTTCTGTATTCGCTTAGGTTTTTAGTCACTTTGAACTTTAAATTTTCACTCGATAACTTCTTATTTAAGGCCACATACAGAACCATTTTTAGGGGTGCATGCACACACACACACACAAAGCTGACCTGCTGCCAACCTGACCTGACCCAGATCTGGGTCCCAAATCAACTCAGGGCCCATATCTGATGTTTAATTAGGAATTTAAACCCTAAGTAAACATGCAGCCAGGAACAGAGGAGGAGAAAGAGGAGGCAGCATTGTGTTTACCTCCTCCCCTCCCAACTCGGTGTTTAATTAGGGTTTAAAACCCCTAATTAAACATATGGTCAGGAAGAAGAAGCAATAGAGTGGCTGGAGGCAGACAGAGAGGGATAAGGCAGCAGGGATATCGGGGTGGGGTGGAAGCTGCAGTGGAGCCAATCCAACACTCCGGCCACAACACCCACACCACACAGAGCTTCCTCTTGCCTCCCTCTTTCGATAAGTGTGTGGCATTGGAAAGCCAGGTAAGCAACGCTTCTCCTCCCACGCTGCCCCCTCAGTCACTGCAAGGCAACCTTGCCCTGCCAAACACTACTGCACATGTTTACTTGAAAGCAAGTCCCAGAGAATAAAGAGGGTTTAATTTCTAGTAAGAATGCATATCTGTGTCCACCTCTCACCCCAGAGCTACCACCAGTATATCTGACGCCATGGTGCAAAGATTCCTCCGGTGCCCCCCCCCCCTGTTTCCCAGAGTTGCCGACCTTTTTATGGTGCTGCGTGCAGCTTTGCGGGGCTGGAGGAGGCAGGCAGCAGCTGGAGGGTGGCTCCTCGGGTGGGGAAGAGGCGGAGGCTCCGGGCGCGGCGCTGCTTCAGCGAGGCGGGCAAGGGCAGTGCACAGATGCTGGGAGGCACTGTGCCCAGCCTCCATCTCTTCCCTGGCACCCATGCCGCGGTGGCCACAGAAGGCAGAGGCTCCGGAAGCAGCGTTGCTTTGGCACAGCATGGCGGAGGCGGGCGAGAGCAGCCAGCTGATGCTGGGAGGTGCCGCGTCCAGCCTCCGCCTCTTCCCTGGCGCCCTCCAGAACTTGGCGCCCTGGCACCCCACGCCCCTTGCCTCTATGGCAGGGGTTGGCAAACTTTTTCAGCAGGGGGCCAGTCCACTGTCCCTCAGACCTTGGGGGGGGGGGCAGACTATAGTTTGAAAAAAAATGAACGAATTCCTATGCCCTACAAATAATCCAGAGATGCATTTTAAATAAAAGGACACATTCTACTCATGTAAAAACATGCTGATTCCCAGACTGTCCATGGGCCGGATTTAGAAGGCGATTGGGCCGCATCCATCCCATGGGTCTTAGGTTGCCTACCCATGCTCTATGTTCAAGATGCCCCTGGCTACCGCCCTCCTTTTTCATAGCCCCAGACTGATTTAGGATCATCTCGATCTGATTCACCCAAATTTGTTTCAGAATTCAGACCTTGGCTGAATCTGGTGCTTAGCTCTAGTGTTTTTGCTTTGAAAAGAAGAAAACTGGCTTTTAGTACAGCAGGTGGAACCAGTTCAATGGGCAGATAAAACAGGAAACATCTTGCATGCACAAGCTTAAATTTGTTTGTAGAGAAGAAAGCATGGGCACTGTGTTGAGGAAACAAACACTGGAAGAATCTGTGCTCTTCAAAAGGTTTTGATAGTGCAAATTGTTTGATAAAGATCGATAAAGCTGAAGTCCAGCTAAACTTGTACTTTTTAAATTGTTGCAATCCACCTGGGATGTTATGGCGAAGGGTGAGTAAGAAATCAAATAAATACATAATATATATATATAAGAGCTTGCTTTAACCTACTGGGGGACGCAGGTGGCGCTGTGGGTTAAAGCCTCAGCGCCTAGGACCTGCCGATTGAAAGGTCGGCGGTTCGAATCCCTGCGGCGGCGTGCGCTCCCGCTGCTCGGTCCCAGCGCCTGCCAACCTAGCAGTTCGAAAGCACCTCCGGGTGCAAGTAGATAAATAGGGACCGCTTACCAGCGGGAAGGTAAACGGCGTTTCCGTGTGCAGCTCTGGCTCGCCAGATGCAGATTTGTCACGCTGGCCACGTGACCCGGAAGTGTCTCCGGACAGCGCTGGCCCCTGGCCTCTTAAGTGAGATGGGCGCACAACCCCAGAGTCTGTCAAGACTGGCCCGTACGGGCAGGGGTACCTTTACCTTTACCTTTTTAACCTACTGGCACCATGGGAGAAGTAAGCACCAGTTTAACTCTCTGCCCCTGAAAACAATTTGGCATGAAAATGCTTAATATGAGCAGGGCTAACACATGCTTGCATCCACATCTTGTCACTCTCCTGTGGGAATGTCACTGCAGCAAACTGAAGCACTAGAAGAGAACCCACGGTTCATTTCAGTGGGGCAAGCATAAAGACATTTCCTGTGAGCTGGTTCCTTTGCCTTTATCATTGCACATGCCTAGATTCTGCAGAAACCTCTCCTTCCTGCCAAGCTGTTTTGGTAAAGCCTCTCCTCCTTGCAGAGGGGAGGAGTTGTGAGCAGGAGCCATTTCCCCCATTGGCAGGGGGCGTTTTGGCCCCTGCCCAGCCATTCCAGCTGCCGCGCCAAGCCCCCAGGTAGCCAACCAACCAGGTGGAGGCTTGGTGAGTCCTTGAATCACAATTGCTTTTCCCCACCCTCAACAGAAAGGTGTTGGAGTTCAAGGACAACCGGGAATAACACCATGTGATAAATCTGGGCCTTGTCCACCAGTTTTCAGCTCTCTGGAAGCTGGTGGTTGTGGTTAACCAATGGCAACAAGGATGCCGTTGAGCCCTGTCCTGTCCACCAGTTCCCAGCTCTCTGGAAGCTGGTGGTTGTGGTTAACCAATGGCAACAAGGATGCCGTTGAGCCTTGTCCACCAGTTCCCAGCTCTCTGGAAGCTGGTGGTTGTGGTTAACCAGTGGCAACAAGGATGCCCTTCTATGAAGAGTAGGACTCTTTCCAATATTGGGAGAGACTCTGTTGCAGTGGCAGCCTCTGCTAGATGGGAGAGTCAATTTTCACTGATCGCCCCATTTCCCTGTGCCCCCAGAACACTGCCCTGAAATCTGCTGGTATAGGATGGTGTATTAATAATAATAATAATAATAATAATAATAATAATAATAATGACATGGGGTGGGTTCATTGCTGCTAGTTACTACCAAGAGGGAGAGGTGCAAGGCAGCAGGGAGCTCAGCATGGTGTGGGCACAGTGGCAGAGCCCATTCAACCCTCCTGCCACTGGGTCTGTACCATGCCAAACTCCTGGTGTCTTCTCCCTCCTGCTCTTGGTAACTGGCAGGATCACACTTCCACTTATCACACTGCTATCTGCTACTGTCCCCCACACTAATTCAGAGGGTCCCTCAACCCTCAAGAAGAGCATTCCATGGGTTACAGGCAGCTACAGTGAGAAGGAAGCATTGGTGACAATAATTTCCTCTATCCACTCATGGTTACTCTGGATCCAACCCATCACATGCACTTCTTTGTGTCTCCATTGTTAATATTTTAAAATGTATCATTAGAGACAAGGTTGGATTTTTTTTTTTAAAGAGTAACATTGAACCTATTCACTTTTGCCTAACTATACATTAGTAAACTAATCAAGTCATCAATTTTTTAATGTCAAATCAAAGTCCTTAAGCAAGTTGAGTACAAATGGAAGGAGCATTGCAATATATTTCAGCTAATATAACATTTTAATGGAAATCTTCAGAGGCCTGGTGACAAATTGTAGGAAGTTATATACTCCTTTGGTTGAGGTTCAGTTCTAATTAGCAGTCATAAATGAAATCAATGGAATATTCCCCTGCTGATCATACTTTTCTGCAGACATAAATGCTGCTTTAGATTCAGGAAGGCAAAACGAGAAAAAGAAAGGCTCAAAACTGAAGTCTCGGGAATTAGCTATTTTTATTTAGACAGTCCCGTGGCATATAACTACAAGACTCTCTAAATAAAGCAAATGTAAGTTTCTCTACAGCTATAAAATAATATTAATATCAGCAAAATTAAAGAGTTTGAGACATGGAGAAGGGACACCTAGGTTCTAATCTTCTTCTCTGAGCCTAGTCTTGGCTGGGGAGGGCGGGGTATAAATAAATTATTATTATTATTATTATTATTATTATTATTATTATTATTATTATTATTCTCAGACTCTATTCAGTTATTATCACTCAGCCTAATCCAGCACTGGAATTATGGGAGGAAGACAGAGGTACCCTAATTATATCCTTAAATCACTCCCTGGTTTCACCCAATTTTAGGCAAATTGGCTCTTCCTAGAAGGGAACCATCACAAAATGTATGGAACTGAGTCTCCTACACATCTGAGCGCTGATCATATGTACCTCACAGGGTAGTTAGGAGAGAACTGTGCAATAAAATGCACAACATCCACAACTTTCTTAGATGAACAGTGTGAGACAAATCTGATAAATGAATCAATATGTGTGCACCATAAATTAATTACCAACACACCCAAAGTTGGATTGCAATGGCTCTCAATTTACCTGCCCATCCTATATGTAACTTGAAATTTGCCATGACTGTAGGTAGCAAGAAGAATTTTAAGCCCACCAAAACTTAGAACATACTGAGTAGTGGGATCGAAATACTTTTCTAATATGGCAGCTTGGCAAATATTCAGGATGTGGTTCCAAACACTGGAAGAAACATTTGTCCCATCAGCCTGACCGAGCAATAGTTTTTTACTACCCAAAGTTCAAAACTGAACTCGGTGGAGCTTTCTCTATTAGGGCAAAGAATAAAATGACTTTACAACACAATATTATTGTCAACAGCAAACCTTCAGGTGCTCATTAATTGCACAGACATACCCTTGCCATTTCTGGTATGAGTAACATCCTAAAGTAACAAGCTGATCAAACGGTGTTGCCATGGGAGGTACATGGAAATCCAACTAGAGAAAAGGTGGTTATTGTTGCCCCTGCAGATCTTACTGGACTATAACTCCCAACATTCCATTGGCTCTGCTGGCATTCACACATTAATTTTCATAACAATTCCCAGAAAAAGGAGATAAGAGTAAAAAGATATATTTGGACTTACCACGGGCACGTCCCTCCTCCCACTTTAAGGCCAAATCTCAGTTGTTGTTTTATTGTAAAACATATTACTGGTTGTTGTTTTTTAAGCTATCAGAATAAAAGCAGTACCTGCAAAACAGAAGCACCGCTCTGAAGAAATTGCAAGCCACTCTCAGCTGAGTCAATGCCTCCTGTTGCCAGAACTGGAAACCCCGGAAGAGCACGAGCTATTGCAGAAACTGCTCGAAGAGCAATGGGTCTTATGGCATTTCCTGTATAGAGAAAGAGTGAATATGCATTAGTGAGGCAGCAGGCAAGGAGGGTCACGGACTCTCAACTCCCCCATTTACTCTTCTCTCCAACCAGTCGCAGGCTTCATTTCCTATCCTGCCACTTTTCCATGCTTGGAACCACCTCTTCATCTGTTATTTGTCCAGCCACACCCACCCACCCACCAACCAACTCTCCTCCTCAGCATAGTTTTCCCTGGACTCCCACAGAGTTTTCGTGCAGAACTGGAAAAACCTGCTCTGTTGACAGGGTGGTTGTTGTTTTCTTTCTGGAAAATTCCAGAAATTTGGATGAGTTGCTAGAGAAAATCCTGTGTGTGTCTGAGGATCCACAGCCCTGTTCTGGTGTTGATAAGACTGTGGAGGGCACAGTGAGCACACAATCTCGGTATGGGAAGGTCGAGGTTGGAGTGGCCAGGAATGGCACATGCAGCCCTACGAAAGTCTGTCTTCATCTCTATATTTATTATTATTAACCATAATCCTTATTTTAATCAGAAGCATTTATGGACCACTTAATCATAAACACTCTAAGCAGTGCATATATTACATTTATCTATTTATTTAGAAAGATGTCTATGTCACTGAACCAGAAACCTCTCTAAGTTTATAGTATATCACTTATATGTATAAACACGTGTGTATAATAATGCATATACTATGAAAGAATTGTTCATTTTTTAAGTGCAACCAATAAAAAAACAAACCCCAACATGTTCTTGTCAATATCAAGGAGTGGGACAAGGCTTAGCAAAGAACCATGAAGGTCAACTTCCTTTTGAGTTTTTCAGAAATCTGTTTGAACTAACTATAGTATATTTGGGGGTCTTGAGCTCAGACATAATGAGGAATTCTGGTCAATTTAAAAACAGAAAGGAAAGCTTCTGATCTCTTTGGTGGAGGAACCCGAAGTGGATTCATGCTCACCATAATTGAGAGTTATGCATGAAAAGGCCAAGCAGCATGGGGAAAGTCACCCAGTAAGGTTGAATGGGGATTTGCACCTGGATCTCCCAACCCTAGCCTGAAGCTGCAGCTACTGCAGCACAATGGGCGTCACCTTTCTTGACCTTGTGCTATGTCTGGCTCTGCATGAACACTGCACACAAGACAGCAAGAGTAGTTTACATTTTAAGGGAACTGGCATAATAACGCAAATGCTTTATGGGGCACACTTGTTGCACCAATCTTGCCGCAAACTGGAAAATGGTGTGAGACAAGTGCAATCCATGGTCATCAGAAAGTTTCGTGCATCCTGATGGATATATCCTGCAGTTGCTTCCACACACTCCTCCTTGATTCCTTTTGTGAATCGCCAATATTCAGTCACAGTAGATACATATACAGTACAGTAGAAAACACAATGGCCACTTGGCAGAGGATCTTTCAGCCAACAAGTTTGTGGGCTGCCAGCTTCACCATGCATAGTGAGTAAGCAACACCCCACTAAGGTGTCTAAAGTATTTAGGGAATATTGCACTACCATTTTTCATTTTTTATTATTATTATTATTTTTAAAAAGCAGGGATCTGTTTGCTGATATGGTGTTTCAATGGAACACAGAAAAATCTGTTGCATTGTCAATTTTCGAAAGGTGTTTCTTCTGTGCTTATTGCCTCCAGCGAAATGTCACCTCCTTCTATCAGCCCACCATTTTTACAGTCGACACTGTGGTCTTTACAAACAGGATGTCTGACAAGCCTCTCCCATCAATGCTAGTTGCTACTGAATCAGCATCCAAATACTCAGACAAGCTGTCTGTATTGACATCTGCTCCTGATTCAGCATACGAATTATCCTCTAGGGTTCTGCCACCTTCAGCTGCTTCAGCACAGATTCCTCTTCATTATTCACCTACACTGGCATTTCCTCCATTCTCAACGATGAACCTGCACCCCCCATCAACAACCGCTCCAGAACCAATATTCATGCTAGCCCTGCAAGAACCCCATTAACAACACATGTCTTCAAGGGATAGAGAACCATCAGCGACAAAGAATTGCTGGATTCCACCCCCCTCCCTTTGCATAGGTATGAAGGTGCAGCGAAATGATCCTTCAGACGGGCAGAATAGTGATTGAAGGCAACGAGGGGGAAAGATATGAAGTTTAATTAGGCCCCTGACTCCAAACTGCAAAGGTGGTGAAAGGTGTGCGGATGCGTATGTTTGAGCAGAGGTGGGGATTTCTGTAAGAAGACCTAAAAGAGCGTAAGTAAAGATCATAGCAAAACAGAAGATCACAGAGGGAAAAGTGAGAGGGCAAAGAACTCCCATTGGTCATTAATGGATGGCTTGATATTTGCAGTTAGCTTAGCAAAATCAATCTTAAGGAGACTGGGAGGAACACAAAGAGTCTTCCTAAAGTCATACCGGTGGCATGTGCTCCCTCAACACTGCAAAGCCTAGTCTTTCGTGTATTGACTATGAACGCCACATTATGTGCTATTGGGTACGGTGAGGTTGCTGCTGTTTAAAAATTTGTGTTTTAAAATTGGTTCACAGTTGTTTTTTCGTATTTGCTTTTGGCATATTCTTAAAACTCAAGCACTCCTGGGCCATTAATGGCGAATATTGGACCAGCACAGATCACCATCTACAGTGGATATTGTTAACAGATAATATTGTTAATCATGCTTAGAGTATACTCACTGAAATCCATCAGACTTAAGTGACCCACTTGTTCCCTTGATTTCTTTGGATCAACTCTAAGCGTGACTAATTCTGCAATGCTAACCTTCACCCCATGCCACAGGGCTTGGCAAGGACAACACTGCACCCAGAGTGGAAGGGCGGGGTGATTTAGCATGAAAAACCCATATCAGGCCTGATGTTGTCTCCTAACAGCAGTAATATCCTGGGCCAGCATATACACACCCCTTCCTGCCCTCAGAACACACATTTTGGGGGGTTTCTGCTGGAGGGGGTGTCATCAACAGGCGTCCCACACACATGCACAGTGGCTGGTGGCTTGCCTCTGCTCAACCCAACCCTCCCAAAATTTGGTGTAAGGGTGTGGTTTAATTGCTCTGTCTGTCTGGATCCAATTCACTGTTGGTTGTGGCGTGTCTGGGTGATGCCTTTCACTGATAGAATGATAATTACCCTGACAAATAACTCTTCCACTTACACACACACACACACACGGCTTGTCTTTTTCCTTCACCGTTAGTTCAAAAGCCCGCCTGGATCTTTTGTCCTATCAACAGAAACAAAAGATACACTGCAAGGTTGGGGGCAGACCCTTCCTGCAATATCTATCGTACCGTGTTCCTGGCATAAAAATGAAATTGGATCATAATTCTCAGTAGCGCACTGCATACAGCAAAGCAAAATTTAGCTTTAATTTATTTATGTTACAGTAATTACAGCATGGATCTTCCTTGCAAAATTAAATTTAAGATTCACTCAGCACTGTATTAAACATGAACTAAGAATAAACTAAGAAGCTAACATAATATTAAACATACAATTTATTTTTAGCGAACTGAGGGTAATTTTGGATACTGTGCTGTTATTAAAGGGGAAAAAAAACAAGTGACATGTATTAGTACATGTTGTGTTTTACATATATACGGGGCTTTTTTTCAGCCGGAACTCGCTGGAACTCAGTTCCGGCATCTCTCAGGTGGGTGCCATTGCCATTCCAAGAGAAAGAGAGAGGTGTTCATGGTGAGGTCTAGCACCTCTTTTTCCAGAAAAATAGCACTGCATGTATAGCTGATGTGTGTTCCATGGGGAAAGCGCCTTATGCTGAGCCAGACTATGATTCTAGCTCAGCATTGGGCCCATCCCTTGCCCTGTTGCCTCGTTCTCCCTAAAGATTGAACGTGGGGCCTTCTGTATGCAGAGCTGATGTTCTATCACTGAGCTCTTTATACATTATACCAGTATTTCCACATCTACATTAGCTCCCAATTGTCTTTTATGCACAATTTTATTAAGTCAGGGCAATATATTGATATATCGTCCCAAACCGGTTTGAAGTCCATATCGTGATATCAGTTTCATAGTTTTTGACCTGGCAGTAAATTGCAAATCATGATTGTATGCTTGTGTGCGATGCAAAAATCACAGTGTGGGGAACACCGTGAAGCCAGCCAATGCTTCTGCATAGCTCCATCGTTCTTTCAGACATTGTGATATATCGATATATTGCGATGTTTAGCTGGTGATATATCGCAATGTTGAAAAGCGGATATCGCCCAGCCCTAGTGCTGATTACATTTAAACCTAGGTCTAAACTGCTTAGTCCCTACATACATTAGAAGGATCCGCTGCTAGTTTAGCTGAGTTCTACACCGATATGGGGGTAGAGCAGTGATGAGCAAAAGCCCTGGGCCACCCCCTCAGCAAAATTAACCTCCTGATAAGTCCCATTGCCGCAGATGTTGCCCATTAATATGGCCCCCAGAAATGGCAATGAGGAAGGGCTCAGCCACACTTCTGTTTTCCCTACCGTGTACCCCCTGGAAAACCCGTGGTTTAGTGCTGAATCGGAACAAACAACAATGAGGTTTTCTACGGATTTGTTCCAATTTAGTGCTGAAGAGCGGGTTTTCTGGGGCAAGTCGCGGGCAAAGGCAAAAACCACTCAGCTTGTGACAATTGGAAATGTAGATAAGCCCAAACTCTTGCCTTACAATAACCTCTTTAGACAGTTTCAGCTGCAGTGTGCTTTAATTCAAAGGTGTCAGCTTTATGAGACCACCTGTGTCCAGGTTCCAACAGAGAGGTATGTAGGGCTGCCAAAACACACACAAAAAACACAGTTCTTCACAGTTATAATACCCTCCTCACATTTTCCCAAGAGTCTAACCCAACCTAATTTACTCTGCTTTCAGAAGTTAACATTTTGGAGGCAGGAGTGTTAGCGGCCTTTTAATAGTACTATAATCTAATTATTTTACTTTAATGTGTGGGTTAAGTCAGTACCTAGATGGGATGTGTTCCATAGGAGCCAGCTCCTAAGTGATGAGATCCCTTCAGCCCCTGCAATAAAATATTTGAGGAGGCCGCACTCCCAAAGTTGATGGGCACTGTCATCCAGATGATGTGTGTGTGCCACATCTTGTGATAGATTATGCAGGGCGGGGCTGACCTGCCCCTTCCCCAATATTTTATTCAAGTAGGCACCCCTAATGTGTTCCAACTCAAAATAAACAAGCTCCTACCTAGAGAGAAGGCGCCCACTATTAAGATGTGATTTTGGTGGAAACACCTTCGAACTAAGCTTGCTTAGGATTGCATCCAACTAGCTATGCTCTTGGGCATGTAGCACACTGTTGGTTTCCTACTATTACAGTTAATAAAACTGCTGAATATGACAACAAGTGGTTTTTGTTAAGCAAACAACCACCTAAGAGTAAATATCAGCACTCAAAATGGCAGAACGGGAATTAATCTGGAAACATTTGCGATTCACTTATTGTAAACACGTTAGCGTAAATACTAATTAAACTAGACATTTCAAGGATTAGGGCAAACAAGCAAATAAAGCAAACGGAGAAGTCTAACCTTCCCTGGCGGAGAAACTCCATAAACTTGCAGTTTGCAACATGACATTTGGGAAGTACTTGACGCAGACAGATGCAAATATAATAAACAAGACATCTGCATCCACCTCCTTATTTGGGATAACAAATTCAATATTGTTTTTGCTCCCTTCCACCTGTAGGTGGCCTTCAAAAGCTGCACTTATCACATAACTCATTAGCAGGGTTTTCAATACTGTCATATCCAGATAATTAGCAATTTATTTAAATAACCAATTTCTGTGGAAATAATTGCCATGGAATGCCCTGAACCTTCTTTTTATAAACTATAATAAAAGTGTTAAGATAATCCCTGACATTTGCAAATGCCATTAGTTCACCTTTCCTTTTGATAGTGCTATGGCTTTATGTTTAAACAATTACCCGATAACGCAGCAGCTTAATGAAACAGCGCAGCAAGCACATCTTTCAAAATGGCCAATGAATGCATTTAAATGCAGAAGAAAACCAGTATACATACAAGTTTGTAGAATATATATATAAGAAACTACAATTACATTGTAGAAAGAAATTCAGTGTTGTAGCATCACACTTAATCTCTTATTTAAGGAAAAAAATCAAAATACTGCATTAACTATAAAAATATGAAAATCTCTAATGTCTTTGGAATCTTCATGGGAATTACTTAAGCTCCCTCACAGTCCTGATCTACACTACAACCTCATATTGGTTTTATATCAATTTAGCTGCCATGGCTATTCCTCCACTTGCCCTGAAAATTGTAACCTGATAGGATGTGGAGATAAGTTCGTCCCCTCAAAGAACGACAACTTCTCAGTCCCCTGGGAAATCACTATTAAACCACTTTAAGTGGCACCTGTAGTCTGGGGTAACCCCTCAGAGTCAATAGGAGCACCATGATTTTCTTTTCTTTTTCAGAAGTGTTTGTTGATGGTAAATCTGACCATCATTTTTCTTGAGTCACATCAAGAAACTACACAAAGAAGTGTGGTTCTTCTGCCATTTGTAGGGCAGTAATCAGATTTATTCTTTAGGGTGATAGATACAGCCTACAGTCATTTATAACCTGAAGGAGCATCTCCAACCACATCATTCAACCCAGACATTGAGATCGAGCTCTGAGGGTTTTCTGGTGGTACCCTCGCTACGAGAAATGAAGTTTCAAGGAACCAGGCAGAGGGCCTTCTTGGCAGTGGCGTAGCGTGGGGGGTGCAGGGGGCTCCGGCCGCACCGGGCACAACACCTGGGGGTTAGGGTTAGGGGGCGCAAATCCACGGGTTAGGGGCCCCAATTCCATGGGTTAGGGGGCACAAATTACTTGCCTTGCCCCGGGTGCTGACAACCCACGCTACACCACTGCTTCTTGGTAGTGGCGCCTGCCCTGTGGAACGCCCTCCCATCAAGGAGATAAATAACTATACAACTTTGTATCTGAAGACAGCCTTGTATAGGGAAGTTCATAATGTGTGATTTTTTAAATGTTTTTATATGTGTTGGAAGCTGCCCAGAGTGGCTGGGGCCAACCAGTCAGATGGGTGGGGTACAAATAATAAAATTATTATTAATATTATGTCCTTGTTCAAGACTTCCACTGACAGGGTGTGTTAGTTAAATCCCACCCATGAGATACACTTTTTCACCACCCAAAGTGTTCATTTGTATTAGGCAGATCAGTATCAGCAGAGTGGCTGGGGCAACGCAGCCAGATGAGTGGGGCACATATACTACTACTACTACTACTAGGTTATATTTTTCTAGAAAAAGAGGTGCTGGAACTCACCATGAACTCCTCCCTCTTTCTCTTAGAATGGCAATAGCACCCACCTGAGAGATGCCGGAACTGAGTTCCAGTGAGTGATCCCTAATAATAATAATAATACCACAGAATAAAATTGCTACATCAGTATGAAGAACTGGCTATCTGTACTTTCAGCTTACACTGTGAGGTGGTTTGCCAAATACCCATAAGCACTCAGAGCTTTGGGGTGGTGTGAAGGGCTTCTATCTGCACAATTGTGCCAGCGTGGTGTAGTGGTTAAGAGCGGTGGACTCGTAATCTGGTGAACCGGGTTCGCCTCTCCGCTCCTCCACATGCAGCTGCTGGGCCAGTCACACTTCTCTGAAGTCTCTCAGCCTCACTCACCTCACAGAGTGTTTGTTGTGGGGGAGGAAGGGAAAGGAGAATGTTAGCTGCTTTGAGACTCCTTAAGGGGTGTAAAAGGTGGGATATCAGGTCCAAACTCTTTCCCCCATCCTCCCTCCGTAAATGGCTCTGGGGAAGGTTGGGACAACCCCCTGTGGGGAGCAGGAATCATTCCGTCTAGCCGCTGAAATACTGCAAATACTCCATCATCAGCTAGTTTGTTACTGCAGCAAGCTGGCGGGCTTCCCCACCGCAACTGGAAGCTACCAATTTCCCACTCACACTACCCCCCACTCTGTACATTGAAGCAACTTTGGGGGGCTCAAGTGGTAAGGTAGGGATGGGGCAGATATTGCTTCCCTCCCACTTCCACTGGTAGAAGCCTCCACTGGATCAATTCTCCTTCTGTCAGCACAAGGGTCACAACTGGATACAACCCAGCATTTGGGTATAAGATTAGAATTGTACATACATTATTTTTTAAAAAAAATAAATAGCACAGGGCTTCTCTTAATTTTCTTTGAAAAAACTAAGGCTTAGTAAACCGAGTGATCTTGAAACTTCTGCAAGACATAAATTCAAACACATTAGCACACGGCATGCTCGGTGTTTTACCTCAGGATACACGAGCAGAAATGCTCCTTTGTATTCAGGAGCAGTGCGCTGAGGGCTCGGCACATAACTTGTCTCATTGACTTGTGAAAGCCAGACGACTGTGGTGCTTAACATTCCTCATGGGGATGTTTGGGAGAGTAATATGAAATGAGTGTATTTTAATTAAGGCTGCCAACTGATGAGAAAGGATTTTAACTGATTGCCGTTTTAACTAATTCATTGATTAAACGGAGATAAAATATGCATATAATCAGAGCTTCGATATAGGTGCCTTGTAGAAATATTAAAAGGGTACATGAGGTAGCTAACAATATAATAAACAAACACTACCACTCATTGTTAGGACAGGCCTTCCCTGTTTTTCCCTGTTGCTGCCTGAACTTTTCCATCACTGATTCAAATCTAGCCTCACCAATAATCAACTAAAGCTTGAGTAGATTACACCTACCAGCCCTAATATTCAAGTGATCTGGGATGCAGCGGGGGGGGGGGGGAATATAAATAAATAAACAAACTGTAGCAAACCGCTTTCTGGAGGGCCCCTCATTGCAAGAAGTGAGGTTATAGGGAACCAGGCAGAGAGCCTTCTTGGTAGTGACGCCCACCCTGTGGAACCCCCTCCCATCAGATGCCAACGAAATAAACATCTATTTGACTTTTATAAGATGACTTTTAGAAGCCCTGTATAGGTAAATTTTGAATGTTTAAGGTTCTTTTTGTGTGTGTGTGCTTTAATATTTTTCTGGAAGCCGCCCAGAGTAGGTTTTATCCAATGAAGTTTGTGCAATGGTTCCAACTCGCACAATGGAACTTCCCCTTCCTCTCCTCCCTCCTTACACTCCTCAAATATGTTGCCCCAGGGAGAGGAGGGAGCGGAGAAGTTCTGCTGCACAAGCTGAAATCCTTGAGCAAATAAGACAACTTAGTTATATACAGTTACCCTTTGATTTACTGGCTGCAGTAGGTGGACCACTCTGGGGAGAAGAAGATATTCCATAGCCAAGCTGCCATCACTATAAAGATCCTTTCAGTCATACCCACTCACTGTACCTCAAATATGGGCAGCCTCAAAGATGGACCTCAAATGAAGATCTCAGGGTCCAGGTAGAATGTGTGGAAACTGATGATCCTTCAAATACTGTGTCAAAACCAGTGAAGACTCTGCAGCCCTAAGAGTACTATTTGGCCAAGAACACTAAAAAAGATCAGCATAGAGAGATTCCTTGCATGCCACCCCTTCCATTTCTACCTCTGTGAGTATCTCACAAAAGGCTGCCTGTTCCCCATAAACAAATAAACTGGAGCTGGTACAGTTTGAACCAATAAAACTGAGTGGCAGGAGATTCAAGACAGACAAAAAGGAACAACTTCTTCATGGAAGATGTACTTGCATGTGGAAAATTCACCGCTACAAAATGCTATGATGACTGCAGGCTTGGGTGACTTGAAAAGGCAATTAGGCAGTGGAGGAGCAGAACTATCATTGGCTATTTCTTATGATATCTGTATAGAAGCTCCAGATTCAGAGAGGGCATTCCTGGGGAGAAACAGCCAGTGATTTCTGGAGTCATCTGGTTGGCTCTTGGGCTTGGGTCTGATCTCACAGGACTCTTATTTTATTATTCATTCCCCAAATCCTTATGCTGCTGTTCAGTTAAAGGTTTCCAGGAGAGTGGGAAACCACAAGGTTAAAACACAGCACCAAAAACATAAAGATGTTTAATCACACCACCAATGGAAAGGCAAGATAAAAACAGTCTCAGCATAAAATAAAAATCAGATATCAAGCACTTATGTTCTTAAACTTTGCTGGGGTGTGGAATAGGTAGGACATTCATGAGGCATGGTATAAGATGGCCCTTAAATCCTATAGATGCTCATTTTCCAAAGTAACTCCTCATATATTATAAACTCTTTATATAGTATACTACAAATTATTTGTCTATACCTCCAGCAGAATAAAGACATGTTCCACCGCTGTCACCATTGACAGATAAAATACCACCATCATTTGGTAGTGGAATGGGGATACAATGCAATGAAAGTTGTTCAGGGTGGGTAGACAGGGAGATATCATGATTTCAACCCTTTAACTTTCTTCTGCGGTGATTAGTTCCAGAAAGATGAGGTATCATCATTTCTGTGAAGGCATTCTGGCTTATAAGATTGGTCCTTAGGAGCTGGCAATGTATAATAGATATCTTTTATTCCTAAACATCAATCAGTTTCAAGAAAGGCGCTTGCTTGCAGAATGGTAATAACAGGAATATTCAGCTAATAACTACCACAAGCATTAAACCACTAGATGACAGATGCAGAGTCTGCTTGTGCAACAAGAACACTTTTTGTAATTATGTCTTCATAACCATTTCCAAACATTTCTTTCTGCTATTGTTTCTATAGCTTTGAACTGAAACCCCACAGTGTTTTTTTTAAATGAAAATATTCACAGAAGTCAATGAAGCTTCTGTTTTTAATGCATCGCTTCTTTTTTATTTAATTGCTTTTTAATTTGCAGCATTTTTTTAAATGAAAGACTTAAATGCTTTATTTTAAAAAACAACAACAAGGGAAGGCAAGGAACCTAAAATAAATGAGAGGCAGGGTGTGCCAAACAATTCATGCCCATACTATGTATGAGACTGTATTTAGGAAGCTAATATTATGGAGCTCTGGATCTATTGATTTCTTTTGTGTCTTTACTCAGAAGTAAAAAGTAAAGGTAAAGGGACCCCTGACCATTAGTTCCAGTCGTGGCCGACTCTGGGGTTGCGGTGCTCATCTCGCTTTATTGGCTGAGGGAGCTGGCATACAGCTTCCGGGTCATGTGGCCAGCATGACTAAGCCGCTTCTGGTGAACCAGAGCAGCACACAGAAACGCTGTTTACCTTCCCGCCAGAGCGGTACCTATCCATCTACTTGCACTTTGGCGTGCTTTCGAACTGCTAGGTTGGCAGGAGCAGGGACCGAGCAACGGGAGCTCACCCCGTCACGGGGATTCAAACCTGCATCCCTGTTTACTCAGAAGTACGTCAGAGTAAATTCAATCAGAGTTACACCCTACTGCTTCCTGGATCCTAAAGTGGGCTACCACAAACAATGCAGCACAACTTTAATTTTTCCACCCATTACTATAGAAGGTAAAGGTACCCCTGCCCGTATGGGCCAGTCTTGCCAGACTCTAGGGTTGTGCACTCATCTCACTCTAGAGGCCGAGAGCCAGTGCTGTCCGCAGACACTTCCGGGTCACGTGGCCAGTGTGACAAGGTGCATCTGGCGAGCCAGCACAGCACACGGAATGCCGTTTACCTTCCCGCTGGTAAGCGGTCCCTATTTATCTACTTGCACCCAGGGTGCTTTCGAACTGCTAGGTTGGCAGGCGCTGGGACCGAACGACGGGAGCGCACCCTGCCGCAGGGATTCAAACCGCTGACCATGCGATCGACAAGTCCTAGGTGCTGAGGTTTTACCCACAGCGCCACCCGCGTCCCTACCCATTACTATACTCAAGAGTAATTCAGATTTCTAGAAACGTATTTGTCATCAACATTTTGGGGGCCAATGGGCCCATATGGAGAAAAAAAAAATGGTGTGGGCAGCACACACACACACACACACACACACACACACACTGCAAACTCTTTTATCAACTACCCTATTTTCAGGGTGGAGAGAGGCCCCTGTGGGTACTATGGAAGGCCACTGGGGTTGCCTGTGTGCCCACTGGTGCCATGTTGGCAATCCTTGATGTACTGTAGCATAATGAGCCTAGTGTAGCAGTTAAAGGTAAAGGGTAAAGGGACCCCTGACCATTAGGTTGCGGCGCTCATCTCGCTTTATTGGGACCCCTGACTCTGGGGTTGCGGCACTCATCTTGCTTTATTGGCTGAGGGAGCCGGCGTACAGCTTCCGGGTCATGTGGCCAGCAGGACTAAGCCGCTTCTGGCGAACCAGAGCAGCGCATGGAAACGCTGTTTACCTTCCCGCTGGAGCAGTACCTATTTATCTACTTGCACTTTGACGTGCTTTCGAACTCCTAGATTGGCAGGAGCTGGGACCGAACAATGGGAGCTCACCCTGTCACAGGGATTCAAACCGCCAACCTTCTGATAGGCAAGTCCTCGGCTCTGTGGTTTAACCCACAGCGCCACCTGCGTCCCTTAGAGTAGCAGTTAAGGATAACCAAAAGAGAAGAGTTACATCATCAATGGACAAAGGGGGAAAATTGCATTAAATGTGCATATGGTGATTGACATACAAATTCAGAAATAATTTCTAGAATTTAAATAGAAATACAATTCAATATTTCACTATAGGAGGGAAGACCCCCCCAGGCAACCTGTGTGCCTGCTCAGTTGCTGGTCAGGTGTTGGCCACTCCTGTGGGCCCTGTGCTATGATGCTGAAAATCCAGAAAGGATTTTTGAGCCCTGCAGAACCCTAAAATGTACCCCCTTTTAAGCAAAAAAAATAAAATAAAAACTAAATAAATGGACATGCCCACTTTGATATGCAGCCCCCAAAGGGTTGACTGTTAGTTGCTGTGCCCACTAGGCACCCCTGCTCTAAACGTAATGGGGTGAAGGAGAAAGTCTGGGGCTCATCCGTGCATTCCCCCATGTGTCATTGGCTATATACATGGCATACACCTGCCATAACAGTGTCATCCATCCATCTGTCCATCTATCTGTTCTTTGGGCTGAAAATATAGAGCACACATGAGTTGGTTATACATGATGTATATGCTCACAGGAAGGAAGACAGGCATGATCACTCTTCTGGGTCTATTAGGCAGGGAGCCTGCATGTATCAGCTATTCAAATATTACCATCACTACTTGGCTGGTCAATTAGAGGGGATGCCACAGTTTATCGGATTGCCCCAGTAAGTAAGCTACTGCCTCACACGGACTGACTGTGTATCACTCACACAGACTGGTAAGTATAGTATCTTTTTTTTTCAGAGGGAGGCGGTTTCCCAGCTAGTTTAATTAGCCTAATATACATACTCCCAGTATGCTGGCTTCAGGTTTTGCAGGTCATATTTTGGTTCAGAGTTTTTGCATTGATGAAAGTTAAACAGGATTAGCGGCAGTGCTTGATTTATTCAGAAGCAACACAAAGAGATGCAAGAGAATCCCAACGTGCTGCCGTATCAGATCATTTTAATTGTTATCTAACAAGGGCATCTCAGAGGGTGAGGAGGGTCCTTAATTTTCGTACACAGCGAGTTCCCCAGCCTGCATGAAAGGGAAAGATGGTAATCATACAAAAGTGTGCCTAACTGCGCTCAGTGGATTTCTTCTTTGGAGCAATGCTGGCTGATCAAAACTGAGTTGAATTAACTCTGTTCCATGCACCCACAAAGAACATGCCTGTTTGATCTGAAAACATTTAGCATCAGACCCAACCAATCTTTGCAAGTAACATGCCCCTTTCATCGGAAAATATCAAAGTGTTTTAACAAAAAAAGAGAGAGGTATTACACAGAATCACATCTCACAGGGGACACAGATGCAGGAAAATCAATGCCTTGCACAAATGCAGAGAGGTCTCACCTTAAATATCATCCATACAGGTGAGCACCTCTTGAAATAAAAGAAACGGAGATCTGAAAACATACATGTGTACTACAAGGTAAGAAAGAAGTATAACTCGAGGCATTAGAGAGGATAGAGTGTTGTCCATTCCTCCTTTCCCCATTGTCATGAGTGTGCAACCTCTCTCCCATTACAAACATCGCTAGGCTGCCCAAATGCTACAAGTGAAAACATTCTTCTCAACTGCCCTGAACATTCTGCTTCCACTGATATTCCATATTTCCTTCAGGATAACAGCCAAGGTATGAAGTCCTTTACTAATCCCACATTGATCTGGTCTTCACCTGTTTGCATGCTTCACGTATTAGGCCCGAGGGTTTACTTTATTTACGTAATTTATAACCTGCTCCTTCAACACAAACGTCTGTTTCCAGGGTGGTTAGCAAGGTAGTTAAGAAACAACAGAAGTGCAATAAAAACATAGATAATAAAGCAACACATTCCATCACGAGACAAACTAAAACAGCAACCATCCATTCAAGCAGACAGTAAACTCAAAACCATTCTCAGCTTAAAATACAGTGGTACCTTGCTTCTCAAAAGCCTTGGTTCCTCAATGCCAAAAACCCGAAAGTAAGTGTTCCAGTTTTCGAACGTTTTTCAGAAGCCAAACATCTGATGCAGCTGTCAGCTATTGTTTCCAGGGCGCCTGGACGAATCAGAAGCTGCGCCTTGGTTTCTGAACATTTTGGAAGTCAAACAGAACGAATTAAGTTTGGTGCTTTTGTTTTTGCCATTTATTTTGTGTTTTTCGGTTAATCTGTTTTTGTAAGTGTGTGAAACCCAGTTCAGCTACTGGGTATTGATTGTGTGACTGTGGAAATGGATAAAAGCCCCCCCTTCAAACAATGACTATCAGTACAGGTAAGAAAAAATAATAATTTTCATTTTTATAATCTACAATACTGTCTTATTTATTTTATAGTACAGTACATTGATTATTGCTTTCATTTTATGGATCAATGGTCTCATTAGATAGTAAAATTCATGGTAAATTGCTGCTTTAGGGTTTTTTTTAAAAAAAGTCTGGAATGGATTAATCCATTTTGCATTACTTTTTGGGAAAGCACGCCTTGGTTTTAGAATGCTCTGGTTTTGAAACAGACTTCCAGAATGGATCAAGTTTGAGAACCAAGGTACCACTGTACTAAGACTGGTGGCTCTTAAAAGCCTGGAAAAACAGAAAAAGAAAAGGGGAAAAAACACACATTTTGCCTGATGTCTGAATGAAAGTAACCAGGATACCACATGGCCTTCTCTGGGAAAGGCTTTCTAAAGGTGAGGAGCTGTCACCAAAAGGGCTCTCTCTTCAGTGTCACCACCCACGTCATTTGAGATGGAGGAGGGCGTCCAGAAAAAGGCCTCAGATGACAATCTCAGCCTGATGTGGGATGAGAATGTGGTCCAACAGGTACTGGGGTTCTAAGCCATGGAGGGCTATAAAGCTTAAGACGAATATTTTGAACCCAGCTGAGAAGCTTATAGGGAGCCAGAGGAATTATTTGAAGACAGGAGAGGTGTGATCTCTTTGCCTGGTCTCTGTTACCAGTGTAGCTGCTGCATTCTGGGCTAACTGACGCTAGGAGAGCCCAAAAGAGAAGAAGGTGTGGTTCATGCGCACTAAAGAATGTGTGTGTGTTGTGTGGCCTGGCGCAGTCCAGGTCTCTTCCATTTAAGTCCTGGAAATGTTCTATGTACTTAAATCCCATCCTTAGAATACGCAACCCCCAAGCCAAAGGGGCCTGCAACTATACGATACAAGCTTTAGAAGAAATCTGAAGTCAGCCTTGCATAGGGTGTTTTTACATATGTTGGAAGCTGCCTAGAGTGGCTGGAGCAACCCAGTCAGATGGGCAGGGTATAATAATAATAATAATAATAATAATAATAATAATAATAATAGGACATCCCTATTTTCAGTGGAGAAATGTTGGAGGGTATGGAATAGGTAGAAATAGAATAGAATATAAAGGATATCTGTCCTTTCCTTTCTTTTTTAAGGAAGGAAGTCTTTGCTGTTAATTTTATCAATTACTGTCTTTCTTTTCTCAGGGATTTGGTATAGCTAGAGCAATGAACCCGAAGTTAGATTCTGAGCATCTGGTGTTAGTATAGAGCAGAGAGAGAGAGAGAGATTTTAAATAATACTTTTTTTTAATGTGTTCTGTGAACTGTCTTAAGGGAATTGAGAAGCGGGGAAGAAAGAGATTTTTACAGGTTGATATAAATATACCAAACAGGAAAATGAAATGTGGGCAACTTTCATGTTATACAAGCAGCTATGAAGAAAAAGAATCTTTTTTTAGTCTGCAAGATACAGAATATTAAAAAGAGCAATAATGATAATATTCAAAATTCAACTGGACAGCATCACCTATAATGCCAAAACAAATGGAGTAGAATAATAGTTTTCAGACTCGGGTTACTGTGTCAATGTAGAGACTTGAGCTGTGTTAATTCAACAAGCTTGATCCTGCTTGCCAGAGCATGCTTGTCAATATTTAGCACCCAGGGAGCATGTCACGACTCTTTACAAAAACTCGCTTATAGACAAAACACAGGAGAGGCTGCTGTGATCCTTTTTCTAACATTGAGATTAAACTGTTGAAATTTGTTTTGAGCCTTTTAAAGAAGAGGGGTGTGTGTGTGTGTGTGTGTGTGTACACACACGCATTCCTATATACCATTGGCAACTGAAAAGTGATAAAGTGCGTTATGCAATTGAAAATGCTCTTTGTATGAGTGTATTAGATACTTTTTACCTTTTAACCTTTATTAAATACTAGGCACTTTACATCTTTGTGGCGTTTCCTTTGCATCAAATGCCAAAATCAACCTTCCATCCTTCTCCTTTGCTGTGATATTGAAAACTGAGCAAAGTTCATATCAAATGCTTTGGGCAGCCCTTTGATAAAGCAACTTCTGCAGAGCCGAATTCACTTACATTTCCAAAATGTTCCCCCAAAATTATAAGGAGGAACAAACTTCCAAACCATCCGTTTGCTTCTATCACCTGAGACTATTTGCTTTGTGAGTTGTGCCTGCTCTCTGACTGCAGCATACACTTTCAGGATGGTACAGAAAGCCCTTTTGTTAGGGCTGCCATTCTGAATGATACCCCCAAGCCTGAATTTTCGACTTCCTTTGCCCACCGAAACTTCATGCATACTCAAAAGGAGAGCAAATGGTTTCCTTGTTCGCTGTCCTTCAACTCACAGGCACCCATTGTAGTCTATTTTCTAATCAGATCTTCTGAGCGTGTCTCAGAGATTCACCCCTTCTAAAGGACCGTATGAGTCATGCATGCTCTTTGGCTTCATTGCTGCTGGCACCCCCTTATATATTATGGAATTTGGGTCTTGACACCAACCTTGTAATATTTCTGTTTGACCTCAATGGAGTAAGAGCTCTTTGCCAACCACATTTTCAGTATGTGCATACATGCTCACAGTTCTCAAGTAGCCCTGCCCCTCCACCCACCTTTATTCCATTCTCCTCGCTTTGTCAATCTGGAAGTGAATAGACCTACTTGCAGGCAGGTGATTACTTGACAGTTTGTTTGCTTCTAGAGTCATGACAGTAGATCAGTTACATACTTATGATATAAAGGAAGCAATTGTGTCTTGGTGCAAGTGACAACGATGGAATTACAGGAAGTAATTTCACAGGCAAAACCTTTGAAAGCACCAGGATCTGATGGTTTTTCAAGCAATACACTATAAGAAGTTGCAGGATTATCTTATACAACCATTAAAGGACATTATGAATATGCTTTTAGATACAGGCGAGCTGCCAGAATCATGGAAGAATGCTTACATAACTTTGGTTCCTAAACAAGACATGTTAAATTGATTGTAAAACTAACAAAATGTATAAACTTGAAAAGTATAAATTTAAAAACTAAAAAAATAAAATAGTGTCTTGGTGCACAGAACACCATGCCTACCAGAACAACATCACATATAATCATTTCTGTTCTGCATTCCAAAGAAGAACATGATTTATAGCAATCTACTTGCCTGTTCCACCTTCTCATTCATGAACTCCCTTGACAACTGGGCATTTGTGCCCATTGATGGACCCTCTTACGGCTGTCAGTATGAAACTCAGCAATAATGGTTTCAAAGTATCAGAAGTATTACATGGGAAAGCCTAGAGCAAAATGTTCCACTGCTTTAATTATTATTATTTATTAAATTCCAATATCACCTTTCATCCAAAGATCCAGTTCACAGCATAACAATGCAAAATGAAAGCACAAAATAAAATGAAAACAAAGCAAGCCAATAACCCCCCCAACAGTATTTTTTTATTTTGCAATATAATTATTCAACAATACATAGTATAATAACAAACTGAAACAACCCCGCCCCCCACATGACACTAATGCCATTACAATGACCACACTATTAGATTCATGTTTGAAGGGTTCAAAAGGGTGGGTGGAAGAGTTGACCTTATAGGAACAGGAAATCATGGGACAGGGGAAATAAAAAGCCCTATAGATACTGTCCAGAAAGACCTAACACAGATATGGCTGCCTATCAGACAAAATTATCTGACTCATTATTACTGCTCAGCATAAAAGATGTACTATTAGATTATTGGGATGCAGCCTATGTGGGGCTGTCATTGAAAGGAGATTGGTAATTCCAACAAGTCCACAAGGTCGGTGGACCAGAAGTCACAGAAGCAAGTGATTTCCTTATTACATCAACTCTACCGACTTCCAGGTCACTTCTGGGCCCAATTCAAGGTACTGGTTAGGGTTAGGACCAGGTAACCTAAACAGCTTGGAACCTGCCTGTCTATTAAGCTCTGCAGGAGAGGCTCTCCTCCACATTCCATCAACATCTGATGCACTTTGAGCAGAGATGGAAGGGTTGTAGCTCAGTGGCACACCATTTGCTTTCCATGCAGACAATCCCAGGCTCAATCCTCCGAACCTCCGGGCAAGGTTGGGAATGTCATCAGTCTCAATCCCTGAAGAGCAGCTGTCAGTGTAGAGAATACTGAGCTAGATCGTTTAACTCTGTATAAAGCATTTTTGTTTTGTTTTGTTCCTGTATGTGTCCAGCCTCTGGATTATACCCAGAACAAACTTAGTTGGTCTCTAAGGTGCTACTGGACAATTTTTAATTTTATTTATTTATTTCGACTGTTTGTAGTATTTCACTTTAACTGGCTGCTGTGTTTTTGTTTTTTAAAAAACTTTTTACATACTTTTAATTGATTATGATGTATTCTATTTTTTGTGTCATTGTAGCTTGTCAAAAGTCACTCTTGGTATCTAATAAGGAAAACTGGGATATCAATTCTTACCATTTGTTTTTTTTAAAAAAAACATGTGCATGCATAATACTCAGCAAACACACCACGTTAATTAATGCAGCCTACTGTGTTTGGAAATGTGAAAGCAAACATGTGTTTGAATCCCTGCATATGGCAAATTTGGAGCCGGGAAATGGCAGGCAGGAAAGGTCTCAGGTTCCCACCTACACTCACTTTTGCTGCTCTCAGGCAGTGCTTTGCAAAGTAGCTTTCCACTGAAAGAGACAAAAGAAAGGCCATCATGCTATCAGTACATATGTGGGGCATGATATGTGTATTTTGGCCTCAGCTAACTAAAAAGACAGCATCTTAAAAAGTAGAGACATCACCTTGCCAACAAAGGTCCGTATAGTAAAAGCTATGGTTTTCCCAGTAGTGATGCATGGAAGTGAGAGCTGGACCATAAAGAAGGCTGATCGCTGATCGCCAAAGAATTGATGCTTTTGAATTATGGTGCTGGAGGAGACTCTTGAGAGTCCCATGGACTTCAAGAAGAACAAACCTATCCATTCTTAAGGAAATCAGCCCTGAGTGCTCACTGGAAGGACAGATCCTGAAGCTGAGGCTCCAATACTTTGGCCACCTCGTGAGAACAGAAGACTCCCTGGAAAAGACCCATTGTTGGGAAAGATGGAGGGCACAAGGAGAAGGGGACAACAGAGGACGAGATGGTTGGACAGTGTTCTCGAAGCTACCAGCATGAGTTTGACCAAACTGCAGGAGGCAGTGGAACACAGAAATGCCTGGCGTGCTCTGGTCCATGGGTCACGAAGAGTAGGACACGACTAAACGACTAAACAACAACAACTAAAAAATATATGGGTCGAGGTTATCACCTATGGAAGCTAAAGCTGTGAAAAGACCCAATATGGAGGTCAAATGGCCGAAATATTGGGAAATATTAGAGAGAGATGGAGACAATTGGAGATTGCAGAGTTTGGAGAAACTAAAAGACAAAGTGCGAGACTGGCTACATTACGCTCAGATTAAAGAGGTTTTAAATTGGATAAAAAGTTAGGATTCCAGGTGGAAAAATCGAAACTGGAAACAGAACTGTTAGAACCTAAGACTAAGGTACTCTCAAGAATGTATAACTTGTTGCTGAGGTGGAATACACAGGATGAAACGGTTAAATCAGCTATGATAAAGTGGGCACAGGACATTGGCTATAATATTATGTTTGCTGACTGGGAAAAGTTATGGACCACCGGTATGAAGTTTACGGCATGTAATGCCTTAAAAGAAAATATTATGAAAATGATATATAGGTGGTACATGACCCCAGTCAAGCTAGCAAAAATATACCACTTGTCAGACAATAAGTGTTGGAAATGTAAGGAAACTGAAGGAACGTTCTTTCACCTCTGGTGGACCTGCCCCAGGGTTAAGGCCTTCTGGGAAATGATATATAATGAGCTGAAAAAGGTATTTAAGTATACCTTCCCTAAGAAACCAGAGGCCTTCCTTTTGGGGATTGTTGGCCAGAGGGTGTTAAAGAATGATAGAACATTTTTTATGTATGCAACAACAGCAGCAAGGATACTCGTCGCTAAATATTGGAAAACTCAAGATTTGCCCACACTGGAAGAATGGCAGATGCAACTGATGGACTACATGGAGTTAGCAGAAATGACTGGCAGAATTCGAGACCTGGGAGAGGAAGCAGTGGAAGAGGACTGGAAGAAATTCAAGGACTATTTACAAAAGCACTGTAAATTATACGAGAGTTAAGAAGGATGAGAGATTTGAAAACAACTGGGCACCATAAAATTTGGTGAAAAGATTGCGAGAATGAGGGAATTTTATGAGAAAAATAGATTTTGAATAAATATTATGGTAAGATTAGAGATTTAAGATCTAGATAAAATTATTCAAAGTTAGGGACAAAATATTGGAAAAGTGTACAATAAGAATGGAAACAAGGTGATAATTTGCTGGTTAAGGTTCTATAAATTTGGAAAGTAGGAGTGAGAGACGCGAGGGAGTCCAATAATGAAGAGAAGGAACATTGTTTGTACTCTGTTATGTTGTTTTTTTCCTTTTTTTTCTTTTTTCCTTTCTTTCTATTGTAATAAAAAATCTTCAATAATTTTTTTTTTAATATATATATATATATATATATGCTTTCGTAGATTTTCACGGGTACAGGAATGCAGGTTTTGGTGTCCTCGGGTGTCTTCCCGTGTAAAAGTTGGGGTGTCTAGGCGACGTTTCGACGAGGTCTCACTCGTCATCTTCAGGCTGGTGCTTTCGGCTTCTTGTTACTGGAACAGAGCTCTGTTCCAGTAACAAGAAGCCGAAAGCACCAGCCTGAAGATGACGAGTGAGACCTCGTCGAAACGTCGCCTAGACACCCCAACTTTTACACGGGAAGACACCCGAGGACACCAAAACCTGCATATATATATATATATATATATATATATATATATATATATATGGGTCGTACCTAATGCTGCAGACTTGTGTGTGTGTACCTGTGTTTCCATCTCTCTTGATTCCTCACTGCACTCTTGTGTGCTTTCAAAGTCTGCTCCACAGGGTTGAGGGACCCATCAGGGAAGAAGGAGGGGAAGGAGACGAAACAGAAGTCCCACAGTGCGAACAGAACTATGAGCGCAGAGCGTCAGATACAACTCCATGTCCACTGCACAGTGCAATTTGCTTAAAAGCAAAACAAAAAAATCCCTACTTTACAAGGATTAGAGGTAGCAAGTGCTGATTTGTGTGGACTCCAAGGCTCTGAAACAAGATGCTTTGCTCTTAGCCTAAAAGCAGCACTGGGCATTTCTGTCTGATACTTGGGAGATACAAGGCAACTCGAAGATAAATTTTGTGAAGAATCTCATTCCAGTCATGCCTTCCTTTCCTAATTTCCCTTTTCACTGTTTTGTCTTCTTTTCCTTTTTCCTTGGGGAGCAGGGTGATTGATAGCCTAATCCAACGACTGTATTACAGCTGCCTCAAGTTGGACTCTTTTCCTTATCATTAGCAGTTAGCCTATGGTTAAATTCACAGCTCACTGCTTGGTACAACCCCTGAGATTTAAGGTTCTGGCCTTTTAGAAAATATTTAACATAAAATTGAAATCTTGACATACTCAGAACTCAGTTCGCAGCAAGGATTCCTTAATTAATCCAATGTACTGTGCCATTGTTCTATGTAATACTGTGCCACAGTGAACAACTATCCAGGCTCCAAAAGAAGTATAGCACTAAATTAAACAGACTCTGGCAGAATCTACATCCTAAGGTGTATTTCCCCCGCTTCCTGCACAAAGTAGATGATTTTGAATATTTAAATTCACTCTCAAGAAATGTTACTGGGGGTGGGAGGTGAGGGGGAGGAAGGATCCCGAATCCCATTCCCTTCTGACTGCAATTCTATTCCCAATTACTTAGGAGTAAGTGCTCTTGTACTTAATGGGGTGTAGGGATGTATAGGGATCCATTGTGATTTAGTTAACATATGAAAAGCCGGGTGGGGGCGGTTTGAATAAAAAAACCATACATACTAAAGAGAGATGCTGGGCAGCCAATAATGGAACTGTTTGAGCCAGTGAGTCCTCAGGTCAAATTAAGCTGCAGACATGAACTCGCCAGCTTGCCTAAGGTGAAATGCTTTTCTCAGCCGAAACACCCCATCTGCAATGTGCTGAGAAGAATACTGGCCCACCTTGCAAGGCTATTGCAAAATTTAATCAGGCTTTGAACCCCTGAAACACACCAAAAACGCTAAGTACTATTATTATTATTATTATTATTATTATTAAGCTTAAAAGTGTCTGAGAGAATGGTCTGCTGCTGTTTGTTGTGAAAATTAAGGTTAGAAATTCCAGGTAAGCCCACTGGCAGAGGAAGAGGAGTGTGGGAGGAGCGCACCACACCCAGCAGCACCATCCCCAGGGTGCCATTGCAGCTGTCCCCGCCCCCACAGGCGGTGCACCCCGCCCCCAAGACACGTGCCCCACCCCTGTGGGAGGCACACCCCGCCCCTGGGATGCAAGCCCCGCCCCTTAAAACAATGTCCATTCATTCTTCTTTAAGAATCTACTTAAGACTGCACATGTGTTGACAAAGGCTGCATGAAACACATGACTTGGTGGTTGTGTGGGAAGAGTTGCAAATTTTAAGGCTTCTTATTGATTTAAAAGAAGTGCTGATTGTGAGAAGATTCAGATTACATCCCTCGCCTTTTGAAAAACAGCAACGGAAGGGGACATAGCCCCTGGTCCGTGCTCCATAAACCTTTGCCCTGGTTCTTAAGTCAGTCGATGAGCTGCAAGCTTCTATGGAAATGGCAGCTGAGTCCCAGCTGAAAAATTATGCATCTCATAAGCTGCTATTCTGCTGAAATGTCAAGCTATGGCAGGCCTGTACCTCAAACTCAGCACTTGGCATTTTCCCTCTGTCTGCTTTGTTGCCATGAAGCAAACATGAACAGTGGGGATTAGTGTAGGGCAGGTAGCAGGCAAGCTCACTGTCAAAAATCTATTATTAGGACTCTGATCTCTTTCTGCACAGACCACTGACGGCAGTGCGTTGGAGGGGGTGGGGGGGGGAAGCGAGACGGCATGCAGTATGGCCCTAATGGAATAAAGAGAATTCTTTGTAAGTCTGTGTACATAATGCATGCAAATGAGCCGCTCTAATGGGCGAGCTACACTTAAGAGAAATAATAGCCCCAAATTAAAATCATATCCGATTTGTGTTGCAGCCCTGCTCTCCGAGTAGGCTTTCCGTAGCCCCCCGCTCTCCAAAGCAGGCTCTAACGTGCTCTTGCCTATTCTGTCTGATTCTCTCTCCAGGTGCAATTTACCTCCCACTAAAATAAATGGTAAAAGTCCAATTGATTTTAACCGCACTGAATTGCACCCTCTGCTCTCAGCGCGCATGCATATCACATACATTTCCTGCCTCACGATGGCTGGATTTCGATTCGTGTCTAATGACTAGAGCTGACATCACGTAATCAATAAACAACTTGTGACATAGAAAACAGAAAGCTCCTTGCCCCCCCCCCCCCCCCGCTTTCCAGCCAGGTCTCCACCAAGTGATGTGTCAAAGAATAATAATAATAGCAACAAAAAGCTGGTATTCCTTCAGCCTCTTTGCTCTTCAAATTAACGTTATCTGTTTCTAAGAGATTTAACATATATGGGTCTTATTGATAACAACATTTATTTTACTGTGTGTTTCGACGTAACAAATGATCTTCTTGGCACTTTGCTGTCAGGGTTTCCTCAGATGGTTTAATTACATTATTTGAAAGAGAGACATATTTTTAATATTGTTTTAAAGATTCATTTCCCCTGTTCAAATGAAAACCATGGCAGGAATGTTTTGTGTGTGGCCTCTTAAGGTGAGAGGCAGGATTGTGGGTGTTCTGGGTAAGAGTTAGTTGATGGTTTCGGGTTTTATGTGTTTTTTATTACATACCGAAACTATTGTAAACCACTCTGATATTTTTATGATATGGCAGTATATAAATATTTTTATGCATAAATAAATAAAATACCCCCAGACCCTTCAAACACAGAAATTAGTAGGGAATGGCAACACTTTATCCATCCCAACACTTTATCTCTTTTTAAAAAAAAGGTAAAGAGGTAAAAACACAATTAGGAATACTTTTGGTTAGGACCTGAATGGGAACATACCTAATTTGCCCAGTGATATCTGGAGCACCACAGGTTCGCCAACTTTGAGCTAGATAATAATGAGTCATAAGCAACACTATTTTCTAGAAAAAGAGGTGCTGGAACTCAGCGCAAACACCTTCCTCTTTCTCAATGGCGCCCACCTGAGAGGTGCCAGAAGTGCGTTCTGGCAAGTTCTGGCTAGAAAAAGAAAAGCTCTGATCATAATTGATTTATCATGTAGTAGGGCATAAAGTGGGATGTTTTCATGGTGAATGATTTTGGTTTTCTAAGGGTTTCATGTAGGATAATGTGCTGATGTTTTGTAAGGGTATGAATGGAATTTTCATTTTTGTTTGTTTGTTATACAAGTATGTTTTCTGACACTTAATGTAAATTGTCTTTTTGAAAAGTTGGCGCAAGGTGTAATTTCTGTATTAATTTTACATTCCTCTCGGCTAAAGAAAACAGCTTTTTGATAGTCACCAAACTCTGTGGCAGTCAGTTCTTTCCCATTCTGCTCAAGATAAAAGGATCCTCTCTCATTATATGTAGACAATGTGATTTTAATATCATATCCATTAATTAGATTAAGGCAGTTACTGTAGACTCTGTTATAATAAACAGGTAATTGCTAGCTTTTTAAAAAAAACAACAACCAAAACCATTCTGGCAAAAAACAACCAGGTGGCTAGTTACATGAGACAGGGCCTTTTTAATTGTGGCTCCCCATCACAGGAATGCTCTACCCAGAATATTGCTGCTGTTGCCAACCTCACAGGATGAAGACCTTTTTAGCTGCTCAGCCCAGTTAGATCTTCTGCCTTAAGTTTATGATTTGAAGATAAATTGTCACCTTGTTCTATTTTCTTGTTCTGTTTTCATAAGCTCCATTGTTTTCACCTATCGTTAGCTATTCTGAGAGATTTCCAGCTGGCATCTGTATTGTTCTTCTAGATATTTAAAATGAAGATTGGATGTTGCTAGCATCTCTGAACTCACCCACAGGAGTAGCAGATTTTGATGTAAATCTTTATTCCTCCCTTGTTCCTGAGGTAGATCTTCACTCGCCCCTTCATCCCTGACAAGAAAGGGGCACCATTTTGTGGTTTGCCTCAGGTGCCAAAATGCTTTGGGCTGGCCCTGTTGCTTGGGGTCCCAGGCCTGAGGTCCCCCATCTTGAAATATAATAATTTAATTTTGACTAAACTTTGGCTGCAGGTACTCACTTTACTAGACTAAATTGCAACCCAGGGGTGAGGAAAAGCCACCTAGGTCTGGTCATATAGTAATCCATTTATTTCAAGTCTGTCAGTATAGAGGAAACAGCTACATAATTTAAACAAATTATTGAAAAAAAGAAAAAATGGAGTTGCTATCTGGCAGTAAAATCCAAGTGAACTGAAGCAGAGAATTAATGGCAAACATGTCAACCCCAGCATTACACAGAGTGAACAATAACAAGAACAACAACAAAAATGTTACTAGTAGTAGTAGTAGTACCTGAGTACTCAGGTATTCCTGAAAATTTAACTTTTGCAGATTCCAATATGAACTGACCAGACCACTATCTCCCAGGCCAATGTGTGGAGCAGAACTTTATCCTTCAGATTTTCACTCCCCCCCCCAAAAAAAAAATGATGAATTTTTCTGCTCAAAACAATGCATTAAAATGCATTTTTAAATGTATGAGAAAACATACATTTAGAAAGGCATGTTTTGAGAAGGAAGAACAGGGTATTGATGTTGGTCAGGAACATAGATTTAGTTAGGATTATTTCATATTTTACACTTTCTTGCTCATGGAAAGTGCCCAGTCAGCTCCAATAAGGGAATGTGTTTTCACCAAAATATGAAAACTGCTCAAAATCTGGGTTTTAGGTGGGTCACACAAGGTCACACTGACTCATAAATCCTCAGATGTCTGACTAACCTTATCCTCTGGGTGCCAGCATGGACAATCCCCTATTTGTTATGTACTGCAGATGTGTTATATACTATGAGACCAAATCATGATTTTTATATAAATAATACTGTATGAACAAGGCTGTACTATATTATTCCTTAAGGAGAGAGAGAGAGAGCCCTCTTCCTATTGTGCAATATGGCTACCTGCCCTGAATTCTTAATAAAGGGTGGGCAAAATTCAAATAAATAATTTACATTATTTATAGATTTTCTTTGCTGCCATTCATTCTGAAAAATGGGCTTTTCTTTTTTCCCCTTTAAAAAAAATAAATAAATAAAGATCAACAGCCAGTAATGCGAACTATATTACTCTTACAAATCTATAATTTAGAGCTAATCCTATTAGAATAATTTATTTCAGTAATACAAAAATAGCATGGCAGCTTGCAAACAGCAGGCTGCCCACCTATAGAACAAATTGTAACCACAATTGCACAGCACAGAAATAACCGCAGCCAGACAGTTTGAACTATAAATCCTTTTAAGTGGAAAGCTTCCAAATAAAAAGTGCCTGTGTTCTGCTTTGCACTCTCAGGGCAATCCACGGGACAAATGCTGTTGGGATTATATTTTAAAACACACAGGCAGTCATGATGGATGGAGACTCGTGGCATTTTGCGTAGGGACATGCAAAATTCTCCGGGTGTGAGGGACTGGGGAGAGGAACAATGGTGGAGACCGCCTCCCCAGCCTGACACTTTTGGAGAAGAAGACGACAGTTCAGGATTACAACAGGGGTTTGAGGGAGGTCACAGCTCAGATGAAGGGGAAAGGTAGGAAATGATGGGAGAGGAGGAGGAGGATTCAGAGCTGGCTGGTTGGCTGACTGACATATTAGCACTAGAAAGCATTCCAGTCCCACCATCTCCCAAAACCCGGCGAGCCTTAAAAGTAGGAGAGCAAAGGACTCCGAAGCAAAGGAGCCTCAGTGCCACCCGTAGAAGAGATGACAAATGAGGAAGTGGGAGAGAAGGGGAGGGGAGATCTACTGGGGACAACGCCATTATTACAAGAGGCTGCATTTCCAAGCCTCTCTCTGTAAATATTGAATAAAAAGTAGATAGTAAGGACTTCTCCTTGTCTTATCTGTTCCTGGCAACCTGCAGTGGGGGTTGGTTCCTCTGCAGCCTGACACGGGCATTTCCAAGACAGATCTTCTCATACATAATAATAATAATTTTTATTTCTACCCCGCCCTCCCCAGCCAAGGGCGGCTAACACCAAATATGAAACAATTGATTGAAATACAGCTTAAAAAACAAGATTAAAATACAACATAAAAACATGAAAATGCAGCCTCATTTCAGTGGAAACTCAAATCCAAAACTTTTTGGGGGGATGAAAACGTCAAGTCTTTACCAAGGCTAACTATCCAGACTGGTCCTACATGGGCCAGAAAAAAAAGCCAGGGAAGTCCACAAAAAGGAGTTTCCAACACAGAAGGAGAAAGGAAAAAAGAAAGAAAGAGGGGGAGGGAATCCAAGCCAAAGGCCAGGCGGAACAACTCTGACTGAAACTCCAATTCCTGGGACCACCTAGGTCCAGCGGTGAGCCTGACTCATGCTCAGCAGCGCAGTCTTGCGCCCAACATTGAGGGGACCCAGCGCCGCACACTCCTGTGATGTCTCATATGCAATGCCTGTAAATCGTCGGGAGGAGGCTGAGCCCAGAGCCCAGCACAGTGTGGCTTCAATGACTAGTGGCTCCTCCTCTCTCATGCTCAGGAGGAGTCAGCCACTGATGTTCCACTATGCTCAGCCTCCTCCACCCTCTCAACAAATATTGAGGGGGTTGAAGACCCCTTCACCTCACCTGTGTTCATGTCTGAGCAGGCCCCAGTCTGATGGTGGCTTAAAAAAATTCACAGGTATGCAAACAACCCATGGGGTACCTCGATATTCCCTGGGGAGGAACCCAATGGGCTTTGGCCAGAACTTAAAGAGTCCTGCATTAGCCAGGTATCAGAAGACTGGTGAGTGAAGTAAGCACTTTCAGAACACCCGCCTGCTCCATCAGAAACACAACTTTTGAACAGATTTCTCCTTGGGTGGAAATCTACAGCACTGCTAGTGTTGTTTGTTCCTCAAGCTGTGGAGCCAAAGGGAGTGAGGCTGACCTGAGCCACTCTGCACCTTCCTCCTCCTCCTCCTCCTCCTCCTCCTCAGGCTTATATATACCGCAGCAAACTGGCTCTTTGGTACAAGAAGAGGAGTGTGCATACACATACCAAGCAACAATCTTGCCTTAATTTTCCCCAAGTTACTCCTGCACTGATTCAGAGACTGGGGTTATAGGAGGAAATAAGGTGAGATGGATGCCCTAGCTTGCCATCGTACAGATGGCCATCAGTCTGTGATCTACTTGTGCATACAACAGCAGGCAGGGAGTCTCACTAAGCTCATGGACACAGCAACGCTTGCAGAAGTCTAAAATGTTCTCTCTGTCTATTCATGTGAGCAGGTGCTTGGGGGACAGCCAGCAGAACTCACAGGAGCAAGAAACATGGAGTATTAACAAGTTCTACTAGGCAAAGTGTATTAGTGTCTCTTGACGAAGATAGCACACACATTTTCATTCACAGGTATCCTAAGGGGTGAAGTTCCTTCTGGCTCTCATACTGGAAAAGCCAGACCCTAGTGAAAGCTGAAGCCCTGGGCAACACAAAGAGCCTGAGCTAATAAAAGCCAGAAGGCTTATACCCCCTTGCAGCAACACTTCAGAACAGGCAAAGCATGCTTGTTTGTTTTTGGCATTTAGCTATTGCCCTTTCGGCACAAGGGCTCTCAGAGCAGCTTAAATAATCAGTATTAAAGCAGTCCCTGCTCTCAGCATAGCAATCTAAATGACATGACACACAAGGAAAAAGGAATGGGAGGGAGGAGGGGAAAGCAAGCACAAGCTCTTAAAGTTACAGCTGAATGACTGTTTGGCTCTCTTTTGAATTGGTTTACCCCAACCTAAATTTGGATTTTTTAAAATGAAGTTAATAAAAATCTAGGATAACTTATTGGTCAACTATCAACTTTTTTCTGAAAGCTACCATGCTTAAGAGCTGAATGAATGAGCTGATCCCCTGCTTATCACTCTCCCATTCAGTGGTGTGTGGTCAGTGGACTGGGGGGGGTCTAGGCTAGCCCCCTACAGGGGCAAAGGAAGGAGAACTGCCCCCCTGGAACGGGATGTCGGGGGCGGGGCAAACCACCTGGCGTGCATGTGTGTGCACTTCTACGTACTGCACATGCGCATGTCGCTATGTACCGCGTATGCATGTGTGCTGTATAGACAGTGGCGGGATCCTCTGCTCATGACTGCAGCAGCAGCAGCAGGATCCCACCGTCGTCTGTAAGGTGCTTGAGCGTCCGTAAGGCAGCGAAGGGTGCAGCCACGAGCAGAGGATCCTTCGCATATGGCTGCGGCGGAGCAATGGTGGCGGCTCGCGCCGCTGCGCCCGGGAAGGTGAGTCCCCCATGGGGTGCCTTCTTGTCACCCCCTCAGATATGGCACCCAGGGCAGACTGCCACCCTGCCCCCTTCCTCCACCACTGGTCCCCTAAATGTTCCCCTGGCACCTCCTTCCCAAAGCCCGGGAAGCTTCTGCTGGCTTAGGGAGGGAAGATCAATTCCAACGCACATGACATCAGGACGTCAAGATGTCATGAACGTGACGTCTCCCTGCCCATCGCCTTCGCAAGCTGTTGCCTCTGGCCTTAAACGTTCCCCTACGAAAAATTTCACCACTCCTCCCATTGAGAACAATGAGACTTGAACCTCTTAAGCTTGGTTGCCCTGCTTAATCTCGCTCTCCCACTCTCCTCCCCTGTAAATGCTGGACATTTAAAGCCTTGCTACAAAAGAAAAGAAAAGGGCGGAAGGCTATCTATTACTGTTTTCAATACTCTTTAAGTTCAGCTTCGAAAATCTCTCACCCTTTCCCCACAGACCAGGAGGGTTCCAGTTGCGAGTGATATTCCCTTGCTCCCCAAAGAGGTGAATTTCCAACCATGAAAGCAGAGCTTTACTATGGAAATGGGGACAGCCTTGGGAAAGCGCAAGGAGTCCAGGTACTGCTGTAATCTGTACTATACACATACTTAAAAATTTGTGCTGTGGAGGACACGCTTTTCATCATGCAGCAATTTTATAGTTTTATTGGTCTGACATTGCCATGAAGGAATTCAGAAATGGCAGCTTAAAATGAAAGAAAGGGGGGGGGGGAATACCACCGAACGGCGTTACTTATATAAAATACTACTGCAATAGTTCTTTTATTAATTTTTAATGTGCAGCACCCTCTGTGACCTCTTTTATTCTTTCGCTGTCAACATGGCAGACTGGGAAAAAATTGAAGCGGGATAATAAAGCCTAGGAAGTCCTTAAAACCCAAGAGAACACACGTGGGTTTCCTCTTCCTCTCCTGTCCGTCTGTCTGCATCTCAGTCTCTTTGCGCACACTTGACGCGCACAGAGATTAAACCGAATGGCTCTATTTTTGCCTCAAGCTAATGCCTTTCTTTACATTTCTATATTCACTTTAAATACTGCCTATTAAGCACAAAAGTGTATTTATCAGTGCAAGGCTATGGACCAATTTACTGCAGTAAACGATTTCCATACATTTATAAGTCAATTAAAACACACACACACACACGACACACTCAGCAAGATAATCGCCACAGGACAGCCTTCCTGTTTTTGACACACAATAGAACTACATGAAAGAAAGCTGTTTCCTTTTGTCTGTCCGGCCTGATTCAGCTGCATTTTGCTTGAACAGTGGGGCACCATTATGCGATGAATATTTACCACTGTTTATATCTCCAAGGAGACTAATCTCCATACCACTACAGTCCAGAAGCTCACGGCATTTTCTCGGCAGGACCAGGTTCATGTTGTCACAGCAACTGAGGGCACGGGGTCAAACAGATTAATCCATCAGTGAAAATAAAGCATGGCACGGGTGCACCACAACTCCCCCCACGCCTCCGACAGAGGGTTTGAAATCATGTTTTGTGCAGGCACCCACTGTAGTGTGTGTGTGTGTGTGTGTGTGTGTGTGTGTCACAAAGGAGTGAGGCAGAGAAAAAAATTAAATTGGGGAGTGTGGTTTCACATCCCTGGGGAAGCCACTTATGGAAACATGGCGGGAAGGTGGATTTTGAGAGGGAGACAGATGCCAAGTGCAGCACATAAAGAATTCCCACGATGCATTGGGAATGCTTGTATTTTCCTCTGGTGGTGCCCTTTGATTAGCCTCTGTCTAACATGTGGCCTGACAACTGTGACAGAATGAAAAATTCCAGGAAAACTGTGGGTCGCAAGAGAAAAGAGATTTCCCCCTTCCTCGGGGTTGACCCTATCACTGCCTTTCGTTGCAGTGTTTCACCATTAAGGAAAGGGCAGCCCAAGAGTGTTCACACTCAATCTGCTCCATCTGTCATGACTATTAGGGAACACACTGGCCTGCAAAGAAGCACGGAGAACAGAGCAGGCACAATGCCCCTAGCCGTGCTGAAAGTACCGCCTGATCTTTCGCTGGCCCCAGAGGAGGCGTTGTCGTCGGGAAAGGGCAACACTTACCTGACACTCCGCCGTAGGTAGTCCTCTTCCCCAGCCCGACAGCTGGCCAAGGTGTGCCATCTGCTCTCAGTCCCATCAGCCCTGACACGGTGTTGGTGGCTGTAACACCATCTGCGCCACCTGAGGACAAATTTAGGGACAGACTTAATAAGCTGGAAAAGAGATGCTGGAAGTTATCCCACAGCGGTAGCGCAAGAAGACCATAAAGCCAAGTCAGCCTTTCTTTCTAGCCATAATCCACCCTCAACCAATTCGTTGTCCTCATATCATTATTTTTTTAATTACAAATTTAGAATTTGTAGAGTGCATTTCAAATACAGTGATACCTCTGGTTTTGAACGGGATCCGTTCCGGAGGCCCGTTCGCAACATGAAAAGCCCACAACCTGAAGCGCCATATCTGCGCAGGTGCGCGGTGCGATTTGGCACTTGTGTGCATGCGCGGAGTGTGATTTAGTGCTTCTGTGCATGTGCGAGCAGCGGAACCAGGAAGTAACCTTTTCCGGTACTTCAGAGTCAACGCGGGACGCAACCTGAAAAAACGTAACATGAAGCAAACGTAACATGAGGTATGACTGTATCCCAAGGATGTCACACAGAGTAATCTTTACAGCAGCTACTCTTGTCATGGAGCAGGGATTGCTTGCAGCTCCTGGCTAGTGGCTGTGGTCAGAGAAGGGCTGTGGCTCATTGGTACAGCATATGCATGCAGAAAGTCCCAGGTCCATTCCCGAACATCTCCAGGTAGGACTGGGAAATAGCTGAAGGTACATTCTTTCACTTTTGGTGGACATGCCCAAGGATTAAGACATTCTGGGAGATGATCTATAGTGAAATGAAAAAGGTATTTAAATATACCTTCCTGAAGAAACCAGAGGCCTTTCTCCTGGATATGGTCGGCCAATTGGTGCCAAAGAAGGACAGAACTTTTTTTATGTATGCAACAACAGCAGCAAGAATACTCATCGCGAATTATTGGAAGACACAAGATTTACCCACCCGGGAAGAATGGCAGATGAAGTTGATGGACTACATGGAACTGGTGGAAATGACTGGCAGAATCCGAGACCAGGGAGAAGAATCGGTGGAAGAAGACTGGGAAAAGTTTAAAGACTATTTACAGAAATACTGTAAAATTAATGAATGTTAGAAAAATGTTGGAATGAAGTTACATGGCTTTAGTAGAAATGTTATAAGGAACTGCGTACAAATAGATATTAATGTATTAAAGGGTTAGAACATGTTAAGAAGAATTACTGAAACAGTTAATTGAAGTGGAATACAAAAAGGGAGGTGTGAGGAGGTCGTTGAAACAAGTGAATGAAAGATAAGATATTGAAACTATTGGATGTATTTTAAACTGTTGTTGTTTTGTTATGTTAATTCAATGTTTTAGTGTTATTGTTATGTAGTGTCTTTGTTTTTGTATTGTATTGTATTGTTTTGTTTAATTCTTTTGCTTTTTTCTGTAATCTTTAAACTGTTAATAAATATTATTTAAATAATAATAATAATAATAAAAGGACTGGGAAATAGCTCTGCCTGAAATTCTGGAGAGCTGCCATCAGTCAGTGGAGAAATACTGAGCTAGATGGACCAAGAGTCTGACAAGGAAGGTTTGCATGTTCCTATGTCAAGCGCACACTTGATAACAAACCCATGTTTACTTTGATGTAATGCTGGAAATAGTCCAAAAATCTGAGGGATGCAGCCAGGGAACCCTCTGTGCTCTGGCCTTCTCAAGTGGCCTTTCAGAGGGTACACTATTGTCCGACTCCAATATAAATCAAGCCCCCCCCCCCCATGGAGAGATACCTACAAGGGGAATACATGTAAATTTTGTAAAATCTTTTGATGAGCAAATGATGAGTGCTTATGAAGAGTTGCAATAGGATTAACCAAAATAGCATGGTTTTACCTAATTGTTTTGACTGGCCATTCACACAAGGGCTTAACCTTTGACCGCAGTTTACGCATAGACAATCCGATGCATTTAAAGATTATTTCGTGTTTTCTGGATTTTATGCTGGAAATTGACTGCATGGCTGAATCGTAATCCAATCAAATGTTAGCCCCCACCCCCAGTGGCCAATTGCATAGGAGATGGAGGGAGGCATGTTGGGTGAGTGTTGAGGAAAGCTATCCCACACCTCACACTATGTAGAATAACTTACAATTATATTATCCATGCACAAACACAATGATACTATCCTGGCTGTGGCTAGGTTCCTCTCGGAAGTAATAAGAAACAGAAACCTACACACTCTGGATAAAACATAACAACTGCATTGGAACCCTTTTCCCGTATTTCTGTTTTATTTTCCTTTTGACAATGTTTTTGTGGGTCTTTGGACTGAAATAAAGAATGTGTGTATATCCTCCATGCTGTCCCTTTGTTTAAGCAGGATAACGAAACCAATAAGAGCTAGCCTTTTTAAGGACATAATATATTGACTAAGAAACAATCTGATTATCATTTGCATCAAACAAGCAATGATTTACAATTTTGTATTTCCTTTGAATAAAACAACCATAAGCAAAGCAATCTGGATTTTTTGGGGGGGAGGGTTTTTCCCCATGTCTCTCAAAAGGTTAGTGCATCAGTTTCTGTTCATGGGTTATATGCTAGCTGGGTCTTCATGAAGTGGAAGAATGGAGTACCCTGTCTCTTAGCTGCTCCATGCCGACATCTAGACTATGTGATTCTCTGCCCTCCCCCCTTTTAAGGAGAGAAAAGAATTCTATGAGCCAGGAATACACGTGATCAGGTATCAGCATGGGGTGCTTGGTTTATGTGTGAGGGCATCTGTAGGTCCAGAATCAGGGATTGACATGATCAAACACCTGCTGAAGCCCACATCCCACTGAGGGCTCCACTATCGAGGTCCCCCTTCCAGATCTGCTCCTCTTCTTCCTCACCATCACCACCCACTTGCTCACCAGCCCTCCCCTTCTGGTCCAAATGGAGTAATGCAAATGAACAGTGGTGGAAAATAAGGAGGAGGGGTTGCCACAACTCTTTGTTTGTACTCTGCCTGGCAAATGAGAGCAGGCGGCAGCAATGGTGAGGAGGAGGAGCAGCATCTAGTGGCGCAGGCAGTCAACCTGGTGCCTTCAAGATATTTTGGACGACAACTCTCACCAGCCCCAGCTAGCATGGCCAAATAGTCAGTGAAGCTGTGGGTTTAGGGAGTTGGAGAAAGTTGCACTAAGGGATTGAGACTTGCACAGAGAATAGGATGGACTAAGGGTGTCTTGCCCCCCTTCCACTTCAACCCCCTCCCCAAAAAAAGACAGCCCTGGAAAAGAAAAGATGACACGGCCTCCTTCATCAGGTGAAGGCCCAGATACTGTATGAACCAGTGGCATCCCTTCACATAAGTTTCTCAGTGAGAAAAGAGGGCGAAAATGAAAATGGCAAATGTCTCGTGTCCCTTAGTAGATTTCTCTTGCTACAACGCCACTTACATGTCCTGATTAATCAAGCTGTGAGCTTATATGACAGGGAGATGCCAAAACATCTGAGCTTGTTACCTTCTTGGGAAGCCCTCGCAATGCTCACAATATCCGTGACATTTGGGGTCAGCTTGGCAAAGAAAGGAATCCGAACAGCTTGCCTCACCCAGCGACAGATGTTGCGCACCAGCTCTGGATCCTGTTCAAATAGGTCAGATAAATACAGTGCATAATTAAAAGTAATGTGATCAAAACTTTCCAACAATCTGCTGCACTGTGGCTTGCTGAAATGATACTTAAATGCTCTGCTTTGCCTCATTATCTTAAGCTGTATCTGCATTCCTTCTTCCCAGGCCAAGGCAGCAGGAAAAGAATGCCTGCCATATATTTGATACCTAAAAATAAAACTTAAGAGGGCTGGCAGTATGATGCCAGGATTGCTCAAGCTCTCACTGTGGACAGCCATAAGTATCAGCTAGTTGAATGCCTCAAAACTGTGTTGAAACAAGTGCATGGCCTAGGGCTGGGGCTGGTTTTTTTTTGGGGGGGGGAGGGCTTTCAAAAATGTGAGCCTCCACTTTGAAAACCCCCCACAAAACCTTATGACTTGTTTTAAGTGAATCTAGAACCTGTGTTGATCCTTGAAGTGGGTTGCAGTAGGTCACAAACACAGATGCCCCCCCCCTTGCCAATTCTTCTCTCTCACACAGCCACTTTGCAAGGGTCAAATAGTGCACTGAAAAGCACTAGGATATCTGGATTTATTTTTTAACATGATCAGATTTCATTTTATTAAAATGGCGCAATAAGTTGAACAGCTTTAATTTAACCATATAAGATTGTTTGTATGTAAGATTTAGCTATTCCGTACTGAGGAATTATGATGAGCTGCACATATATCACAGAAAGGTTAAACGCCACAAATAGGAAGAGAACGTATTTACCATGGCTGCACCATGAGTGAGCAATTTCACAGCAATGCACAAGTCCAAGCAGAATGAAACCTTAACCGCAGACAAAAACATCTCATACCAAACTGAAACAAAAAGTCCAAGGCATTTCGCCTACTCAGACTATTTATATTTTGATTATTCTGTAGCCCAGAGCCAGCCAACTGGTAGACCCTTGGAGGGGTATGGACCCAAACATGACGGTGTCTATTTTTATCTGCCCTCCATGGAAGTTGCCATTTGTATTCAAAATGTTTCCCCACTGTTGCATTTTTAAGAAAACAAAGAAAAGTAACCAAAATGTATGAAATTCCACACTTGTGATTACACTTCAAAATTTCATATGAACCTGTATGCAACCTGTACATCTAACTTCTGTAGGGCAGGGATCAGGGATCTGTGGCTCTCTAGGGGATGTTGGACTTTCGCTCTCATTAGCCTGGCAAATGGACAGGGACAGTGGGAGTTGCAGTCCAATAGCATCTGCAGGGCAACAGGTTCCCCATCACTGCTGTAGGTAATGCTATTCCTGAGTACAGGTGATTTTGAACAGTGAGCCCCCTACTACTAAGCAGAAATTTGCTTTCAGGTCTGGTGCCAGCATCTGGAATCCTACCAGGGCCTAAATCCTGCCACACAAGGCACTGCATGGCTACAAGCTGCCACCTTAAATTTCCCACAATGCAGCATTCTGTGGCACTGTGAGACGTCTAAAATAGTGCCTTGTAATCACCTGCCACTACCACTGGTGAAGTACATTTCCGCCCAGCGCCAACATAGAAGGGGTCCCACGAAGGGCACTTTCCTGCTGGGCTGTGAAAGCTCAGGCTACTCCTGTTTATTATGTAATTTGTCCTGCGGTCAGTTTGTGAGGGGGGTGGGAAGACACTTCAGACCCAAGGACCCGGGTCTGGAGCATACAGTGGTCCTAGAGAACTATCCCGGAGGTAATCAAGGCCATTTGAGCCACAGGAGTCTCCAATAAACTAAACAACATGAGTTGACAAAGACGTATTAAGCCTCCCCCCCCATACCTCCCTCCCCTAAATAGCTCCTAAGCACAGTTATTTTGGAGAGGTCAAATGGTTTTTCTGAACACTCATCTCCTTTGAAGAACGGTTCAGGATGACAAAAAGCTAAATGGGGAAGAAGAAAAAAATCAACTCGCTCTCTTTAAAGCTAGAAATAGAAATCTTCAAGCACTTACTGCCCTCGTGGGACAGCCATCTTTTAGAGGACAATCAGCTATCTGTTCTATTGATAATGGCTCTATAGTAGTAATGCTCTTTGATTCCAGAGCATGGAACAGTCTTTCACTTTATTACTCTGTAATAAGTTTCTCCCTCTTGTGACAGCTACTGAAAATGCCTTTTGATACATTATGTTAAAATCGGCAACACCGATTTCGTGACTAATATGATCTTAATGAGTTAAAAAGTTCTGAGGAGAATGATAAATAATTTATCCCAAAACAAACCGTACGAGCGCGCCAGTCGTGTGTCAGCTAGATCCTTTCCTATAATTATTTACATGTATTCCTTCCATGCTCTTTGCTGAAGTTAATTAAATTTGTCATAAAGAAAGAGGCCTCTGATGAAAGGGCGTATCGTCACAAAAAAAACAGCCGATAACCAGATTTAGATATAGGTTGAATTTGCACATAAACACTAAGCCAAACCATGGCTGGCTTAGTGTGAATGTGGAGGCATTCAAGGCAGAGATTGCAGCCATTTTACTCCTTCTGGGTCCGTTTAGCTCAGTGTGGAGTGGCAGTTGAGCCAAGGTTTGGCTTGGTGTGTCTTCTGTTGGTGCTTAAACACTTTCCTCCTTAACTTTGGCTTTGGTGTCACACCGCCCTGAGCTAAAGGACGAGGGAAAAAAAAAATAGGTGTGAGCTCTTCTCTGGGATCCAGCATGTTTGTGTAGTCTTGGTAAGCCGTACTTTTGGCTTGCTGTGCTGTGCAAACCTGACCACTGTGATCCTAATCTGATAAAACCATCATTTATCAGACCAAGAAAGACGTTTGTATTGAACAGATGTAACATTTTAAGTGCAGTGGAAATAGCTCAAATGAGCGTATCTGTTTTCAGGGTAGTCAACGTATGTCAAACCACTTCCATCACATTTAAATGTTATGTCTGCGTCTTCAGCCTGTGGTAAGCATCACTATATTTAAACCACTGCTGGCTGACTTACAGTGCAGAGCGCTATCTTACAATATTCTGATAATGGAGCATCCATAAATAATAATGTGTTCCATTGCTCGTCCTTGCATGGGTCTTGGGTTATTCCTCAGCAATGCACCTTCCTCTTTATTGAATTAAGAGATTTCTTTGCTAAGGTTTCAATGGAGAACAGGTGACCTGTGCTTTTGATTGTTGAGAACAGCCTGTGTGGTACCATTGTGAAGAGACACTGAAGTCAGAGTAGTATGGGACTGTAGAGTGCTGGGCTTGCATTGTAGTTGTTGTTGTAGTAGTAGTAGTAATAATAATAATAATAATAATAATAATAATAATAATAATAATAATAATTTATTCATAACCCACCCAGCTGGCTGGGTTTCCCCAGCCACGCTGGGCGGCTTCCAAAAGAATTCATGATGATGATGATGATGATGATGATAAAGCAGCGATAAAGCACCAGACATTAAAAACTTCCCTAAACAGGGCTGACCTTACAGCAGCCTTTCTCAACCTGTGGGTCCCCAGATGTTGTTGAACTACAACTCCCATCACCCCTAGCTAGCAAGGCCAGAGCTCAGGAATGATGGGAGTTGTAGTCCAACAACATCTGGGGACCCACAGGTTGAGAACCGCTGCCTTACAGGATTATTTTGAGGACAAAATGGGCCCAATCCTATAATATACTGGATTTCTTGGAGGAACAGAGAGATAACAATAATAACAACAATAATTCAAGAGCACGGCTATCCATAGGGGCTCATTTTCTATTTTACCCATTTCACAACAAAATGCTTGCTATGTGCAGTTATAATTCCCAGGAAATTTCTGGAAAAGGAAAGCAAGTGCTTCCCGATTAGGAATAATAGTGGATATGAGCAGAGCTTAAAGAGGAGGATGTGTTATGCTTTTGATCTGCAGCTCCCGTTTAGCAAAACTTCGGGGGTATTTCCCTCCCCCCCCCTGTTGTGTTTTGAACGCTTTAATAATTAATCGTAGGCATTCAAAGACACATGCCTTGCACATCGGCAGGGCCTAAGGTGTATTTACATGAACGGCGCCCTTCCCAGACTTAGGTCTGCACATTTCTAGCTAATAAAAATGGTGATCTCCCCTGCACATGCAGCTTTCATGAAATATTCATGAGAGCTGCACCGGCGTTTCGAAAGCAGCTGCATCCTTGCGACTTCCATTGCTCGCTTATGAATATCCTGATGGGACCCACTTTAGAAGACAGAGAACCTCCAGAAGGTACAAATCATACAGACTTTCGTGATAATTTTCTTCAGCTTAGGCATTTTAACAATAATGGGGAGAATATCTGTATTATAAGCAAAGCAGCATGTGCCGTGCCAACATTATCTCTCTCTCTCTCTCTCTCTCTCTCTCTCTCTCTCTCTCTCCCGTCCTCCTAACACACGGAAGCTTTGCGAAACAGAATCTGGAAGATGCAATATTGTTTATTTCCACCTGCCTAAAAGTGTCAGTGGTCTACCTGTTCAAAGGAGTCAGCGGTTCAAAGCTTTTATTATTATTATTTAAAGGATGTATTCCTAGGCCTCTTTGAAATTGCCAAAGTAGGTCTTTGCATTCAGGCATCCGTGTCCTAGAGACAGAGATGAATTAATTTGTCCATTTCACCTTCTCTCGGTTTTTTAGTTTTTCCAGTTTTAAGTTGAGTTTTCCACATTTCCCCATCAGTTTGTGAATTTTATTTAAAGACTTCTTGAAAATTCAACAGGATTGTAGTGTGGATTTCTTTTTTTATATCCATGTTCATATGCTATTTTGCCTTTCATACACATTTTTTGCAAGGCATTTTTCCACAATATAATGCATTTCTGCATGTTATTTTTTAATAACATATACATTTTTATACACATTACTTGGCTGGATAACTGCATTGCAAAATACAGAGATGTACAAATTTCAAAGGGCAGCTGTGCTTTGTTTTCCCGTATGGTTTTGGAAAGTCCAAATTAGGTAGATTCACCTTTGAATATGAATCCAATCAAAATTCTCTCCCTATAAATGTGAAATCAATTAATTTTCTTCTCCCATCTCCACATGGTCATTGAATTGCTGAAGTTGAAACAGAGTTAACATCACTGTAGCAGCATGAAGAAAGTTGCTCTACAGAAATAATACCTTGTACAAAGCCAGAAGACAGAGTAAAGAATTTGCTGCCACTTTTTCTGACAACAAATGTTATCAACGCTACACTGATTTTTTCTCATTCATATTCAGTTCCTTAGCAAGTGTCTCAAATTAGCCCTCGCACCTGAGATAGCAGATTTTCATCAGCTTGCAAAAATGTCAGTGATGACAGAAAATGGATGAAAATTGATTTGCTTTATCAAATACTGATTTACTTTATTTCTCTAATGCAGAGTTTGCTGTTTAATGTAGCTAGGACTTTGTGGAGATTCCAGGTAATAATAATAATAATAATAATAATAATAATAATAATAATAATAATAATAATGCAAGACTGAGTGGATGGATAGAGCAGTGTTTCCCAACCTTGTGCCTCCAGCTGTTTTTGAACTACAACTCCCATCATCCCTGACTAGCAAGACCAGTGGCAAGGGATGATGGGAATTGTAGTCCAAAAACAGCTGGAGGCACAAGGTTGGGAAACACTGGGATAGAGTGATACAGATGAAAAAGTGTGCAAAGAATCTGCTCCTGTATACATGCTGGAGAGCCTGGTTTGCAGACCATAGCTCCCCAAGAGAGTATACATCCTTCAGACATAATTCCCCCCCTAAAAAATTAGGGCATTTATCAGGTCTAGGGCCCTGTACCAAGGCAACCATGACTACCTGCTAACCATTGTTCACCATTCAAAGGCAGCAGATTCCTTCACTAAGAAAAAATCCCCATTAAGCACAACTAAACAATTCATAAGCACCAGCATTAGCCACAGTTAAGACTAATGGTGATTTCCCATAAACCAGAACTTGAAAACTGTAGCTAGAAGTGGATATCCGATCTTGCATCAGGCCTCAGTAAACAATGACCATAAGAATGATATACTGTGCTTATATCAGCATGGAAACTACATCTTGATGGCACAATTACATACCACAAAGGCACATGTGTGATTGAGCCTACCTACTCTGCCGTCCCCCATGGTCTGATTGTACTGGGTAGCTACATGAGACAGACCCTTCTTAGGGGCAGCACCAAGATTGTGGAACTTTCACCTGGCTTCATCATTTGTTGTTGTTTAGTCGTTTAGTTGTGTCCAACTCTTTGTGACCCCATGGACCAGAGCACGCCAGGCACTACTGTCTTCCACTGCCTCCCGCAGCTTGGTCAAACTCATGCTGGTAGCTTCGAGAACACTGTCCAACCATCTCGTCCTCTGTCGTCCCCTTCTCCTTGTGCCCTCCATCTTTCCCAACATCAGGGTCTTTTCCAGGGAGTCTTCTCTTCTCATGAGGTGGCCAAAGTATTGGAGTCTCAGCTTTAGGATCTGTCCTTCCAGTGAGCACTCAGGGCTGATTTCCTTAAGAATGGAGAGGTTTGATTTTCTTGCAGTCCACGGGACTCTCAAGAGTCTCCTCCAGCACCATAATTCAAAAGCATCAATTCTTCGGCGATCAGCTTTCTTTATGGTCCAACTTTCACTTCCATGCATCACTACTGGGAAAACCATAGCTTTTACTATACGGACCTTTCTTGGCAAGGTGATGTCTCTGCTTTTTAAGATGCTGTCTAGGTTTGTCATTGCTTTTCTCCCAAGAAGCAGGCGTCTTTTAATTTCGTAGCTGCTGTCACAAAATTCATCATTACTAGTGTTCAACTGGCACATTAAGACCGCACAGAACACTTGGGACTGGAGGAACCAATTTCTGCCTCATGTCCTTATTCAATTTCTTGTTTTATAGATCGCTGGTCACAGGGTGAAAAGGGGGAAGACTGGGAGGAGGGGCTGTCAAAAGCTGAAGAGGTAACACGGATTTGTGAGAAGGGAGAATCTGTGGCAGAGAGAAGCCCAGAAGCAGGAGCGTGGGGTGAGGGGTGAGGGAGGCCCAGAGGCAGAGATGAGTCAGGCCGATGAAGAAGCAAGGATGTCTTCCCCTCATGCTGCAATGAACTCCCCTTGTCTCACAGGACCAGGTGAGGCATGAAGCAGGGCACGCCAAGGTAGGCACGCCAGCATAGTCAGATTGCTTGTGAAAAACCCTGGAGAAGAGGAGACTTAGGCAGCTGTGGGAAGGCGGGAACCTTGAGTCTCTACAACTGCATCATAGGGACAAGACCTACCAAGGAAGAGTTGCTGGTACTCCTGAGCAGACTTTGTTTCCTTCACTTACTCTGTGTGATTTATTGCTGGCTGGCTGGCTCTTTGACAGGTCACATTTGGGCCCCCATTCCTCAGTGCAGTGGCAATAATAATAACAATAATAACAACAACAACAACAATAATAATAATAATAATAATTTATTTATACCCTGCCCATCTGGCTGAGTTTCCCCTCTGGGCGGCTTCCAATCAAGTGTTAAAAACAATACAGCATTAAATATTAAAAACTTCCCTAAACAGGGCTGCCTTCTTTTAAAGAGAAGAAAGCTGCTATGGGAGGCTAGAATGTCATCCTCTAACCAGGGAAGCCAGGATTACCGTACTTTTCCGTGTATAAGACGCCCCCCCATGTAAAAGACGCCCCCTATTTTGGGGGACTAAATTTAAAGAAAATGAAGGCCCAAAGTTGTTGAGCTTTCTTTCGGGGGAATTGAACACACACCACCACCACCCCAGCAAGGCCTCTGCTGGGGGTTGGCAAAGTGGGCAGCTGCTCCTGAATGCCACTGCGGAGGGAAGCTCACAAGAGCATAGGCCACCAATCAGCTGGCTGGTGGCTCCCCCTCCACGCCGCTGCAGGAAATGCTCCCTAGAGTGCGCGTCTCCTGCAGCTGCATGGGGGGGGGGGAGTTGCGCACCTCAGCTGGTGGTGTGCAGCTTCCCCCCCCCCACACACCACTATCCGTGTATAGGACAACCCCACTTTTTCGACATGATTTTTGAATCAAAAAACCTTGTCTAATACACGGAAAAAATACGGTAAAATCCATCCTCAAATCATGAAGTGATGACCTTGGGCCAGTCTCCATCTGGAGACTGTAAAATGGGAGGAGAGAACCTTTAACAAGGCAATGAAAGCAAAATAAATAAGAAACAAATGCTTCCCTACAAGCAGGACTCTGTGTGGGTCTTTCTCAAGCAAGCTGCTTCGCAACCGAAGAGATGGTAGTAATCAGATGGGAACAATGCACTCAAGTCACCTCTGCCCACCTTGCCATGTTATTCATACACACAGCCTTGCATTGTGGGAATCACACCAATCAGAATTGGCTCTGACATTGCTAGGAGGACGTCTGATGTCTGATGAGGGTCTGAGCTGAATTGAAACAGGTTACAGTTTCACTAAAAGGGCTGCCCATCTGGAGTTTTACTGAGTTATCTAAGCTGGTTTATATTCCTTAGTGTAAATCTCTGTGAAGTCAAGGCTTTAACATACAAAGACCGGTATTATGAAGACTGAAGATAGGAATGTAGCCTATAAAAGACCGTACCTTGGGGCACTCAAATTAAATTAAACAATGATCTTCCTTCTGCGCAGAATACCTGCGTGACTAGTAGTGTAATACAAATCTCTCCTTTATCCAAAACTCAGCGTTATGAGAGAGCCTTAGGCCTGTACTGCTGCTATTATATATAAAAATAAAAAGTTGAGGAAGCTTATGTGGAAAAGGTTTGGGTTTTTTTAACTGCTTGGTATGCAAAACTTATTAGCTGCAAAAAAAGGGGGGAACAGATGGGCATTTGCATTTGCAAAATCAACAAATGCAAACCACCCCAAAATGGCTTTACTTAATCAGGTTAAAGGATCTTAATGTTTGGGGTTGAACAACAAACAAACAACACTATAATAATTACAGCATAATTTATGCCTTGCCATATTGAAAATATATCTTGCTTTGGTTATCTCTCTCTCTCTTTCTCTCATTTTTTACTAATGACTGTTTATTGTAATCATAATTTTAAATTTGTAACATAGTTTCAGTCCAGGGAAATAAGTGGATGACCCTGAGGGCCAGGAGAGATTTACTGTAGCACAGAAATCTGCTAATTTGGCTTCCAGTACCCCTATTACTTTAGCTTTCTGTACCAAAATGCATTTAGCTTATGGATGCTGTTATATTCTGCTAATCAGTTCAGAAGCAACCGGCAGCAGCAGAACCACTGTGGATTAGGCTACATGATTCTCAGAGAAGGAATCAGATGCTCAGCCCTTGTTTCCTCTCTCCCCTCCTATATCATCTTCATCTATTTATGTAGTGCATATTATTAGTAGCATTAGTATTATTCCACTGCCAGAGACCATAAAATGGTCTCATGGTGACTTACAGAGAAAATCTAAAACAAGGACAAGAAACACAGTTACAGTACAATAAACCAAATAAATGTGATCCCATATTCATCCCCCCCTAAAAAACAATTGTTCACTAACCCCACACTCTACCAGTGATTCCCATTCCCCCCCCCCCACTCTGGGCCAGCCACATTTTCAGAATAAAAAGTTGCTTGCCCCACACCACATTTTTTATTGCTAAGAAATTTGTGGGGAAAAACAACTCCCAGCAGTGCTTGATTTAGAACATAGAACACAAATACAGTGGTAGCTCAGGTTAAGTACTTAATTCGTTCCAGAGGTCTGTTTTTAACCTGAAACTGTTCTTAACCTGAAGCACCATTTTAGCTAATGGGGCCTCCTGCTGCCGCCACCCCGCCGGAACATGATTTCTGTTCTCATCCTGAAGCAAAGTTCTTAACCCGAGGTACTATTTCTGGGTTAGCAGAGTCTGTAACCTGAAGAGTATGTAACCTGAGGTACCACTGTACATTATAATATGATCATAGGACATCGAGAAAGTGTGAAACAATGCAGCTATGTAAGAACATGGATCATTCACAAAATATAATTACAAATGAGCCTCTTGCATATGTACCTTAAGAATGTAAACAAACTCAGTGAGAGATGTGAGCTTGCTTTTCCTGGGTAATCTCATTTCTATTAGGTCTAATGTGAGACAAACTAACTCTCATCTCCTCATCAACACAAAGAAGCCTTTGTCTTTTCTTATCTTTCATATTTGCGAGAACTGAAGATCCCCGTTTACAACAATATGTCGTGGAGATACTGTTTCTGGTTGTGTATAAGTGTACACTTCACAGACTCATGTGTAAACCAATTGACAGAGTATAATCAAATGATGCTTGTTGTCTTTGTCCATGGAGTTTTCTTGGCAGGGATACTGGAGTAGCTTGCCGGTTCCTCCTCCAGGTGGATCACATTTGGTCAAAACTCTCCATTATGACCTGTTCATCTTGGGTGCCCTGCCACCTCATGAGAAGAGAAGACTCCCTGGAAAAGACCCTGATGTTGGGAAAGATGGAGGGCACAAGGAGAAGGGGACGACAGAGGATGAGATGGTTGGATAGTTTTCTCGAAGCTACCAGCGTGAGTTTGACCAAACTGCGGGAGGCAGTGGAAGACAGGAGTGCCTGGTGTGCTCTGGTCCATGGGGTCACGAAGAGTCGGACATGACTAAATGACTAAACAACAACAATCAAATGATGCAACCAGGCCTATATCCCGAGGATAAAACTCCAGAGCATCCATTGTAAGACCATTGCTTTTTAACATACAACTTGCATCTAAGGAAACATCCCACCCCGGCCCCCATTAGCCTCCAACAAATGCCCCACAGAATTATGCTATGCAGTTCTGGAAATAATGTTGACCTGACTGAAAAACATTCCATAGCTACTAGTTTTTGGAGGTTAACTGCATATTGAGTGTTTGAAAAACGTATTAATGTTTTATGGTGTTAACAACAGGTGTATTTCAGATTTATTGCACCTGTTCTTGAAAAGTTAAGCTGTTTTTTTCAGTTAACATGTCTTGTGTGGATGACTCTGGGAAAAGGAAGCGTTGCTAGCTCTCGTCTCAAACGGTAAAACCAAGAAATGGGGCCACTGTGGATTTAAAAAGATATCTAATCAGAACTTTTTAGAAATTTATCAGCACAAGGTTTGAAAGACATGCCTCTTCAAACAACTCTGCAGCCACTCCACACCAGGAGAAGCTGAGAACCAAGTATGGAAAGTCAAGTAATATACAGGGATGCAGGCCCTCCCAAACTTTTGAAAATAAGAGAACAACATAACTCTAATTGACCCCCCAAAGACATAGTTCTCTTAAACTAAAGATAAGATGGAATAATAATAATAATAATAATAATAATAATAATAATAATAATAGGTCTTGATTGAACCACTTCACACTATCAACAGGAGCTCACATGACTGAAATTTAGGCTGCATCATGTAGTTTCCAAGAAACTGGAAATAATAGTTCCACTTTACTCTGCACTGCTCAAATGGGGAACAGTGTCCAGTTCTTGGCACCATAATTTTGGGAGGACATAGAAAATTGGAACGGGTTCAGAGAATGGTAATGAATATTATCAGGAGTATGGAAAAGAAGTCCTACTAAAAAGTTGAAGGAAATAGGTTTATTAACCTCCAGAAGAGAAGACTGAGGAAAGGAGTTGAGAGAAGTAGAGAAGGGGACAAAGATCTGTTCTCTGCTGTCTCAGAGGGCAGCACTAGGTTTAATGGGCTTAAATTACAGGATAGTACATTTCAGTTGGATATCGGGGGGGGGGGGGCTCTGGACTCTACAGCTCTGTATTCTGAACAGTTCGACAACATCCAGGATTTTAACTGGGGCGGCTGCACCAGCTACCAATTTGTTTTGGGGCTCTATTCAAAGTGCTGGTTTCAACTTATACAGCCTTATGTGGCTCAGGATCTCAGTACCTCAAGGCCTGCCTCTCCCCACTGGTCCCTGAGGCCCTTCTTCATGTGTGCCCTCTATGGGAGGTTTGGAGAAGGGCCTTTCCAGTGGTGGCCCCTTACTTGTGGAATGCCCTCCCTAGGAAGGCATGGCTGGCTCCATCTTTATCTATTTTCAGGTGCCACAAAGACTTTTCTCTTTACACAGGTTTTGGCCTTTTAATTTGAAGAGTCACACTGTGGATTCTTTCGATGGGGTAGGATCAGTAAGTCCTGAATTGTTTTATATCCTTAACTGTGTTCTTAGATTCTTATTGGGTATTCTTAACTGGTTTCAATGTACGTCACTTGGGGTGCCTATGTGAGAAAAGCAGCTAACCGATATAAGAAATAAACCATGCAAAATACAAGAGCATCATCAAGAGCATCAGCCAAATTCATGAAGAATAAACTCCAAAAATGGTTATTAGTCATAGCAAGTGGGGCCCTGTGACAAAATGTTGCGGCGGGGTGCGTTTCCTGCTCAGGATATTACATTCCATTCCTTTTCACTTTTGGGTATCCCATCCCCAACAGTCAGTCTGCATTCAACGGCCACTGACCATGCTCAGTCCTAATTGGGTTATTTGGGTTCCCCCCCACTCTTTAGGGCAGGCATCCCCAAACTCAGCCCTCCAGCTGTTTTGGGACTACAACTCCCATCATCCCTAGCTAACAGGACCAGTGGTCAGGGATGATGGGAATTGTAGTCCCAAAACAGCTGGAGGACCAAGTTTGAGGATGCCTGTTTTAAAAATGAATAAATAAATAAATATCTTTCGAAAACTTTGGATTTCCCCAAGGCTATGGGAAGTACTTTCTTGCGTGAATGTGTGCTGATTTGGATATAGCACTCTGAACATCAGAAACGGGAGAAGTGATAGCTAGTATAGAATCTTCATCTTCAGAATCATAGAATCATAGAACAGTAGAGCTGGGAGGGACATCTAGTCCAAACCCCTGCAGTGCAGGAATCTTTTGCCCAACGTGGGGCTAGAACCCACAAATAGCATGCCAGCGTATATTTGTTTTGGGGGGGGGGGCTGGGGAAATAGCAGGAGATGGTTACTGCCTTCATGCACTCCTGGTAGGCTCTGATGGCTACTGCAGGAAATGGGAGTCTGGACTAGATGGGATTTGTTGTGGTTTGGCAGGGCTGTGTTCTTAGAAGCTGGACCTAACAATTGCTTTGAAAATTGTTAATCTGCCTCTGTTGGTAGCTTAATTGCTGTTGTTAATACTGCTACTACCACATTTATTTATCTCCAGCTCTTCCACTGGAAGTACCTAGGGCAACCCATAAAGCCTCGTAATATAATCAATAGAACTGCCAGAACAGCTTACAATTTCTAAAAGCAGCTAACAAATTAACATATAACACAACAACCTAAAAACAAACACATAATGGATATTAATATTAGTATCAAAGCTCCCATCTCTTGTTAGTAGTACAGGATCAGGCATGTGATAAGTACTCTGTTGTTTGTTTCCACCAAACTGCAAGCAATGCCAAAAAAGGGAAAAAAGCAAAAGGCTTCGTTTTCAATTATTGCAGATCAATGCTTTCTAAGTGCCTTTCCACTATCCGAGTTCCACCTCTTAGATTATTCTTTGCCTTGTTCATGATGATACACCAAGAACATAATCGCTTCCCACTCCTCCTGTGGGATGTCCAAAATTACCTTCAGAAAATTGAATCTGCCTTAATCCTACCCGAAATTTCACAGTACCTAATTACAGAATTGCAATCAATCATTAAAGCAAAAGAGACACCATTTGTGAATTTCACAGCTAATCTTATTGCAGACTCATGTCCTAGCAAGGGGCTTTTTAGTCTATGTGCTTGTCCCATTTCAAACTTAATTAAAGCTAACAATTTGCTTAAAGCCTGTCAAATTAAGGGAGGAAATTTCCCAGGGTAGGAAGAAAAATAACTCTTGGCTTAGGGTTCTGCAGAATGTATTTCCTTACTTCTCAGAAAACTTGACAGTAAAAACTCAGATGCCATCATCTACCATTGACAGCTGTCAGAAGAGACAGAAAAGGGGAGCTTCTAATGCCACAGTAATCATTTCCATAGTTAAGTGTACAGTCACTTGCACAAGGCTGCTCCTGGAGACACCCAGAATTCACTCCTATTGTTTGGTTAGCTTATTTCCCCTTTTATACCCTGTGCCTTCCACTTTTGCAAATGCACAAGGGTTCCTGAAGAGGTCACCTTTCATACATTAGAACACATGAATGGCAGAACACACCAGTCTACCATATAGGGCTTCCCTAGATAACCTATGTATTCATCATCCATCCCAACTCCCAACTTGCTTGCACTAAGCTTACAAGGGGGTTAGATTACTTCATTCTGATTTGTTTACAGAGTGCTAAAGGATGCGGGTGGCACTGTGGTCTAAACCACAGAGCCTAGGGCTTGCCAATCAGAAGGTTGGCGGTTCAAATCCCCACGATGGAGTGAGCTCCCATTGCTCAGTCCCTGCTCCTGCCAACCTAGCAGTTCAAAAGCACATCAAAGTACAAGTAGATAAATAGGTACCACTCTGGCGGGAAGGTAAACAGTGTTTCTGTGCACTGCTCTGGTTCGCCAGAAGCGGCTTAGTCATGCTGGCCCCATGACCTGGAAAAACTGTCTGCGGACAAACGTTGACTTCCTCAGGCAGTAAAATGAGATGAGCGCCGCAACCTCAGAGTCGTCAGCGACTGGACCTAACGGTCAGGGGTCCCTTTACCTTTACCTAAAGGATTAATATTCTTCCTGCATTCTTCCTAATTTATTTGTAGGGTCTTCTCATTGGTAATCCCTTTTATTGCTCCAGTGCCTCCTGCAAAGGGGTGCCTGTGTGGAGACACCCATAGTTCATAAGCGCATTTCTGACAGTGACCAAGCATGTGCACCAGGGTGGTAGGGATGTGCCCAAATGGCTGCCCCCAATTTGCCTGTGTTTTCATAGATGGCTGAACTGGGGTTATTTGTTCAGTTCTGTTTTAGGAATCAAAATCCAACCCTCAAAATGATCCTTGAAATTGCTTCAGGACAAAGGGAATGCTTGCAATTCTAGAGTAAGGGGGAATAACCTTCAGTGTGCCCTCGCCTTTCCTCTTAGGCCTTTTTCTTTCAAAAACTTGCTAAAGCTGCTGTCACACTGGAAAATATAAATGGTAGAAGCAGCAGAGCCCACTGCTACTACCACAGTGCCAAATCTGCTGGATTGTGTATAGTATTCAGCTAAGTTTACTCAGAATAGACACACTGAAATTAATGGACCACAGTCTTGTAGCTGTGAATTCCAAAAGTTACCTGTGGGCTGGAAAAAAAAACAAAAAAACATCCTTTCAACTCTATAAGTCTATGATTCTGTGACACAGTTGCCTGTGTTGTAACAACAACAACAACAACAACAACAACAACAACAACAATAATATCATCCCGCCCATCTGGCTGGGTTTCCCCAGTCACTCTGGGCAGCTTCCAACAAAAGATTAAAAATATATTAAAACATCAGTCATTAAAAACTTCCCTAAACAGGGCTGCCTTCAGATGTCTTCTAAACATCAGATAGTTGTTCTTCTCTTTGACATCTGGTGGGAGGGTGTTCCACAGGGAGGGTGCCACTACCGAGAAGGCCCTCTGCCTGGTTCCCTGTAACCTCACTTCTCGCAGTGAGGGAACCTCCAGAAGGCCTTTGGAACCGGATCTCAGTGTCCAGGTTGAATGATGGGGGTGGAGACGCTCCTTCAGGTATACAGGACCGAGACCATTTAGGGCTTTAAAGGTCAGCACCAGCACTTTGAATTGTGCTCAGAAACATACTGGGAGCCAATGTAGGTCTTTTCAATGAGTGGGAATTGGTGTGTGAGCTGCTCCCAGCTCGGTCAAGGCATGCCAACAACTGGTCTGCAGTTAGGCTAGAGACTTCTTAGCCTGAGTGGGGAAGCAACACTTTAATAAAAAAGAGGCTTTATTGTTTTTCATTCCTTTTCTGACAACCTATTCCAGTTTAAAAGCACAAGCTTCATTCCCAATGTGAAATGCAAGGGCTTTTGGCTGCACTTAAGTAAAGCTGTAAGTAGAGTGTCATGACTTGCACAGGTGTTCTGCAGATCACTCACTCCAAGTTCCACTCGGCGGCGCCTTAATGGAGACAGATTCTCCCTTTTTCCAATCATACTGACTGTTCCTGGACAGAATCAAGTTACTCTGAATTAGGTCTGGGCTTTCTGTCATGGCTGAACTGAGACGTCACAGCTCGAATCATTGCCTGAGCTATGAGAAATAGTGGCAGCTAGCTGAGAAAAGACTTGAGCGCTCGGCTGTGACCAAGTGGGTGTTCCCAAACCTCTCTTCACAATTGGGAGCTTCGTAAACCATTTTTCGTCAGAGAACTCCAGCTTAAAATCCAGTGTAGTAGCATGAAGCATAGGTACTGGATAGCATGAACAGAGTAAATGAGGCTCATTTTGAAAATGAAAACAAAAACAATCACTTATTCACACTCTTGTTTTTTGTTATATATCTGGAAACTCGAAGTATGGTATGGGCAATTACAGTAGCTTTCAATTGGCCCTATTTTCTGGCGAGTACTGTATTTTTCTGTGTATAAGACTAGGTTACTTTCTTAAAATATTGTGCTAAAAACTTGGGGTCGTCTTATACACGGACAGTGGAGAGGTGGGGCAGGCGATTGGTGGCTGCTGTGGCGTTTTTGCTGGTGATTGGTGGGTGCTGCAAGGTCCACTGGCTATTGGCTGCTGAGGCAATTGGGTGGGCTATTGGGGCTTCCATTTGGCGAGCGTGCAGCTGATTGTTTGCTTTGCTGATGTGCGTGTGATTGGCTATTACATGTCAGCGGGTGAGCGATTTTTGGCACTCCCCCCAAAAAAACTCAACAACTCTGGGCAATCTCTCCCCCCCCCCCCATTTTCTTTATTTGGAGTCCCAAAAAAGAGGGGGCATCTTATACACGGAAAAGTACAGTACTTATGTGCTACTTAATGTTTTAGTTAAACATTAAAAATCTGGACAGAAAAGTTGTTGCACTACATTTTTGAGCTCTTTTTATGGAAAATCGGCAAAAATGACACTGCCAACATGGGTTGCCACACTTCCAGATTTTCCCGTTTTCCCAATTTTCGCCCACGCTGCTGCCATCTGCAGTATTCCGCATATGTCTGGGAAATTCCGGACATATGGCAACCCTGTTTTAAGGTGACCTGGGGAGCTATGACTGAAAGGAAGATAGGCTGGAAATAGCAAAGACTTTTGAGGGGGCAGGGAAGGAGGGTAGTAAGAAGCAAGAGTCACCAGCTATGACTCTTCTCATTTTTGTTACTGAGGACAATATCCCACCCATCTTCTTTGAAACGGTACTCAGAATTGATCTGGCATGGGTATCCACTTCACCATGCCAATGCCATTCACTCACTCACTCACTCACTCACTCATTCATCCAGTCTTTCTCTAAAGCACTTTCTGAAAGTTGGCTGGCCTCCTGTCAACTACCGTATTTTTCGCCCCATAGGACGCACCGGCCCATAGGACGCACCAAGTTTTTTGGGGGGGGAAATAAAGAAAAAAATTATTCCCCCCAGGCACTTGTGGGGCCGGCAGCGGGGAGAAGCGCACTTCTCCCCGCCGCCCGCCTGCAGACCAGGTCCGGGGACAGCGGGAGGACGCGCTGCACCTCCCAACTGTCCCTGGAGCTTGCGGGGCTGGCAGCAGGGAAAAGAGCTCTTCTCCCCGCCGCCCGCCTGCAGACCAGGTCCGGGGACAGCGGGAAGACGCGCTGCGCCTCCCCGCTGTCCCCGGAGCTTGTGGGGCTGGCGGCCGGGAGAAGCACGCGTCTCCCCGCCGTCAGCCTCCAAACCACATCGGGAGACAGCGGGATGGCGGCGTTCCGCCTCCCCACTGTCCCCCAACCTTGTGGGACTGGCGCTGCGGCTCTCCTGAAACCTGGAGAGCCAGAGGGGTCGGTGCGCACAGACCCCTCTCACTCTCCAGGCTTCAGCGAAAGCCTGCATTCGCCCCATAGGACCCACACGCATTTCCCCTTCATTTTTGGAGGGGGAAAAGTGCGTCCTATAGGGCGGAAATTATGGTATAACTACCACAATGCATTAGTTTAGGATACGCCTGAACTCAGCTTGTCTGCCAGACACACCTGCAAATTAAACTCCAATGTCCAGAATAACAACACATGAGTTGCAGCACAAAACAGAAAATGAGGCATTCCCCCCCCCCCCCATAGCAGTAGGCACAAATTTGAAGTACAGGGTTGCATTCAACTACGTGTTACTCAGAGCAAAACCCACTGAAATTAATGAATCTTAGACAGCAATGCATGTTGACTTCAATAGGTCTACTCTGAGTAGAAGTAGCACTGAATACCACCCATAGGAATTTTGCCTTGAGTTGTGAATGGTGATGGGAAAGTTGCCAGGTCCAAAACTAAAATGGAAAATGATTTTAAAGCCTTGAAACTGCTCTGTTTGGTAATTTCAACAGTCCATCTAGCCAAGCTCACTGTATCTAAGAACACCTCCTCCTGCGTTTAAGGAACCTACGAGGTGTAACAAATTCCTTTAGAGCAGTGATGGCCAAACTTGGCCCTCCAGCTGTTTTGGGACTACAGTTCCCATCATCCCTGACCACTGGTTCTGTTAGCTAGGAATGATGGGAGTTGTAGTCCAAAAACTGCTGGAGGGCCAAGTTTGGATATCACTACTTTAGAGAAAGGGACACATTCAGGCAAGTTAATGGCATCAATCCAATGTCTGTGTACTAAAGAAGATAGCGAACCTATGGACTCCAACTCCCATGAGCACCAACTAACACAGTCAATGGTCAGGAATGATGGGAGCTTGTAGCCCAAGTGCAGGACCCCCATTGCTGTACAGTGGTACCTCAGGTTAAGTACTTAATTCGTTCCAGAGGTCCGTTCTTAACCTGAAACTGTTCTTAACCTGAAGCACCACTTTAGCTAATGAGGCCTCTCGCTGCTGCTGCGCTGCCAGAGCATGATTTCTGTTCTCATCCTGAAGCAAAGTTCTTAACCTGAGGTACTATTTCTGGGTTAGCGGAGTCTGTAACCTGAAGCGTATGTAACCCGAGGTACCACTGTACTGTAATCTTGTGCTGGGGCTACACTGACGTTGGTGCATGTGAGAACATAGTAACACAATAAGAGTCCTCCTGGATCAGAACAAACATTGATCTACTTCCAAGTCGGTCTGTCGTCCCCTTTCTCCTTGTGGTCACTCCTCAGTATCCAGGAATTCCCTGACTTCTGCACCTTTCTCAGCTCTGTAACAACCATTTTGGGGTGTTCCAACCAGGAACTGTACAAAACGTCCCAAGGGTGCTTACATCATGGATTTTACACTGGCATTATGTTATTAGCAGTTTTCATTTCTTTCTTTTCAATTTCTAAGAACCCTTAACACGGAATTCATCATTTTCACAGCTTCTGCAAACTAGGCTGGTTTTCATTAAGCTATCTACCATGGCTCAAAGACCTATTTCCTGCTCAGTTATGGCAAATTCAGACATGCATGAGAGTATATAGTGTGGTGTAATGGAAAATGTTGGACACTGACCAGAGAGAATTGGGGACAAAGGAACATAGGAAGTAGGCTTTATATTAAGTCAAACCATTTATAACTCAGTATTGTCTATATTAGTGATGGCCAAACTTGGCCATCCAGCTGTTTTGGGATTACAACTCCCATCATCCCTAGCTAGCAGGACCAGTGGTCAGGGATGATAGGAATTGTAGTCCCAAAACAGCTGTAGGGCCTAGTTTGACTGACATCTATCTTTCTGAGATCTACATTGAGATTTTAAGGATTGGACATGAAACCTGTGGCATGCAAAGTATATGCACTATCTCTGAATTACAAGCATTCCTTTAACAGGCTCTAATCTCTGCTGAGGCACAAAGGAAACTGGGCGATCATCTCTGACCTAATTTTTATGAGGGGGAAGGGGAATGAGCTATGTACATCACCCAAAATGTCTGGAGGACGTGATAAAAATGGAATAAACAAATAAATATAAATCATTGAACTGAAGGTAATAATTTAACCATATTATTAAATTAAACAAATTACCGTATTTTTCGCCCCATAAGACGCACCGGCCCATAGGACACACCAGGTTTTTTGGGGGGGAAATAAAGAAAAAAAAATTCCCCCCCCCAGGCACTTGTGGGGCCGGCAGCGGGGAGAAGCGCTCTTCTCCCCGCCGCCCGCCTGCAGATCAGGTCCGGGGACAGCGGGAAGACGCGCTGCGCCTCCCCGCTGTCCCTGGAGCTTGTGGGGCTGGTGGCCGGAGAAGCACGCGTCTCCCTGCCGTCAGCCTCCAAACCACAGCGGGAGACAGCGGGATGGCAGCGTTCCGCCTCCCCGCTGTCCCCTGACCTTGTGGGACTGGCGCTGCAGCTCTCCTGAAGCCTGCATTCACCCCATAGGACGCACACGCATTTCCCCTTCATTTTTGGAGGGGGAAAATTGCGTCCTATAGCGAAAAATACGGTAATACATTGAAGAAACAAATATAAATAATTGAATCTCTGCAGGGGAGGTCATTGGTTTGTTTTTCTTTTCCTTTTGTTTTATTCATGTTGTCAATTTGTATTTTATATGTTGTGAAGTGCCCTGTGATTTTTGGATGAACATCAGCATACAAATTAAATAAATAATACCAGAAGTTATTAATAAGGTTACCTTATTAAATGTTATGGTCCGCTTTAAAAACACTCACTGTTTCTGGATTCTGCAGTGATATTGGGCAAAAAAGCTTCACAATGGTTTGTACTTTCAAAGTCTGCCTTAAGGCTGAATGACAGTAAATGCAGCAGATATGTTTGTTCCAGATACCCTGAGGTTAGCTATGGTGAATGCAGGCTTGAAACTGCGACCGGTTTTGTGTACAGGGATGGAAAAGCCTGTCCATTTCTGACCTGTGTCAGGTTCAAGAGAGGAGATTACAAGAAAGCAAATTCTCACTGAACATCAGGAAATCTTTATTGTTATTTCTTGGAATCTGACTTAAGAACAAGGAATGCAGAGGAGGAGGGGTGGGTTTTTTAAAAATGTAGGAATAAAACATATTTGGAAAGCAGCCAGCAGCAAAAGGAAGACATGGAACTAAATGAGTTATTGGTATATTCCAGTAACAGTAGTAATTTTGTCCTTGCTAGAAAGCAACAGCAGGAGTGGAGATTAAAGAAAGCAACAGGGAGAAATGGAAAACAGATACCCAGAAGGCAAAGGGAAAGAAAAGCAGTTAAAGCACACAGAACTCAATAAAGAAATAGGGGGAAATTATATATGACCTAGTAAAATACGATAAACAAATAAGTAAAAAAAAAATGCTAACGAGAAATGGCAACAAATCTGAAAGAAAAGTAAAAGGTAAAGGGCTGAGTTGTGCTTGGTTCAATCTCGTTGCTTGTCAATCCAACTTGAATTAACCAATGATGGCAGGATGGGTGAACAGTTTCAATCAATCAAGAAAAAAATATATCAATCAATCAATCAATCAATCAATCAAAACATTTGATGTTTGAGCCAGAGGTCATAATGAGATCAAGTAGACAAAAAGCTTAACTCAACTGTGTGCAGACACGGTTCAAAATATAATAGAAGGAATTGTGACAAAGTGTTGCAATTTAATCTGCAATGCAAATACATCTTTATAAGCCTCATGCACTGCAAACAAAAATTGATAACTGCTTCTGTAAGATTCAGAGGGGTCTCATGTCTCTTGCTTACTAGCTAGGCTCATGTCCCTCTGAAATGTATTCCCCAGATCTGCTAGCGGAATTTTCCAAGTGAGATACTAGAGTAGGGCCTATTACTAAATGACTGGGCCCGAGACAAAGGTCACTGAAACATCACAGGTATTTAGCCTTGCCTTGCGGCTGTGATGCTTAAAGTCAGCTGGTCAATTTTATTTTTAACCCTTGACCTCATCTAGCCATAACAAATTCTTTCGAGGAACCATCAATCTTCAGTCCTTGCTAGGTTGTAATTATAGTTCCATCCAACATGGGATAAAGTGAGAGTCTGGATTTCTCCCATAGGGGGAACATTATTTCATTGGAAGGTACTGATATTTTCCCCAAGAATGAAAATTAGGGTCGTATATAGAGCATTAGTATATATACCTTAGTGCCACACTAGTGAATCAAACTATACACCGCACTATTCCTGAGACACTGAAAAGCAAAGCTGTGTGCAGTGCTCACAGAGAAGAAAAAGAAAGTCTGCACGAAATCCAGTTTTATATGTGTGTGTGTGTTGCATATGGTGCATTTGAATTCTTGTATAATGCACAAGTGGGAATGGGTGAAAAACGAGAAGCAGCAAGTTTGGATTAATTTTGTCATGCAATTTTTGTCATAAGATTTGAAGCTCATTCGTTGTTGGAGGCAGATAAGCATTTGACCTTCAAACAAACTTCTAATTTTGCAGCGTATTGGGGGGGGGGGCGTAGTGGGAGGGGGAGAAAAGGGACACAGATGGTCAGATGGATACTTTCTGATATAGGATGGAATGGCACACACACGCTATTCCACACACTCACACACACACACTCAAGGTTTTGTGTTTCTAGTCAAGGTAAATCCTGAAGGGGTTTTTCATCAAGATAGAAATATAAGCTTTCCCCCCTCCCCCACCCATTTCTTTCTTTTGCATAAGCCGTTTCCAACCTGTGCCAGCAGGAATAATGTATGCAAGTACTGGAAGCCTCTTGAATGTGTAGTCAGTGGGGAACAGCCTGGCTACATGCGTTTTTACATATCTTCGAGCTACAGCGGAATCAAAGAGCCAACTGCTGAATTTCAGCGCCCAAGGCTATCCTGTGGATTTATAAGACCCCTTGAAGGAATCAGATCCATAAGCCAATAATATGCCAACATTATTATTATAAAAACATATATGTATATAACAGTAGTGGGTTTTGCTTCCCATATAAAGTGGATTTTTTTAAATTTTAATATTTTATACTCTTCTATTATCTTTTAAACAAGTTACTCATTTAAAAGTTATTTCACTGGCTCGGAGCATCGCATTATGGAAATCGAGTCGGTGTTAACTTACAATTTTCATCCCGAAGAATGCTGTGCACCCCAAAACACTTCCTGATTGTTTTTATTTGAATTCATAAAGCGGCACATCCCATAGGCTTGGAACAACTTGCATTTCAGCTCCACTCTTCCTTGCTTTAAACACACTTGTCACTGTATTCCTTTCCAACCTTCCCTTTTCCTGGCCCTTCCTTAAACAATCAGGCATCTCCTTCTGAGGGGATGAATACTGTGACATTTCAGACAGATAGGTGCAGGGATTTTTGTGTGCAAGGAGAGTCTTCGAAGTTTTTAAGGGAGGGAAGAGATGCACACATACAGAAGTAGCTCTAGCAAGTAATCTGCAAAATTTCAGGAGGATCAGTGCAGGGGCTTTTGTGCAACATTAGCTTCTAAAATTGTGTGTGGGAGATGGCTACTTTGTTTGCTGCTCAGTCGATTTCAGCTGGTAAGTCCCTTCTACATGTCTTCCAAAAGCACTGCGATTGGATGTGAAAAAGAGAGCTATGGTAAGATTATCTTCTGATTTGAAGCTATAGCTATCCATCACAAAATAAAAGCTCCTCCTCTCGCTCCCTCCTGTCACATGGAGAGCTTCTGGAAATACAACAATGAAAGCTTCTAAAGATTTCCCCTAAAGAATTGTTGTCCCTTTTCCAGGACTGAGGCCCGAGCAGGTTACGTTATGTAAGGTTTTAATTGGTGTTCTCATGTGTGGGGCGGTGGTGGCAATACTGATTTCTATCATTGTAATTTTATGGATGTAAGGTGCATTTGAAAAGCTTTGTCTGGAAAAGCAGCACAGAAAAAATTTAAAACAATAGCAAGAACCACCAGTCTGTTCTCTTAGACCTCTGAAGTGCTGATGTGGTCCAGAGGCTTTAGAAGAAGCCTGATTCATGCCCCTTGGGACACGATGTCACCTCAGAAGATCCTCAGATTTTTTTCCAGAGCTGTCCAATTTGACTCTCGGTTCAAGATTGATCAAAACAGAATGCACACCCCTAAATAATACATGTAAATCTGAAAGAGTTCCTGAAGTGACTGACATGTTTAGCCATTTATAAACAATCTCCTTTACTAATATGAACATGTTCATGGAGAGCTCACACAATACATCAACATACTTTGTGAGTTTTTGTCCTAAAATGACATGGTGACAGTGTACCATGACATTGGAAAGTTGTCAGCAATACAGTCCAATACAATCCAAACAATACAAAATAAGAGGAGTGAGGCAACCTGTAAGTCACTGCCAAATAAACAGAAGGGCAGATACAGTCAACCGTTGGATCCCGAATGCCGAAAACCCGGAAGTAAATGCTCTGGTTTTCTAACGTTTTTTGGAAGCCGAATGTCTTCCACTTGAGTGAAGGAAGCTCCTGCAACCAATCGGAAGCTGTGCCTCGGTTGTCGAACATTTCAGAAGCCAAACGAGCTTCCAGAATGGATTACGTTCGACAACCAAGGTTTGACTGTAATTAATTCAATGTAATGGATCCATGATACAGTCAAGTCTCAGCAGGATGCCAATAATGAGTCAGACCAGTTGGGCTTCTCGGATGAATTTGGGTGCTACAATTGAAAAGGCCCTGTCCTGCGTCCCCCACAAATTGGATTCTCAGCGGCCAAGGAATGTGGAGCAAGGCCTCAGGCACTGATAGTAGTGGACTGTTGTGTCTACTTTGGAATTTACAAGCGCAGGATTGGACCATCAGGCATTCAGTTAACAGAATGACAAACCCACCAGTTCAGAAGGAGCCTCATGTTGTCTCCTCGCCCAGCTTCTAATAGCCATAAAATGCCACGGCTGTAGCTAACCTTCTGTAAAACGCCTCTGAGCTCAAAATCGCTTGTACTGCATTTCCCCAGAGATGCTGGTCAACATTAAGAATGTATAAAGTACAATTCTCTCGGAGCATTTTGGCAACTATTTGTTATGATATTGCTTCCTGTCAAGCGCATAATGCAATTTTGTCTTCCATAAAAATAAACGCGCTCTCTCTCTCTCTGTGTGTGAAATCTCAGGCTCTTGTCATTTCCCACATTTCTGTCACTAAATATTTAAACAAGGGGAGGCCAGAGAATCCCAAGCTAGCAATCGGCTTCATGTAGTTTACCCCCCTAAGGTTAGACTGCGAATGTAATGGTGCTGCATCATAGAGGAGACTTAAAAGAGATAGCCATTAAAAGCCCTACCTGCCCACAGGCTAGGCCCATGCCTCTCTCTCCCATGCCATGCGGACAGGATAAATTTAACTCCAGGGCATCTGCTCCAGAAGCCTGTATGACACACAAGAAAGAAAATATCAAATATTAACTGCCAAAATGGTACACCACTTCAGTGAAGGTAATTTCCCAAATGACAAGCTGATGTGTAGATCTGTAACTCATGCCACATGTAATATCCCCACCCCCCAACAACCCATCAATATTTACTTTTGGTTTATGACTAATTCAGTGCAAAATGTAATTTGAAGAAACAAAACACAACAAACTTTTAAAGGGGCTACATTGCAAAACAAACTATAATCTGACACAGAGAACTTTCGTTAACCTCTCTTTCCCCCTTCCAAAAATACCTCTGGAATCGTGGCAGTTCTACTAATTATACTGAATAATCATATGAGTAATATGCTGAATAATGATAGAAGTCCGGACTGTATCACTTCATAATGCAGGTGAAAGGCCAGAGGTGTATGAAATGGTTGAACATTTCTCCCAAGTAAAATATATAGGGAACAGATGCAACAGAGAATAGTCTGTATTAAACCCTTCTCTCTGATAGACTTGTATTCTACATGGCCAGAATTTCTCACAGTGAGTATTTTGTTAATTGTTTCAGATAAGAGCTTATGGCTGGCGGTCTCCAAACACAGATAAATCCACTACATTTGTTTGATGTTGGTTTGCTTGTAAAATAGAAACAATCTTAGAGGGCGTTATTAATTCTGGAAACACATTAGGGTTCTGCAGAGAATGGACTTATTGGAGGATATAAACATACACGATACATATACCAGAAACTGTTACATAAAATCCAAGCTGGGAGGGGGCTGTGTCTAAAGACTTTACATGCTAAAATCTAACCAAATGCAATTTGAGCTTTTCCACTGCAAGTCACCTCTTTGGGCTTAAATTGCCCCAGTCTTCCCTTGGGGGTCCATTCCTCACACTTTATTATCAGGACTACAGAGCTCCCAATCCTGGAAATATGCAGATGAGTTGCATGGTGCAGCGAAGTATGAGCAAAACAACATGTCAAGAAGGTTTGCAGATAAGACGGCAGTGTGAAAGAGGAATTGCTATTCATGGCTTGTATATACACTCCTCTGTGGATCAGCTGCACCATTAGGTAGAGTGGGCAGCCACCTCAAACAGCAGGTGCTAGGGAGTAGGAAGTGGGGCAAGGTGTTTGAAGGCAGATCTGTGAATGCCAAGTGGCGTGGTCTGTGCATCCTTAAAGAAGCATCTCACCAGGTGAGGTGGAAGCAGCTCCTATCCTAGTTTCCCAGCAGGTAAGTCACTACCACATGCTGGGAGGGCGGCAGGAAGGTCAGTGCAGGACAGATGCACCAGCAGGTAGGCTGGATTGGCTCTGACAGTGCATTTGCTGCTGTGGCAACAATGACTCACTGGCCAGGAAGCTATCTCCACCTCACCAGTCACTGCCATACCTAGCTAGCCTGTGGTCCTTGGCTTTCAATGGAGAACAGAATCCAGTTGCCAGCACTGAAGTTAAGATTCATCTGCATCCAGGTTGACTTTTGTAAATGGAATTTTGGGGTTGGGTACCTTGTCCTTTGACTTGGACAGCAAAATGTCTTGGGCCAACCCTGCTCACCTTTGCCACTGGTGAATATATATATATATATATATATGCATGCTATGGTTTTCCCAGTAGTGATGTATGCAAGTGAGAGCTGGACCATAAAGAAGGCTGATCGCTGAAGAATTGATGCTTTTGAATTATGGTGCTGGAGGAGACTCTGGAGAGTCCCATGGACTGCAAGAAAATCAAACCTATCCATTCTTAAGGAAATCAGCCCTGAGTGCTCATTGGAAGGACAGATCCTGAAGCTGAGACTCCAATACTTTGGCCACCTCATGAAAAGAGAAGACTCCCTGGAAAAGACCCTGATGTTGGGAAAGATGGAGGGCACAAGGAGAAGGGGACAACAGAGGACGAGATGGTTGGATAGTTTTCTCGAAGTTACCAGCATGAGTTTGACCAAACTGTGGGAGGCAGTGGAAGACAGGAGTGCCTGGCGTGCTCTGGTCCATGGAGTTACGAAGAGTCAGAAATGACTAAACGACTAAACAACATATATATATATATATATATATATATATATATATATATATATATATTTGCTTTCGTAGATTTTCACGGGTACAGGAATGCAGGTTTTGGTGTCCTCGGGTGTCTTCCCGTGTAAAAGTTGGGGTGTCTAGGCGACGTTTCGACGAGGTCTCACTCGTCATCTTCAGGCTGGTGCTTTCGGCTTCTTGTTACTGGAACAGAGCGGGATCTCAATGTTTGAGTTCCTATAAATACTGTAGAGGGGGTGTGGTGTCTAGCCTCCAATGTTCTGGGCAGAGAGGAAGTTCCCAGGCTAGTGTGCCTTTTCTTCTTTTGTTCCTTAATTACTTGAGAGATACCTTGAGTGATTTCTTGAGTGATATCCTGAGTACCACTTAGTGATATCCTGAGTACCACTTACCTCTACAGTATTTATAGGAACTCAAACATTGAGATCCCGCTCTGTTCCAGTAACAAGAAGCCGAAAGCACCAGCCTGAAGATGACGAGTGAGACCTCGTCGAAACGTCGCCTAGACACCCCAACTTTTACACGGGAAGACACCCGAGGACACAAAAACATATATATATATATATATATATATATATATATATGCAGTGTTTTAAAAATACCCCTGATAAATCTGTTTGACAAAGGAGTCACAGTGGGATAAAATGAACCATGAATGATGTGCACTCGTGCATCAGAGGAATGAAAAGTTCCCCGCACTGGTTTCTGGATTTGCACACTGAGAAAGGTTTCGTGGAACTAATCTCCCTACCAATATCTGGTGGCAGCAGCAAATTTTCCTCTATGTGTTTAGTTCTTCAGCTCCCTCACCCCTCCACCAGTATGCACATAAGTGCAGAACATGAATGGGGAGATGACAGATATAGTTGGCAATAAAATCTCATGATCACTTGAGGAAATCTCAGCAGCTGCAAGTCATAAGGACTGTTGCTACTAATGAAGCCTGCTATCCCTTTTCACACAATGTGTTTTGTCCAAGGAAGTTGTTTGAATTGATCCTTAATCCCATTTAGGGTTCGTGGGCAAGGCTTCGAGGTAGGCCTCATCACAGAATAAATAATTATAATTGAGCTGCCCAATATTTGACTGTCTATCTAAAGGTTAGCAAAAAGTCATTTAAGCCAAGGATCTGATGGCAAACACTCTTGCTGTTGATTCCAAAGTGAAGTCAAGAAAAGCGCACTGAGAATATGGGAGCAAGCAAGAGAGAAAGAAGTCAGCTAAACTTCTTTAAATGTCACATTTAATTGTGAGACAGGAAATAGGTCTTATATTATCTGAACACTTTTCCAATTGTTGTGAATTATGAAGGAACAGCAGGTCTACTGTTAAAAGACTTGGGCCACGAAAATCTTTATTCAAGTCTCAAGTAAGAGGAAAAACCTGGTGATTTCTAGAGAATTATGGTGTGGACTTCAGGAAATCTGTGCTCGAAATGAAATATGTTATCTTCGCCATTCAAGACACCATTAAAACAGGTCTAGCCCACCTAAGTAAATGCTCCTGCTCAGATGCTTATAACTGCACACAAAGAAGAAGGGCAAAAGCAAAAATCTACCCCTTTGTCCCAATTTTAAAGCCCCAGGTCATTATGTGGAGAATGTTGGTTCCTCAAGGCTGCGTTTTAGAGGCTGCTTTGAAGTCAGGCAGCAACAGATGTGAAATGAAAGCTCAACAGAATTGTCTTGAGTTCAGGCTTGAACCTTCAAAACACCATTAGAATATCTTATCACCTGAGCCACAGACGACATGGCCTCCTCAGGCTATTAGTCACCTCAGCAAACTGCATCTGTGGGCCATAATAGATGGGACTTTAACTGCAGACAAGCATGGAACCGTAGTTTTTAAAATCCCAATAGCTGCGGCAGGAGTGTGTGTGAACAGGAATGAGAAATGTGCACAGAAGATGCAGCAACATCTTCCATAATGCTTCATGAGGTGAATTTTAACGTACACATGCACCATAATTTATTCCTAGGCCAAGGGAAGGAGCATGTGAGAAGGGGTGGAATCTGGTTGTACTTAAATGGCCAGGGCTGTTCCAGTCACAAAACAACCACTCCAGACCAAAAAATTCTGAAGTATATCTCTTAATTGAATTCAGAAACAAAGGATCAACCCATGCAATGGAGGCTCCTGCAAACCTTTAGGGTGCTTTTTTAAAGAAAAGAAAAGAAAAAGTGCCAGAGCTCACCATGAACTTCTCCCTTGTTCTCTTAGAATGGCAGTGATGCCCACCTGAGGGGTGCTGGAACTGAGTTCCAGCTGGAAAAAAGCCCTTAGCTTTAGAACCTGTTTAGAATAAATGGTTTTATGTGACTTGCTTTTAATGGTTTTTAAATTGGCACTTTTAATGTATATTTTAGACTGTCTACTATAAACCACTTAGAGGACTTTTGTCCTAGGAAGTGGTATATAAATTTTGTAATACACCCTTGAAATCTACTCCTTTTTAATTACTGAAGGTGCAGGGACACCATTTTCTGTTGTATCTGTCACCCTTATTAGTAGATACTGATCTAAATACAAGGCAAACTCAATACAATGCAAAGCAACTGTGGATTTGGTGAGTGGTTCTGCAGCAGTTCTAGCCTTATCAAAGTCAGTGGTATTGCGATAGAGTAAGTGGTTTAAGAGTCAAAGCAGGGAGAGGGGGATAACTTCAAGACAGTATTACACATACTTTCTGATTTAGCAAAGCAGGAAAAACCTATCTCCGTGTGCTTTAAAATTATTACTTAGGCAAGGTTAGAATCTGGTTTGCATTTTGTTGTTTCTGAGCGACAGGAGTGACTTTTGCCTGCTGTGTGGCCATGGTTCAGAAACTCTAAAGAGACCCATCAGAAGAAATGCTATCCATCATTTTCCTCAAGCGTCCCCCTTCCTGTTGAGCTTCACAACCTATGCATGTGGGCTTGTTGTTATTTTTGTTATTTACTTCCATGACAGGTTGACCTTTAGTGTACATGGCTGGCCTCCTATGGAGACCTGACTGCATCTCCTCTAGGGCTTATGCACCTTGGAAGGTCACAAGTATTTGGCAGGGAGAGGGTTGTTTTCATTCTTCTATTTTTTTAAAAAAATGTTTCTCATGTAGACCATAACCTGTGGGGCAATGTTGAGAATTTGCAAAATAAGAATGGTTTTATCAGTTCTAGAAAAAGAATAATCGAGAAGTAATAATTGAGGAGGGGAAAACCTGTCATGCTTTAAAAAAAAAAAATATGAAGACCAAATGAAGAAGAGTTTGGATTTGATATCCCGCTTTATCACTACCCTAAGGAGTCTCAAAGTGGCTAAGAATCTCCTTTCCCTTTCCTCCCCCACAACACTCTGTGAGGTGAGTGGGGCTGAGAGACTGCAGAGAAGTGTGACTAGCCCAAGGTCACCCAGCAGCTGCATGTGGAGGAGCGGAGACGCAAACCCGGTTTACCAGATTACGAGTCCACCGCTCTTAACTACTACACCACACTGGCTCCTTACAAGTCCACTGCTCGTATGGAATGATATACACGACCAGTTAAAAATTGCTGAGGCAGAATTTCACAAAGTATACTCTCCATTCATTTCAGAAGAAGAGGAACTTGAACAGCAGGGATGAGGACCAGCGGTCCTCCAGATGTTGGACTACAATTACTGTCGTTCTGACCATGGTGGCTGGGGTTGATGGAGATCAGAATTCAACCACAACTGGGTTCCTAATCCCTGTTGCACAATACCAACATTTATGGATGTAAACAGTGGGGACCTTTTTAGATTTTAATAAGGAAATATGGGAAAATGAGATTTAGCAGTGCATCCCAGGCACTTAATTGGAAGCCGCGGAAGCCACGTCAGATGTTTGGCTTCCAAAAAATGTTCGCAAACTGGAACAATCAATTCCGGGTTTGCGGCGTTCAGGAGCCAAAACGTTTGAGTTGCAAGGTGTTCGAGAACCAAGGTATATTTGTTCTGAACACTTTCCTATTTATATCTCCTAATCACTACAATAACTTTATCAGTATAAAAAAATATAATATTTTTACAACTACTTTGATCAAATTTGAATTTTCATGGGAGTATGCAATAAGTGAACAAAGATATATATGATAGATATTCAAAAATAGTAAAAGGCAGAAAATTAAACAGTAGAAACAACACATTTTAAATGCCTTGGTGACCAAGAATGTCTTGATCTGACATTTAAAAGCTTGCATCATAAGTACTAGGCATACCTTCCCAAATAGGGCATTCCAGTCAAGGTGCTACCACTGAAAAGGCCCTCTCCTTTGTAGTTACATAGCACACTTCCTATAAGGAAGGTACTTGGAACAGGGTCTCAGCAGAATATCTTCAGACAAGAGTAGATTGGTGTGGGAAGACACAACACACTGCCTCAGGTATTTGGGTCCCATGCCATTCAAGGCTTTAAAGGTTAAGCAACTGCACCTTGAATTCAGCAAACTATTCAAAAATGAATCTAGTTTTGAAGCAATGAGACATGCACCCTTTGCATTTGCCCTGACCCAGCTAGGGCCCTTTCATGTGTGGGGGTGAAATTACTCCTCCAAGTGAATGTTGCACATGTAATTTCATAGCTGAATCCACTAACCAGGGCTGTGCATGCTTTACTCTGGTAATATATTCCTAATGCAGATTATCAGCTGTTTAGGATGGTGAGTGGGACAACTGCTCAATTCTTTTCAGGAGGATCTCACTGGAACTGAGGTGAAGAAAACAATCATTTTGCAAAACTGTTATCGTTTTGACGATTCCATTTTCTTTTGAGCCTATAGCCTAGCTAAACTGAAAGGGCTTTTTCCTGCCTGCTAGTTGTTTCCAGGTACTGCATATAGCACATGTTCCTTTTGCAACACCGAAAACAATATAAACTATTAGACTCAATGGTGGCCATTGATGCAGGAAAAGAGAATGGGCTAGGCATGGCAATAGTGGTTAATCTTGAATTGTTTTGTAGACAGATGAAAGACGATATTGGGGGGCAGTTAATGCGAATGAAAATTAGTCAAAGCCCTCATAAATAAATATATTGAAAAAATAATTATATGTAATTACATAATATTATGACGAAGCCTGATCTGAAGAGCTACATGGTTTTGATTGGTTCAGGATGGTGACATTGGATTGCAACTGTTATGTGTAATCTAGAAGTATATAAGAAACATTGCTTTGGATTATGCTCTTAGCAGCCTCCTCCTCATTTTCGAGGCCGTCCCTATCCAATTAAGGGCCATCTTTTTACTTGGAGCCTGCATCCTTTTATTTGGGTTTCTGGGAGGGATAACGCCAGTCTAGGAACACCTTTTAAATTTCTCCAACAGCTGCACACTTGTAGATTGGGATTAGGTCCTAATATTTCACTTTATTTCTCCAAGGACCTGCAGTTTCATTACTGTGCGAGATTAAAACGGTACATTCAGCAGAATCAAACGGCAACATTTTTCCTGCCCCGTATCATTTGACACTGCAGATGGCAGAGTCCGTATTTTGATGCTCCTCTGTGGTTTGTTTGTTTTTTAATCCTGCCTACTCATGGGGGAGGGGGGAGAACATCAAGGGGAAGACTAAGCCTGAGTCTCCTCCACACACTACCTTTTGATGTACAGGAAAGCTCCCTCCACGCTCCCCATGGATGTATTCAAGTGTGCAAACCCCACCTGTAGTCTGCAGTGAAACAGTCCAGGAAAAAAAAATTACCACGTGAATATCTAGAGTTCTGGGAAAGGGTAGACAGATTTGCAGCTTCATTTATAATTTCAGCACACAAATTGATGCACGCAATGCATCTTTCAGCCTATATATTACTGCCTTAATAAAGTATTTCTTGCATAACCTTGATAAACCTTGCTTTAAAGAGAGAGAGAGAGGAAGAGAGAGAGAGAGAGAGAGAGAGAGAGCGAGCGAGCGCACGCTAAAATTCCAGGTGCTTGACCAAGATGTTTTCATTTGTACAAGTAGGTATTTATTTTATAGGAAAACCAACAAACTGCCACTATGTACAATAGCTTTTGTGCCGCCGCCACTTTTTTTCTCCCTTTTGCAAATCTGTATTAGAAGCAGAACAGCATTAAATGAGCCTTTTATACTTTAAATATTCAAGAGTTTTATATTCAAAATTTCTTCTGGTGCTGTCAAACTAGAGTGCCTGAAGGCAAGGTAAGATCAAGTTAGGTTCTCAAAGGTAGAATTAAATTTTATCAGGGCATCCGTCATAATATGCGGGTTGCTTAAAATGCAAATAAAAAGTGTAGAGATTCAAAGGCTAAAGAATTTTCAGGTAGAATGCAAAGTCCAGGGGACCGCTTCTATGCAATAGAGTCATTTAATTTACATTTCTATCATTTTAATGAAAACACAGAAGAAACAAGCAATAATGGATATGTCTCAAGCTCTCGGTTTTTTGGTTGGAATTTCCTTTCTTTCACAATCTCTCTCATGGAATAAAAAAGTGAAAAGGGTAAGAGAGAGGAAGGGAGGGATAGGGAATAGGATGAGAAAGCATATTAAGAGGCCATTACCTCAGCCACTTTGGAAAGTTCAGTCCAATCGTCTTTATTATAGCTGCACATGATACTGGCGATGACAATCTGAAAAGATAAGTATTGGTTTATACAATGCTGTATTCCTGAATAATTCCTTCTGCATATATTGCAATGTTTCTGCTTGTAACCCTCTTCTGATCCTATTTTGTTGTTATAACTGCAATACAGCAGTCTGGGGATTTATTTATTTTTAAAAACTCATTGTGATAAAAGACAACGAATGTTGGGCATGAATGGGATTGGGAGGCACTGTGGGGCAAGTAACAATCTTCCAGCACAACCAACCTGAAATCAGATGGCTATTTTACACCCCCTCCCCAACAATTCCTCAACCCTTTGGCCTTTTCCGTTGGAATTCTGTTAAATGTAAAGATGCCAAATTCAATATCTTAACAGCTATCTTAAAAAGAAACACACAAAACCTTAAATTTGGCAGCACCTATATCAGGAATGTTGGAGACAAGCAAATAAATAAGATAAAACTAACAGAAAATAAAATTGAATTTTTGCAAGCAAGTTGGAGACAGGTAAATTCGTATGAGAATTTTCTCTCCAATACAGTGGAGTATTCCTCCTTAGAAATCATCTCCATGTAAGAAAATAATGTAATGTGCAAAGAGTCTCTAAATATGCACAAACACACAGGTTTGCAAAAGTTAACATTAGGGAGATACAAAGGAAATTGATGGCAACTCAAAAACCCAGCAACTTCTTCTCTATAGGTGCGAATTAGCATAGTCAGACATTCAGTTACCAACAGTAACTGGAGTTTCGAATGGGTCACATTCTTATCTTGTATACATCCGGTCTCTGCATAGAAATGCAACAGATTTCAACCACTCCTTGCACGGTCCCACTGATTACAACTCTCCCCCCCCCCCATATGGGTGTATATGTGAATTCACGCTCACATATCAATAGATTTAGGGGTAGATGACACAATCAACTCTCTGAGTGTCAAGCTCAGGAGGCACCTGCCCCCAAATGTCCCTCAACAATCCACTCTGTCAACTATTGAGCAGCTGGAAGCAATTTGCACAAGCAATTCATCTTCACTTTGTAAAGCTGGCGGTACTGACATACTGTAGGTGGCAAGTACTGTGCTAACTTCTTTAAAATTATTATTTGTATGGGCTTTGCGTGGACAGGCGGAGTCCCCAGATCCTGCGCGGTCCCCCCGTCATGTGGAATAACGACTCAAGACAACGTGCTATGGGATTAAATTGGCCACAACTTTATTAGATTTCAAATGTGGGTAGACCTTGGCTCAGGCATTGGGCGTTCTCCCTCCCCAGTCCCCAGCCGGGGACCTAGGGAGCATCAGGGTTATCCAGCGTGTGTGGGGGGGATGGGCCGGCTCTGGAGAACATATGTTCAAGCAGAGATAGCCGCCCCCGTAACGCCGCCGCCGCAGGGGAGAGCAATGACGACCTTCCGGCGTACGGTCAAAGCCTCCCTTCAGAAACCCCTTTAACGGGGAACCCTGGTATCGCCGCCGCAAAGAGGAAGATGGACAAAAGGATTCCGCCCAAGGCCTGATACCGCCAAAGTTGTGACGTTTTGCTACGGGAAAGGCGAAACCTGCCAATGCAGGGAAATTCCTTTCCGGTCCTTTAACAGCGACCTTAACGTAGCAGCGCCCGCATACCTGTGAAGAAAAGTTAACCTGCAAAACCTGTGAGGAAAATTAACCTGCAACATAAGACATTGACTGAGGGTGGGTAGGGTGGGAGAAGCTCTGGAGCCAAGTGAGAATTCCCAGGTAAGATCCTCCCTCCTTTGTGTGGGCAGGTAATCCCTCCCCTACCTGGCCTGGTCTCCTTGGCAACTCTTCCCCAGGTGGGTTGGACAACTGACTGAGGTAGGCGGAGACCTCCAGGTATCCCACCTGAGGGAAGGCAAAGCCTAGCCTATGCTGTTGGAGCCGCTCCAGATCTAGGGGCTGCACGCGTCCACGCAAAGGGCGCCCCCCGTTTTAAGCGGGGAGTGGTCATTAACAAATGGCATGCACAAGAGCGACTGCAGTCAGATGCATCCATGCAAATTTATCACCTTATGTGGCAGGGATGAATCATGCATGCACAATGTGTATTCAAAACAATGGCACAGGCTACAATTCAATCAAAAATAAGGTGTTACAAATTAAATGGCTGGAGGGAGGGTGCCATTGATGTTCCTTACCTTGGGCATCTTTGGTTTGGGGCCAGCCTATTATATGCAAAAACTGTTATCCTCAGTTGATAGGTATCTGAATATGTTACATTCACGCACATATATACTTATCAGCTAAGGATAACAGCTCACACAAAGTGATGTGCCTACAATTATGCCACAATAAAATCCTTAATCTTCACAGTGTCGTGGGACTCTGTTCTTGCTACAACATGCATATCTTCTGCCACTGCACCCCCAATATTTGTCTCAAATTGAGTGAGGCACAATAACTAATAAATCTGTCATCTACTATAGTTTATTTGCTGGAAGAAACTGTGATGGTGCCAGACTATGTTATTATCTGAAAGCAACAAAAGGTGGTATCTTCTGCAGCTTCATTGTGTATATATGAGGGAGATGCAGATTTCCGTTTTATAGCAAAATTATCTCAAACATTAGGCTTAGACTTTCCATGTGGAGATAATTGTGACTGACAGTGCTGTCCAAAACCCCTTCTTTCAAAGGAAGGTAGGCGGTGGCGGGTTGTGGGGAGAGATGCTTAATTGGATTACTGACATGTGTTCAGTTAAGAGAGTGTCCTAATTTTCAAATGAGTTTATTCTAAATGTACTATCTGTTAACTGTCCTTCTATTCTTTACAGACACCCAAAAAGGCTTCTAGTCTATGACCAATTCAAAGGGGTGCTAAAAGGTAAAGGTAAAGGACCCCTCAAAGGGAAGTGGGTGGCGCTGTGGTCTAAACCACAGAGCCTAGGGCTTGCCGATCAGAAGGTTGGCGGTTTGAATCCCCGTGATGGGGTGAGCTCCGATTGCTCAGTACCTGCTCCTGCCAAACTAGCAGTTCGAAAGCAAGAAGTGCAAGTTGATAAATAGGTACAGCTCCAGCGGGAAGGTAAATGGCATTTCCGTGTGCTGCTCTGGTTCGCCAGAAGTAGCTTAGTCATGCTTGTCACATGACCCAAAAGCTGTAGGCTGACTCCCTCAGTCAATAAAGCGAGCTGAGCGGCGCAACCCCAGAGTCGTCTGTGACTGGACCTAATGGTCAGCGGTCCCTTTACCTAAAGGACCCCTGACAGTTAAGTCCAGTCACAGACGACTCTGGGGTTGCGGTCCTCATCTCACTTTACAGGCTTAGGGAGCCGGTGTTTGCCCACAGACAGTTTTTCCAGGTCATGTGGCCAGTATGATTAAGCCGCTTCTGATGCAACGAAACACCAAAACCAGAGCAGCACACAGAAACCTCTGCTGGAGTGGTACCTATTTTTCTACTTGCACTTTTTGGCGTGCTTTCGAACTGCTAGGTTGGCAGTCTGGGTGCTAATAACCTTTAAAACAGCCTTTGCCTAGCTGATGCTTTGCAGATGTTTTGGTATATCCAATCGTATCAGCCCCAGCTAGCATGACCTGGCTGAGGCTGAAAGGAGTTGTAGTCCAAGCCATCTGGAGAAACCAGGTTGGCAAAGCCTAATGTAAAGACTTAAATGAATTGGGGCCAAGTTACCAGAAGAAATCCCCCCTCCCTTCTGTTCATACTTGTCCAGAGATCTTCATTGGAGACTTTTATCCAGGTTCTTGCATTAAAGAATCTGGCTGCATGATGGCCCTGCAAAGGAGGGGTCTCACCACCCTATATTTCTTGCTAATGAGACCATCACACAACTTTAAGGAAATGGCAGGGGGACGGGACAGGACAAGCTAAGGCTAATCAGTGACTTAAAAAAAAAAAAAAAGCACTGTGGCCCAGTCACAGCACCCTAAACCCCTTTGCAAAGGTAGTAGCTATGTTGTAAAGGAACAAACTTGACAAGGCTTGATCTGGGATAAAAAATGGCCACAACTTTATTGATTACAGATGAAAGTGGACTTTGGCTCATGCATTGGCTACTGGAGGGCTGAAATTTAGAACAGGGTTGTGCCAAGGATTGTGGCTTCCCCAAGACACTAATCTACCAAGGTAGCCACACTCAGGCTACTTCCATCTAGATCCCTCCAATAGGGTACCCTGAGTTCACACTTGCTTTAGGTTGGGGGGTGATGCATCACTTCATGCAAACCTAGATGACTAGGATTCCACACCCAAAGAGTTGTGACATTTTGCTATGAGGAAAGCAAAACCACCCAATGGGCCCAATCTCTTTGCAAAAATTCCTTACCGGCTCCGAATACGGCAACCATTGGGAAACCATAGCAAAGACAAATGCAGCATGCACAGGAAGAAAAACACGGTTAAGACAAAATTAACTCAAAACAGTATGAAAAGGAAGGGGGGAAGGAGGGTTTGCTCTGCAGCCAACTGAGCTACAAACACTAGACACAGTCAGCCTTTCTCCTCAGTCGGCAGACAAGAAATGCTCAGGTCCAATAACCAGACTCCGCCTTATTGGCTTACCGTGTTTCTGCATCATTTTGTGCCTTCTTTAAAAAAAACAAAAGTCAAAAATAATTGTCAGCGTTTTAGAATGTAGCTCTTCTAATATTCACAATTTTTTGCAAATAATTTTCCTGTCATATAATACATAAATATATACATCATTTATGCACACTTCCCCTAATAGATGCACTTTTGTACACTTTTTGGGGTGTGTGTGGAGAAATATATCACAAAATTCAGAGAGGTGTGGATTTTTTTAGATGGTTGTTGCAGTTTCAGAATGCATGAATCAAGTTCCCATTACAATGTGAAGTAAATGAAATCTCTACTAGTAGCACTAGAGTAGGAAGTAACCTTCACCCTCTTTAGGCGCTTTTAATTGCCTGAATATTCCAGTGAGGCACTTTTGTTATATCATGTTATTCTGTGCCATTTTGGTTTGCTTTTATCCTACTGTTGCAGGGGTTTTTTGTGTGTGTTATTAACTGTAGCAACTCCCTTGACAAACACATATTGGAAAGGCAGATTTAAAACAATAACAAAAGAATCCACATGATCCACATAGGCCCTGTGCACAGAAATGAACAGTGCATCCTGAGACTGGACTGTGAAGAAGTGCTCATCATGCAACTCAGCCTACACGTGAACTGGGGTTCCCATGATGAAAAAAGGGATACTTCCTCCTCTCTCACACACATCTACAGGCTAAGCAGAGTTGCACAGGAGGTGGATTTGGACCAAATGGTTAAAGCTATTTGCCCTACAAGAGAAAGGCCGCTCACCATTAGATCTGAGCATGGAATTTGTCTTGCTTAAGGCTTTCATAGGTAACCTGTAGCATTTCAATCCCAGAACTGAACCATCTGCACAGTGCAGACAAGCAGGAACTACTGAGAGATTTTTTTCCTTTTTCTGTATCTCCCATTTGGGCATTCAGTCAGATGTGTATAGTGCTGAGTGCATTGCAATGCACACAGGTGTTCCCTTCACTTGGCTATGGCCTGAGGACACATGGTGCGATCACCTGGCTGAAGTAAAGCAGGTCTGAATACACATGGAAGCCCGATGCATGATGCATTGAATTCCCTGATATTAATGTATTAATATCCACCTTCATCTCTGAGAGAGGGATCCAGTGACTCCCCTCCTCTTGGCATACTTGGGTGCCAAGGGGTTGCAGAGTGTGATTACCACATCTTTGTATGGGAGTCCAGAGTTGGAGTGAGCTGCACCAGAAGTTGTGCTGCCATGCGCAGTGTGCTTAGGATGTCAGCCAAGGCACTTTTTGGAAACATTAGATTTGTGAAGAAAAAAATCAATGGGTTGGGTGGTTGGGTTAAAACAGGCACACTAAGCGAAACAAGCCTGCCTTGAAAAAAAATAATGTAGATATGCAAAACATGTTACTAGCATCTGCTATCCATGTACAAAAAGTTAACCTTTCTTGGTTTTTTGGTTTTGCTAACCACTGCAAATGTTTCCTTGATTAAACATGATCAATCACTGTTGCGTGCTGCATTTTATTCAACCTTGAAAAACACACGAGAGGAACAAAATGTCAATTATGCAAACAATATCCTTTTATAATGCTGCATTTTTTTATGTGAAGGCCCTTCTAGAGTTAGAGAACAGATGGAATGTTATTTCGTAAGTATTTAGTAGTCGGCAAAGCCTCTTTTCCAAAACAGTGGGCTTGCAGTTCCCAGTATCAGAGATAGAAAGCATGCTTAAATTTGCACGGGGCTAAATTAAAAAGGGTCCTTCAGAATTTGCCACCCCATTTACGGCGGTGAATATTGTGGGCAGGGGCATTCCAGTGGTTTGGGGAGAGAGGAGGCAAATTTCATCAAAGTCTTTTGGTAAGGACGGTGCGTGCATCCCATTCTGAGCTGGTCTGTGGAGTGACCTCTTTGGAGCAAGAGACTGTGGCCCCATAGCAACAAAAGACCTTGAGGAACCTACCATGGTCCAAAGCAGCCTGAAGTGTTCCATCTCAAGGATGCCTTACCCCGACCCACCTCCAACCCTTCCTGCCATGAAGATGATTTTCATATCATCAATGGTTTTCTGTGAAATCTGAAAAAGCCAAGTTTCAAAAAATGTGGAAGTGATACAGGAGACGCAATGCTTTGAATATTCTTAACTAAGATAACTAATTTTAAAGTGTTGGTTCATCTGGTATCACTTTCAAAATCAATGATATATGTACGATGAAAATAGTGTCTTCTACAGTACTGGAAACAAAATATTTCAAAACTGGCCTCTCATTTCATGTTTATATGTTCATGTGACATCAGCAGTGATGGAAAAGAAACCCTATACGGTACTTTCAATCTATTATGCATCTAGGGTGTTCATAACAGTAGAAGCTATTCATTTCCTTTCTAAGAGGCTTATTTACAAGCCACTGTCTATTCTTATATGAAAAGCGCTTATACCAAAAGATCAGTTTTTCTCATGATATTATGGGGGGGGACGGACTGGCAGGACGTGTTCAAGTGTACTTTTCTTCTCTTTTCCCTTTTGATAAATGCATTTTGCTATATTTCTAATGGAGCATATTTTAAAGCTTTTTTTCTGGCCAGTTCAGACAACACTCTCCATTAACTTCTCCATAGGCACAGTGAAGGAGCCAGACTCACTTTTCTGCTCTGTCCACCAGGCATATGTGCCCTACCCAAACATCAATGCATATAGGGGTGAAATTTGAAAAGGGTGGAGAATCTCTCTCTCTCTATCTCTATCTCTCTCTCTCTCTCTGTGTGTGTGTGTGTGTGTACGCGCATGTGTGTGTTATATAAGCCCAAATTGCGTGGTTGATTTGCCCACTCCTCCCAAAAGTAGAAATCAATGAGATAAATAATTGTACAACTTTTAGAAGACACCTGAAGGCAGCCCTGTATAGGGAAGTTTTAAATGATTGATGTTTTAGTATGCTTTTATATTTGTCGGAAGCCATCCAGAGTGGCTGGGGCAACCCAGTCAGATGGGCGGGTATTATTATTATTAATTACATGACTCACATTCACAGTGCAAAACCATCTTTAATGATACAGGGCTTTGAGGGTCAAAACCAGCACTGTTAGTTGAAACTACAGTCATACCTCGGGTTTCAGACACTTCCGGTTGCGTGATTTTGGGTTGTGCACCTCCCCAAACCCGGAAGTACCGGAATGGGTTACTTCCGGGTTTCAGCGCTTGCACATGCACAGAAGTATTAAATCACGCTTTGCGCAGGCACAGAAGCGCTGAACTACGGCCCGTGCGTGCGCAGACGCAGTGCTGCGGGTTGCGGACACTGCGGATTGCAAACGTTCGCAACCCAAGTGTCCACTGTATCTGGCAGTCAGGCCGGAACTAGTGTTATGTATCATCACACTTTCCTATGACTTTCTGCACTAGCTGAAGTTTTCCAGCAGTCTTCAAAGGCAGTCCCATTTACAGTGCTGTGCGGTAATCCAGCCAGAGGCTACTAGAGCATAGGCAACTGAAGCAAAGATGTCTCTGTCCAGATATTTATGAAACACATTCAGGGGTAACCATATTTGGGTGGGTGTGTGCATGCATCTCTGAGAACTTCAGAGAATATTGGGTCATCTCTGCTGCTACTGGGTAAGTATAATAAAGTGATCCAGGGAAGGGGGCAATGGAGAAGACGGATTGCTAACGCAAAGACCTCAGACTCTGCTGAGGCCTCAGATGCTGCCCACTGAAGTCTTGCATGGAAACCTCAGTGAACTTTTCAAGACCAGCCACCAGAAGGGACTTGGAATATTTTAAATAGACGGGTGCTGTACAAGAGCACCACTTTCAAATGAATGGAAGCTCCACAAGAGCACTGCATGCAGGCCGTCTGCAGCTCTGATTCACTTTCGTATTTTATAGACTGAAACCATTTCGATGGATACAGCTACTAAATCTTGCACTGCCCATAATCTCGTCTCTGGATAGCGCATATTATGAAGAGCATTCTCTATGGGATATTTATTTGAGAACATTTCCATGCCCACCAAAATAACAATAAAATGAGATAAATGAGATAGTAATATGAGACATGCAAAATGTTCTCTATTGTGCGCACCAAAACTTTGGGAAAAAAAAGAAAGCTTTTCAATAAAGCACGGCTCGAGTGCGTGTGAAACAATAAGATGAATGCTTGGCATTAGATTACAGCATCCTAAGCTACGCTTACAATTACTGTATAATAATGAAGGCATTAGTAATTGTTGTTCTCCGAAAGACACTACCAAGATACATCCCCGCAGTTCTTGCATGTTATTTTACAACTCCCTCAGAGCTCAGAAAGAAAGACAAACTGCTGACTGATATTGTCCTCCTTTTCATTAGGTGTGTGCCCTTGCATTATAAATGCTGAGACACTGGTTTGCTTCCCCCCCCAAAAAAAACTTCAATTGAAATACTTGCTTTGAATATAATTCACTAGTAATGAATCTTTACAAAGAACTCTAAAATGATTTTTTTAAAACAACAACACGAAAGCCAAAAGTGCCCAGAGGAATTAGAGGGGAGAGAACATCTTTGGGCATTATATTCTTTTACATTTCCTGCTCGAAATGTGGTGCATTTGTGTTAAAACTTTGAGCTACAGCCTTCCTTTTAATTTGGCTGGACAAACCATGGGATATTGCTTCCATTGGCATATCCAGTACAACTGTAATATTCGCTAGAACCCCATCTTTTCTCCTTGAGAGCCAGTGTGGTGTAGTGGTTAAGAGCGGGGGACTCGTAATCTGGGGAACCAGGTTCACGTCTCTGCTCCTCCACATGCAGCTGCTGGGTGACCTTGGGCTAGTCACACTTCTCTGAAGTCTCTCAGCCCCGCTCACCTCACAGAGTGTTTGTTGTGGGGGAGGAAGGGAAAGGAGAATGTTAGCCACTTTGAGACTCCTTAGGGTAGTGAAAGGCGGGATATCAAATCCAAACTCTTCTCTTCTTCTTCTTAAGCTTCAAGTCCTTTGTGTTTACAAAGGAAAGGGTTAAAAATGAATGGCTTCTCTGAGACATGCAAGCCAGGCTGGTAGCATGTAGACAGCTGCTGTGGATGGGTCAGTACCGATTTAGCTTCTCTCTCTGATGGTACCCATTAATAGATGGGATGAAGCATAGTTGAAAAGGGAAGTCTATATGCCTCCTTTGTTGTACGGGGAGATTTTGGTCCTATACAAGGAACGCTGCATCTGATAATTTACTTTACTAATCATCATTTAGTCCATGTAAACAAGCTGTTTTAACATTTGCGCATGTGAGAAAGCTCATTTATCATATGGAATAATTTTAGCTTGCTACAATCGTGGACCATGAGTGCTATCCGTAGATGTTTGGACATAATAGAAAGAGACAAGCTCTTTGAAATGGGGGCAAGACAGATGTTGGAACTCCCTCCCTTGCTAGTATGGCTGCCTTGTGGACCTTTTTAAAAAAACCATATTGTGTTTTTCCCTTGGAATTTTGATTCGTCACTGGATTGAAATAAAAAAAATAAGCTTCTTATTAAAACCCTCTTACAGCTTCAAATCCCATGCAATAAGAGTTAACCGTTGTAAACCCTGTCATGTCTGTGAGAAGCAGAGGAATTATCTTGTTATCAATTTAATAATGGAGCATTGAAGTAAATGATGCCATCCACTGACACCAGTAACGCTGTGCTCCCCTGGGAAATTCAAGTCTGTAGAAACTGTCAATCTAGATGGATATGGACATACTAAACAATGTACCTCCAAGTCCATAAATCTATTCTTTCGATGCCGCCTTGCTGAAAAAGATTCTGCATAGAGATAGACACAAGTAATGCAGGATGTCTTGACATTACTGTCCTGCAAACCTCTTCTCTCTCTCTCTCTCTCTCTCTCATTCTCTCTTGGGAGGAGGAATTAAAAATAAATAAATAAACCCAGAGTGGGACCACTAAGCAATTTAACCACTTCTTTCCTTCTTTTGTTTTGATCCACAACCTGCATTTAAGACTTGCTGCTTCTGCAGCGGGGGAAATCGCACACATGCAAACCTTTTAATAATTGAATGCGAGTGGTAGATTCTCTTGTAACAAATTACTCATCTGTTTATGCCTAGAAGCCTTCTCGGCTTTCTCTCTCTCCCCCCCCCCCCCTTTTCCCTCTTTCCCTTTTCTTTTGGCTGCTTGCTCATCTGTCGCGTTGTGGCACTGTCCACTGCCCGACCAGATTGAGATGCAGCGGATCTTTCGCTGCCGCCGCTGTTTGTTTTTATTAAAGCAAATATCCTTCAGGCGGGCAAATAATCTCAGATAGCAGCAGCCCTCAATGCAAGCATGTTGGCGTTTGTTCACAGTGGGGCAGAGAACACATAATGGGAATGGCAAACAACAAAGGTTAAATCAGGGACGTTTCATCTGAGTGCAGGAAATGGGGAGCATGCGACCAGCGTTGCATTACAGTAACCTTCCTTGGGCTGCGTCTCAGGGATGGCCAGCACGAGCCTCTGTGCACATGCAAAGCAGAGAAGATCAAGTGGTGTCAATTTTAATCTAGCAACAAGGTAAGGCGTTGAGCTGCTAAGAAGACAGCAGCATTGAGCATTCCCAGTGGAAGTACTGGAAACCAAAGGCAACTATAGCAAAGGGGTTTTGTAGCACCTCAAAAGACTGGCAGCTTTATTGTGGCATAAGTGTTTGTGGACATGAGCTCTGCTTCATCAGACGCATGGAGTGTTATCCTAAGTCGCAGAGTTGGGGAAAGGGGACTGAGAGCGGTGATGTCGGAGGGAAATGATAGGCCGAAAGTGCCGAAAGTGACAGCGATGCAAAGTTTAATGGGGGCCCTTCTGAAAGCAGTGCTGGCATGGTAGCACAAACACCCTGGCACTGGGGAACCAATTAACACGTGAGATACAAAAATCCATTATCTAAGCCACAGGTGCTAGAACATCTTAATACTGTAAATTGCAATTCTGTGGGTTCACACCGGAGTCCACCTTCAAACCTATTTATTCAAGAATAGCCAGATTAAGGTCAGTTCTGCGAGGTTGAAATGTTTCTTTGCTAGGCTCTGTACCATGACAACTATTGCAGCAATTTCCAGAGGGGGCAGCTGTGTCAAGTCTGTTGCTGCAAAACACGCACAGTGTCTTGTGGTACTTTGAAGACTAACAAATATATTAGACCATAAGCTTTCATGGACTACAATCCACCACCATAAATTTATTACTTTTTTATATATAAAAAAGCCACAAGACTGCTGTTTTTACAGTAACAATGCCACACTTCCCCCTCCCATTTCTCCTCTTTCTTTGTTACCATTTCCATACCCTGCCCTTCCTCTTTAGGTTTTTTTTTATCTTCTCTCCTGTTCAAATCTGCACACTTGCTGTAAATTTGCCTTAATTTGCCTTCAGCCCATCAAAGCTACTCTTCATTAAAGCCTTCATTTCCTGCCTTGTCCATTTACTGCTGGCTGCAGGCTTGGTTTTCCATTTATGATCAAAATGAACACATCTTTATTTGGAATGTTTTGGGCAACTCATTGAGATGTTTGCTACATTCTGCTCAATTTCTGACTGTAAGCTTTTGATGGAGGGCCATGCCATTTCCAAATATAGAACCCAAGTCTTGCAATTGCGACTAATTACTTCACAAACACTTTGGCCCTGTGAAGATGTACGTCGCTGGCTTGCTAAATCATAGTTTATCAGGTAGGAGGGGTCTGGGTCTCTGGACCATCCCTTTTGACTCCTCCTTTGAGAAGTATGTTCACAGGGCTTTCTTTCCACTAGAAATCACCAGAACTCAGTTCTGGCACCTCTCAGGTGGGTGCCACTGTCATTGTAAGAGAACAAGAGATGTGCTCATGGTGAGTTCTGGCACCTCTTTTTCCAGAAAAATAGCACTGAGTATTTGTGTCCTCTGTTTGAGGTACTGTCATAGGATATTCATCCTTTGGAAGGACCTTTATTGTGGGGCTTCCATTCCATTCCAAGTTTGGTTAAAAAAATAAAATACCCGAAGAAGGGAGACTAGGGACCTTGAATGGTTAGCACTTGGGTACCAAACTGAGCAGAAAAACAACACTTGGCCACAGTCTTCCTCATCAAGTGAAATGTATTGTGGACCCATCAGCACTATACATTTAAAACAGTACCATACTTCTTTGAACAGGGGATCCTGGTTTGTTTAGGGTGCTGAGAGTTGTTAGGAGGCCTCTTTTCCCCTCACAGAGATTGGCTCTTAACCCACTCAGAGAACTGTATCTCTATGAGGGGAATAGGTGTCTCCAAGAACTCTCAGCACCATTAACAAACTACAGTTCCCATGGTTCTTTGGGGGGAAGCCATGACTGTTTAAAGTGGTATTTAAATGTGTAGCACAGGTGGGGGCCTGTATTTCATTCTACATGCGTGTACCTCAGGTTAAGAACTTAACTCGTTCTGGAGGTCCGTTCTTAACCTAAAACTGTTCTTAACCTGAAGACCACTTTAGCTAATGGGGCCTCCTGCTGTTGCCACGCTGCCAGAGCACGATTTCTGTTCTCATCCTGAAGCAAAGTTCTTAACCCGAGGTACTATTTCTGGGTTAGCGGAGTCTGTAACCTGAAGCGCCTGTAACCTGAAGCATCTGTAACCCGAGGTACTACTGTATTTATTTCTAAATTTCCACAAATCTCTCTGTCCCTAAAAATACATGTCCATGTTTCACTGCAAAATCCCATCATTTCTCTGTTGCAGAAAGAGGTTTGGGGCAGCATTAACTTGCTATTCAGAATGTTGCTTGCTGTGCTCTAACACGGCTTCCAATTGGCTCCAGCAACTCTCACGAGACTGGGAGAACTGGCACATGGATATGTTACCATAGACAAATTCAAACACGATCTACACTTTAGCCTCAATGCTCCCTGCTCTGCTAATGAGATTGCAGGAAAAGCCCTGCCCCTTGTATATACAAGTATAACCTCCCTTTGCCCCATGTTGAGTCCCCATTTGAATCAGAGAACTGGTGCTAAATGTGAATTAACTCACCAGCATGATGCAGCGGTGAAGGGATGAATCAAGGGGAGGGGAGCATGCAGATCCAATGCTTGTTCATAGCTTGATAAACTATGGTTGTGCAAGCTGAGAGCAGGCCCTCCAAGCAGACCTTCCAGAGACAGTCCCAGATTTACAGAAGCTGTCCAGGTTTCTGATTTGACCAATGGAAAGTCCCACATTTCCTTAGGACATCCCTATTTTCATTGGAGAAATGTTGGAGAGTATGGAGTTATCTGACCCTAAGACCATCTGAAGGCAGCCATGTATAGAGAAGTGTTTTAATGTTTATGCGTGGTGCTGTGGGTAGAACCACAGAGCCTAGGACTTGCCGATCACAAGGTTGGTGGTTCGAATCCCCGCGAGGGGGTGAGCTCCCGTTGCTCGTTCCCTGCTCCTGCCACCCTAGCAGTTCGAAAGCATGTCAAAGTGCAAGTAGATAAATAGGTACCGCTCCAGCGGGAAAGTAAACGGTGTTTCCATGCGCTGCTCTCGTTTGTCTGTAGCGGCTTAGTCATGTTGGCCACATGACCCGGAAGCTGTACGCCGACTCCCTCGGCCAATAAAGCAAGATGAGCGCCGCAACCCCAGAGTCGGTTACGACTGGACCTAATGGTCAGGGGTCCCTTTACCTTTAATATATGTTGGAAGCCTCCCAGAGTGGCTGGGGTAACTCAGTCAGATGGGTGGGGTACAAATAGTAAATTAGTTAGTTAGTTAGTTTGAAGAAATGTTGGAGGGCATGTGAGAGTACGCATCCAAACTGACGCTTCCTCTTGCTCTTTCAGATCATTGCTGTTGAGGGCCAAAAGTCTGAGAGAAATAAGTACTGGCGATGAGGAAGCGGTATCATCATACGAGCCAAGAGCAAAAGAGCAAAAACAAGAAAACCACAACGATGCTCACTCAGAAGGGAATGTGGAATGAATGATCCTTACCATTTGCAGCTCAGCCATCCCCACTCAGCCAAGCATGGAAAATTATGAATGGCTTCAGAATAGCCGTCCACCCCACTTTGCCAACCCTAGCAGGAACAGCATACTTTTAAGATATTGCCTTGGTATCGGGGGAACAGGAGAGGCCAAGGAACAATCAGAAGAGCTAATGGAAAGTGGTTATGTCTAGTTTTACAATATTTCAAACACCTAAACTATAACCTGCAGCAAAAACTTAACAACAGGGTGCTGACACCTTATTGATTCTTGAGACCACACATTGAAAAACAAGGTAGGCAAGAAGGCAAAGAAATCCCCAGGGCTTTCCCCTTTCACTACACATTTCCTACCCAGTATTTTTATCTGAAAATGAGGCGCAAACATCCAGAGCAACAGATGCATGCACAATAGCAAAGAAGCAGAAACAATGCAGTCTTCTTTTACCATTTAAACAAGAGACGGGGAACCTGTGGCTCTGCAGATGCTGGTGAATTCCAGCTCCCATCATCATCCTATGCTGCCTCCCATCACCGTAAGCCAGGCATAGGCAAACTCGGCCCTCCAGATGTTTTGGAACTACAACTCCCATGATCCTTAGCTAGCAGGACCAGTGGTCAGGGATGATGGGAGTTGTAGTCCCAAAAAATCTGGAGGGCCAAGTTTTCCTATGCCTGCTGTAAGCTGATGGCATCCCCTGTGAAGTATCTTCACAGATGGGACACCTGCCCCAAAATTGCCCAGGCGCACCTGGAAAATGAATTCTTACCAGACACATTGTTGCTTCGGAGCTATTTGTTTTTGCTACGTAGGAGAGCTACGTAGGAGAGCTGAAAATAATGCCAATCTATTTCATATCTGGCAATCAAGGGGCCCCTTTCATTTCAGATAGCACATGGGTAGATGAGTCTAAAAGCCTGGGACACAAATTTTCACAGCCTTCTAGCAGCTACCAGAAGTAATGTACTTAGCGTTTACTCCGGAAGTGTATACTCGATTCTGACCAAACTAAGCCTCCTAGAACAAAATATACATCAGGAGGTTTCTACAAAATAGGCACTCCCCCCCCTTACCTTCACACAATTTGAAATGATGTATTAGACTACCAGCCCACAAAGGGGAAAAAATAGCACACAGGAAAAGTATGGAAGCTTGTATTTCTGGCATCCTTCTACATATTTGAAAATAGCACATACACACACTCTCCTTGGCCCAAACTAATAGCTCGGCACAACAAAGGGCTCTTAACAGCTGGGCTTTGCAGCTGAAGGTGGATATCCCCATCTGCTCCCTTCCCCAAATATTCAGTGCTTAAACTGAGCCAGCATTTGCTCAATACGAGAAGCTGCCTTCAGTGCCAGGTCTCAGCTCTGAACATATGAAGACTAAAGCAAAGGAACACCAGGCATGTGCAAACTTTTTTCCAGTTCAGTAGCCTTGATCAGCCTACATATTACCCCCCTAAAAAACAAAACTAAACAAAAACCCAAGTGAAAAACACAAAGGGAAATGACGACATTTGGAAAAGAGATGTTTGCTGCTATTACCCTTCTGTGAAGAAGCTAAAAGCAAAAAGAAGATCCAAATTTTTATTTTTGCCCAGACCTGTTACCCATAAAGAGCCATTCCCAGCAAACTTTGCAGCCAAACTTTGCAGCCAACTGGGACGCAGGTGGCGCTGTGGGTTAAAGCCTCAGCGCCTAGGACTTGCCGATCGAAAGGTCGGCGGTTCGAATCCCTGTGGCGGGGTGCGCTCCCGCTGCTCGGTCCCAGCGCCTGCCAACCTAGCAGTTCGAAAGCACCTCCGGGTGCAAGTAGATAAATAGGGACCGCTTACCAGCGGGAAGATAAACGGCGTTTCCGTGTGCGGCTCTGGCTCGCCAGAGCAGCGATGTCACGCTGGCCACGTGACCCGGAAGTGTCTCCGGACAGCGCTGGCCCCTGGCCTCTTGAGTGAGATGGGCGCACAACCCCAGAGTCTGTCAAGACTGGCCCGTACGGGCAGGGGTACCTTTACCTTTTTACCTTTATGTACATTAATCTTTTTCTGCCAGGCAGTGCCTGGTAGATTCCAACATCTGTGAAGTACTGAAGGGCCTCTAAACATGTGCAAAATACCTTTGGTCAAAAATATACCACTCAAATTAACCTGAACACGTTAAGAAGCAGGGAGAATGTGGGAATTCCTAGAATAAACTGCAGGTATCCAGAGCAAAGCAGCTATCAAGATTTCACTTATTTTTCTCCCTCATCAACAAACAGAATGCAGTTTGTTGTATGCTAAGATTGTGTTTTAAGAAGTTTGTCCTGAGCAGGACCCACTAGTTATGGGAGAACAAATAGGCAGAAAGAAATATGCCAAGAATGTGACTGGATTTTATGAATAAAGGTTAAGGATCTCCTTAAGAACCACTAGTATCTATTTCTCATGGATAAGGGAGTAGATACAAACCAGCTCTTACATTAATTAATAGTGACTGAGCAAACTAAACATAACTCGTACGTATAACTTCATTATACACTAAATGCAACCAATACTTTTTCAGCTGCCCAATCTTCCCTCAGGTTCCTGTTTCTCAGCCCACTGCTTTTTCTGTAGTCCACCTTCAGACATATTATCCCTTGGTCATTGTCTCCTCTGTTCAGGACACAGTTTGTCCCATAAAACTGCTCCTTCCCCTAGAAAATGTAAGGATTAAATCCCAGCCATTCTGACAACTTTCCCTTTCCTCACTGAAGCTGAACGACAAACATTCTGAGCAATGAGAAAGCGCGTTTACATTCCGTGCTACCCTGCCGTCTCAGCTAATCAGCATCCAGAGGGTTCACTTCCATGCGTGATACAATATTGATGTCTTTTCCTATTCTATCTTGTAAGTTCCGTCTCTGTTGTCTTAGGAGACCCCCACATGCCATTATCTCATGAGCATTACTAGTCCCGTGTTACTTCCGAATTCCATCTTTTGTCAAATAGTCAACAGATGGGCCTGTCATAGAACTGCTTTAAAAAAACACCATCAGCTACGGTGCATATCAGCATCGATTTCTGTCCTCAAGAAACCAGTATCGTGATTTCAAAGCTAAAATGGACAGCTACTGGATTAATGGATTCCTGCAGCTCATAGTCAAAATGGCCAAATGAGAGTAGCAGCTCTTTCAATATGATTTTTATGAGAGGGTAAAGAATTGCAGAGAATAAAGCTACAGAAAACTAGGGCTGAATGATTGAAGATGATTGTGTATGCCCTCTGCATACCGCAGCATGCCAAAAACTTATTTCCCCTTCCTCCAGGCTATTTTTTTTGGCAAAAGTCAGGAAGAATGGTTCCGTATTGGGTGTGAAATTTGGGATTAAAAAGTAGCAATGATGGAAACAAATGCGGGACTGAAAATGAATGCAAATCCCTTAAAAAGAAATACCCGGCATATCATAAGCTAAGCAGTGTGACAGCCTTTTCCGAGTAAACTTCTCTTTGTGCAATGGAGAAAAACTGGGGTAAGGAAGAGCTAACTGACAACAGCAGGGATTTCACAGGCCTTTTGGTTCCACAAGAGAGTGGCACAATGGGTCACGGTATCTGGCTGCTAACCAGAAGGTTTGAGCCCACCCAGGGATGGCTGTGGGAAGGATTCCTGCATTGCAGGGGGTTGGACTAGATGGCCTTTGGGGTCCCTTCCAAATCTAGAATTCTATGAATGGATACTTCCCTTCCCATGCATCCCTCTAGCTTTTGGGATGAAGTTTTCAAGGTGTCTGCTTTCACCCGTTTCAACTTTTCTTATTTGTTTGTTTGTTTGTTTGTTTGTTTTCACATATTCCATTACAGTACAAACGTACCAAAGCCAACACCATTGCCTGCCCATCCCCCCATACATTTACATTTATGTTTCCTCAGTCCATCATATTATTCTTTTCTCCCTCCACCCCCACTCAATTTCCTCCACATTATACAATTTATAATAATCTATGCATTCTACAGTCTTCTCAAGTCATCTATATATTCTTATTATCTTTCCTTACTAATTTTTCTTCCATCCAGTACTTCACATTTTAATCTAGGCATATTCAACTTTTCTTGTACTGAGTACAGCGGTACCTCAGGTTACATACGCTTTAGGTTACATACGCTTCAGGTTACAGACTCCGCTAACCCAGAAATAGTGCTTCAGGTTAAGAACTTTACTTCAGGATGAGAACAGAAATTGTGCTCCAGTGGCGCAGCGGCAGCAGGAGGCCCCATTAGCTAAAGTGGTCTTCATGTTAAGAACAGTTTCAGGTTAAGAACAGACCTCCGGAACGAATTAAGTACTTAACCTGAGGTACCACTGTATCTGTAATGCTTCTCTGGAGAAGGCATGTGACAGGCCTGATGCAAAACCATGGAGATGCCTGTCTCATCCCTTCAATAAATGTCCTTTTGGACTCAATGGAATGGCATCTGGCAAACTGTAAAATCCTTATTGTGCTATTGAACTTATGCTGGGAAAATGGAATTGTGCAGTTGGGCTCCAGGGCTGGAGAAGGGCAAAGATGGCTTATGGCCAACTCCTCGGCTTCACCCATTATTAATGGTTACAACTGTGCCCAACTGTTTCCTCGTGGTATTGTGGAATATTCCGAGGCCAATATTTATATATTGCAGGTATACTTGAATTCACTGGTTCCAAAGCTCCACAGGCATGATCCCAAAGCTGGAGCTGAAAAGGAGAAGGGGCCAGGGGCTCCTTCTATCATAGTCAGCATGAACCAGCAAGGTTTCAGGATACAGCAATAAATCCGCCACATGGCTCCACTCCGACATCTCATTAGAATGGGCCTGTTAGCTGCAATCCTACACTCACTGATTTTGAAGTAAGTCTCACTGAATGAAATGGAGCATGCCTCGGAGTAAAAACACACAGGGTTGTGTTCAGAATCCTATCTCAATGTTCCATTGAGCAGAATGTGTGTCTATAGTTTTATATTTTTTAATTTATCCATGGGTACCCCGCTCCTCAGCCAAAAAAGGTCCTAGAGCAGCTTACATTCAATCAAAACAAGACAGTTCTTAACCACAGGCTTACAATACAACAACAACAACAACAACAACAACAACAACAACAACAACAACCCACACAAGAGGGAAAGGACAGGCATGGAAGAAGAAAATAACAACCAAAACTCAGGCACTAGTTTCTAAACAGCTGTTCCTATAATCCCCAGCTGGCACAGTTCAGGGGTAGGAGGTGCCTGATGGAGCTGTAGTTCCAGTAAAAAGGATGAAATGTTGTCCGGCCCAGACAATGAGATATCCAGCTCTGAGGACCTTCTGGTGGTTCCCTCACAGTGAGACGTGAAGCTATGGGGAACCAGATAGAGGGCCTTTTTGGTAGTGGCGCTTGTCCTGTGGAACACCCTCCCATCAGATGTCAAACTGATAAACAACTATTTGATTGTAGAAGACATCTGAAGGCAACCCTGTTCAGGAAGGTTTTTAATGGTTGATGTGTTATTGTGTTTTTAATATTTTGTTGGGAGCTGCCCAGAGAGGCTGGGGCAACCCAGTCAGATGGGTGGCATATTATTATTATTATTATTATTATTATTATTATTATTATTATTATTATTCCTGCTTCCTATCCCCCCCCCATCCATTGACGCAGCCTGATGGAATGGCTCCTCTAGGGCGGGGAGACAAGGCCTGAAGGGGCTGGCCTGTCACAGCAGAGCCAGTGGAGATAGCTCTGCTTCTCAGATCTCCCACTGCTGGAATGCAAAATTCAAGCAAGGTTCTGCAATAGGATGGAAATGTATTTGTGCACATGAATGTTCATGTGTGTGAGCACGTGCACACACAGAGCACTTTTAATAATGGAATCGTGCATCATATTTCAGGAGGAAAGGAATGCTGAGCTACAGAATGGCTCACATTTTAAGCCATGCTCTGTATCCTTGCAAAGAGCTCTTCTCCCGTTCCTTCGTAGAGGAGCTTTCAGCACTGGCATTAGCTGAATTGTCAAGATCAGGTGCTGCGAGTACTAAAGCTGTCTTTCGCCATTAAGGGTTTGTTTTCCCCAGTAATCAAGAGAAGCTCTCAGCTCATTTTCCGGAAGAGGCCTGGCAGATTATTTCAGAAACAGCTTTAATTTTCTCCTACTTTACACCTTGGGGCAACGTCTTCAAGATGTGCTTATCATCCTCATAAAATTGTGAAATGCGTTCCTTCCTAATAGGACCAATGTCTTGCGCTCTAAGCAAAGGATGTTTCTTACTGAAGATACAAATCTCCAATGTGTGTTACTGTTTTGTACCATTGACTATCACATTTTTCATAAAAAGCTATTTCAGCGACTCAAAGGCATGGGGTTGAGAGAAAGACGGCCATTCTGCACAACTGAAGGCAAATCCACAGAACACTTGGGAAGTGGAGCCCTTTTGCACAAGCCCTTGACATAATTCCCTCCCTGCCTTAGAAAAAAATACAATGTCTATCCTATATGCATTTCTGCCCAGGGTGTGCGTAATGTTGCACTTCCTGTGATCTCAAATCACAGTGTTTCATGCCAATAAATTGTAATGCAACTTCCTGCTAGTCAATAAGGCAGAGTGGCTCATTCAGGAGTGCAAACTGATACTTTACAGGTGTAGTTTGTGGCCTGCTTTTTAAAAGAGAGAGAGAAACACAACTCCAGACATTCATCTACACATTTGCTTAGACACTCTCGTCATTTCGAGATAGTGCATACTTCCTTTCCAGCTTCAAGGTTCTTCGCTCGAGAACCTAAACATCTCATATAAAATGAACACCTGTGATTCCATCAGACTGGACAGGATATTATAGTTTGGCTATGAAAATATGGCTCAATAAAGTGTTGATTTTAGATATCAGTCCCCAGTTATAAAGAGTATGGAAGACAAAAGGGTTTTTGACAGACACCATAAATATATATTTTTCATAGTAGCACTGTAATTACATATATGTGCTTTCTCTCTCTCTCTCTCTCTCTCTCTCTCTCTCTCTCTCACACACACACACACACACGCACACACACACACACACACACACACACACACAATACACACATATATATACACACACAGGTTCCTGAAAAGGAATATTTACATGACAAGAAGCATATCTACATTATACCACTTTCTCCGGGGAAAGCCACAACAGTGAATTGTAGGAACTGTAATTAGGCAAATTTTTAGTAATTCCAGTAGTTCCTAATTCTCTCACAGAGCTCACTGGAGAAAGGTGATATTAAACTTAGCCTGTAGGTCTAGGTTGTCAATAGGATAGTTACAATTACCATGCCAAAAAAACCCCCACTCATCAGTGTATTAATTGGATTGTTGCAATGTGCTTTGTGTGGGGCAACCCTTAACAGTGGTCCAGAAGTTACAGCCAGTGCAAAATGTGCTCTATATATCTGTGTGCTGAAAGAGCTATGCCAGCTACCAATACGCTACCACTCAAGCCTAAGGTCTTGCTTTTGGTTTATAGAGTCCTGAGCAACTTGGGACCAGATCGCCTCCTGCCACTTCAGTCCTCGCAAGAGACTTTCTTAGTGGTGCCATAGGTTCCCAAAGTTTGTCTTATGGCCACTAATGCCAGAGCCTTTTAGTGTGGTGACATCTGCCCTTCGGACTACAGTATTGGCATTTAGGTGCCTACTTAAAGGTCCCCTTTTCACCCAGGCTTTCCCTGAGGGGTAAGCCAACCGTCTTGATGCATCCATCACAAATCAGTACATCAGATTAACACATTTTGCATTTGTTTTATGACTGTAATGTTACTGTATCATTAGATACATTGGAAGGACAAAAATATGGCCTCTTTCGATCAATGAACAGACGACACAACAGCCCTTGAAACCCATTAATGGATCGCTTTCAGATGAAGATTATGTATGGGCAAATTTAATGATATTTTGAACATATTTACTGAAGCCATCGTGACCCATGAATCAATGGACATTTGAGGGAAACAGTAAGTTTATCCATTTACATACATGTTATGTAGTTCTGCAATCTTAATTATAATTTACTGTCGTATTATTGTTTTTCCCTCAACCTTTTAAAATGTTTTATGTATTCTTTCTCTTTCCCCCTCTCTTTTTGCTTTTAGCTCATTGTACTATTCATAATAAAATTAATTTTTGAAAAATGAATATGTTACTGTTGATTTTACATTGTTCACCACAGTCTTTTTGCCTTTAGATCGGTGATATATGCAAATAAGTAAATCCACTTGGTGGCTATTATAGACAGACATGTATTGCTAGACTAAGACTCCCTTCATGTACACCTTAGGGTGGTATAGAAGTAGTCACAATGGCAACCCACAGCTCAAATTATGTGTGACCTAAGTCTACAATCCTGTACCAGTCTTTATCCCGTCTACTTATTTATTTTTAATAATGTTTAGCGCTTGTGGTATGTTTTTTAGTTTGCTTAGCAAGTCATTATTTACTGACAATACATATATTTCCTGAACCAATGGTGAAAGGATTTAATTGTCAGTCAAACATCACTAATATACTTTACTCAAGAGTTCTGTTTGGCTAAGGAAATCCCTATTTCCAGGACAGCTTAATTTATCAAATGTTCCATTAAAATGCCACGACATGCACTGTCAAATACTGAATAAGGGTCACTAAGTGCTTATGTACACTCAGGGAAACTTGTCACTCACTTTCAATGATATTTTTTTAAAGCTGTATTCATTGTGGATGTCTTTATTAATAGTCAATCTTCTCAAGCCCTTTCTTTTGCTCCATTCATTACAATGACGGTCTGGCAGACACCGGCACATCAAAATTGATTGACTGACATTATGAGCCAATTCACTGACTGCTTACATTTGTGCAATCCTACTGAAGGTGACAGAACTACACCAGAGGAAGGGGGTACTGCATCCACCCACCACCCTGGCTCTAGCTGAAAGTCAGAAGTGTTGTGCTTTGTTCAATGGCTGCCCTGGTGGTGAGCAAACTCTGCTCATGCTTAACTATATGCCTCAGCCCAGTATACCTGAAGGAGCGACTCCACCTCCATTGTTCAGCTCCAACACTGAGATCCAGCTCTGAGGGCCTTCTGGCGGTTGCCTCACTGAGAGAAGTAAGGTTACAGGGAAGCAAGCAGAGGGCCTTCTCGGGAGTGGAGCCTTCCCTGTGGAACGCCCTCACGTCAGATGTCAAGGAAATAAACAACTATCTGACTTTTAGAAGGCATCAGAAGGCAGCCAGGTTCAGGCAAGTTTTTAATGTTTGATGTTTTGTTGCATTATTTGTTGTTGTTATGTTGGGAAACCCAGCCAGATCAGCATGGTATAAATAAATTATTATTATTTTTAACAAGGCCTTGAGATTTTCAGCTGCCTCCTGTTCAGTTGTGATGTCTCTCTATGTATGAAATACAGTGGTACCTCGGGTTAAGAACTTAATTCGTTCCGAAGGCCCATTCTTAACCTGAAACTGTTCTTAACCCAAGGTACCACTTTAGCTAATGGGGCCTCCCACTGCTGCCGTGCCGCCGCAGTACTCATCCTGTACTCATCCTGAAGCAAAGTTCTTAACCCGAGGTACTATTTCTGGGTTAGCGGAGTCTGTAACCTGAAGCATCTGTAACCCGAGGTACCACAGTACATGGTCAATGCAAGGCCATATTTCCTTTGCTGCATGCTCTGAAGAACCAAATAATATCATTCTTGAGTATCTTAGGAGAAGATAAAAGCAACTAGACCCCAGACAGTCACCACAGTGAGCATCCTGACTTACTCTTTCTTTCGTTCTCACTAAGATTCTGACAAATTTTCGTGAGGTTTTTTTTTCCTCCCTAAATGTTAATTGTGGCTGAAATGTGGAGGACTGAATTTAAAATTGGAATCAGAAACTGAACCGAAATTGACAGATGCATCCATTCCCTAGTGGCGAGGTTCTCTGAAATCACATCAAACAGCTGTTACCTCACACTTCCCAGTGCATTTCCTATCACTTTCCTTATCCACTAAAATGGCTTTTTAAAGGTGTGAGCTTGTTGTACCAAGTCCACTTTAATTGTGCAACCTGCATTTGCTGGTGTGGAATTGAATCCCATCTGAAAATTAGCAACAGCCCCTTGCAAATTATATTGTTCAGCTCAACTCCCGTCAGGGCCATGTGAATCATAAGAGTTAATGCAGCTAAATTTTGGATAATCTGAATACAATTCCTTTTGTACCAAACATCAATTCAAAGCACTGTCAACTGCTTTGATAGTGACAAAGGCTTAATTCTTAGCATGATGATTTTTGAACCTACTGTTTAAACTGCCTCTATTACAATGCAAAGGCAATTATATATCAAATTTCCTTCTGTTTTTAATATTTACCATAACACAATAATTTACTTTACTGTAATTACTAGTTGATATTCTTTTGTACACTCATCTCTGCTTTTTCTCTCATTTGAGCAGAGGATGCCATTCACTTGCTCATTAAGTTCATTTAGGAAAGGGGAAAAAAACCCTTTCTGAGTATTGTCTAAGTCAGTGTTTCCCAACCTTGTGCCTCCAGATGTTTTTGGCCTACAACTCCCATCATCCCTGACCACTGGTCTTGCTAGCTAGGGATGATGGGAGTTGTAGGCCAAAAACATCTGGAGGCACAAGGTTGGGAAACACTGGTCTAAGTAAATAAATAAATAAATAAATAATAAAAACAATGCACACCCTATCGAGTATTATATGCTTTTTCAGGGATATGAACAAAAAACTTCCTAAAAGCCCTAATTACACAGAGCATTTTATTATAAGCACCAAGAGATTTCTACTCAGGCTGCAAAAATCTATCCTCATTTAGTGATAAATTTACCGTTACAATAAGGATAGGTTGGAACTGAATGCATGGCTACATTCAACTACATTACATGCATTACTGTTTGCTGTTGTACAAACAATGTATTTGCACACAGAACTGGAGAAGAAAATAGTTTTTTAAGCAAGCAGTCCATGGCATAAACACATTTCTTTTGTCCTATTTTAGCCTCTAGTTAAACATGTTTTGCAGGTTCCTGAAGCACAAAACCCTGCAGAACCTGTTTACCAGATGTGAAAACAGGATGACTATATGCACCATGAGCACCTGTCTCTCGGACTAACCCTAACCCTAACCCTAACCCTAACCCTCCATTCCTCTTCTCCAGCCCCTATGGGAACTTCCTTTGCATCAAAGCTCAACTTACTTTGTCAGGGAAGTCCATCTTCAGCTCAGAGACACTTTTACACCAGTAGGCCGCCGTTTTCTCACTGATGAGCTCAATGTTCAGGAAAGAGCCTTGGCCTGGACCATAGATGGGGCCTGAGGTAACGCCACGTATTATTCTCGGAGAAACGTTTGTTACAATGTCCTATTAACACAATGAGAAGAGAGAAAAAATAAGTTAAACAACAAGAAGATACCAAACACAGCAGTGCAGAAAAAAATGGTTCTGGAGAAAATGTAGAAATGTCCTGATAGAGGATAGTCTGCCACATATATCTGAACAGATGCCTGCTAATTTTACAGAGAAAATGCAGCTATGACATTGCTGTTTCGCCAGGTGCTGTGCAATGTATAAGAGGAATCTGACACACACAAGGAAGACAGCAGAGAAGGGGCATGGGAGGAATGGAATGGGTAAAAGGCGTGATACAGAAAGCAGTTGGCCTAGGAGGCCATGGATGGTGTTAAAGACACAGACAAACTGAGCTACCACTTTGAGGCTGGGTTCAGCCATATCTGGGATGTGGCTATTTCAGAACAACTAACTGGGCTTAGAGGGGTCGCAATAGGTGTTGTAAAGAGAGACACCTTTGATGTAACTACCTGGTCCCCTTTCTTTTCATAGGGAAGTAGATAGCAAATTTATCCCATCAATTTCCCAAACGTGTTTGTGGAAAGCCTACACTGACCATTAATGTTTTAATAATACAGTGGTACCTCGGGTTACATACACTTCAGGTTTCAGACTCCGCTAACCCAGAAATAGTACCTCGGGTTAAGAACTTTGCTTCAGGATGAGAACAGAAATTGTGCGGTGGCGGCACGGCAGCAGCGGGAAGCCCCATTAGCTAAAGTGGTGCTTCAGGTTAAGCACAGTTTCAGGTTAAGAATGGACCTCTAGAACGAATTAAGTACGTAACCAGAGGTACCACTGTATGTGAAATGATGCTATCAGCTCAATGCTCTGTTGTTGTTGTTGTTGTGCAGAGACTTATTAAATTTAGTGATAATAACAATAACAATAACACACTGATAGAGGCAATTCCCACCTATCCTTTGAGTGTCTGAAGATGGGGGCACAGACAATGCTGTCTATTGGCCATACATTCCCAAAAGTTGCAAAGCTAGATGTGGACCTGGGACCACACCAATGTGTTAACACAATGAGAAATGAAATACCTTATACAGAACTGAGAGAGAGAGAGCGTGTAAATGAATGAACCTCCAGGCAAACTTGAGCATTTTCATTTCAGTAAACAAACATTCTTTTATTTCAGTGAGTCTAACCCAAGCCAGAGAGCTCAGCAACCACTAGGCACTCCGAGTGAATGATATGGACAATGCTAAGAGTCCAATATTATAATATGCTATAATCAAACCACTTCAGATCCAAACCATAAAGTTATAAGGAAATCTTCATCCTGTGGAGGAAAGCAAAATTAAGCTTTTTTTCATTTTTTCTCTCCCTACCTATATATGCATGTATGTGTTTTTAAGATACTTAAATTAGAAAAAAATGCTGTATGTAAATAAGTTCTTTTGGCAATTTATAATAAAAAATGATTTTTTTAGGTAAAGGCCATTTAGTTAAGGATTTCATAGAATTATTTGGTTAAGTACCCCTACTCACCATCTTGTCACTTCTGGAGAGATAACATGAACCCCCATTAGTATATAGCAATTAAGGTCAATTTACATATTTTAATTAAGATCCATCCCATATAAAACAATTAGGGTAATAGGCATACTAACTGATTTCATAACATTTGGACGTTTTTCCAACTAGATAGACAGGAAACCTTAATTAGCATTAATTAGTGCTGATCTGCATATGTTTGATAAGGCATACCCTCACCACAAATGATTATTTATTCCTGAATCTGCCAAATGCTACCGTTGCAGAGGATAAAGGGACTTGCTTCATATTGTATGTAAATGTCTAGTGATTTCTATTTGTTTTTCTGTTTGGACTATTTATTATAAAATAAATGACGAGAAATGGTGTGAATGTACAAATATGTACATTCGCATATAGAGAAAGCATGCCAATTAATGTGCAGTGGTTAATCAGCACTGCTGACATTTCAATGGTAACTGGGGAAAGGATAATAGCAGTTAGAACTTTTCCTGTCGTATATTCTCCTTACATCCCAAGGCACTGCATGTCAATAAAGTTTTCAGTTAATTTTCCAGCAGCCTCTGAAGATGTGGGCATTATGATACACAAAGAAATGAGGTCCTGTTGTCAGCTTTATTAATTTTCATTAACGATCTACCTACACTACCTTTCCCTTTCCCTCAGTTTCATCCAGCAGTTATACTCACAAAGTGTCTTGTTATTTCATCAAAATCAAGTGGGATTCCCCTGTGCTTCTGATCATTTTGTTTGACATTAAATATCACAGAGAACTTCTTTTCAAAAAAACAAACAAACCCAACCCTTAAATATTTACGTATAATCTCTGAAATGTATACAGCTTTTGATCCTCTTTAATTTGTTTCTAAGCTGTAGGGTTGATAATGTTGCATCATTCCTGCTTGTAAACAGCCATAAATTTTGTTGATCGATTTTTGTCTTTTCTTTCTTGTAACCAAGGATCTGTTTTCTCTCTTATTTTAATTGTGGATTGTGATCTCCTTGGGCTATGAGCAATGAAGCTTGTGTAGTTTTATAAACTGTATAGATATTTTAAGATCACAGAGATGGAAATAAACCTATGGATCACCTCATACAGTTCCATCCCCAAGGGAAGGATAGATTGGCTATGTAAAGCTGTCACATAGCCAATTCACATTCAGGACAATGTGTTGCGCTTACACAAAATGAGTGTGAGGTTCCACCATTTGCCATAATGCTTTAAACAGCCATGGCTTCCCTCAGAGAAGCCTGGGAACTGTAGTTTGCTATGGCTGCTGAGAGTTGCCAGGAGACACCTGTTCCCCTCACAGAGCTAAAGTTCTCACAGTGGTTTAACGATCCATCTTTCTTCCAGGAGAACTTCAGCTCTGTGAGGGAGAACAGGGGTCTCTCAGTAACTCTTAACAACCGTAACAAACTGCAGTGCTGCTACCCATGCGAACTAAAAATTCCCCATCCCACCTCATGCAACTGCTAAGCCCCCCTTTCACCTTCCCAACCCCATTTCTGAAGCCACTTCTCTTGTCTATTTTGCAACCCTGGTGTGCACCCGTTTTCACATTCAACCGCATGTCCACGTTTCCTCCTTCCCAGTGCTGGATAATATAAGCTAAACAAGCTATAGCTTAGGGCTCCAATCTCTTGAGGGCCTCCAAAAAATTTAAAGAAAAAACAAAACCTGGATGTACATTTCGAAAATGTAAGATAAAAAACAAATAAAATAAAACCTACATATAGCAACAGTGTTTTGTGTTGTGTAGGCTCCTATGATGTAAGTAATGGGCCGCGCCTGCTAGTCTGCTCCCTAAAATATCACTGGTTTGCTCATTTCTATATATAGGGTGCCTATTTTGCATGAACTGGTTGCGCAAATGGCTTTAGATATCTAGGGAAGTTTTAAAATGTTCACATTTTTATTATGTTTTTATGTACGTTGGAAGCTGCCCAGAGTGGCTGGGCAACCCAGTCAAATGGGTGGGGTATAAATAATAAAAAATATTTTAGAACAGTATGTCCCTATTTTCATCAGAGAAATAGTGAAATGTATGGGAAACTGAGTTGATGGCAACTGCAAAAAACAGATTAGGATTCCCACAGGTGAAATAATAATATTATTATTTTGTTGAAAGCCGCCCAGAGTGGCTGGGGAAGCCCAGCCAGATAGGTGGGGTATAAATAAAATATTATTATTATTATTATTATTATTATTATTATTATTATTATTATTATTATTATTATTATTTTCAAGTGGGATTCAACCACATACTGGAGAATTCAAATGCCACAAATATAATTGGTTGAGAGCTCTGCCGCAACAAACCCACCTCCCCCAAAACATGGACTTTTTGTGATAGGGAGAGTGAGGGGGGAAAGTCCTGGAAAGTGTGGGATGACATTCGCTTTGATGCAGCAACATCTAACCTGCCTACAGACTAATCAGAATAGCCAACATTGTCTAACTGGGATGAACACTCAATAAACCGGTCATCTGGAAGTCCCCCACAACAACCATCCACACAGGTTAATTGAAGAGATTCAAAGTCTACCAAGTCTTCAGCAAAACTCATCACATCTTGCTTGGAAAGGAGCTTTGCAGTGTTTGGACGGACTCTCAGATGCAAAAGAGACTAGGACAAATGCCAGCCTGGAAGCACATTGCTTTTTAGGACCTGTTTTCCACAATTATATACAAGTGAAAATGTTTTTATAAAGTTAATAAATAAATCATACATATGTTTGTGGTGCATCATGCGTGCACACACACAAACTGGTAACAAATAAGGTAAGAATTCACTGCACTCTAATATAGATGAATTAGACTAAATCATCTTAAACTTATTTTGCACTGGTTCAGGTACGGGGAAAACAGCTGCTTTGCATTACAAATGTCTGTAGACAAATGAAGGTCTTCAACATGGATAATTTTACAAAGAACCAATTTTATTACATCTTTCTCACATTATACATTTCCTCAATTGCAATCTACTCTTGAGGGCCTCCTTAAATATTGTTACTTTTCCAAATGGATTGTGGAAAATGGAACTGAATAAATTGAAACACAAAATATATTTATTGGCACAAGTTAGAGGGCTGCACTGTTAATGCTCACATTTTCCCCTCCTTAATTGTTGCTTCAGGCTCCTTTCCCAGTTTGAGACAATTTTTGGTACCACTGCATTTGAAATTTCTTTCTCTCTCTCTTATTTACTCACTATGACATGGTGTCTGATTTACGGGGCTCCAAAGGATTTTGTTTGTGGTTGTTCAGTGACATCACGGCATCATGTGTCAAATCAATCACATCACTTTGTCTGCTATGTGGTACCTGATTTTGTTTTCAGAGTCACATGACCCTATTTGTCAACAGTTGCAAATGGAGTAGAAGTGGTAACTATTGCCCTAAAGAATTCAGATAAATTGTAACCCAACAAGTTAGCCAACAAAGAAATGCTACAACCCTAAATATCTATATATAGATATATACCCTTTCTTCATCATTTATCTTACTGCAGATTTAATGTCTTTAATGGCCAACTACATTCAAAATGCACTTTGTATCACAGTGTGTATGGTTCCTGTAAACCTTCTGCATACTTAAAATCAAACATGCAAGAGCAAAAGTGAGCCAGGACACACATGCAAAACAAACGTGTCAAAATGACAGTATTGACTTCTGTAAAGAATCAATCTTTTTCTCTCACTCTCTCTTACACACACACACACACAGAGAGAGAGAGAGAGAGAGAGAGAGAGAGAGAGAGAGAGAGACCATTTATTGCATTGACCAGCCCAATCCTATCTGTTTGCGGACAAGCTATTTAAGCATAAAACCTCATTCTTCTGCTCACACTAGGTATTTATTGGACCCAAGCCAATATGAGCACATTCAATGCCCTCTTCAGATCTACCATGTGTGTCTAAGTCAGTTTCATATATTCTGTTAAGCTCTCAGGTAAATTGTCAGTTTAAATTGCAACTCAGCTAGGATGGCACAGATATAGCAAACATCCAGATGAACCAAACTAGAATTAAGGATCTCGCATTTCTGTTCAAGGAGAGACTGTGATAAAAGTTTGCAGAAGTCGCCAGTGAATAAAAAAACTAAGGGAAATGAAGTCAGAAACCTGAAATAAACTAGCCATCCCCTTAGAACTAGAGTATCCCCTTAGCTGATGATGAAGAAGAAGATACAAAATCCAGGAAACCTACAACCAACTTGGTGGCTGTCACTGCTTTCATGTAGAAAGTGCACCTCTACAATGGGGAGGAACATTAATGAGACAGAATTAAATGCTTAAGGCAGATCTTTTGTTAACTTTGGAATATGAAATTGTTGTATTTAGTGAACTGTGTGACCTATGTCAGTTTCCCTTCATTATAGATGATGTAAAGGTTTAAACAAAGTGATCACATTATGTCTTTTTCAGAAGTTAATTTATATGACCTTTCCTCATCTGGAGTGCTTTTTAGGTGCTTTGAAGTAAGTTCCAGAGTGTAACAGTGGTTACTTCTTACTAAATGTCAGCACTGGAAGAAAGACAGTCACAATTGCCTTATTGTGAACAATTCCACAGGGATGTCTTACGATTCGGGGGGGGGGGCAGGGGGGTGACTTTCATGTCTCCGTAAAACATAATTGTAGGTAAAGTTTGAACAGGCACTCAGTTGTAGCGTGCAAGAACAGACTTCATGTTATTAACAGAATACATTACTGAATTTGTGATCGAAATCCACAATCCACATATGCTTTATTTTGGAGCACTGGGTTAGATCCAAATTGAAGTCATTTGCACTTTGTTCCCATTGGAATCAATGGGGTTTCTGTTAAGTCACGACTCCCTTTGCACATTTATTTCAAAGGGACTTGTGTGCAACTGACTTCCTGGTGATCCAGTCATGGTGTGACTCACACCTACTTTCCTGTGTTTGTCTGTAACTTGTGCAGTGGGAAACCACTTGATTAAAAAGCTCAAGTCATCCTTAGCTGTGATGGGAGCCTCCTTGAATAGAAGATTCTCCACTGCAGAATAATAATAATAATAATAATAATAATAATAATAATAATAACAACAATATATTATTATTTATACCCCACCTATCTGGCTGGGTTTCCCCAGCCACTCTGGGTGGCTTCCAACCAAATATTAAAAACAATACGGCATCAGACATTAAAAACTTCCCTAAACAGGGCCACCTTCAGTTGTTTTTAAAAAGTAAAATAGTTGTTTATTGCCTTGACATCTGCTGGGAGGGCGTTCCACAGGGCAAGCGCCACTACCGAGAAGGCCCTCTGCCTGGTTCCCTGTAACCGCACTTCTCACAGCAAGGGAACCACCAGAAGGCTCTCGGCGCTGGACGTCAGTGTCCAGCCTGGATGATGGGGGTGGAGACGCTCCTTCAGGTATATAGGACCGAAGCCATTTAGGGCTTTAAAGGTCAGCACCAACACTTTGAATTGTGCTTGGAAACGTACTGGGAGCCAATGCAGATCTCTCAGGACCCGTGTTATGTGATCCTGGCGGCCACTCCCAGTCACCACTCTAGCTGCCACATTCTGGATTAGTTGCAGTTTCCGAGTCACCTTCAAAGCCACACATAGAGCGCATTGCAGTAGTCCAAGTGGGAGATAACTAGAGCATGCACCACTCTGGCAAGACAGTCTGTGGGCAGGTAGGATTAAAGGCTCCCTTGCCTACCCTGAGAAGCAGGACTGGCTCAATATATTTTACTGTAAAAGACAAGGTAGCACTATAATTGGAATACTCTATACAGTTCTGGTCAACTCATCTCTAAAGGATATTGATTGAGTTGGAAAAGCTTCAGAAAAAAGGCAACCAAAATGATTGAGGGGATAGAGACCACTCCCCCATGAGGAAAGGTTGAAGTATTTAACAGGATCATGGAATTGTAGAGTTGGAAGGGACCACAAGCCCAAGGTTTCCCAAACTTGGGTTCCCTGTCATTTCTGGACTATAATTCCCATCGTTCCTGACCACTGGTCCAGCTAGCTAGGGGTGATGGGAGTTGTAGTCCAACAACAGCCATGTTCAAATATATAAAAGGATGTCACATAGAGGAGGGAGAAAGGTTGTTTTCTGCTGCTCCAGAGAAGCGGACACGGAGCAATGGATCCAAACTACAAGAAAGAAGATTCCACCTAAACATTAGGAAGAACTTCCTGACAGTAAGAGCTGTTCGACAGTGGAATTTGCTGCCAAGGAGTGTGGTGGAGTCTCCTTCTTTGGAGGTCTTTAAGCAGAGGCTTGACAACCGTATGTCAGGAGTGCTCTGATGGTGTTTCCTGCTTGGCAGGGGGTTGGACTCGATGGCCCTTGTGGTCTCTTCCAACTCTATGATTCTATGATTCTATGAACAGCTGGTGTTCCAAGTTCTGGAAACCCTGATCTAGTCTGAACCCCCTGCAATGAGGGGATCTCAGCTAAAGCATCCACGACAGACAGCCACCTTAAAAACCTCAAAGAGAGCCTGCAACCTCCCAAGGGAGACTGTTTCAGTTTAGAGAAAAGGCAAGCAAGAAGTGACAGGACAGAAATTATAAAACAAAAGCATGCCACGGAGGAAGTGGGTTCACTAGAGTTCGTGGACATCCAATGAAGCGGAACGTTAGAAAATTCGGCAAAGATAAAAGAAAGGATGTCTTCCTATAGCTCATGGTTAAACTATGGAACTTGCTCCCACAAATAATAATAATAAAATAATAACAATAATGGTAATAATAATTTATTATTTGTACCCCGCCTATCTGGCTGGGTTTCCCCAGCCACTCTGGGCAGCTTCCAACAAAGATTAAAAATACATTGAAATGTCACACATTAAAAGCTTCTCTGAACAGGGCTGCCTTCAGATGTCTTCTAAATGTCAGGTAGTTGTTTATCTCTTTGACATCTGACCTGAGGGCGTTCCAATGGGTGGGCGCCACTACCAAGAAGGCCCTCTGCCTAGTTCCCTGAAGCTTTGCTTCTCGCAATGAGGGAACTGCCAGAAGGCCCTCGGCGCTGGACCTCAGCATCCAGGCAGAACGATGGGGGTGGAGATGCTCCTTCAGGTATACTGGGCCGAGGCCATTTAGGGCTTTAAAGGTCAGCACCAACACTTTGAATTGTGCTCGTAAACGTACTGGGAGCCAATGTAGGTCTTTCCAGTGGTCTTGGCGGCTGCCCCCAGTCACCAGTTTAGATGCCACTTGGCTGGTTTTAAAAGAGGGTTGCAGAGGTTTGTAGTGGATAAGGCTATCAGTGGCTACTAGCCATGGTGGCTATATTCTGCCTCCATGGTCAGGGGCAGTGATGCTTCTTGGTACCAGTTTCTGGAAACCACACAAGGGGAGAGTGCTTATGTGCTAAGGTGTTGCTTGAGGGTTTCCCATAGGCATCTGGGTGGTCTTTGTGAGAACAGGCTGCTGGACTAGATGGACCACTCGCCTGATCCAGCAACCTGGATGTGACAATGCAGAGAGTGTAAGACAGAAGTAAGTCATTATGAGACACATTATGAGTCATTATGAGACACAGGATATTGTGGGTATAAAAGGCAAAATAGATAGATGGGCATGCAAATTTCAAATCCTCTGTGCCTTTCATAAAGATGACCCTCTTTCTGCCCAGTCAGGGAGAAGCGCAGCTAAAGAAAGCACTTAATCAATATTTCAGTATCATCCCAGGATTGCTCATGTATACTTGTGAGAGAAACTAAATCCACCACTCTGTGGGGAATGGTACAACTGTTCATTTAGCTTGGATAATTTGCTTCTTCCTTCAGTGGGCGTCCCTAGAGCTTGTGTCATAATTAAAAAGGAAGTCCCAGTATCTGAATAAAATAATGTTAGGCTTTTATTCATTGTTGTTTTCATGTTACAAAACAAACTTTAATAGAAATGTGGCTTCCCCAACTCAGAACACATAAAGGAGCCTTAATCTAACAGAACAAACTCATACAAGTCAGAAGTAGTAGCAAATTCTCTTTATCCCTCTTGTGTGAGGTAACCATATGGAAACATGCCGACCTGTTTTGCATGTTGCATTAAACCATAGTTAAACTATGTCCTTTGTTCCTCCCCTACTTCTCCTGATGCCATATTGCTGGAAATTAAGTCATGGTCTGTCTTGGCATTATTATGAACCCAGACTCATGGTTTACTTCAGCCATAGGCAACCTCGGCCCTCCAGATGTTTTGGGACTACAATTCCCATCATCCCTGACCACTGGTCCTGTTAGCTAGGGATCATGGGAGTTGTAGTCCCAAAACATCTAGAGGGCCGAGGTTGCCTGTGCCTGGTTTATTTCTTTTCAATAATCCACCAGGCTTGTTTCTGACTTAATGTCAGTGGTTTGTTTGGAGAGACGAACCACAAACCCTCATTTGGACACAACGCTAAGCCAAACCATGGTTTAACTCCCAGCAGCATAGCAGAAGCAGTGGAGAAATGATGTGATCACATACTGCACGTTCAGTCTTTAAACCATGCCTGGGCTTGCAAAGAATATTTCCAGAAGCCACAGCACAGGCTCCTGTCTCTATGTGGTGAGAGGACGAAGCAAGGGGAGCCAGAAGAGTGATGGTGACATTAGAAAGCAGTGATGGGGTTGGGGGGAAATTTGCAAACAGGGAAAATGCACAGAACCATATGCAGCTAGGAGGAGAAATCAGGAGATGGGAAGAAAGGGGGAGACTACAAAAGCAGAAATTTCAATAGAGGAGGGTGGAGGAGAGGTGAAAAAACAAGTAAGGGAGGAGAGAGCAGGACATTTTGGCTCCTTTTTTTTTTTTTTTTTGACCACCCTGAATCTTCTTTTTAAAATGAAAATTTTAAATTCCTTTCCTCCCCCGCAGCCAACTGATTTTTTCTTGACTGAGATGGCACATTTAGGTTTGCAGAGAATGATAATTTTGTGGTGGACCATTAGCCAATTTACTAACTTTGTCTTAAGATGCCACCAGGCTCCTTATTTTTGCTGCAAAAGACTAAGAGGGCAACTTCTCTGGAAACTCATTAACTTTGAAAAATAATACAGAGGGAAGGTAATTGATTTGTAAATATCAGTTGATGGCTGAAATATCCATTATCTACTGTGTGCCAAGTTAAAAGAAAATATACATTTAAAAATAGATGTATTTCCGCATAAGCGGACAACAAAATGGAACACAGGCTTAATAAATTAATAATAATAATAATAATAATAATAATAATAATAATAATAATAATAATTTTATTTATACCCCACCCTCCCCTGCCAGAGCCAGGCTCAGTGCAGCTAACACCAGTAAAATTACAGTAAAAACATAACAGGAAAAAAACTCCACCAATTTAAAATATAGGTTAAAATGCAATTTAAAATGCAGCCTCAATTTAAAAGTAGCCCATAGATCAAAACCATAAGGGGAGGGAAACATAAGGGTCAGGCACAGTCCAAACCAAAGGCCAGGCGGAACAGCTCGGCCTTGCAGGCCCAGCGGAAAGATGTCAAGTCCCGCAGGGCCCTTAGTCTCTTGTGACAGAGTGTTCCACCAAGTCGGGGCCAGTACTGAAAAGACCCTGGCCCTAGTTGAGACCAGTCTAACCACCTTGTGACCTGGGACCTCCAAAATATTGTCATTTGTGGACCTTAAGGTCCTCCGCGGGGCATACCAGGAGAGGCGGTCCCGTAGGTACGTGCAAAATAAAACAACTGCAGCACTGTGAGTAAATATTGGAAGAGACTGAGATGTTCATGCATCGCTCCTCAGGAAGGATCATGCCAGAAACCAAGAAAGAAGCCTTGGAATGACTCCTGCCTTCAGATCCTGGTGAGTCATTGCCAGTCAAAGTAGACAAGAGGTTAGATACATCAGATCAATCGTCTTTGTATAAGACAGTCACCCATGCACTGTTTACTCTAATAAAAACACAGCAAGCAAGTAAACCGCAAAGCAAATTTAGAGTAAACACAAAACCTCAAGAAAAATGTTTTTCTTTTCCCCCCAAGTATTGTGTTGATATTTTAAATAAAACAGCTACTCTTGCTTCTAATGCTCTTTAAAAAGTTCAGCATCTCGATTGCTTCCAGAAGCGTTTAATACAAATAAACACTGGGGAAAATTAAAAAAAATGAAACTCTTGTGCATTTCTGACATCTGTATTTGACAGCATTTTTCCAGACCTTTAGAATGCTTCTTCTGCCATTACAAAAACATTATTTTAAGAAGCTATTATGTCCTACACCACTTAGCCTTGACAAACAATTACGACATATCACATTCAACAGAATACAAAAAGTAATCTGTATGACAAGGTTAAAATTAGACTTTGAACAATAGGTGCTTTGCAGAACAATTCCAAACTCTATGCTGCTTTATGAAATTTTCCACTGAGGGGGGAAATATGGGGGAAGGGAGGGGGAGAGAAAGAAAAGTGAAGGACATCTGTCATGGGAGGCTTAGAGGACACACCATCCTGGAAGTTAGATGAAAACTTTATTGTCTCTCTCCAGTAAGGATGAAAGAGGCACCAGAAACTCCTGGCTCCACTCAAGTATAGCTAGTAACGAAACCTTATACGACCATCCACACGGCACCTGAAAAACCGACTGAGAACATTTGTGCAGCCAAATATTTCATAATATTCATGACAATATTTCTGAACTGTATGAATAATACAATTAAACTCCCATAATCCAGGACCATTGGCTATGCTGGCTGCGACTGAGGGTAGCTGTAGCACAAAATATCAGTCGGGGGCACCGGGTTGGGTAAGGCTGGTCTAGAACTGTTGTGGAACAGAACTTTGCTTGGAGAATTTAGTGCAACTAGTACAATCAACTAGTACAGTGCAACTAGTACAATAAAAAGCAGAGTCATCACCTTGATGACAAAGGTCCGTATAGTTAAAGCTATGGTTTTCCCAGTAGTGATATATGGAAGTGAGAGCTGGACCATAAAGAAGGCTGATCGCTGAAGAACTGATGCTTTTGAATTATGGTGCTGGAGGAGACTCTTGAGAGTCCCATGGACTGCAAGATATCAATTCTGAAGGAAATCAGCCCTGAGTGCTCACTGGAAGGACAGATCCTGAAGCTGAGGCTCCAATACTTTGGCCACCTCATGAGAAGAGAAGACTCCCTGGAAAAGATCCTGATGTTGGGAAAGATGGAGGGCACAAGGAGAAGGGGACAACAGAGGACGAGATGGTTGGACAGTGTTCTCGAAGCTACAAACATGAGTTTGACCAAACTGTGGGAGGCGGTGGAATACAGGCGTGCCTGTCTGGTCCATGGGGTCATGAAGAGTCGGACACGACTAAACGACTAAACAACAACAACAAGTACAATCATCAAGTGCATGGATGTCATAAAGTCTGATGCAATCTTCACTGCCACATCCCTTTGGTGGTGCTACTTTGGGGATGGAACGAGGGTGTAGGCCAGCCCCCTTGTGCTAATGGAGATGGGGTTTTAACTTGCGTGAGTGTTGTTTTATTTGGAAGGTGGAGTTGTTTGAAATTGTTGTTAAATGTTATATGTTAATTTAGATTTTTGTATTTGTGGGCTGGAGGATTGTTTATGGGCTTTGGTTGGGGAATGTATTATTTATTAGTATGTCTTTTGATTATATTTGGTTATTTTTATTTTTATTATGTTCTGACTATTTTTATTATGTATTTTGTGCTTTGTACATTATAACTTTGTGCTGTGAACTGCCCTGAAACCTATGGCAAAGGGATGCGGGTGGTGCTGTGGTCTACACCGCCAAGCCTCTTGGGCTTGCTGATCGGAAGGTTGGCAGTTCGGGTTCCTGCGACAGGGTGAGTTCTATTGCTCTGTCCCGGCTCCTGCCAACCTAGCAGTTCGAAAGCATGCCAGTCCTGCTATGGTGGGAAGGTAAATGGTGTTTCCGTGTGCTCTGGTTTCCATTATGGTGTTCTGTTGCACCAGAAGCGGTTTAGTCATTCTGGCCACGTGACCCGGAAAGCTGTCTGTGAACAAACTCTGGCTCCCTCGGCCTGAAACTGAGATGAGCGCCACAACCCCACAGTCACCTTAGACTGGACTTAACCATCCAGGGATCCTTTACCTTTACCTTTTTTAAACCTTTACTACTACTACTACTACTACTACTACTAATTTCCATCAGAGCTGCACTTTGCTTGTGCAGACTCAGACCAGTAGTCCATCTGTCACAGGATTGCCTACCCTGGCTGGAAATGACTCTCCATGGTTTCAGGAAGGAGACCTTCCTAGCTTTACCTGGAGATGACAGAGAATAAAGCAGCATAGCCTTTACAGTGGTACCTCGGGTTACAGACGCTTCAGGTTATATACGCTTCAGGTTACAGACTCCGCTAACCCAGAAATAGTACCTCGGGTTAAGAATTTTGCTTCAGGATGAGAACAGAAATTGTGCTCCAGCGGCGCGGCAGCAGTGGGAGGCCCTATTAACTAAAGTGGTGCTTCAGGTTAAGAACAGTTTCAGGTTAAGTACGGACCTGCGGAACGAATTAAGTATTTAACCCAAGGTACCACTGTATTTCTCCAGTGAAAATAGGGATATTCTATTCCACATCAGGACGTTTCTCCTGATTTTGATCTCGCCACACATATATATGTCATATACACAACTACATTGGTCACCTTGAGCCAATTACAACACCTTCAACAGATAAATGGAATGAAATAATTTTTTAGCCGTAAGCTGCCTTGAGTCCCTGCCAGAAAAAAAGAGGTGGGATATAATAATGATAATATCATTATCTGTGAGAATATCATTATCTGTGAGAATGATCAGGAACATAATAGACAGTAAGTCCTCAGTGGGACTTAGTTCTGAGTGAAAATGCTTAGGATTGCAGTGTAAGACTGCAAGTCTTTACCCAGTTACCTGGGAGTAAGCCCCATTGAATACAGTGGGACTTACTCCTCAGTAGACAGTGTAAGGCTCCATTTACTATAAAGGAATGAACTTTTCATGTGTTTCCTAAAAAATGGCTGGCTGCTGAAGCCTTGCAATTGAAGAATTTAAAGTGGAGTGGTGACATTTTCCTTCAAAATCATAGGAAGGGCTTTGTATGCCTGCTTCAGCATTTCCTTCATTTGGTGCAGGAATTTTATCTTCAGTATAAACAGCATACACACAGACATACACATACACACCACTTTTAATTGTTCTCAAAGATGTGGAGGGGAGGAAAAAGGAAAAGTGAGACATTCTGGGATCAAATCAGAAACCAGCTTCTGTAATGCCAGGACTGTCCCTGGAAAATAGGGACACTGGGAGGGTATGCAAATATATTTCCTTCCATAGACTTCCTGGCTGCTAGCTGAGTGTGTAGGGCATGCTTGATTACCAAAGAGGGCCGTCAACCAGTTTATCCATATCTGAATTCATCTTTTAGCTTTACATTGCTGAATCATTTTAGAGAGAGCCAGAATGGCTAGTGAGCTCTTCCTTACATTTCGTCAAAAGCTTTGCTTCTGTTATTTATTTGCAAAGCCAATACAGCTGACCGTGGCCTGCTGTCAGGGCTGGTTTTCCCCAGATGAGATAAGAAGCAAGCAACTATTCAGACAGGCAGTGCACAAGGGCTGAACACTATAAGAGCTGCTCATCTGAGAATGTAGAGCCAGAGGAGAGCTAGCGGGTGGATCAGATGTAAGAGTTATAGGATCAGATGGAACCCTACTGGCTGCTTGTATCACCTGATGCCTAATGAGTCAAGGCAGCGCTCACAACTTGGGGGAGGCTGCCAGATGTAAGCATTACAGGAAAATAAGAGAATGGAGCAGGAAACGATGGGGAGAGCAGAAGCTAAAGTGAAGGTTTGACCCATCCAAAGAAGAAAAAAATTCAAAGTTTCCACAGCCCAAAATGCAGTGGTTTAGGGTCACCGTTTTCACTACTTATTGGATTATCTCTGAATCAGGGAAATTCAAATGGGGGGGGGGAGGGGAGGAATGTATGCTGTGGACATCATGTGGACCATGCTGAATTAACAAGAAAACAAGCAGTTTTGAATCCCAGATTATGCTCTGGTGTGGACAAGGTCTATATGGTGATTTGGGGTTGAAGAGAGGCACAAAGTTTGTGCGGGAGGTCCCTGGAGGGTGGCCTGTTATCCCTTCCCGCCCCGTTTTTAATGTGATAAAATATAAAAGTATTTATTCCTGAAGCCAAGATATAATTATTTGCTTTGACTTTATTGCCGAGGTGGTTCATAAATTCAGCATCGATGTTGCATGGCTTCAGTTTAGTACAATGACAATTGCTATGGCCTGGAGAATAATAAGTGGTATGATCTGGAATTGGCACCATTTTAAAGCAGCCAGTGTTTTACCATGCAGGAAGGTGGTTTCTACAAAGTGTGTCTTATGACGTAATAAATAGTCCCTTTCAGAGATTTGGAAAGGAGCTAAACCCCAACAACTCCGGTCAGATTGGATAGTCTGAAATCACATACACACCTCCTCAACAGATACAGGTTGTATCATCTGCATACCTTATGACATAATTATTAAACTCCAAAAGGAGTGGGGGTTTGGGGGTTTTTTTGGTGGGGGGTAGAGATGCCACCTACTAAACACCCCAGCAGCCACTGATAAGATTGGTATTTTTGGAATAATAATAATAATAATAATAATAATAATAATAATAATTTGTTATTTATACCCCACCCATCTGGCTGGATTTCCCCAGCCACTCTTGGCGGCTTCCAACAAAGTATTAAAATACAGTAGTCTGTTAAACCCCCTTCATGGATCACTGCCTTGCCGTGGCAAAGGGGCTTGAATAACTCAGAGAAGCTATGAGCTATGCCGTGCAGGGCCACCCAAGATGGACAGGTCATAGTGGAGAGTTTTGACCAAGCATGATCCACCTGGAGCAGGAACCGGCAAGCCACTCCAGTATCCCTGCCAAGAAAACTCCATGGACAAAGACCACAGGCATATAAAAGTTATGATGCTGGAAGATGAGCCCCTCAGGTCGGAAGGCGTCCAACATGCTACTGATGAAGAGCAGAGGACAAGTACAAGTAGATTCAGAGCTGATGAAGCGGCTGGGCCAAAGCTGAAAGGATGCTCAGTTGCGGATATGCCTGGAAGCGAAAGGAAAGTCCAATGCTGTAAAGAAAAATATTGCATAGGAACCTGGAATGTAAGAACCATGAACCTTGGTAAATTGGATGTGGTCAAAAATGAGATGGCAAGAATAAATATTGACATCCTGGGCATCAGTGAACTAAAATGGACGGGAATGGGCAAATTCAATTCGGATGACCATCATATCTACTACAGTGGTCAAGAAACCCGTAAAAGAAATGGAGTGGCCCTCATGGTCAACAAAAGAGTGGCGAAAGCTGTACTGGGATATAATCTCAAAAATGATAGAATGATCTCGATACGAATCCAAGGCAGACCTTTTAACATCACAGTAATCCAAGTTTATGCACCAACCACTGGTGCTGAAGAAACTGAAATTGACCAATTCTATGAAGATTTACAACACCTTATAGAAATGACACCAAAGAAGGATGTTCTTCTCATTATAGGGGATTGGAATGCTAAAGCAGGGAGTCAAGAGGTAAAAGGAACAACTGGCAAGTTTGGCCTTGGAGTTCAAAACGAAGCAGGGCAAAGGCTAATCAATCTTATTTTGTTCTGCCAAGAGAACAAGCTGGTCATCACAAACACTCTTTTCCGACAACACAAGAGACGACTCTACACATGGACATCACCAGATGGGCAGCATCGAAATAAGATTGATTATATTCTCCGCAACCAAAGATGGAGAAGCTCTATACAGTCAGCAAAAACAAGACCTGGAGCTGACTGTGGCTCAGATCATCAGCTTCTTATAGCAAAATTCAAGCTTTGACTGAAGAAAGTAGGAAAAACCACTGGGCCAGTAAGATACAATCTAAGTCAAATCCCTTATGAATACACAGTGGAAGTGAGGAACAGGTTTAAGGATTTAGATTTGGTGGACAGAGTGCCTGAAGAACTATGGATGGAGGCTCGTAACATTATACAAGAGGCAGCAACTAAAACCATCCCAATGAAAAGGAAATGCAAGAAAGCAAAGTGGCTGTCCAATGAGGCCTTACAAATAGCGGGGGAGAGAAGGCAAGGAAAATGTGAGGGAGATAGTGAAAGATACAGGAAACTGAATGCAGATTTCCAAAGAATAGCAAGGAGAGACAAGAAGGCCTTCTTAAATGAGTAGTGCAAAGAAATAGAGGAAAACAATAGAATGGGAAAAACCAGAGATCTGTTCAAGAAAATTGGAGATATGAAAGGAACATTTCATACAAAGATTTCCATAATAAAAGACAAAAGTGGAAAGGACCTAACAGAAGCAGAAGACATCAAGAAAAGGTGGCAAGAATACACAGAGGAACTATACCAGAAAGAAATGGATGTCTCGTATACCCCAGGTAGTGTGGTTGCTGACCTTGAGCCAGACATCCTGGAGAGTGAAGTCAAATGGGCCTTAGAAAGCATTGCTAATAACGAGGCCAGTGGAAGTGATGATATTCCAGCTGAACTATTTAAAATTTTAAAAGATGATGCTGTTAAGGTGCTACACTCAATATGCCAGCAGATTTGGAAAACTCAGCAGTGGCCAGAGGATTGAAGAAGATCAGTCTACATCCCAATCCCAAAGAAGGGAAGTGCCAAAGAATGCTCCTACTACTGCACAATTGCACTCATTTCACACGCTAGCAAGGTTATGCTTAAAATTCTACAAAGCAGGCTTAAGCAGTATGTGGACCGAGAACTGGAAGAGGCAGAGGAACCAGAGACCAAATTGCAAACATGTGCTGGATTATGGAGAAAGCTAGAGAGTTCCAGAAAGACATCTACTTCTGCTTCATTGATTATACAAAAGTCTTTGACTGTGTCAACCACAGTAAACTATGGCAAGTTCTTAAAGAAATGGGAGTGCCTGATCACCTCATCTGTCTCCTGAGAAATCTCTATGCGGGACAAGAAGCTACAGTTAGAACTGGATATGGAACAACTGATTAATTCAAAATTGGGAAAGGAGTACGGCAAGGCTGTATATTGTCCCCCTGCTTATTTAACTTATATGCAGAATTCATCATGCGAAAGGCTGGGCTGGATGAATCCCAAGCCGGAATTAAGATCGCCGGAAGAAATATCAACAACCTCAGATATGCAGATGACACAACCTTGATGGCAGAAAGTGAGGAGGAATTAAAGAACCTTTTAATGAGGGTGAGAGGAGAGCGCAAAATATGGTCTGAAGCTCAACATCAAAAAAACGAAGATCATGGCCACTGGGCCCATCACCTCCTGGCAAATAGAAGGGGAAGAAATGGAGGCAGTAAGAGATTTTACTTTCTTGGGCTCCATGATCACTGCAGATGGTGACAGCAGTCACGAAATTAAAAGACGCCTGCTCCTTGGGAGAAAGGCAATGGCAGACCTAGACAGCATCTTAAAAAGCAGAGACATCACCTTGCCAACAAAGGTCCGTATAGTTAAAGCCATGGTTTTCCCAGTAGTGAAGTATGGAAGTGAGAGCTGGACCATAAAGAAGGCTGATCGCCGAAGAATTGATGCTTTTGAATTATGGTGCTGGAGGAGACTCTTGAGAGTCCCATGGGCTGCAAGAAGATCAAACCTCTCCATTCTGAAGGAAATCAGCTCTGAGTGCTCACTGGAAGGACAGATCCTGAAGCTGAGGCTCCAATACTTTGGCCACCTCATGAGAAGAGAAGACTCCCTGGAAAAGACCCTGATGCTGGGAAAGATGGAGGGCACAAGGAGAAGGGGATGACAGAGGATGAGATGGTTGGACAGTGTTCTCGAAGCTACGAACATGAGTCTGACCAAACTGCGGGAGGCAGTGGAAGACAGGAGTGCCTGGCGTGCTCTGGTTCATGGGGTCACGAAGAGTCAGACACGACTAAACGACTAAACAACAACAGTCTGTTAAACATTAAAAGCTTCCCTAAAGAGGGCTGCCTTCAGATGTCTTCTAAGAATCTGGTAGTTGTTCTTCTCTTTGACATCTGGTGGGTGGGCCACAACATTTGTAGGAAGTCTAGCTATCCAAACTTTCCGTACCTTATGACAATAGTCCAAAAACAAGTGTAGAAAAAACAACAACTAACAGCCAATGCCACTTGCACAATCCCAGTCTTACCATCATAGCTACTGGCTACCATTTCAACTAGGATCAAAGCCATGATGAAGACAAAGGTTGACTCTGGCTGGTTACCTCTACAAATGAAGATATAAACCAGAAATAATGCTCAAATCTATTGTGAGGCATTGGCAACATTGGCATGTGTAATGCCATGCTTTAAATCTACATAAAGTTAAATTGCACTGAAATCCCAGCCATTTCCATGGGTCTCATGCAAGCATAACTAAGCAGGATTTGCAGCCTTAGCTGCCTGCCAGGATGTCCATTTGCAGAAAACAAGGTAGGAGGAACTAATTACAGAGAATTCATTATGCCTTTGATTTACAATAACATTAAACAGAAAACTATTTGAAATATGGATTTGATTCACCTGACAGGGGTTAAATCATTCTTATAGAAAGTTTAGCTTGGAAGGGGGGGGGGGAGAAACAAGAAAGCCCAGATAAAAAAAGAAACAAAAAACCTACTAATATGAATGGCCTGTGTTTCATATTACTGCTTAAGCGCAGACAGACAAATTGCAGGAAGCCAATTATTATTGATAGCAAACGTCAGGCAGGGAAAATGCAGAACTTTGAAAAACAACCTGAGAGACATCGACAGTGTTATGTATTCACATTAAAACAAGGTGCTATAACACTAATGACTGCTCTTGAAATCTTCTGACAACTCCTCAATCTTAATCAGTTACCAACTATGGCCTTTCTACCACCACTAAACGTTTATTGTGCTTGCGACATTAAGGGAAGACTCCTGCACAACCAGTGCAATCAGTCCTCATTTGGATTGGTTTAATAGTGCTTTAACAATAAGAGAAACATGAGCTGTTTTGATGCTCTCTCTCTCTCTCTCTCTCTCTCTCTCTCTCTCTGTCACTGTTCTGGAGCAGAAATCTATGGTCAGCTTTTGAAGAGCCACACACAGCTAGTTCTCCACCCATGCCCAAAGAAGCTTGCTTGCATCCTAAAAACAACAACAGCATATGGAAACAAGAGAAAAGAGAGATGGAGGGAAAAGGCGTAAAAGCAAACTCGAGGACCAGTTCCTAAACAGTAGTTCTTACAATGACCAGGTGACACAGAAACAGATCAGGGGTGGGAGGTGGACTGATGGAACTAGACTTCTGGCAAATCTAATGGCACGTGTCCTGTTTCTCATTTCTCTCACTGGTGGAATGGTGAGGTTTGAACTGTGGACTTTGCAGCTGCCAGAGCGATCCTCCTTGGCACCTGACTGGAGAGCGGGGGGAATCGGTTTGATGGAGGTGTATTCCTCCCATCCCTGCCAACCTCCACTGGCCTCCTGCTTACAGAGTGAAACTAGAGTTGATCCCGATGGCCGAGAGCTGCCCTTTCCCCCGGCCAAACATGTGAGTGGAAGTGCCACTGGTGCACAGGTGCCGAGCTGCCCCCAAGATTGGGGGCAGTGCGTGGCACGTCTGTGTGCGACATCACACGTACAACACAGCATGTGATGTCACACACATCTTCCAAGGCCATGCAGGCCTAGCAGAAGTGTTGGGAGATGCTGCAAAGGCTGGTGCAACCTTACTAGACAGTCCAGCCTCCTCTGCCTCCTCAATGTTTGGGTGGGTGAGCCCCCTGATAAGGAATATTGAGGGGGCTGACGAAACCTCTGCCACTAGAGTTGGTGTTCCTGCACTGGTGTGGTCCCCACTGGCAGTGCCCAGAAATGGGGCTTTCCAGGGGAGAGGAGTCCTGCCTGCTCCCCACCTGGCTGTTATGCACAGCAGCCTTTTGGGTATGGCCATAGTCCTACTGCTGCGCAAAGCCCTGCCAGGCTTGGGGTGAGTCTGGGTAGTTCCCTAAGGGTCACTAAGATACAGAAGCTCAGAAAGTGTAAGCACAAGAAGAAAGGCCATGAGCCACAGCAATATATGAAGGAGAGATAAAGCGTTAAAGCAATACCAGGCCCACACATACATTCAAAGATCACGGCTGCGCTGCTTGCCAATTAAGCATCAACATTCACACTTGCGCGCAATCAAAGAGGCGACTCTTTGCTTAAGGCAGAATTTACCCACACACTAGTAAAGCCCTTAACAACAATGGACACCTGTTCAAGACTCACTTATTGCCTAATTAAATATTAACATGTCTTGATCCAATCTGTGGCATAATTTTAATTACTGTTGTCTCTTAGGATAGCCACATAATCAATGTATTTAGAGCTGTTCCTAGAGGCTATTTTGTAATTCAAATTGTGATCCATCATTACAATATTTTCCTCCGGATTGCTGTTAGAAAAACCAGCCCCATTAAACTCTCCTAAGGGGAGGGAGCGGGGATTAAAATAGCCCAGTTTCTTTTTAAACAAAGTGAAAACTTATTTGAGACCTAAATGGAACCAACTATTGAAACCAATTTGCAAGCAGCTGCTTCTGTTAACATTGTAGCTTTTCCTAGATTAATCTTCGGCATGGCCAACCCACAATGCACCTATTAGTATTTAATACATGGAAACACTGCACCATGTTTATGTTTTGATTGTGCCGGCTTTCAAAAAGCAAGCCTCACAGTGCACATCTATGCAGAAGCAAGTCCTACTTAAAAAAATTAATTATCTTTTATTGAGGGTTTTTTTTTAAAAAAAATGGGAAACTACGGCAGACAAAAACACCATAGTGAAATGCAGACTCTTAAATGCAGTCATCTACCAAGGCAAGTACGCATTTCAATCATGCTTTAGATTGCAAAATTAGATTCATGTTAATTCTTTATTTCCGTGATTTTATAAATGTGCCCTAGTATCCAAGACCTAGGACAAAAAACACCTGGAGATTTCAAAAAGAAATAAAAGAAGAAAACAACCAAGTGCTAGGATTATTTTTTCATGATCCATAAACATGCATACACTGGAGGAAGAGAATGGCCGTGCTCTCTGTTACTTGTGTGATCAATAAGATCCAAATAGCTGCAAAAGGATCGTGATTGCACTGCCCCCACAATATCACGAATCTCTGTGTTTTTATTTAGTTAGCTGTTTAAAACTTACATGCTGCTTAACTACAGTTAACTCTAAGCAGATAACAAGGCATAGCTCAGCTGGTAGAACATGAGACTCATAATCTTAGGGATGCGAGTTCGAGCCCCATGTTGGCAAAAAGATTACTGCATTGCATGGGGTTCGATTAGATGGTGCTTGTGGTCTCTTATGTCCATGATTTAGACATAATAAAAGGAAGCAAAAATCAGTTAAAATATAATAAAATCAAAAATTCAGCAGGTGCTAGAAGTTCAGCAGGGAGAGGGCATTCCATAAAATTTGGCCCACAATGCTAAACACATAGCTCCTGGTGGATCCAAGCTGTGCATTCGAAAAAACTAACAGTGACTCCCCTAAAGATTTCTGTGATAGGACAGGGATATAAGGAATTAGACTGTCCTTAATGTTTCCTAGGCCCAGTGGAGCTGCAGTTCAGCCACATTTTGGAGGGCCACACTATGCAAAGATTGTGCACCATTAGCAGATGAAAAACTGCCATCAGCATGATGTTCAGATCCAGGCAACATAATACATTAAATGATTCCTTTAATGTGTCTGACTGCTGCTGCTGTTTTAAAAAAGCAGCAATATCCTCGTCCCCCTAATACGAATCAAGACCGCTACACAGAGGGAGAGGGAGTTAAGCTTTCCCCTCCACACAATGGTTCCGGTGAAACTTCCCAATCCCCACCAAAGCTGCTGTACACTCCAAGAGAAAAACTGAAACATAAAAAACGTACTCTAGTTTGGTCCTTATTCTGGTTGGTACTATGCTCTGAGCAAGAAAAAACAGCCTCACTCTGATTTCATATTAACACAAAGCAGGAGCATAACGACATCTTAGTAACAACAAAAAAGCAGAAGAAAGGTCACTTTCTGTAGAGAGGATTCTGGATGAAGACACCTTGTGCCAGTGGTTCTCAAGGGGTGCGTTCCACCACTCTGGTGTGGCAGGAGAAGATGTTAAGTGCGGCAGGAAGATGCAAGGGCAAACAATGGAACATTTAAACATTTCACTGTAGTATAGTATGTCATCGGTATCAGAAAAGAGAAAGACTTCTTTGTGTTGATTAGGAGATGAATTTGTTTGTCTCAAATTAGACCTAATAGAAATGAAATTACCCAGCAAAAGCAAGGTCACATATCTCATTGAGTTTGTTTACATACTTAAGGTGCAGATGTAATAGCCTCCTTTATAATTATATTTTGGGAATGATTCGTGTTCTTATGTGGCTGCATTGTTTTATACTTTCTAGATGTCCTATAATCAAATTATAAAGTAGATCTTATAAATCAAGCACCACTAGGAGTTGTTTCTTTTCGTTTTCCAATGTATTTCTTATCAATAAAAAAACTGGTGTGGTGCAAGCAAATTTTTATTCTGAAAGTGTGGCCCAGAGAAAAAGGTTTGAGAACCACTGCCTTATGTAAATATTAATAAGGTTCACTGGTATAAACTCCTACGAGATAAAAATCTGGATCCACTTACAGGACTGCTGTAAAGCAAAATGACCCTTTCTTCATTATTTCAGGATAACAACATATGGACAGAGCATACAAAGCACAAAAGCTTCTGTTCCCATTATAGGGGCATATCAGCACATGTGGTGCAAGTGTCCATAAATGATATTGTTGTTTTACTTTTATTCTCAGTTTATGCAACTGTTGCATGTCTTGTGTCTATAGAAAGACAGATATAGATATATCGTTTCTGTTCATTGTAATCATGTTTGGGCACATGTGCTCTAGCATTGTCAATGTTTCCTTCACAGAATTGTGTCACATGGCAGCAAGGTGCATGACTTTGTAGTAATTCTTGCAATCAAGATGAGTCTAAAAATGGTTGCCAATATAGCAATAATAGTTAGAGTCCCACACATGAGTATACAAGTATACTTTTTCTGGATGGCCCCAATATAGTTCCCTGGAAAACATTAGCTGCTCCTGCTGTACATATGGATTGGTATATCTTTTTTCCTTCCTCTGCAATTTTAGACACACTCACATTTAAGTAAGCTGCACAGATTGGACCCATCTAAGAAATTCAAATCAGGACCGCGATATTGGTCAGACAAACAAAAATTGCTTCCTCGCAGAACACACAAAAATTGCCAAATGGTGCTGCTGGGTGGTATTTTCAAACCAGAGCCTTACTGTGTATATGGCTGGAAAATTGACAAAACTGTGGAGGAAATAAACCATGGAAATGTCAATTTTACCTAATTCAATCATTGATGCTAATCCAGCACTTCTACAGTGTATAAGAGATTCAAACCATTTTAAGTCAATACTTGCCTTTACTGGGATCTTTATTATAGATTTTGATCATGGCTTCCAGCCTTATCTACTTGAAAATCCATGAAATAAACCAAATGTTTTCCCTTAAGCTCTGGTAATAGCAATGTGCCGGGTACGAGCTACAAGAGTCCCTCTCCACCATGTACGCTTCCCTTTTAAACATTTAAGAACTGTGGGTGAACTATACAAATGAACACAGTGGATATACTTATTGTATACCAGAATTCAAAAGTAAGTCATTTGCTTGCTTATATAGATTTACCCGCTGCCTCTGACTGCATTAATCGTACCAGATTGTGGGAGAAACTCCTAAACACCAATATAGAACATAGACTCCTCCCGTTGATCTGAGAGCTGTGCAGCAATACCGACACGAGAGTCAGGGTGGGCCTAAATAGCTGCTTGTCTCAATTTTTCAAGTCAACTAGTGCTGTAAAACAATGCTGCATTTTAGCCCTCTCGCTTTTCAACTTCTACATCAATGATATAGTTCTACATTTAGCCCAAGCTCATTTCCCCTCTCTGGTATTTAGAAACAGGAAGGTGTCCTGCCTGCTGTATGCGGACAATATAGTCCTTCTTTCTCTTTCGTGTGACACGGGTGGGGCTGTGGGTTAAACCATAGAGCCTAGGACTTGCCGATCAGAAGGTCGGTGGTTTGAATCCCCGCGACGGGGTGAGCTCCCGTTCATCAGTCCCTGCTCCTGCCAACCTAGCAGTTCGAAAGCACGTCAAAGTACAAGTAGATAAATAGGTACTGCTCTGGCGGGAAGGTAAACGGCATTTCCGTGCGCTGCTCTGGTTCACCAGAAGTGGCTTAGTCATGCTGGCCACATGACCCAGAAGCTGTACACCGGCTCCCTCGGCCAATAAAGCAAGATGAGCGCCGCAACCCCAGAGTCGGCCACAACTGGACCTAATGGTCAGGGGTGCCTTTACCTTTACTTTACCTTCTCTTTCCTGTCTGGACCTTAAAAACCTCCTGGAGGTTCTCAATTCATATTGTAAGCAAGACCACCTCCAAATCAAAAACCATGGTCTTTGGAAAACGTAGCCCCCAATATTAATGGACCCTTGAGCACCATGAGCTTGAGCAAACCCGTGTTTTCAAATATCTCAGAGTGCTTTTCAGTGAAACATAGACTTGGAAGCAGCACATCAGGGTAGTAAAATCCAGAGCACAGAGAGAGATTGGGCCTCTGGTGAAGTTTTACTTCACTAAGGGTTGGAAACAGTTTGAGCCCGCGCTAAAAATATTTGGCAGTAAACTGATCCCTCAAATGCTTCATGGAGTTGAAATCTTGGGCGAGGATGAGAGTGCGATATTAGGGTTAGAAATGGTGCAAATCCAATTTCTCAAGAGATTGTTTTCTTTGCCCAAGGGACAGCAGCTGCACTCTAACGCATGTAGCTGGATGGCCAACGTTAACTGCAAGAGCAGATTGCAACAGATTTAATTACCTGAAAAGACTGTCCTCCATTCCTTGTGAGCGCTCACCAATCCTGTGCTATGCGGAATTGGAGAACAGCCAATGGCGGAAATCTAACACCCAACGTTATTTGAACTCATATTATTTCCATAAACTAGAGGAGGTTATATACACAAACAAATGCCAATTAAGGGATTGGTGCTACTGGACAGAATCACCATGTGATCTGCAAGCAATCAAAACCTCTCAATGCTCTCCTTGGTTCCCCCTTCTAAAAATGGTACATTTTAGACCTGTTGAATCTCCTGCCAGCCTCACTTAGATCCGCTTTTACTGACCTGTGTTTCCAAGCTATGCCCTCTGCTGTCCTAGACGGATGATATAACAGAGTACCGTATGAAGACAGACTCTGTATATGCGGGCAACCGAAGGTGGAAGACATCTTGCACTATTTACTATATTACCCACTATACACTGGACCCAGGAGAAGATTTCTCATCTTACTGTCCATACAGGAAAGATGTCTCTCCCTAGCAGAGAAGGTCCTATGGCTTCTTAGTGATGTAAATGCTTCAGTGACTAATAAAGTCACCCTTTTTGCTTTGGCGGCCAAAAAAATCAGAAAGAAGACCCAGGACAATATATCAGTGAACTGTAAGGGAGACGCAGAGATCTAAATAGATACCATTATTTGTGGCATGACACCCCTTTTGCTTGTATTTGTTTTGGATTCAGATTTGTCAAGGCCAATGGCTAGCACAATAAAGTTATTTGGATTGGATTGGCTATACAGATTTAATTCCTCATGAGGAATTACCTGAAGGGGCAAGCAATATTTGCTTCAGCTTAACTGAAAGTAATTTCCAGTACATATTGCATATACTGGGACACAGGTGGCGCTGTGGGTTAAACCACAGAGCCTAGGACTTGCCGATCAGAAGGTTGGCGGTTCGAATCCCTGTGACGGGGTGAGCTCCCGTTGTTCAGTCCCTGCTCCTGCCAACCTAGCAGTTCGAAAGCACGTCAAAGTGCAAGTAGATAAATAGGTACCGCTCAACCGGGAAGGTAAACGGCGTTTCCATGCATTGCTCTGGTTCACCAGAAGCGGCTTAGTCATGCTGGCCACATGACCCGGAAGTTGTCTGCGGACAAACGCTGGCTCCCTCGGCCAATAAAGCGAGATGAGCGCCGCAATCCCAGAGTTGGTCACGACTGGACCTAATGGTCACGGGTCCCTTTACCTTTACCTATTGCATATACTTCATGGAGGGTATAATTCGTCTCTCCATAAATGAAGTACATACTGCCTTGGAACAAAACAGTGATCAGGGGCAGGTTAAGCAGAAGTCCACCCAAGAGAAGACTACCATTCTGCTGTAAAGCAAGCACTGGAACTGTAATAAATAACCATGCAGGGATGGGTAGGAGGGTGGAGTGTAACAATACCCACAACAAGGACAAAGCTACACACTAGAGACCTGCCCATTATATTTCCCATGGGAAACCGAAGTTACACTAGAGCCAAGCCCAAATGTGTCAACTGTGGTTTCTATGTGCTCTTCAGATATCTAAGATCTCATGTCGCGACAATTCTAATCTGCCTTGGTCAGACCACACCTGGAAAACTTTCTGGGCACCACAAGTTAAGAAGGACATTGATAAGCTGGAATGTGTACAGAGGAGGTTGCCCAAGATGATCAAGGGTATGGAAACTAAGCCTTATGACAAAAGGTTGATGGAATTGGGGATGTTTAGCCTGGAAAAGAGGGGATCGAGAGGAGAGATAGTCATCTTCAAATATCTGAAGGGCTGTCACATGGAAGATGTTTTCTCCTGCTCTGGAGGGTAGGAGTCAAACCAATGGCTTCAGATTACCAGAAAGGAGGTTCCATCTAAACTTCAGAAGAACTTTGTGATGGTAAGAGCTGTTCAACATTGGAACGGTCTCCCTTGGGAGGTTTGGGTGGCTCCTTCCTTGGAGGTTTTTCAGCAGAGGTTGGGTGGCCATCTCTCATTGGTGCTTTAGCTGAGATTCCTGCAATGCAGGGGGTTGAACTAGATGACCCTTGGGGTCTAAGACCCTATCAAGTTTCCTGGATACATGAAGAAGGATGCTGTGAAGATGCATGTATGCAACAACAGACTGTCTGTGTACCATTGAAAAACACCAGTGTTCTGTGAGAGTTGCACCTAGGAGACTTCTGTTTCAGAGTGTTGCCTGAACATTCTGTCTTCATTATGCTCAAGTGGCACTGATAGACATTTATGCTTATACAATATACTCTTCCTGCAAAAATACAACAGGCAAACAAACTATGCCCCGGACTTTAAAAAAAAAAGGGGGGGGGGAAGGGAAAGTATTATGGCACCATTGTTTCCATTTATCTCCTGCATGGAAGCCCTTCAAGTTTCTAATCAAATTCGAGTTGAGTACAAGTGCATATATTTCCCCGACAACTATGTATAAGCAATATATCTAACTTGCAAATGATACAGTTAGTAAGCTTCTCCTTGGGCGGTTTAGCTGTCCCACAAGCATGCTAGGATTGTAATCAGCCAGCTTCTTTATTCCTTTAGCGAGCCTGCCGTATTGCTGTGTTTTGTTGCCTTCATTTCAAACTTACTTTAAGTCCAAATTAAAATGCCATGATATACCTCTGGGGGGGAAAGGAGGAGAGCTGTGAGTCAACTTGAACAAAGAGACATTGAGCTAGGACGAGCTTCAGCCTTCACTGCTGGACACAGAGGACCATGTTGTGGGAGAGGCGACGCTTTATTACGGTTGCACTATGGCCTTCCTTCCCATCTTCATGCACCCCACATTCCAAACTCCAATTAACTTCCGTGTGCATTTCAGTCCTGAAGTGATTGCAAGCCCCCTCGTATGGCAATGCAATTTCTCCTTAAGTAGCTCCTTTCCTCAAGTAGATGCATGCTGAGAATAGCAAACTACCTGCACACTGGATGTTCCGCCAACACTCCGCTCCTTGTCATAATATTTCCTGTACAAATAAGAGTGCCTCTGGCTGTGGCAAGATGCTGTAATATGGCTTGCTTGCCTTCATCTACCACACTGGCTCCACAATGGAGCAACATAATTTGTTCATGAACATATGCATGCCATTTTTTAAAAATTATTATGAGTAAACCTTCCTAAGCCAACCAACTCCTGTCATTCCACAGCACCCCTGTTTTATATAACACCTTGAACTAGCTCAAGGATACTTCTGTTATTCATAATGAGCCTCCCCCCACCTGCCCAAAGCTAAGGCAAAAACCATTTAAGCATCTTGAAGGGTTATCCGAGAGCAATCTTTGGTGCTATAAACATGCAGTGAGAAAGGAAGCACAGGTAATGTTCAGAACAAAATAAGCAAAGGAAGTCCAGATGAGAGGTGGGAGGGCACATCTTTCTCTGTAGGGGATTAAAGTTAAGATTTAGTGATGAGGGAGAATCTTGTAGTTTCTTTTTCTGTTTCTTATTTTTAGTTTCTTTTTTCTCTTGTTACAGGGAAAAAACAACTAGGCAAAGGAGTGATCTGTGCACTGAGGTATCTGAAATCTAAACTCAGATAAGCAGAGTGTAAAAGGGGGGGGGGGATTTGAAGGTGGCAAGAGGCAAGTGTAACTTATTGCGAATATGCAGGAAGCTCCTGTAGTGAGGTGTGTTTTAATTTTTATAGACTTGTTATCATTTATATTATACACAGTGTTGTTTTTTCCTTCAGGGGGTACACAAGGGCACACAGTGCCAGCACCTCTCTCTCTTATTTGGTTAAAAAGTGTGACGCTTACTGTAAAAACTTCATGGTGAGAACCAGCACCTATTTTTCTAGGAGGAGGAGGATATAATAATAATAATAATAATAATAATAATAATAATAATAATTTATTATTTATATCCCACCCATCTGGCTGGGTTTCCCCAGCCACTCTGGGCGGCTTTCAACAAAATATTAAAATACAGTATTTTATACATCAAACATTATGTATACAAAATACATCAAACATTAAAGGCTTCCCTAAACAGGGCTGCCTTCAGATGTCTTCTAATAGTCTGGTAGTTGTTGTTCTCTTTGACATCTGGTGGGAGGGCGTTCCACAGGGCGGGTGCCAGTACCGAGAAGGCCCTCTTCCTGGTTCCCTGTAGCTTGGCTTCTCACAGTGAGGGAACCAACAGAAGGCCCTCGGTGCTGGACCTCTGTGTCCAAGCTGAATGGTGGGGGTGGAGATGGTCCTTCAGGTATACTGGGCCGTGGCCATTTAGGGCTTTAAAGGTCAGCACCAACACTTTGAATTGTGCTTGGAAACATACTGGGAGCCAGTGTAGGTCTTTCAAGACCAGTGCTATGTGGTCTCGGCAGCCACTGATGATATGTCCAAAGTCTAGAATGTATTACCGATGTCTTTGGTGTCATTTTCGTGTTTTGCTTTGCTTCAAATGCAACAGAAGGTGAGATGGGTACTTTGTGAGATGGGTACTTTCAATGTGCGGGAAGGAGGAAGATGCTGGAGGTTATGATGGATGTTGTTTGTGTGCAAGGATGGTGGGTTGTGCAGAAGGAGAAGGAGGAATGGACATGAGGTCAAGCACAGCTGCAGAACAGAAGGGAAGTGGCTTCAGAAATAGGGATGGGAAACTGAAAACAGAGCTTAGTAGTTGCATGGGGTGAGAAGGGGAAACCCTAGGAGGACAATCTCTCTCTATATTTTTTAAGCCATTTAATTTTGCAGGCTATTTACTTAACCTTTATGTAGTCCACAATACATTGCTATGAATATTGCCATTGCAAATCCCAGACCATTAAGCTTTTGCTCCTGGGAAGGAATAGAATATTCCCAACAATCCACCAAACACTGGGAAGAACTCACATGAAGATTATTTGAAATGCACAACCTTTTCAGTAAAGAATTAGCTGTGAAGTGTTTCCTCCCTCAGAATTCACCTAGAAAACCTGCCTGAAATACAGTTTCAATATGGAAAAAAAAATCAATAATTTAAAACCACAGGTTGAAATTTTTACAGCTTCTTCTGAAAACTGTCATGTTTTAAAATGAAAATGCTAATCACACAAATGGGGCAAGATGTAGCCAAAAAAGATGCATGGGAGCATAGATTTGCTAGACGTGCTGGCGCGATCTCAACCTCTTTCCCCTCCCTTGACTCCTTTCTCATTTATGACAAAACAACTTATAAAACCCCCCATTTTTCATTCTAGAATTTCTAAGGCGTGCATCATCCCTTTGGTGAATAATATTTTCTCTATGAGAAGTTAAATAGATCAAGACATTTACAGTAAACATGAATACAGAATGTGGGCAATGCATTTTTAAAGTTGTATTATTAAGTTCCCTTCTTTCCGGCATAGCCTTCAACGTCAACACCTTAAATAATGCCTGGAATACTTTTCAGATATATAATAAATTCTGCAAGCATTGGGTTGTATCCAAAGAAGTGACTTGTTCTGTCAGCGTAAGGATTCCTACTTCCTCAGGGAGCTTTCTCTCCTCTTCTCCCCCCACTATATCTGTTCTGGGTTTCTCCCCAACCCTTCAGAGCAGATTTGGCGAGGATGAAATGCATGCAAATGGGAAGCAGGGAAGGAAGAAGAGAAGAGAGAGAGAGTTTTGGATTTGATATCCCACTTTATCACTACCCGAAGGAGTCTCAAAGCAGCTAACATTCTCCTTTCCCTTCCTCCTCCACAACAAACACTCTGTCAGGTGAGTGAGGCTGAGAGACTTCAAAGAAGTGTGACTAGCCCAAGGTCACCCAGCAGCTGCATGTGGAGGAGCAGAGACGCGAACCCAGTTCCCCAGATTACGAATCTACCGCTCTTAACCACTACACCACACTGGCTCAGTTTCACTGTGCAAGAACAAATAGTCCTGTTAGCTAGGGATGACGGGAGTTGTAGTCCCAAACATCTGGCGGGCTGGAGTTTGACTATGCCTGCACTAACAGAACAAATGCATTTGATATGGCCCATAATAATTAGTTTCCCAATGGCTGCAGCCTATATTTTTATTTATTTATTAATATTTATGTGTTTATCAATCTACAGTGCCCAATTCTGACCATGGGATCTTGACCAATGCCAACCACCTTGAGCCATGAAACAAACCAGAGGGGTGGTACTGTACAAACACCCAAACAAGGAAAACAACAGTAAAACCACAATACAAACAAAATGAATACTCAATGGCCTGTTAAAACAAATTTTGAAGAATCAGAGCCAGCAACACACATGCAGCAAAAATAAAATAAAATAAAATCAGCAAAAAGTTCACGGCAGAAAGTCAAAGCAAAAGAGAACCAGATTGCTGGTACTTGACATCAAAAAGATCACAGAGCTGCCTCTAAACTTACTACCAGAGGAAAGGGGAAAAGAGTTGAGAAGCATCTGTTGTGGGAGACTTCACCCCTTGTGGGGGATGAAAGTCCTATGGCCTCAAACCAAGGACATGAGGAAAGAAGTTGATAAGGACACTGTCTAGACACTGGAGAGTAACTCAGATTGTCAAGGTTTAAAAAGAAAGAGAAGAAAGAAAGAAAAAAAGAAAATACCTTTTCCAACTTAACCATTTCACCCTGCCATTTTAAAGACACTAGTGATGTGCAGTACAATTTTCTATTTTTGCATTTATATGCATTATATTTGCTAAATCAGAATTTATTAATCTAGCTCATTAATAAAGCTATTTGAAAATAAGCATTATTCTAAACATTAATTGCCATATATAATAGTATCTTACCATTACTCTGCTTCCTTTTGTAATTTCTCTTGAAAATTTGATTAGACAGCTAGATGGAGAGTCAGTCAGATAGAATTACCCATCATTGGAGAAAACTACCTGTTGTTGCTTTGGCTGCATCATTGCTCAAGTAACCCCCCCGAGAACAGGTGGTGGGTTACTACGAGGACAGGTAACCCTAACTCTTACACAGCCTAAAAGTAAGCAGTAAGAGTAAAAAGGATCATCAATTATAACTGAGGAAAGAAAGGAGAGAGAGGGGGGGGGAACACAATAGACTTATAAATGCTTGAGAAATTCAACCTCTGGAATTTCAGTGTGACTGATCAACATCTCCTGGACTAATATGCATATTGGAAGCTAAGTTTTCCAATGGCTTTCAAACATCCCAGATGTTCTGTCAGAATCCTTGGCTCAGATGTCTTCTTCTTTGGCGATCACTCATAGCAGAGTTAGATTGTCTTCCATGAACACGCTCTTAACAGAGAGTCCGTAAGTGACTGTGGAGGCCAATTCTGGATCCACACATCCTTCCACAGTGGGGACATAGGTTTCTGGGCAGGAGCTGATCATGGTGAGGGTTTGCCAAGTGTGCCTTCCTTTTAGCACATTTCTCCCTTGTGTCCTGAGTTCAAGTGTCTTCAAAGCTCATGACACCTTTGGTAAAGGCTGTTCTCCAATTGGAGCACTCGCAGGCCAGTGTTTCCCAGTTGTCGGTGTTTCAACAAATGTGTTCTAAACATATGATTTTGAGAGAAAGCATGCTTAAAATCTATACCTATATTGGGGGGGGGGGGAAATGTTGAGAACTTTTGTTTTAGAATGTGATTAGTGCAGATATGGAACAGGCTGGATTGGCGGGTGAACAAGTATGAAAGTCACATGGACCAGGTATAGGACTGATGCATTCAGCTCTAGGGAATCTGCAAACTAAGGACAGATGCATGAGAACCAACATGTGGGTTAGGAATGAGGTGCCTGCCTGGTTTTGAAAGAGAATGTAGATATTGTGGGAAGATCAGAAACCTCATAGCTTGGGAGAAAGTGCAGAGAAGGAGGGTTTAGCTCCACCCTCCTGCCACTCATGCTTAGTTTTAATTACACACACACACACAGCTCAACCCGAGTGGGCCTTCTTAGTGGTGGTGCACCAGAGAAATTTACATACTACTATCCTTTCAGTGCCAGGCAAAACCTTTTTATTTATTTTATTTTATCTCCCCAAGCTTTTCAGACACAATCTTAGCTTACAATATTATTTGTACTTAAATGTAATTGCTTTATTCTTTTCATAAACCACCCGGGGGATATATTTCAAGGGGAGCATCAAAATAAATTTAACAACCAAAGAGAATGTATAGAAGTGATTCTTTTATGCAGGTAGGAGAAAGGTCAAGAGAGGCAGTCAGGGGCGCTGCTGTGGGAGGACTAAACCTGATCACTACCCTGGTTGACCCAACACAAGATATTCAAAAGAAGGCTGCTTTGGTCTATACCAGGGTTTCCCAAATTCGGGTCTCCTGCTGTTTTTGGACTACAATTCCCATCACCCCTGACCACTGGTCTTGCTAGCTAGGGATGATGGGAGTTGTAGTCCAAAAACAGCTGGAGACCCAAGTTTGGGAAACCCTGGTCTACACAGTCCCATCCTGGGACCTGATTCTCAGTCACTCTAAAGCATGACGAAACACTGGTTTTGTTTTTATTTATCTTTTCAAAGCCTTACACCAGTTCTCCGTTATTTTTCAAAAACAAGGATTAAAAATATATATATACCACAAACAATGGAAGCTTAAGCCTTAATTTTTTCCAAGATCCCAGCAGCTACATTCCCCTGCCCCTGGAATGCACAGATCCATGGCACCCTAACAATTCCACCAGTGTTCGCATGACAAGACTTATTTCCAATGCCTCCTTATTCTGTCATCTACTGGCAGTGTGCTCTCCAGTCATGTTCCCTGCCAGTCTTTACCAGTTTGCCAATTATACAAGCTGCTTCCTAGACATCAGACAAAAATTCCACAAGACTGCTGTGCAAGCGCACCCTAATTAACCATCAGCTTAATTAGACAATTTACTGTGTAATTAGCAGGCAATTAGTCAACACCTCTCAGATCTTATTGACTGCTGTGACAGCCTTCTCTACTCTGCACATTCCAATACACAACCACCACTATGTCTCTAGCACTCTCTAATCCCTGTACTACACAATACTGGGCAAAGAGCAAGGAATGATATAACACGGGAAATGTGTGTGTGTGTGTGTGTGTGTGTGTGTGTGTGTGTATGTGTAAATCAATGTGTGGTCTGTCAGCATATTGAACTTTTTTCTGGCCGGCCTAAATTGTTTGGTGCTATTTGAGCAGCTGCTGAAAGAAGCGGCTGAATGTCTGATCTGCTTAGATCATGGGTGCTCATTCTGTACCCCAGCTCAAGCAAGCCGAAGACAAATCCATATCCTGAACTAGGAAATCAATTCCCCCTCTCCACCCCACAACCAGAATAAATAACAGGAACATATATATATATATATATATATATATATATATATATATATATATATATATATCTGCCTTATACCAAGTCAGTCCATTGGCCCATATTGGTCTGAGGCAGTTTGGCATATAAGCTGCATATAAATTAATTAATAATAATAATAGTAGTAGTTGAGGTGACACCCTCAGGATATTGCTGTATTTCATCTGTCTGAGGCAGTGTGGTTAATGGCCATGAATGGTGGGGATCGTGGGTCAACAACAGTATCTGGAAGGCCGGCCAGGCCCAAAGCATTTTGGCACCTGAGGCAAATGACAAAATTGTGACACCCCTCCCTGTTAGCGTGTGAGTGCCAAGTCTTGGGGTTTCTTTTATTTGTCTTGACAGAGTTACTCAGAAAGTCTTCCTGCATCTTCACAGCAGCAGCAGCAGTCCGGCCCTCTCTTGGTGAATTCCAGTGATAGGAATAACCACTTCACCCACCCAATTCTTCTCTAAAGTCCTCATTATTTACATTACAAGTTGAGTAACACTACTGGTCTACATATAATCAAACCTCGGTTCCTGAACCGCTCCGTTTTGGAATGTTCCGGCTCCCGAACACTGAAAACCCGGAAGTAAATGCTATGGTTTTTGAACGTTTTTCGAAAGCCGAATGTCTGACGCCGCTTCCGCTTGAGTGCAGGAAGCTATTGCAGCCATTTGGAAGTCACACTTTGGTTGTTGACCTTTAAAGCCCTAAATGGCCTCGGTCCAGTATATCTGAAGGAGCGTCTCCACCCCCATCGTTCTACCTGGACACTGAGGTCCAGCGCTGAGGGCCTTCTGGTGGTTCCCTCACTGTGAGAAGCCAAGTTACAGGGAACCAGACAGAGGGCCTTCCCAGTAGTGGCACCCGCCCTGTGGAACGCCCTCCCACCAGATGTCAAAGAGAGCAACAACTACCAGACTTTTAGAAGACATCTGAAGGCAGGCCTGTTTAGGGAAGCTTTTAATGTTTGATGTTTAATATTTTTTTTGGAAGCTGCCCAGAGTGGCTGGGGAAGCCCAGCCAGACAGGCGGGATATAAATAATATATTATTATTATTATTATTATTATTATTATTATTATTCGGAAGCCTAATGGGGAGAATTCTTGCTCCTATGCAGATGTTTTAGGCGTGCCTCAAGGATGTGCTTCAAGGCTCATTTCAAGGTTATTTTGGCAATAAACCAACACTCCCCACCAGGGAAGAAGAGATAAATGAAGATCCATATCAGGAACAAGGGGCAGGTGGGGGCAAAGACTGACATTGGGATCTACTGCCCCCTGAAGACCCTTCTACCTGAGGTGGTCACCTCATCTCACCATATGGGTGGGCCATCCCTGTTGGAGGGCCCAGGGCTCTCTTAGGGTGCAAAGATCCACCTGGCGCCCCCCTCCCTCAGGCTGCCCAGTCCCAGGCATGCAGGAGGGCCGAGTCAGCCAGCCACCTTGGCATCTCACCGGTTCGGTCGCTCCCGAACTCGCAGCACAGAGCTGCCCACATCAGAAGAGCCCGCCGCAGCGCTCTAACCGATGGGCGGGCTCTTCCCCAGACTCAACGCTCGGGCCCCAAACTCTCAGCCTGGCGCCCCTGAGAACCCGCTGTCTGGGTGCCCCCCACCCCTAGAGCCTATGAGTAAGATGGCCATGGGAGGGCCATCACTTTGGTCTACACTGACTGGCCTTCACCATCCTGGGTTTCATACAGGAGTCTTTCCAAGCTCACTTGCCGATGCTGGGATCGAATCAGGCACCTTCTACACACAAAGTATGTGTGCTGGTTATAGATATGTCTAACCATATTTTCAGTAAGATTGAAAGAATCACTCTGGTCTGCAATACTTCCACATCTGCTCATTCATACCATTCCTACATTAATCTGCCACTTAAACAAATACACGTGGAAACGTGTATTCAAATGTGCGTTTCATTTTCTGTCACATTTCAAACTCCTTTCAAAATACACATTGTTTAAAGAAATGTAGTTTCATATGTCTTTTTTTGAGACAAAAGCTGCCTCAGAAAGTTATGGAAGTGCATTTTCATGCAATTTTGCTTAATGTTTCTCTCCCATAAACGATTCTGTATTTTAGAATGTTTTTAGGCAGTGAGAAGGGAGCAAGGACTAAATGAAATCCGGGGGGGGGGGGGGGGGAATCACTAAAATATTTCTAGACTTTTGTTCATCACTGAGAAACCTGATGCCATATTTTTAAAGATTCATTCTTAACCCAGCATTTTTTTTTGTTTTATACAAAATCCTATATACGAAACCTGCTCAAATAAATATCAGCTTATCCAAATGAATGGCAATACAGAAAGGCGATACAGCACAGATGGATACAGTAAATGAAAAATCTTAACCCATTTTTAATAGAAAATGCTGTATTTGAAACTCGCTCAAATAAATACCAGCCTATCCAAATGATACGTAATACACAATAGAGAAATAGTCCATGAAAGGAGTTATTCACAAACAGAGATCACTTACCAACAGCCTAAGTAATAATGAAGCAGCAGAGTTGCAACCCCTCCTATTGTACAATGGAAGAGACGGCTAGAGTTGTCAAAAGCTTTTCTCTGGGATATTAAACATACTTTGTGGGTAACTACTTTTACGGATATGTGATTTGCACATCTCTCTCCCATCAACTCAAATATAGATAGATTTGCAAGCTGCAAACCTTCCTTTGCTGACAACTGGATGTGTTTGCGTTTCCACACAATATTGGTTAAATACAGGTTGTTGTAAATCTGGAATGGAGATTAATGAGGGAAATTGCTTAGAACAGCAAATATTAATCCACTACCAGAAGCTCTGCAAAAGTGTTCTTAGAAGCCTAGAATGTTATCCTCTTGTCATTTTATTGCAGACTCACCAAATTCACCATATTGAGAGATATAATTGCTATTCTAAGATATATTGAGTTGTATTCAACTAACTTTTGCACAGAGTAGGCATATTGGAATTAATAAACCTAAATTAATCAAGGCTATTTATTTCAATGGGCCTACTCTGAGGAACTGTTACTTTAATACAACCTTTTATTTATCTTCCCCCCTCTTCTAATTTGGACTTATTCTACAGCTAACTTTGAACCTGTTCTGGTCAATTTCATTTCTACTTAGATGGGTCAGCATAGTAGGCTTGTAGTGTATGCATGAGGGCGGGGGAGAACCGGAATCCAATAATGATAGCATAAATATATCAGTTAAAGCAACATATATTTATTTTTGTTGCAATCCTGAACTTAAATGACAAGAGATGCTTCCTACCTTTGTTTTAAAAAGTATATGCTGAATAAAATTGTATCGTAAATCAATTTATGCGATCTCTCAAAGCTTTATTAGATTGCTGTAACCCTTTTTTACAATTAAGTTTCCCATTTTGCATTTAATAGATATGTATAGTTAGTTAGGGAAAATGTGGGCAAATGCCGTAAGATTAGGTAATAAAACTTCACAGAACTTCAGTAAAGTCCAATCACTAATTATAGCAGAAGGAAGGCCTAAAAACAGTGCGAACGATCTCTCGTCTCTCTTTCTCTATATCACACACACATTGTAGAGAAATGTTCTGGTTCAACCTGTTCCCTGTTATGTGGGAAACTTTTGGGTTAAAGGATCTAAATGTCACACACACACCCCAATCTTGTGGATAGCAGTGGTGGTCAACTTTGACAAGGAAGACCTGAACTCAACCATGAACGTATGTTGTATATGGAGTTCAACTTTCTCTCCCTCCCTCATTCTAGCTAGCTTGACTCATAGGGTTGTTATGAGGATAAAATAAAGTGTCTGGGTGGGAGATATAACCACGTCAACCCCGAGTTCGTTGGAAGAAGAGTAGGATACAAATGTAACAGGAAGCAGCAACCGTTTATAAGGGCACTTGAAAATACTGAAATAGCAACTGCTTCAAATGTATGGACAAATATGCAGTAAACATAGCTCCGTTTCAAATGCTGAATTCCTCTTTCAAAAGCAGTAAATGCAGAAGGCTGAAATCCTCAAACCCTTCTCCCTGGCAGAGTCCAAAATTACGTGGATGCAAGCACTCAAGAATAGATGGTCTGAAACTCATTGATACACAGTGTGAAGAATTTGCAAATCAAGATAGAATTAATCAGCATTGTAAAACAAAAACAAACAAAAACCCAGGGGCAGTTTTATTCAACAACATTAAGCTTTTGTAGGGTGGGCAGGTGAGACACCACCTCCTATGTTACCCCTCATTGCAATTCTCTGTTTATATCCACCTCTCAAATTGAGGGGGGAAATTGGAGTATTTATTTGTAAAACAATAAATAATTCAAGTCACAGGGCGAAAAGCTCAGTGTGCTAAGAAATCTTGCAAAATGCTTGCTGTTTCCTTTCCCCATTCTCTCCCTAGGATCAGTGTTAATAAAAAAATAGTCTTTGATGTTATTTATTGGAAAGGCAAACAGTTGTCGTCATCGTTGTCTTTTTTTTTATTTGACATTAACAATCTGATCATTTGTCTCTCCAAAGAAAGCCTACGTAGCTTTCATATGGTCTACACAATAAAGCATCAAATATTTCTGTTTACTGAGATATCAGCTGGCATTTCACTGCAAGTCAATGGTGTGTCTTGGCTGCAGAACACTACACACTTCAATCTGGCATCTACAAATGTCAAGAGTATATATGGAAATCAAAAGCAGGTTCTAAATTCTGTCTTCCTTTTTTTTTTAAGGGAAACAAAGTTCACCTAAATATATTTCATGCAAGCAAATAAAAATAAAAAAGTTAAAATAAAAATATCATTGCAATATTCGGCTGTCAGTCTAGAAGAATAACAAGGGAAACACTGTCAGTAGGACAGGATAATAAAATTTCAAGCAGATGTTCAAGCTAAGTCTCTAATTCTCATGCAACTCCCTTGGCAAGCATATACTTATTTTATCACATGCAAGGGAAGCAAATTGCACTTCATCATCACAACTGAATTGTGAAATATTAATATTTCATATTCCAACAAAACTCCCACAGAACAAACTTTGTTATGTTAAAAGCACCAAGAGTTCTGCATTTTAATATCATTTAAAGTCATTTTCGGAGGGGGGGGGGCAGGCAGACTTGCAACCCGAAATTGTAACTAGGATATTGCAAATTACTGGGCTGCGATATCAGAGAAAGAAAATACGTTTTTTATGCTGTGAGTTCAATTCAACAAAAAATACTGACATAAGTGAGGACAATGCAAGTCATTGTGCTTCAGTGCAGGCACTTATAATTATGAGGAGAGGCATGGGCCTCCCATATCCGTCCCTATGGAAACACCACCGGTTGCAGTATGAATTAGAATGTCTAATGTTATGGAGGAATGCCATTTCGTTGCACAATTAGTAAATTCATACAGGCAACGGCTCTAATTGGCAAGCAACGTCTGCAGTTACACTATGCCATCTTCCTCGTTATAAGTTGCTGTGAATCATGTTTAGTGTGTGCACACATTCACACTGTAATAGCTTGATGATTCCCCCCCCCAAAAAAAAAACACCTGTTGCATCTTTCTTCAGATTTAATCGGAATCTAATCAGAAATATCTTTTCAAAACCGTTGGTAAATATTGTAGCAGGCAGAGGTGATGTTCGGGTGCAACACTAAACCATGGTTTAGGTTTAACACACCCACCCACCAAAAAAACCAAGTTTCAGTGAGTCCCAGGCGCACACACACTCCCTCCACATTTCTCCTCCAGTGCTGCCAGAAATATATTTGAAGAGTCCATCTCTAATTAACCCCAGTTTTGTGTGTTGTATGAGCCATAAACTGTGGCTAATTTTATAGTCTAACTACAAATTACAACTAATAGGCAGCCTAGAATTACATATGTAATTTTAATATTGCTCAAAAAAAAGCATGAGAGGCCTGGATTGGGACCACAGCATGCTAGAAAACTCACACATACACAGCAGTTACCAATAAGTGTGTGTTTTATCACTGCTTCACTTACTTTGGGGTAAGGAAAAACACAAAGGTGCTGTAGGCTGCACACTAAACCAAATGTGCAATTTGACATTTGACTATGGTAAACCGAAATAAGGCAACTTCAGAAGCTACAGTTTAATGCTGCCTTGTTTCAACAATTCATTACGAGCATTAAACACTCTGTTTAGATTGAGGCAACACTAAAAAAGCTTTAGTCATAGAATTATAGATTTGGAAAGGACCCCAGGGGCCATTTAGTCTAGCTCCCTGCAAGGCAGGATTCTCAACTGTAAAGCATCCATGACAGATGACCATCCAACGTCCGCTTAAAAACCTCCAATGTTTGGGTCCTACACTCCAGAGCAGGAGAAAACAAGCTTGTTCCGTCTTCCACAGGACTGCCCTTGATATATTTGCAGGAGGCTCTCAATCTCCTGTTTTCCAGGCTAAACATGCCCAAGACTATAAAATGTAAGTGAAAACTTCTGAACTGCTCCTTCGTGCCACACAGAAGAAAGGTTGGGATTCTGCAAGATACACCCACACCATATATTTAAAGCATGCGACTTCCCCCAGAGAATCCTGGGATCTGTAGTTCATTAAAGGTGTTTGGAAAGGTAGCTCTATGGAGGGGTGAACTACAGGTCTTGGGATTTTTTGGAGTAAGTCAAAATTCTTAAAGGGATATGAATGTGCTTTAAATGTATGGTGTAGATGTGAAGCAAGACCTCCTGAGAAACACTTCCTTGTAACACTAAACTATGGTTTAGCATTAATCAGCCACTTAAAAAAAATACTAGAGATTTCAGATGAAGTGGCTCCACATGTTTATTTCTGCTGGTGAGCCTTAATAAAGGCAACAGCTTCCACGTTATTGAAAGCGACAGCATCACAAATCAATGCATGTCACCAGCAGAGTAAAGACAGATGTCTCTGATTAATCAGAATTACATTTTTAACAACCAAGGAAACAGCTAAAATCAAAGCAAATATTTCAGCCATGCCTGCTGTGTTTTATTCTTGCTCCTCTATGCCAACTGTACACATTGAGGCAGCTACGACTCTAAATCTAGAATTTTAAAAATCTATAAAAGTTATCCTACACATACTTTTTATTAACTTTAGCAGACAAACAGAGTTTTGAAAAAGACAAGTGAAAAAATTGAAATATAAATTTCGGTCAAGACTCATATGTCTGCGATGTAGATTCCAATAAGAAATAAAACAAAACCATTTATCAGCGACATTGATTATCTGTTGAGGTCTGGTTCTCCTACGAATTGCATCAGTTATTTTGTCTTTTTCTGCCGCATCAAGACATTTTAATAAACATTCCTAGACTGAAGTTCTCCACCCCCTCACGAAATCGAGCCTAAACACATTTAACAGAAATCAATGAATGCATTATAAGAGATCTTAAAATGTTAGGTTTGCAAACCCCCCCCCAATTATGCTGAATGATATAATCAAAGTATTTCAACCCAACTTATAATGTGCAATTTACAAAACTTCATCTAATATTTGTCCCCAATCATTCCATGCGGTTTGGCATCCTCGTTCACAGAAGGGCAGTGTGGAGAGTCACACATTTCCAGCATTAAAAACAGGAAACATCTGATTAAGCCTTGGTAAAGGTAAAGGGACCCCTGACCATTAGGTCCAGTCATGACTGACTCTGGGGTTGCGGCGCTCATCTCGCTTTATTGGCCGAGGGAGCCGGCATGCAGCTTCCGGGTCATGTGGCCAGCATGACTAAGCCACTTCTGGTGAACCAGAGCAGCGCACGGAAACACTGTTTACCTTCCTGCTGGAGCGGTACCTATTTATCTACCTGCACTTTGACGTGCTTTCAATCTGCTAGGTTGGCAGGAGCAGGGACCGAACAATGGGAGCTCAATCTGTCGCAGGGATTTGATCCACTGACCTTCTCATCGGCAAGTCCTAGGCTCTGTGGTTTAACCCGCAGCGCCACCCACGTCCCTTTCTGATTAAGCCTACCTGGCATTAAATACCAGGGAAGGTTAAATGTTGTATTGTATGTCCTGCATTCAAAGTCTTAGGTCCCACCTTCCCTATAACTTTAAAACAGTATTATACCATTTGAAATAGCCTTAGCTTCCCCAGAAGAATTATGGAAACAGTCGTTTGTTAAAGGTGCTGAATTGTAAGGAGACCCAAGTGCTCGCTGTGGTAAAATATGAGGTGCTGGTACTCTTAGTGATAAGGGTGTTGTGGGTGCTAGCACAAAATGGCTGCTGCTACAGGAAGCAAAATAAAAAAATAAAAAGGTGAAGGCACTCTGCACCAGGGGTAACTGCCACAAAAAAGCCCTGGAGACCCCTATTCCCTTCGTATAGCTACAATTTTCAGAGCTCCTTAGGAACAGGGGTCAATTGTTAAACCACTTTGAAAATTGAAGCTATATGAAAGGAATAGGCGTCTCCTGGCAATGCTCAACAACCTTAAACTACCATTCCCAGGATACTCTGGCCATAACTGTTTAAACAGTTAAAACTCTGCTTTGCATTTATAGTGCAGGTGGGCCCTTGCACATACAAGCTTCTGGAGTTGCAAACATTGTTCTATTTTTTTCTCTGAAATTGTAATTCCAACTCTGTCCTTGGTGGGCAGTGGAGAAATCTGCAGTCCTCGTGGAAAGGGAGTAAGGAAAGCAGGCCCAGACAAGGGGCTCCCAATTGCCAGCAGTCCGCAGAGTGAAGTAGGATGAACAGTGCTGGGAGCAGCCACCACAATCTAATAAGAACTTGTATTTGGAAAAGGCGATTATGCTATCCCCAGGGCAACACTATGTGCAACTTGCAATGGGTAGAAACAGTCCTAATGCAATAGTTTTTAATTGTTTTATGCAAGCTACTTTGGGGGTCCTTTCCGGAAGGAAATACAGCACGAAATCAGATAGAGGCAGGAAGAGAGATAACCTATAGTGAATGAAGACAACTAATTGATAATCTTGTTCCTGTGCTTTCTATCCAAACTATCAGAAGCTTTCTAAGGTTTCAGGTAGAGGTCTTTAATAGCTATCTCGGACCTATCTGCACTATGCATTTAAAGCAGCATAGTACCACTTCAAACTGGGAGCTGAAGCTTATTAAGGGTGCTCAGAGTTCTTAGAAGATCCCAATCCCTCTCATGGAGCTACAATTCCCAAAGTTCCCTGGGAAGAAGGATTGATTGTTAAACCGCTCTGAGTACTGCCACACTGTAACAGGAGTTTCCTAAGAACTCTTAGTTCCCTAAAACTACATTTCCCAGGATTCCTTGGGGAGCAGACATGGCTACTTAAAGTGACATGTATAGTGCAGACGAGGGCTTACTGGATATTGTTTTAACTTGAGAGGCCAAGGACTGAAACTGGGAACTACTTAAGGCTACACTTTAAATACTAATAAATTCAGTATGGCATAAGCTTTCATGGACCAGAGCCCACTACAGCAGTTGTAGGAAATGTAACCCTAAATTGGAAGGTGTATATTCATACACTACGCAATGTATGTTGTCCTGAACCCTCGGCCTACCTGGCGGAAAGTCCCACTGGCCTATACAGTAGGACAAGTCCAAAGCTCAGCAATCAGGAAACACAATCTAGGGTCAATCCACGCAAGCCAAGTCCAGAGTCCAATAGTCAGAAAAGGGGGTTCAGGGTCAATCCATGTAAACCAAGTCCAAATTCCAACAGTCAGGAAACACAGACGAGAGTCAAATCCAAACCACAGTCCCGTAGACTTCCTGGAGCATCCAAGCCAAGATCTATCAGCATGGACAGTTGAGCAGACACAGCACCACAGCTCTGCTCCCATTTTTAACTCTTGAGTCTTGATTGTAGCACCTGGGCTTGATGAGGCAGGTGGCCCTCACCTGTCCTGAGCCTAATACAGTTGAGGAATCACACACCTCCCCCCAGAGCTAATGAGTCCCACCTGGCCAGGTAGTAAACTGGGCTGTGGGGCCTTGCTTGCTTCAGCCTCTCTGACCCCACCTCCTCTTGCTCCCTATGCCTCAGAACCTGCCTTGATCAAGGAGACAGGAGCCCCTCTGACTCTGGTGATGGATCCTGCTCTGGTCCATGTAAACTGACCCCCATCCCCTTGCCGTCCTCTGTCATCCCGTGTGTACTTTCCACAACCCCAACCTCTCTTTTCCCATCATCGGTTTGCCTCGGTGGGTCCCAGTTGTGACTGCACCCCTCGCCGGGATCTTCTTCCTCCTCCCTGTTGTCTTGCCAGTTCATGACATGTGTGTGTGGTGGTAAGAGGAGTGAGGTCAAAGGAACAGAAAAGGCAATATGCAATTCAGGAAAAAATTCCTCAGGTTGCGAACACATGTGAATGACAACAAGCACTCAGTTTTAGATAATTAGCTAACATTGAATCTCTCTCATGCCAACATTTTTTTTTTTTTAAATTCACACAGCTCAAGAATATACACACTTCCAGGAAGCTTATATTCATTCTTAGATGTTAATTTAATAGGAATTCCATTTCAACTGGTGGTGTGCTCAGTACTGAAATATTAACCACAATCTGCAATGTACCCTTTTTCCAGTTCCAATTAGATATGGACTAAAGGGATTTTACATTTTTTTCCCAGGCAATTCCACAGACATGGAGCTAAATGAAGCGGTTTTGTAGGACAAATTGTATTAAATTGGTACAGCCAAGGTCTACTCTGTCTAATCTCCCAATCTCTTCTCCCTTTAATCTGCAACATGGTATCATTGCATGGCCATTAATATGAATGCTGACTATTAATTCTATGGCAAAGAAATAAAGGTGGAGATGGGATTATGGGTCTAGGCCAGGTGGAAAACACGTATACACTGCAGTTTCCTCCCCCCTTCATCTCATATGACTACCTCATGTTAACATCAAGTACCCCTTTATTAGATCTGCCAGTCATCTTCATGGATTTTGGACTCAGCTATACTGGTAAAGAAAAAGCGATTTATATGTGTTGTATATGTGATATATATATATGTGATAATAGGAACGTGCGTGGTGCTGTGGGTTAAACCACAGAGCCTAGGACTTGCCGATCAGAAGGTTGGCAGTTCGAATCCCCGCGACAGGGTGAGCTCCCGTTGCTCGGTCCCTGCTCCTGCCAACATAGCAGTTCAAAAGCACATCAGAGTGCAAGTAGATAAATAGGTACCATTCCAGCGGTAAGGTAAACGGCTTTTCCATACGCTGCTCTGGTTCGCCAGAAGCGGCTTAGTCATGGTGGTCACATGAACCCGGAAACTGTATGCCAGCTCCCTCGGCCAATAAAGCGAGATGAATGCCGCAATCCCAGAGTCGGTCACAACTGGACCTAATGGTCAGGGGTCCCTTTATCTTTACCTATATGTGATATAAAAAGGGACACGGGTGACGCTGTGGTCTGAACTACAGAGCCTAGGGCTTGCCGATTAGAAGGTCAGCGGTTCGAATCCCCACGATGGGGCGAGCGCCCATTGCTTGGTCCCAGCTCCTGCCAACATAGTAGTTCGAAAGCATGCAGTGCAAGTAGATAAATAGGTACCGCTCTGGCGGGAAGATAAACGGTGTTTCCATGCGCTGCTCTGGTTCGCCAGAAGCGGCTTAGTCATGCTGGCCACATGACCCAGAAGTTGTCTGTGGACAAACACCGGCTCCCTCGGCCTATAGAGCGAGATGAGCGTGCAACCCCAGTGTAATCTGCGACTGGACTTAACGGTCAGGGGTACCTTTACCTTTTACCTATATGTGATTTAACATTGTGCCACCAGAGCCTCATTTTTCTTTGCCTGTTTTCCTTGTTTAAATTTACAATGCTTTAAACTGAAACACTTCACTGATGTGTCTAGATCCAGCCTTGGTGTGCATGATGTGTGTGCTGTGAGAGGAATAGAGTATCTGAGCCTAGGGAAAGGTTAAACAATCGTTCTTGGTTTCTCATTTTTCCAGTCCCAAGTTCAACACAACAATTTCATTTCCACTTGCCTTTTTAAAAAAATGCCCTCATGAAAATTAATCAGCATTTTAGTGTCATTTCTCTAAATATACACATTTTTTAATGCAGTTTTGTGAAATATGCATTTTTTGCAAGCAAATTTGCCCAGTACAACACATTATTGCATGCCAGTTTCACACACACACACACACACACACACACACACACACACACACACCTTTCCTGATGCATGAATTTTGTACACATTTTGCGGTTGGTGAACTGCGCAGCAATATTTGCAGAAGTTGTTTCGGTTTGTGTATTGGTTCAGGAGTTGAAAATGAAGCTAGGTTTCCATTAAAACATGAACAAGACTGAATTCAAGACTCATGAAATATATAAAATGTAGTAAACCATTCCCTTTCCGGGTACTACTTGGCTTTCGCTCTCAGTGTACCTTTAACCAAAGAGGCAATGCTATATATTTCCCCCCACTGTAGCCATTTCCATGGATGAAAATAAGCCAGGGACACCACGATCTCAAACTCCTCCTGACCCAAGTTTTTGTGTCCCTGAGAATTAATGAGAACCGAGTCAGTCCCCTGAGTTCTGTTATTGTGACTCTATAGTGTGGAGGAATGCAAATACCCTTCATTATAACAGGAATGGTAGGTGTGGAATTGGGGGTGGGGGTGGGGATGCCCAAGGAAGGCTTTTCTCCACAAAACAAATAGCAGGTTTCGGTTTCTGTGTGTACAACACAGGGTAACAGAAGGACCTTTTTCTTAATCTACGTCCTATATTTCAGAACCATCACATGGAAAGACATTAGCTAATTTTTACTTGTTGTACAGAAACACGCCTTCTAAGTCCTGTTAATGTGATTTTCTGCAGCTTACCAATAAGAGAGCCTTGGGGGAAGGAGAGTAAAAGCAAATGTGTAATAGAACCGTCCGTGAGTGGCAGGGATGAGTCTGCGTGACACGAGGCAAAGAGGTGTCAGCAGAAGCCATGGAGACAACGATGGGGAGACTGGAGAAAACCAGAGCTGGATTTGGGGCACATGATGGTTCACAAGTACAGTCGGTAGGTCAGTGGCTTTGCAAATGTGCTGTAAAGCAGGAAACACAGTAACAGCGGTGGCTATTACAGCACCTTAATTAAAGGAAGTGGCTGCTTCAGTGATCCAGAATTAATTTTGGCTAGACAACAATTATAACACAGCCTTCTGGGTGACTCCATCCTTGGTTAGACACATATGCAGCTCTGACCTGTAGACACAGACTTTGACCTGACTGAGCATTGAAAGAAAGCGAAAATGCAACCCTCTGTTTCGAAGGTGAAGGGAACAGAAGGAAAGTGCATTTTGATTTCAAAGGGCACCACCTTATCTCCTCCTCCTACAACTCAACCCTCTCTAGAAACATGATTGCTTTTAGGCTACCAGAGAAGGACAGACAAGAGACAACCAAAAATGAGAGCAGAACTGTGTTGCGGATGAGTTTGGTAGGGAACAATTTGACACAGGAATGGAGAAGAAATTCAGTTTCATTAACATCTGAATGTGACTCTCCTTAATTTGTGCTCCTCAAAACTATACAAAACAGTATAAGAACCAACGATGGATATATTGTACAAAATTGCATGCAAACATATTGGAAGGAAGGAATGTTAAAATGGATTCTTAAGATGATTTTTAATGAGAATGTTTTTAAAAGAAAATTGCACGCTTCTCAGGGTTCAATGGCACAGCAAGTCCAAGGAATGACCCTATGACTGCAAACTACTGACAACAGTGTGATCACCTTTCAATCACAGCCTTTCATAGAAAAAACTACAATACCAGAGCCATTTGTTTGTGAAGGTTCAATTCACATCCCACTTGCATGGAATAAAGAGAGAGAAGTCAATTACAGATCATTCAAATTATGCCACAAATTTGAAATTAAATCTCTGAAATTTGAAAATCTCAAAAGACAAAATTGGAGGGGGGAACCTCACACTTTCCAGACATTAAATATAGACGTCAAAATCTACTGTTTTTAATTTCCAGCTTGCAGCTGAGCTGGTCACTCAGATGACATGTGGGTAACAGTTTTAAAAGTATGCACAATCAAAATATCTCTCATTCAAAACAATCTAAGTGGCTTCCAGACAGGGGGGGATGTGATTTTATAGATAGATAGATAGATAGATAGATAGATAGATAGATAGATAGATAGATGATAGATAGTTTGGAGTGAAAATATAGCTTAGTCCAACAACCCCCTACTTGCTTAATTTGGCCACCAGAGGCCAGTCCATTCAAAAATATATATGGATAACTTTCCTTCTATATATTCTATACCAAATGGTATAGTAGAACTACTATTTAGAAATACGGAATAATGAACTCCTCAGTGTTGTTGGCACCTGAACCTATCATATAAATTGCATCCCTGGGGCTGCTTTTGGGGATTCCAGTGCGACACAAAGAAACATACCATTTCTGGAATATTTGTACATGCAGGTCCCACCATGCACTCCTAGGACACTGTTCGTTAGACAAGCGTTCGCATAATGAGCTGATGATTTCCATTATTTCCTATGGGAACCTTTCTCATCCATGCTTTCGCCTGCCATGCTTTCTGCCTGAAACTGCTGCAGCCAATCAGCAAAAGCCAAATAAAGGAAAAACTGTCCAAACTCTCCTGTTCTCCTATTTGTCTATCACTCCCTCTCCTTATGGTTTCTGTTGGAGACGGTGGCCACCGACCAGCAACACACAAACGACACACGGCGTCACAAAATTATTTCAAATGTGGTGGTTAGGGTGGGTTGGGAACCAGCTTTCATTACCTTGTCCAGAGAAAAGGTTTTGGTCAGTGCAAATCCCCATCCGGCTTCGAAAGCTCTGCGAATCATTGGCGAACTTGTGGTGGGAGTCGCACTGGCAAGGCCAAAGGGGTTTGGGAACCGGAGTCCAGCAACTTCTATGCTGATGTCTACTGAATCCACAGGCGTGTAGAAAAGAGGAAGCTGGGGTACAGTAGGAACAGCAATACCGTATAAAGACTGTGGAAAGAAAACAATGACATCACGGAAGTTGGCTTATTCATCATCATCACCACCACCATCACCATCATCTATTATTTATATCATGCCCATCTGGCTGGGTTTCCCCAACCACTCTGATGCGGCTCCCAACAGAACATTAAAAACAAAATAAAAGCTCCCCTAAACTTCCCTAAACAGGGCTGCCTTAGGATGTCTTCTAAAAGTCAGATAGTTGTTTATTTCCTTGACATCTGATGGAAGGGCGTTCCACAGGGCGGGCACCACTACCAAGAAGGCCCCCTGCCTGGTTCCCTGTAACCTCATATCTCGCAGTGAGGGAACTGCCAGGAGGCCCTCGGAGCTGGACCTCAGTGTCCAGGAAGAACGATGGGGGTGGAGATGCTCCTTCAGGTATACTGGTCCGAGGCTGTTTAGGGCTTTAAAGGTGAGCACCAACACTTTGAATTGTGCTCGGAAACGTACTGGGAGCCAATGTTATTTCACCTCCATTTCACCACCCCGTCTTCCGAGAAACTAAAGTTAGTGCAATGTGGGGGTGCTCTTAGATTAGTCTCAGAGTAACCCTATGAGTAACCCTATGAGAGAGAGCTGTCTAACTGAGAGTAGTGAAAGATAAAACTGTCAATTTTCACTCATATACATATTTTTGCAACACAGTTTTGCTTAATATATACATACAAACAATGTTCTTTAATATAACACATTTCTGTATGTTATTTTTTTACATATATATACACTTTTATGAACAATTTATCCCAGCATAAGCATTTTTGTACATGTTACTTGGCCAGAGAACTGCACTGCTACATTCAGAGACACACAAAATCCAAATGGGCTTTACTTTGTGTATTGTTTTAGAAAGTGTGAGTTCACCTTTAAATGTGAACTGAATGTAAATTCTAGCTGAGACACAGTGCCTGCCACTTAATCCTTAATCAGAATGAAGGGAATCACTCACATATTTATGTGTTCATAATGTCAATAAATACACTGCAGACAATCCAGTCAAGTTATGAAAACAATGAAATGTAAGATCCCAACAAGTTCGGTCACCTACCCTCCAATATTTCTCCAATGAAAATAGGGGTGTCAATAATAATAATAATAATAATTTATACCCCACACATCTGACTGGGTTGTCCCCAGCCACTCTGGGTGGCTTCCAACATATATAAAAAAACATAATTAAAACATTAAACATTCAAAACTTATACAGGGCTGCCCTCATATGTCTTCTGAAGGTTGTGTAGCTACTTCTCTCCTTAGTTTGGGGGTTATCTAACTTCATACCTTCCACCATTTCTCTGATAAAAATAGGGATGTCCTAAGGAAAAGTGAGGGACACGGGTGGCGCTGTGGGTAAAACCTCAGTGCCTAGGGCTTGCCGATCGCATGGTCGGTGGTTCGAATCCCCACGGCGGGGTGAGCTCCCGTCTTTCGGTCCCAGCTCCTGCCCACCTAGCAGTTCGAAAGCACCCTTAAGTGCAAGTAGATAAATAGGTACCGCTTTATAGTGGGAAGGTAAACGGTGTTTCCGTGTGCTGCGCTGGTGCTGGCTCGCCAGAGCAGCTTCCTCATGCTGGCCACGTGACCTGGAAGTGTCTCTGGACAGTGTTGGCCCCCGGCCTCTTAAGTGAGATGGGCGTACAACCCTAGAGTCGGACACGACTGGCCCGTACGGGCAGGGGTACCTTTACCTTTACCTAAGGAAAAGTGAGACATTTGGGGATCAAATCAGAAACTGGCATGGCTTCTGTAAATCCGGGCCTCTCCCTGGAAAATTTGGACACTTGGAGGGTCTGTAGTCATTAACTACGATGAGAGTCCAAGCCTAAACTTGTCTGCCACTTTAAGAGGTTGGAGACACTGATTCCATAGAATGATGGGCCTTAAGCTCACTGCTGTCCTCCTCATCTTTTCCTGATTGATGAAGAAGCTGATTTGTTGCAAGCTGTGACAAACCTCTTATATGCACGAAGTGGGTGTGGAAGGCGGTGAGGAAGTATGTGAGCATGCACTGTGCAAGCGACAACAAACCATAGCTTGGCATTAAGTCTGAACATCTCAGAGTATTGCGAAAGAATGATGCCAATCAACATTTGATGATCTCCTTCTACCGGCCCACAATAGAAAGTGTCCTTTCATACTGCATAATGTGGTACGCTGGTTTGACATCAACTGATAGGAAGTGCCTACAGAGGGTGGTGAATACAGCACAAGATATTATGGGATGTCCCATGAATCCACTGGACGACATTGCGGAAGAACGTTGCGTCAGGAGAGTGAGGAAAATTCTCAGGGATGATTCACACCCTGGCCAACACATTCTTGATCTTCTGCCCTCAGGCAGAAGATATAGAAGCATGATTAGTTGCACCAACAGGGTAAAGAACAGCTTCTATCCATGGGCTGTTAGGCTGCTGAATGAAAAGATAACAACAGGGCAACTGACTTTCGGGTTTGGTGGGTGTGCGTCAGTAAACGAGGGGAATTAAAACTAAGAGAGCTGAGTAGGGGGTGCTCGTGTAATCTCACTGTATACAAGTTGTACAAGTGACAATAAAATATTTCAATTTTTCAACAAATCTCCGAGACAGCTTGCAAACCATGCTTTCCCCCAGACCACAGTTTCTTGCCTTCCACAGCAAGCAGGCAGAAAAGGCAGGCAAACAATATTTATCTAACAAAAACTGTCTGCTTCTTAACTGTAAATAAAACCTCAGGCCCTCCAAGTGCTTTTGTTTTCCATGGACACTCCCGGATTTACAGAAGCTGCCCTAGTTTCTGATTTGATCCCAGAATGTCCCGCTTTTCCTTAGGACATCCCCACTTAGGCCAATATTCTGCATAACATATGGAACATTAAAAAGCCAGAGCCTTCTCCTGCAGTCTGAAATGGTACAGTCCATTCTACTACTTCACAATTCTATCCTTGAGACGCTGCTAACATGCCTGGGAGAGCTAGTTTAAGACAGCTAGTCCCTGTTTGCTCCCCTATCTACATCTTGCTCATTGTTCTCCCAAGGACACTACAGGTGTGATGAGTTAATGTACTCGCCTCCTACATCTCTCTAAAATATGAAACACTCCATCGGCATCCTTTTTAAAATTCGTCGGAACCTTCCAGCTTTTGTAAGAAAATTCCTCTACATCTCCGCACCTTACTGACCTGCTCTCCATTTCAATCTTACCCCTCCCCCCCAAAAAAATAAGATTTCTATTCTTCCTCCCTTGTAGTTCCACTGCCTTTCCCTCGTCTATTATTTATTATTTAATTCTGTAATTGCATTATTTACAGTCAGTCAGGGATGCATTTTGTATGAAAGTCACTATTCAAATTAAAATTGTATCGCACTGCAGTACATTATGCCCTGGCTCTGGATTCTTCAAGCGACTCAACAGCGTTTTCTAAAGAGATGCACTTATTCACCTTACTGAAACACAATAAGGAAACTTAAGGATGTGAATTAATACCAATTTCTCTTCCCCCATCCCGCCTCCCAAATAACTTGTACTCAAATTATCTCTGAAATGTTTGAATGTTGCATTGAGGCAAAGCTACATAAAAGATAAACTCCTGGCAAACCAAATGTAAAAGCTCAAATATTATTCTTTTACTGAGAAAGAAAGAAGATTTTTTTATGCAGCATTAGACTAAGGGAGTGCTCTTAAAGCTATACTGAAGTGAATGGAAGCTTCTGTGAACCGTCAATGAATCCAGTCCCTCTGTTATTAAGTGCCCAAGTGCCTTTCAACTTAACAGGGATAAAATACAGGCAGGAGGAACTGAGAAGAGGAGGGAAATGGAGCTAGGACTTAATTTATTCACTTCCTGTTTGTGAACTCCACAAGAGATATAATGCTAAGGAAACGAAAAGAAGGGATATTGCAAATGCAGTTCCTTATTATCACAGCTCACCCAAATGGGGATGATGCCTACAGTGTGAACAGAAATAACTGGGATCAAGAACAAATTAGTTCATAGACACCAGGGCCTAAGTGAGGGCACCAGAAGCTGTATAATACACAAGGAGAGAAGAGGAAAAGAGGGGAAGGGACGAAGTGACGAAGTGTCAAGTCACAGCCAGGGAGAAGGACAAAAGGGAAGAGATAGAGTCAAAGGTATCCTCAGGCTTCTGTTAAGAGCAGGCAATGCTGTTTATTAGGGAGGTGAATAATCAGGTGAATCGGGTCATAATCTCACATCCGCAAGTTGGATCCTGCTGATAACAAAATGTCTCAAGCTCCAGAGTTGCTCTGTTGTCTCCAGTTTTCAAAAACATTCCACACACAACATTTGCCTTTCTTTTCTAAGGTGGAATCTAAATACATATAAAAAAACCCCCGCTGTGAAAATACTTTTTAAAAAACACGTTTTGAAAAATAAATTGAATTTGGTATAGCTCACTCTCGCCATCTAGTGTCACATTTGTATATTGCACTATACAACACATTTAAAACGTTTTATATGCAGCTGTATAGCTGAGTCCTAAGTAACAAAACCATTCCTAGTGGGGAAATGGCCAGAACTTGAGAGTAGAGGGGGTGGAAAAGGGAGAATAAATCTTTCCATTTGACAGACAGGAACAGCTTTAAAAAGGTAAAGGGACCCCTGACCATTAGGTCCAGTCGTGGCCAACTCTGGGGTTGCAGCGCTCATCTCGCTTTATTGGCTGAGGGAGCCAGCATACAGCTTCTGAGTCATGTGGCCAGCATGTCTAAGCCGCTTCTGGCGAACCAGAGCAGCGCATGGAAATGCCATTTACCTTCCCACTGGAGTGGTACCTATTTATCTACTTGCACTTTGACGTGCTTTCGAACTGCTAGGTTGGCAGGAGCAGGGACCGAGCAACGGGAGCTCACCCCGTTGCAGGATTCGAACCACCAACCTTCTGATCGGCAAGTCCTAGGCTCTTTGGTTTAACCCATGGCGCCACCCAAGAAACAGCTTTAATCAGGGCTAAATGGGTATGTATTTATGGCTGGCCCCGTCTAAAGCTTTGGTCTTAGCTTTTACTGAGATGCTGTATTGCACGGATGTAGAACTTATGGCCTTGCAGTTGGGAGATGGACTCCAACTCCCATCAGCCCCAGCTAGCAACATCTGGAGGGTGCTCCCTTACACACAAATTATTGGTAACAGTTTTCAATAATAGCCTATAGTTTCTATACTGCGCTATAGAGAAATTACCCAAATGACACATCATTAACTAATGTGAAATTGGCAAGCTACATGGGTTGCCATCTCGTGTATTCAAGAGCATGCCAATCTGCTTCGCAAATATATTTTTAATTTCAAGATGGAGAGGCTACAACGGTGAGAACAACGAAGAGGAATGTCTTCATGTAGATGAGAAAGGCAGAGAGAGCGCTATGCTAGCCCTGAAAAAAAGGAACAACCCAGGGATTCCTTGACCTGCCTCTAAATTACAACTGTCCCCAAATAACGCCCCAAATCCAACAACTAAAATTGCATGTGGTCCCAGTACTGCCAAAGCAATGGCCAAATTATAGTAATTGCTGCCACAGCAACCAGATTTTACTGAGACCGCACACCCAAATAAATGCCTCGTGGCTACCCATTCATCTAGCAGCTGGAAAGATGACACTTGACATTTGGAAACTTTCCTGTGAAGATTGCTGCAAGGCTTTTCCCATTAGCTTCATGGTGAGATAGTAAGGTCGAATAAGCTCCCTCAAAACCTGCAAAGGGTAACAGAAACAACTCTAACATTAAGCCCACTTGATCTAAAATTCCAATTGACAAGCTACGAATTGTCAGATTTCCTCCAATGCCTTTAGTTATATTCCGGAGAAACGTGTGTTTTATTGTGCGGATCCGTGCCCAACAAGGCATATGTGGAAGAAAAAGCGACACACTTAGAAATCAAAGGGCCGATTCACATTCCGCTACTCAGAGGCACTCGCCATTGTGAGCATCATAAAGGGTGATGGGGAAGATGCCTTGAAAAAGCTCTGAAGGCAAATGATAACAGTTCCATGACTGAAGCTGAGGTCAGGACTTGTAATCTGAATGGGAGATTTACTAGGCACTCTGAGCTCCCTAGAGGAAGGGTGGCATGTTAATGTACTGTAGAAGGGTTTATACATGTAGAAAGAGGACAAGAAAGATGTGCTTTCTTGGCATGCTGTTTAATTAATTTCAGCGTGCTGTTTAATTTGGGTGTGTTTTGTCCTGCACCTGCAGCTGGTTAAGCATGTGAGAATGAGTCAGCAAGCATGTGAGAACAACTCAGCACAATCTACAATACAAATGCTGCTGTATTTAAGGCAAGTTTGCTCTTGGTCCCTGTCCTTGGCCAGAGCATAGTCTGTATGCTGTAAGGAGACTGTATCTACAACTGTATGTATAGTGGTACCTCTGGTTACATACGCTTCAGGTTACAGACTCTGCTAACCCAGAAATAGTACCTCGGGTTAAGAACTTTGCTTCAGGATGAGAACAGAAATCACGTCGTGGCGGCGGGAGGCCCAATTAGCTAAAGTGGTGCTTCAGGTTAAGAACAGTTTCAGGTTAAGAACGGACCTCCGGAACGAATTAAGTACTTAACCCAAGGCACCACTGTAACTGAAACTGCATTATACTGAGAGTAAAGGAATTGACTCTTCCGAGAACTGCTTGGTGATTCTCTGTTCTTTTGGCACACCCCGCTGGCATTAGAATGGGCACTCTGTACATGGGGATGGTATATAAAATGAGGAAGAATGCCTGATGGACACATACTAGACAACAATATCCAATGGTTCTTCAGTGCATGTCTGTGCAAGTCTTGTTTTTATGACATTCACTAGGACAACTGTACGTACACACGACAGAAATGACTGCCAAGTACAGTATAAATCAGCCCACAGTTGTCTATTATTCTTTGTGCTAGCAAAGAATATAAGCACCATTTTGCCCTTCTTCCAATGCACATATAGGCATTCTCTGAAATGCCAGGAACATCCATGCTGGAGAGGGCTCCACATCCACATCAGTGTGTGTGTGTGTGTGTGTGTGTGTGTGTGCATGCCAGAATCCCCCAACAATTCCAGACAAAGCCTTTCCTACTCCCAGGAGGGAAGGGATTGTGAGCGGGAGACGATTCCTGCATCATGCAGGGGGTGCTCCGCCCCCTGCTTCAACTCCAGGGCTGGCGCCACGCCCCTCCCCGTTTGGGCACCCAATAGAGAAGCTCGGCGGGGGCATGGCTTGCTGCTCAAAGGGAGCCGCGCCAGCCATCTCCACCATTGCACACACATTTTCTTCGAGTCACCCACCCTCCACTCCCTTTAGATTAGCTGTTCCTGAGACTTTGCTATGGACCTCTGGTTGGTCGCCCTGTTTAACCAGGGGGCCTGGTAGGAGTTTTTTTCCAATTGGCTAAATTGGCCCGGCCTCTTGGTTTTTTCCGCCTACCTCGTAGCAACCGTCACAACTTTCGTGGTATTTGGCGGTTAGGCACTGGAATGTGTTGTTGGTGTTTCGGGGGGCAAGGTGTGGCTATCGCCTTCCCCGACAATTTTGGGTATTCCGCTAAAGGAATCCGGCGGTCGTGGATCCTGTCCGATGCCCGTGTGGTGGGGGGCCATGGCACGACCCTCGGTGACATCAGGAAGAGAGCCTATAGTTGTATTAGCATCAACAGGCTCCCCCTACTGGTGATTAACCCCTCCTCAGACTCACCCCTCTACGAGTGGGTGGAGTCTAATGTTCCGTGGTCCAATGCCTAAGCCAATACCTTCTCACATGCTGTAATCAATAAAGTTGTGGCCTTTACCTTACCCATTAACCTTACATTCTGTGTCCACGTGTCTTTATTGCCCAAGCGGGGATCGGGTCCTCGAATCACAATTGGGCAGTCCCTGGTCATACAAAGCCCATGGCTCTCAATGGAGTCCCTTGGAATTTGGGGTTAAGCAAGAGTTTACTAGTAGCGCCTTGGTATACATACATGTGTCTGGAGGCAGGAGAGACTAAACCTACGAAGAACCACAAGATGTGCTGCCAATCAGATGAACACAACACAGATGAACACCCAAAAGCCATGCCATCATGGATATCAGTGCTACAAAAACCCTCAGACATGTCGACAAGGTAATATTCACACCAAAGTTACAAGATGGTCTGATAATACAGATCATCTCCATATGGGAGAGAATACTATAGCAAAGGGATAGTCAACAGGAGAGAATAGTAGCTTGCAGAGCGCCACTTGGCTGTGCTTGTGATTAAGATGAGAGATGTACTAGACACTTCAGCCAGGGCTGTTGGTCTGGACACCAGCTGAAGAAGGAGCAAGGCAGTCAAGCAGGTACTGTATATATGGAGAGGGAATCAGAGCTGAGACTGAAATTGACCATGAAAAGTTTGTTTGGACTTAGGAGCCAGCCAGGTAGAGGAAACCTCTTGGCCCCATGAATGCTCTTGAGTTCCTAGTTGCAATTTTAGCCTTTGACTGTCTCCAGTGAAAGTACAGAAGTGGTAGAGAACAACAGCTTCTTCTTGCAGGAAGCTGGTCACCGTAGCATAGAGAATGACATAGTAAAGGTAAAGGGACCCCTGACCTTTAGGTCCAGTTGTGGCTGACTCTGGGGTTGCGGTGCTCATCTCGCTTTACTGGCCGAGGGAGCCAGCGTACAGCTTCCGGGTCATGTGGCCAGCATGACTAAGCCGCTTCTGGCAAACCAGAGCAGCGCACGGAAACACCATTTAGCTTCCCGCCAGAGTGGTACCTATTTATCTACTTGCACTTTGACGTGCTTTCGAACTGCTAGGTTGGCAGGAGCAGGGACCGAGCAACGGGAGCTCACCCCATCGCGGTGATTCGAACCACCAACCTTCTGATTGGCAAGTCCTAGGCTCTGTGGTTTAACCCACAGCACCACCCGTGTCCCTAGAGAATGACATACTTGGATCTAAAATCCCTGGTTTGTGATATTGGAACCTTACTACCTCCTGGCTCTGAGTTGCTGCATTGCACTAACAACTCAGCAACTACATGCACCTGCCTGCCATTGCACTCTTTTTTCCTGATAAATGCTCTACTGCAATAACTGCCACATTGCAATGACTAGAAGATGTCCCTTTTTTCCTCCATACCTGCAAAAAAATGACACACCAAACACCTAACTACTTCCGGCCCCCCAATAATAATAATAATAATAATAATAATAATAATAATAATAATAATGTTTCTATTATTTGGACTGCGACTCAGTAGAAATCTATTGGCATCTCACTTTATAGAATGTGGAATATTCGGAGACTTTCTTCCAAAAGCTACAATTTGAGGCAAATTCCACCATTTATATAACAATGTACCTATGTTAACAGAAAAGAGCTGGCAGCATTTATGGCACTTATTTCACTCTCCCTTAAAAAACAACAAAAAAAAAAACCCTTTCCTTTAAAGTCCCTGGGTTGAAGTACTGCAGAGGCTATTATAAAGATTTTTTTTTTCCTTGCAAAAAATAAAATCTTACCCACAGACTGACATACAGCCAATTGGGTCTAATTCAGCGTAAGTATTTTGCCTCAAAGCACTCAGTGCAATCCCCACAGAAATTCATGGAGCTGGAGCCAGTGAAGAAATTTAAAGATCATGATCTAGATGCTGCAAATTACCTCGTGAGTGATAACCAAGTCGGTATCATCCTAAACATTTTAACAAAATAACACTGCTGGCTTCTTGCTGCAACCTCAGATCCAGCTCCTTATACAGTACTAGCATTGAATATAAATGGGATTCCTTCTTTCCTGATTCCCTTTGCTCTCCATCCCACAGTTTTAACTATGCAGAACTGGTGAGTTCCAGTCTATTCCAGAGGCCACAATTTTGCTGGGTTGCCATTTGGCTCAAATAAAATGTAATTCTCTCTCTTGAGAATTTAGAAACACTGAGTATTCAGGTTAAGGGGGTAAAAACCCCCTGGAAGGAATAGTTTTCCCACCCTGAATAACCATTTCTGAATCACAGCACCACCATTTGGTCTATGACAAAGGCTTGATGGAGCCAGGAAAACATGGAAACTGTCCCCAAAGAAAGTGCTTCCATAGTTCACAGGAAGCATCACATTGCATTTCCTTATTTGAACCCTACTTGCTTTAGCTGCAGCAGATTAACATGGCTCTCCTCTGAAAATAACGAAGAAATCCTCAGTAAATCAGAGATGTGGTACCCGTGGACCACCACGTTGTACAGGTTGGCATAGCCAGGGATGAGGGATGATGCGAGTTGTAATCCAACCAACACCTGGAGGGCCACAGCCTCCCCCTTACTGCTTTAAATATTCTTTTCTACCACTCCCTGAAAGTGATTCCCATGCCATTGTTGTAGAATGGGCACATGAAAAATGAATGTGCTGCCACAATGCGTGTGTATGTACTGCTTCATCACATCCCACATAAATTCTTTTGACTGACACCAAAGTGTGGTTTTCATTCTGTTTCAAATGGCTCTGGAAAAGAAATCTCTAACAAAAAGGAGTATCTGAAATTCTCTATTACAGTAATGGGCGTTTGGGAAGGAAATGGTTGTAGCCATTCCCCTCACCCTTCAGAGGGCCAGTTTTTAGGTTAGAAGGGGAGGAAAGTGATAGCATGTGCCATTGCATTAACTTAAAAGACAAGGTCTGCTTCCAAACAAAGCAAAAACACAAATCTTATGGGAAATACAGCACGTTTGGCTACATGAACCAGCTATGTAGTTTTAGGAGCCACGGCAAGTAAACAATCATTTGGAAAATAGCCACTCTTCAGTACAGAAACAAATATGATTGGTGAAAGGCTAGGGAGTGGTGTTCTTTATGCTAAATCAATCCACATACAGTGGTACCTTGGTTCTCAAATGTCTTGGTACTCAAACAACTTGGAACCCAAACACTGCAAAGTAAGTATTCTGGTTTGTGAACTGTTTTCGAAACATGCACCGTTTTGAGTGCTACGCTTCTGATTTGAGTGCTTTGTGCAGGTGCCCTTGTTTTGTATGTGTATATGTATTTTAGAAAGTGATGGAGGTCTGTCTGTTTTTGCTATTTATTTATTTCCCCCCTCTTGTATAAAGTTCTGTCCACAAGCAAGGGCTCTCTTGCCTTCCTCCTGTGGTCTCTTGTGTGACTGCCAAATTTATCTGACAGGTAGGTAGCTTGCTTTGTGCAGGTGCCCTTGTTTTGTATGTGTATATGTATTTTAGAAAGTGATGGTGTGATCACACCCTGTACATAATAATTTCTGCCCCAGGTGACAACGCTAAAAGTATTTTTTAAAAAAAACCCCAAACAAAAACAAAACAAAAACTTCCATGCTGCTCAAAAGACTGAGATCCTTTAATATTTATAAGCTATTTCCCCATCCAATTACTTGAGTAAAGTGTATTATGCAGTGTATTATGCATTAAGTTGCATCCCCTTTGGGTACAAATAAGAATTGTTAACCAATGAGAATTACTATTTTTTTTTAAAGCACACTAATCAAACCAAGCAACCAACCAACCCCTAAACAATAATCCAGACCCTCTCTTATTTTCCAGTTTCTATAGCTAATTTGGGGTGGAGAACCTATATCCCTCCATACGTTGTTGGACTCCAGAAGAGGATAAAAAGAGTCTTGATAGATTGGAAGGCCTATCTGCTGTTTTCACAGTGTTCAAGCACTGTTTTCACCAGTGCTTTTTTCCGGGGGTGGGGGTGGGGACGCAAAGGTACGCATACCCCTAAACATTTTGCGAACCTTTGTACTTTTGTCCATTTACTGTATTTATTTTCCCTGGTTTGAACTATAAAATGGTGATTTTCTTGAGTCAAAATAAGAGTACCCCTAAACATTTTTTAAAGAAAAAAAGCACTGGTTTTCACAGTGGTCAGTCAGAAACCTTTGAGGAGCCCAAAGGCAGAATGGGAAGAGAATATCATTCATAACCCTTAGCAATTGGTATTCAGTTCCCTATGGTACTGGATGTAATACAGCCATCATGACTAGTAGTCATTGATATCCTTGTCCTCCATGAATTGGAATACGCTCCAAGCTTGGATAGCTCAGTTGATTAGAGAGTGGTGCTGATAACGCCAAGGTTTGATCCCTTTTTGCGATAACTGCATATTACTACATTGCAGAGGGTTGGACTAGATGATCCCGAAAGTCCTTTCCAACTCTACAATTCCATGATTCTGCACACCTGACAGGAGCAATCAAGGTAAAGTCAAAGGAGAGTCCACTGAAAACTCACCTGTAAGTATTTGTGCATGAACCAGGAAGCTTGCTTTCCATCATTCACTGATTCAACTGTAGTGTTGGCCAGTCCACTAACGTCACCTCCTGCAAAAATCCCTGGTTCACTCGTTTGCATGGTCTCTTGATCAATTTCAGGGAGACCCCATCTGTTGAACTTGAGAGGATGCAGGGCTTCTTTTACTGTTTTGTAAGGAAAGAGGAGGTGGGAGGGAAACAGAAAAAAGTAGGTGACACAGGTATCTACTGTAAGTTTGGAAAAACTGTTTGTCTGTACACATGTATTTTCAGATACCTCTTAAAATATCTTAACTAAATTTTTCGTGTCAGCTCCTAAAACCAAGAGGAACAGGTTTTTGTCTGTTTTGGAATACCACTGAATGCTGTTTCAAAACAAAATGGCAGATTGGACCTTTCAAAACAGCAGCAATTTAGACACCACTTAAGATACCATAACCAAACCTGGGACAGTGTTTCCTAAGGTCAAAGATAAGTTGTCTTGTCTTTATTTGGATACTGTTGGGTGCTCTTTTGAAACACAAGGGTGTACTCAATCTTTCAGAGATTTGGACACATCTTAGGATACCATAACCAAATTTGTCATGATGGCCCCTGAGACAGAGGAAGTTTCCTGTTGAGTACCATTGGATGCCATTTTGACTCAATATGGTGGCCTCGACATTTCAAAAACGCACTCATTGTCAATGTGGGCTGCTGTTGAAGTCTTAGAATTCCCAAGCAAGCTGGATGCTCCTACTATTAACCAACACTTAAAATGTTGCATATTATCAGGTACCTGAAGGACTGTAACACTTCAGACTGCCCATGAAGGGGAATCACTTAACGGAATGCTCTTTAGCACAAAACCATTCTCTGCATGTATCTCATGAGCATCTCAGAGAAACAACAAGGCCAGAACCTTTCTCACTGAGAATGATGATGATGATTATTATTTTGAGGAACTTTCAATATTACGAGCCACTACTGTACCTTCAATCTGAAAAAGCACAGTCCAAAATCAAGTTTAAATCCTTACCTGCTTTTTGGGGAAACTAGGACTCTCTGGTTGTTTGATGACTATCGTCTCATTTTAAGGTAATCAAAACAGTATGTTGCTGTGAGTGGAATAGTAGGCACTAGTGGACAACATGGTGGGGCTGTGCTGCTCACCTGACCTCCCTCCACCTTACTTGCTGCTTCATACCAGAAGGAGGAGAGGGGAGAAATAAGGCAGTACAGTGCAAACACGCTGGTAGAACCAATCTAGCACTCCTTCTGGTGCATTTGGAGCATGCTGACCTTGCTGCTACCTCACCTCTTCTTGGTATGCATCAGTGACTCAATTGCCGGGAGGTCAGGTGAATGGCGCTGCCACGTCTTACCATCTGCTGCTGGTAGAAGAGTCTTAGACTGGAAAGTCTGGTTTCAGATCCCCATTCCTCTATAAAACTCCCTTGGTGACTTTGCATCAGTCATGAACCCTCAGCCTCAACTTCTTAGGGTTTCTATGGGGATAATATGTGGGGTGAGATGTATTCTTCACAGGAAAAAACAGGGCACATGTGTAATAAACAACGAAACAATGCATTTATATTTTTTGATGTATCGTTCATTACGGTTTGATGCAAGATGTCTTGGAAAGGTTTTGCCCTGAAAACCGGCAAAAAATGAAACAAACAATAGCTATGATAAATTAAACCAGGAAACAATTAGGCAAATAAATAAAACGGCAAAAAAAGAATGGAAGATTGTTCTCTTGCTCATGGCAAAAAGTAATTTTAACTTCAAAATAATGTCATTTATTCTGCTATAGTTTAAAATTCAGAACAATCTGTCATTTAAAAAAGCACTAGCTCCTTAATTTTAGCCGCATATGAAAGTGCATTTGAGTATTATTTTAGCACATATTGATGCCCTGCATCAAATGAATGACTTTTATGTAGGTATTACTCTATTATGGTACCCGGGTTCTCCCTCCCCCCCCCTCTTCCAAGTGACAGGGTGGGAGGGGGTTTTTTAGCATCCCTTGGGGACATACCACACACAGATGCAGATTGCTAAGGTCAATTAAACTGATGTAGCTGTGCTGTCATATATGTAAAAGAGAATCCTGCTAGTATATTTCTCAGTTGTCATAGACAGTGTCAAAGATGTGTTCTGTTTCTACAAGAGATGAGCAGAGGCAGCTGTGTTTTGCCTTGGGAAACCCTCTGTAAAGTCAAAACTATCATTATAGGAAGGGATCAGATTTCCATAATTTCCCATTCTCCATTTCCATGTCAATGAGTTAAATAATGGGATAGAGGGCAACCATGTGTCAAGGGCTTGTTAGTGGGACAGATCAAGTGAGGAGGGGGAATGGACTTCCATGATGGATTTGAAGGAGGAAAGGCAACTGAGGCTGTAGTAGAAATAGGGCTGCCCCATAGAAGTTATATGGAGGTGCACAGTCAAGGCTTTCTTTCAAACTTTTTCTGCAGCTGCTCCAGACGCAGAAGAGTTAAGCCTCTTCAGTCTTTACAAGTGGCTAGATTCTTCAGCCTCAGAGATGCTATGGTGAATAAAGTCTATTTGGGTCATGGTCACCACTGTCACTGAAAACACCAAGAGGAGAATCTGTGGGGTGGCAGTGGGTGGGGGAAAACAAAGCAAATTCGATTTAGACCCTCACACAGGCACTATCTCAAAATGCACGGGAAGGAAGTAATAATTAAGTCCAATATCTCATTTTTTGATACAGTCAACAAAACGTTATTATGACAAATTAATATGACTACCACATAGGGGCTGCTAATACTGATAATGCCAAGCACGAAATGTTTTGAAACCCTGAATGCTAAGATAAAGCACTGATGGCTTAGACAAAAATACCAGGAAAAGAAACTGTTTTGCATGTTTCAGCAGCTAATTTTAAAACTGGAAATACTGTGTCACTTTCAGGATCAGAAGCGATTAGTCTCCTTTAAAGTCCCACCACTTGCAGAAAACTAAACTGAACGGAAGCAAACAAAGCATGCATTTGGTTAAGTCTGCTAAAATAATTTACAAAGTCCCAAGACTAGATTTCTTTTCTCTAGGTATCTGACTTCCAAGCAGCTGAGTTGGTTTAATATTTCTACGGATAAAATAAAGAGGACCTAACGTTCCAGGCTATATTTCCCAAAACCTTAATAGGCACTTCATAGTTGTTGGAGAATGGTAGTTCCGCAACTATAGTAAACAGGAAAAATTTGCTAATTAGACTATTAGCTGTGTGGTGTAGTGGTTAGGATGCTGAACTTGGGTTCAAATCCTGTCACAGCCCTGAAGCTCATTGGGTGTCCTTGGGCAGTCACAGCCTAACAGGGTTGTTGTGATCATAAAACGGGGAGGGGAAGTTGAATCATGAGCATTATTACTACCTTGAGCTCTTTGGAGAAGAAGTAGGATATAAATGCAATAAATATTGACCACTACTCTGAATCCAGACTCTTGATGTTCCTGTATGGTTCATCTCACACAGTCTCACCCCTCCCAGGTTACTGTGGTATTAGTGGGGAATGGACAAAAGTAGCTCTGACACCACTATCAGGAAACAGGACCCTGTTTTCACTATCAAGAAACATTTTATTCCACTGCAGGGACAACTTATATTCTTCCAGCAGCACTTGAATGACCGCTCCCCGCTTAAAACGGGGGGCGCCCTTTGCGTGGACGCGTGCAGCCCCTAGATCTGGAGCGGCTCCAACAGCATAGGCTAGGCTTTGCCTTCCCTCAGGTGGGATACCTGGAGGTCTCCGCCTACCTCAGTCAGTTGTCCAATCCCACCTGGGGGAAGAGTTGCCAAGGAGACCAGGCCAGGTAGGGGAGGGATTACCTGCCCACACAATAGAGGGAGGATCTTACCTGGGAATCCTCACTTGGCTCCAGAGCTTCTCCCACCCTACCCACCCTCAGTCAATGTCTTATGTTGCAGGTTAATTTTCCTCACAGGTTTTGCAGGTTAACTTTTCTTCACAGGTATGCGGGCGCTGCTACGTTAAGGTCGCTGTTAAAGGGCCGGAAAGGAATTTCCCTGCATTGGCAGGTTTCGCCTTTCCCGTAGCAAAACGTCACAACTTTGGCGGTATCAGGCCTTGGGCAGAATCCTTTTGTCCATCTTCCTCTTTGCGGCGGCGATACCAGGGTTCCCCGTTAAAGGGGTTTTCTGAAGGGAGGCTTTGACCGTACGCCGGAAGGTCGTCATTGCTCTCCCCTGCGGCGGCGGCGTTACGGGGGCGGCTATCTCTGCTTGAACATATGTTCTCCAGAGCCGGCCCACCCCCCCCCCCACACACTGGATAACCCTGATGCTCCCTAGGTCCCCGGCTGGGGACTGGGGAGGGAGAACGCCCAATGCCTGAGCCAAGGTCTACCCACATTTGAAATTTAATAAAGTTGTGGCCAATTTAATCCCATAGCACGTTGTCTTGAGTCGTTATTCCACATGACGGGGGGGACCGCGCAGGATCTGGGGACTCCGCCTGTCCACGCAAAGGCTGCTGGTACTGCGAGTGAGACAATAGCTAAGCAATCTGAACAGATCATTCAAACTGGATGACAGCACGCCAAAGTTACCAAAAGATAGCAGCACAAATGCAGAAACCAAAATAATTTTGTAGACTACAATATAGTTCAAGCTGCTGCGTTCATTGAGCAAATAAACACAAATAGGAAAGCATCAAGCAATTATACACCACTTGACGTGGGGGGGGGGGCGACTACGAGTAATATTAAGATATATCGAAAAGCTGGAAAATATTTTAATTAGCAAAACAAATCAAATGGAAAAGATTCCTCAAATAAAGCTTTAAAAGTGACACAGTGTGTGCTTGACTGCCATTACTAATTAGGTATCCATGTAATGTGTGTTCAATTTGGGCTTATTTAAATAGCAGAAATGCTCATTAGCTGCAGTATTTCTGTGAAGCCTCAGTAAACAGTTTAATGGTATTTTATGTTTAACCAATTTCATAAGTTCCTGTAATTTTGGCGTTTGCAGCTCATTAATGTTATTTTTGATATACATCTTGCAGACTTCTTTCACCGAAAACTGGCAGTAATCCCTTGACTGCACTTGGGATATATAGTGACTTCTGCTTAAACCAGAAACGTAAAGAAAGGAGAGGATGGCAATAACTTTATGATAGTGCCAGTTTGGCTCTTGTGTTGTTAAGGCAAAAAACCCCCACACAAAAACACCCTTAAAAGGTTCAACAGAAAGTGACACAGGAGAACATTGCTTTGGAGCCTAAATTGACTGGCTTTCTTAGGGAACTGAAGCAGATAGAAAAGCATATTTCTGAGCTCTTCCTGTAATGTATTGTACAGTTTGCACCGCCATTTTGATACATCATAAACGAAGTAAGCTAGATGCAGCTAGGTGATTTTAGACCCTGGTAAGGATGAGTGAATAGAACAATTTCCGTATCTCTTATTATTTTCAAGTCTTACGGTCAGTTCTCCATATTTCCACAGTACCCTTCGCTTCTTCTTTTCTAAGCTTTCATGAAAATTTATCAGCTTTTTAGTGCACCAGCACAGAGTGATGATATAGGTGGCCTGCTAAGGTTGGGGGACTTCCTCCATATTCTTTGGGACTTCCTCACCCCCAGACTATCAACTTCAGGCACAACCTGGCCTCTGCTGCTCTTGTAGCCAATGAGATGCCTCTTGTGGCACATTAAGGATGTACAAACTCTTTCCTCAGCTAAACTGATACATTTCTCTAGCCCTATTGAAATTATTTTGTCTTCTCTCAAAATGTCAGGCTTTTCTCCTGAGAAAAACCCTCAAGTAGAATGTACTGTACTTCAAATTTTACCTCATGTCTTATTGGGACAGCAACTTTAGAAGAACATGGATCTTTGTTGCTTCAAATTTATTTAAAACAGGCAGGAGGTGGTAGTGGAGGAAATTTCCATATTCCTCTACCTAAAGAGCTTGTATGTATTATTAATATTTCTTTAATTCTAAAACTGAGACCAAAGCAGCCAGGGTCCACTCATTTCCAGTGCTACTTTTCTAGAAAAAGAGGTGCCGGAACTCACCTTGAACACCTCCCTTGTTCTCTTAAAAAAGAAAGCACGTTATTTTATTATTCAAGAGATGAACAGGATTTTTTTCAGCCAGAGATTACCAAAACTCAGTTATAGTACCTCTCAATGGCATCCACCCGAAAAAAAAATTCTGTTCATGTCTTGATTAATAATAAAACTTGCTTTCTTTTTTTTAAAAAAATGGGAGGGGAAATGGCTATAGGCCTCTACCTAGAAAACTTGTGTGAATTGTTTTTTTCTTTATTTCTAAAATTGTGACTGCAATAGTCAAGGGACACTCTTCATCCAATATATTTTCTTGCTTATTTTGGTATGACATAGTTCCCTTAAGGTATGTACTTCTGGATTCTAAAAAAAAAAACATTATATACATATGTACATATCTATATTCCTCTCTATTCTGTTCTTTACAGCAGCTAATGTGGAAATAAAACACATTATTCTGGGCTCAGGTCTGCTGCCAAACTTAAGATTATCAATGGCCTCTTAGTAAGAGCATATGTGATATCAACTCCTAGTGAAACCTGGCAAATAATGATAAGCAGAAACTCTGAGCATAGCTATTCACAAGGGAGGAAAGCCTATTCTTGTGCAGGTATTGGGGAAATGGGAAATAATAATAATTACAGAAAGATCACGTTGTGCTTCACAGCAACTGTCTGAGGCAAGACGAAGCAGTGCTTAAAATAGCCTCCTAAAGTAACTCGGCTTTTTGTCCCCTGTAAAAATAATCCCGTTGAAAATTATGCACTTTCTGTGTTATTTGTAATGGGTGTGCCACGCGAACAAGGCTTTCTTCATGTGATCACGCTTTTACTGAGTTGCTTCACTGAGTTGTTTCAAAGGCATGATAACAATGCACATATGCAGCAACATATAATGGTGACAATAAACTTTGTGAATTGTGTTGGTATAGCGGAATGTTTCCCTTCTGGAGAGGGACGCAGGTGGCGCTGTGGGTTAAAGCCTCAGCGCCTAGGACTTGCCGATCGAAAGGTTGGCGGTTCGAATCCCTGCGGCGGGGTGCGCTCCCGCTGCTCGGTCCCAACGCCTGCCAACCTAGCAGTTCGAAAGCACCTCCGGGTGCAAGTAGATAAATAGGGACCGCTTACCGGCGGGAAGGTAAAGGGCGTTTCCGTGTGCGGCTCTGGCTCTGGCTCTGGCTCTGGCCAGAGCAGCGATGTCACGCTGGCCACGTGACCCGGAAGTGTCTCCAGACAGCGCTGGCCCCTGGCCTCTTGAGTGAGATGGGCGCACAACCCCAGAGTCTGTCAAGACTGGCCCGTATGGGCAGGGGTACCTTTACCTTTACCTTTTCCCTTCTGGAAAAGCAGCCTTGTTACAGGATCCCTCTTCAGCAAGGCTATAACGACTTTAATTGTGACGTTTAGCTTATTTTGTTTTTAGTTGTTGCTTTGTTAATAGTGCCTCATAGATTGCAATTGCTTCTCTCCTGATTTGTTAATGACTCTATATGGCTTATGCCGTATTTGTGATGTTCTATTATGTCCTATCCTGTTTTTGTTATTTATTGTTTGTAAGCCGCAGTGTTTCCCAAACTTGGGTCTCTAGCTGCTTTTGGACTACAGCTCCCATCATCCCTAGCTACCAAGATGAGTGGTCAGGGATGATGGGAACTGTGGTCTGAAAAAACAGCTTGAGACCCAAGTTTAGGAAACACTGAATAATAACAATAATAATATTTTTTTATTATTTGTACCCTGGCTGAGTTGCTCCAACCATTCTGGGCAGCTTCTGGCATATATCCAAAAACATAATAAAACATTAAATGATAAAATGGATGAAAAGCAGCATAGAAATATAATCAGTCAATCAGTGGCAAACATTTTCAACAGTGGGGAGTGGCTTCCACATAATGGCAGGGCATAGGCTATGCATGGGAAAGGTCCCAGGGTTCATCTGTGTGGCATCTTCATGAAGGGGTGGGAAAGATGCTTCTCTGCAACCCTGGAGAGAGCTGTTGCCAGTCAGGGTGAACAATATTGAGATGGACCAATGGACTGACAGCATTATCAGTGTGCATTTCTTGGTACAGAAAGTATTGATTTGATATGTAAAGATCTTTCCTATTCTAATTAATTCAAGAGGGTTTGGAAAGTGTCTCTGTGTGATACAAGCTGGAGGTTCCAAGCTGACAAGTAAGTTTCTATTCTGCCTAGAAACAAGCAGAGGTTCCTGATATTTAGGTTATTCCTTCAGAGAAGCTGCACAGCTGGTTTAAACTGGCTCTGTTATCTCTTTCACCCAAGGTCATTCTGACTATAATAATAGGCCAGAAGGAGCCTGAGTTTCACTTTCTCTCTTTCTCTCTCTCTCTCTCTCTCTCTCTCTCTCTCTCTTTCCTTATGTTGTGGTGTTCTGTACATAGTATGCTTAGTATTAAGGTTTTAGCGCTATTGCAAGTTCTTTTAAGTTTAAGTCAGGCACCCCCAAACTCGGCCCTTCAGATGTTTTGGGACTACAACTCCCATCATCCCTAGCTAACAGGACCAGTGGTCAGGGATGATGGGAGTTGCAGTCTCAAAACATCTGGGGGGCCGAGTTTTGGGATGCCTGGTTTAAGTTAAGTCTGCTGCAACTGGATTTCTTATGGACTGTCCTAATCCTGAATGTATTGGATTTGCGACCATTATGCTCATTTGCCTTCTGTAGCAGTAAAGCTCTGCTGGATGAAACACAATTGCCTCTGGTCTATTTCTGGGGAATCCTATAATGTGTCTTAAGTTTATTTATTTATTACTCTGCTAACAATATGTTGGATTCTATCTCTGGATCAATATTGAGCAGAATTCATGATAAGAATAAGGCAGCTTCCTGCACTGTATCAATGGCAACTCTGACTATAGCCAAGAACAGCCCTTTCAGGAGAAAATGGAGTCCCTGTGGCAACAACAGGAAATTGAAGTGCAGAGAACAAAGGAGGACAACTTTTTGCAGCCGAGAAACAAATATGGGGAAGGGTGGCAGACTATTTGTACTGCGAGTTTTATTGCTGCTCTTTTGCCTTTTTCTCTTTTTCTCCAAAGCAACCTTAAATAATTCATTCCTTAAAAGCTACTAACAAATAAATATTTATCATCACCCTCATCATCTACCACAAATACATTCCTTGTGGAGGCTGCTGAGACCAGGCTGAAATGAGACCTAGTGCAGGGAAACAACAAAACATAATCATGTTTCACAACTATGAGGGGCAAATAGTTTTCGGAGGTGCCCTTTTGAAAAGGCTGGGGGGGCACAGGGGGAATCTTTCTCAGGATTCCCCCTGTCTCAGGTGTTATTATCCCCCAGACACATAAATGTCTCTAGTTATTTCTAAATCACATGAAATAATCACAGATAAATTATTGTCATTATATTTTAAATTTAACATTGGATATATCCAAGAGCTGAACTTTACTATAAATCTTCCAGCCACACTGGGACTGAAGCAAGGGTGGCTAATCTATAGTCTGTAGACCATCTATAGGTTCCCCAGGTGATTTATGATGCTCCTGCAAGCCTCCAATAATTTGGCAGCCATGTAGGCAATATTTAAATACACAGAGAGAATGAGAGTTCAGATATAGATAAATATATTGATTTAGACACTGGGCAGGAGGTGGTGGGATGAATGTCCGCTGAATGTATGGGTGTGAGTGTGCATGCGTGAGAGATCGTGACATGCCAATATGTGGCCCTTGGAAGCATGGCCAACCCTCAACGTGGCCCTCAAGCTGAAAAAGCTGGTACTTCCCTCGACCAAAGTTAGAAATTTCACCCCTGAATGTTTCCAATAATGAAAGCTTCAAGATTCTTTGCCACATCTGAAGTACAGCAGAACATCCTATGCCAAATTGCTAATACTGTACACTGGGGATGGATGAAATGCAGCCCAGGGCCCTCTAGTGGCCATGCCATGGGCATAGAGCAGCCTTTCCAAACCTTGGGTCCCCAGATGTTGTTGCACTACAACTCCCATCATCCCTGGCTAGCAGGGGTTATAGTCCAGTGACATCAAAGGACCCAAGGCTGCCATAGAGGCCTCACAATTAGAGGGTACCAAGTAGCAGGGAGTCAGGGACCCTAGTTTTCATTTGATGGAACATCACAAGGCTCAGTTCTGCTCAGAAGACCATAATCCTGTTGACCACTCTGATACCACCATTGTCTCTTCTCTTCCAATCTACATTTCTCTATTGATTAATGCTTGTCAAAAAATCAACATGACCCTCCGCAACAACTAGCCATCATATATATATATGAATGAGAGAAAATTGGGATTTAATCAGGTTGCTGGATAACATTTGTTGCTGAGTTCACCACAGGACTACAATAAAAGAGGATAAGCAGAATAAGACCACTAAACTGATTGATATTACAGCTGGATGAGACTATAGACACTACTGGCGTCATTTGGCAAATCTATATTCAGCTTCTTATTTAATAGGTCAGCTTTTCAAATATGTTCTCATAAGATCCAATTAAAGTTAACTTCAGCAATGAGGACTTCATTAGTGATTCAACGGTTGCTCATTTCTTTTCTCTTCGGGGCATAAGCAACCGATAAATCAAATTCCCTATAAAAAGTTTTGGCAGGGTGGGTTTGGGGATGATAGAAAAGCGTAAGAAATATCAGAAGAGCCCAACTAAATGACACCAAAGGCTCATCTAGCCCAGCACTAAGGGCGTACATTCCCTTTTTCCAATGAACAAAGAACTGGATTAAATTAGGCCCATTCAGTTCAATGTTCATGCATACAAAAAGAATACACAGAGGACAAATTGGTACACATGGAAAACCCCCATTCATAGAATCATTCATGTCCATTCATGTGCAAGTGGGGAGAAAATGGGTGATGTGATAGCAGACCTCACCTCTCTGGGTGTTCCTGCCAGTTGCCATTTTTATATGCCCAAACAGGTTTACATGGTGCTTCTCACACGCCTTCATGAATAACTTTACTTCAATGCAAGTTGAATCTCGTTCCATCTCTTGGTTAAAGTGCCCAATCTAGACATTTCCCTTGCCAGTTCAATGTATCCGCCGAAGGGGCCACTGGGTTGCTCACAGCCCTCCCATAATAGCTAAGAGACTTACTGCAGTTGCAACAAAATTCCAAGCAACAGTTACTTTCACGAAGGGGCAATGGCCGTGCAAAACAAAGATGGAGCCTTCATCCTCAAAGAACTCACTTCCCCCGCGTTTGGGTGCATCTTCCACAGTGTGGTTCCTTTCCCCTTCCTCGAGGGTTCTAGATCGCACAGGGAACCTACATGACTAGAAAAGCTTCCCCACAAGCCCTTCACATGAGCAATGACTGAATAAGGCTATAATGTATACAGATTTGCATGCATTCTAAAGCAGCATGATGAGATGGGCATAGGCATTCACTTTTAAAATGGAAAAGGGCAGTAGTGGCTTAGGCGTAGGGCACCTGCTTTGCATGCAGAAGGTCATAGGTTCAAACCCTGGCATTTCCAGTTAGAGCTTCTGCCAGTCAATGTAAACCACGGTTTCCCAAACCTGGGTATCCAGCTGCTTTTGGATTACAGTTCCCATCATCGCTGACCACTGGTCCTGCTAGCTAGGGATGATGGGAGCTAGAGATGGGAGCTGGAGCCCCAATTTGATGTAGACCATTATGAGATATATGGAACAATGGTGTGACTCAGCATAAGGCTACTTCCTATACACAATTAAAAATTGACCTGCCTAACTTGTTCCTTCCTACCTAAGTTTCCTGCAGAGTTGTTAGGGAACAGAAAAGAGATTTAGTGATCTACGTTTTTTACAGAGGAGCACGAATGCAAGTTACGAAAGGAACAAATAAGAAACTGAATGTGCTCTTTTCAAAGAATGAAACTGAGGCAGGAAACAATATTTCAAATCAAATTTCACCCTCCATTCTATTGTAGCCATTTGAAATGTGCACATTCCAGTCATCAAAGTGTTTGTTCTTAGGAATTTAGTACATCCTGGGAGAAAACCCAACCAAAAGTAAGTCCCACTGATTTCAATGTGACAATTATGCATATACTTGAATCAGTGGGATTTAAATGTGCATAACTGCGGCTGGATCGTGCCCCTTGTAACTGAGAAATACCTTTAGGGTCACTTAGGACTGAACCAAAGGCACTGATCACCAGATCGGCTTTCAGGCGGACAATCTGTTCCTGGTCCTCATTCCAGTTTCCATCTTCATCTTGCTCTGTCCGAACAAATTCCATAGCAACAATCTTCCCTCCTTTCACTACAACCTTCCGAGGGGAAAGGAAGGGGAGAAATTCACATTTTTCTTCTTTTGCAAGATCTACCTGGAAGGGGAAAAATAACATAGTTGCTATTGATTTTTTTTAAAGGTGAATTTGTATGTTGAAAGCTATCTTGAGAGAGTCTGACCCTAAAAGAAAAGTCTACAAATATTCTATATAAATAGATAACGCTTGTGTTACTTTCTAACCCTGCAATCCTATTGCAGGCGTCCCAGGAGGGCTGAGTATTTGAATCTTCCTCTTTAAGAAAGGTCTACCATCAGAGGTAGAAATCTGGTATCTCAAGATCCACAGCCAGTTATTGTGATACTGGAGATGGCACAGGAGAGATATGCCAGGGGGGTTCTGGGAGGGTCTGTAGGTCCACGGGATTTACAACCCTCTCTATCCCAACCCTCTCTTCCAAAAGAGGGAATAAACTACAGCATTGGCATAGCCTATTTCCTTTCCATTGTTTCCAAGGGGGCGGGAATCTTAAATGAAACATAAACTGGCAAAGTAAAACAGGAACGCAATAAAACCACTCCATCTTCACTTTCTGCTCTGCTGAGCCGGTGGGGACACTGGAATAGAGTGAGTCATCCACCTCCAGCTCTCCTCCTCTTTGGCCCCCTTGGATTGCAGTCTACATCTTCTACACACTGGGCTGCAATCTATCATTGTGGGTCGTTCTGTAGATTCCAGTGTTAGCAGGTTGAGATATGCATCCGAACAGGACAATGGTAATATTCTCAATACACATCAACCTCTCTCCCCCCAATCAGAAGATCAAACTGTCTTTTTAACCATCTTTTCTACCACCCACTACTTCTGGAATTGCATTACTTTTAATTAGCAGCATCTGTTAGGAGACCTCTTGGATTTGAAGTCAGAAATGGAATCGGCTTCATCTTTGTGAAAGGCTCTTACAGTAGGCTTCATTATCATTCCAATATGAGAGGAGACCACACAATCTGTTCTGGGAATAGCAGTTAGACCTACACACATTCCGTTGTCAGCTACTTGCTGTGGTGCCCAATTATCAAATCCACAAATGTTTTAAATGAATTAAAATGTGTAAGGCAAGGCTGTCGTCGTAAAATATTCCTCAAGTCTGGGATTCATCCAGTCTCTTTTTGCATTTAAATTATCATTTATGATTATTTTTATTTCCATTCATTTGACACATACTGAATCTACACAAAGCAACATCTTCCATGGCCAATAGTCACAATTCTTTCTACTCCCATTGGTCAGATGTCTTTTCTTAAATGTCAATGATTTCAGCTGAAGAATGAATTCAAAGCAGCAAAGCCCAATTTAGTGAGAGCAGCAAACCCGCACTCTCTGTTTTTCCCCAAGCTCCTTCTCCCAAAATTCTACTATTGCTATGTGCACCACTCCTCATTAAAGTGCAAGAAGGAAGCCAACACGTGAAGGTTTAGTACAGGTATGGGGAGCCTGTGGCTTTCTGGGTGTTGCTGAACTACAACTCCCATCAGCCCCAGCAAGCCTGGCCAACAGCCACAGATGATGAGAGATGTAGTTCAGCAGCATCTGGAGGGCCCAAGGTTCCCAACACTTGGTTTAGTAAACCAGAAATGGGTGCCTCCGCAGATATACACACTACCTCCACATATCTGCAAGAAATATGGCAGATGGAATCACTGGCAGATAGCAGTCTATTGCACACACACACACAGGACTTCAGAACTTAGAAAAAGAGGAGATGGGTGGCATATCAGGCAATACTGACAGTATGCATTAATACTGTTACTTGTTTTGATTATTTTTATTATGTATTTTGGGATGCAGGTGGCGCTGTGGCTTAAACCACAGAGCCTAGGATTTGCCGATCAGATGGTCGGCAGTTCGAATCCCCGCGATGGGGTGAGCTCCCATTGCTCGGTCCCTGCTCCTGCCCACCCAGCAGTTCAAAAGCACGTCAAAGTGCAAGTAGATAAATAGGGACCGCTCAAGTGGGAAGGTAAACAGCGCTTCCGTGTGCTGCTCTGGTTTCGCCAGAAACAGCTTAGTCATGCTGGCCACATGACCCGGAAGCTGTCTGCGGACAAATGCCTGCTCTCTCGGCCTATAGAGCGAGATGAGCGCGCAACCCCAGAGTCGATCACGACTGGACCTAATGGTCAGGGGTCCCTTTACCTTTATTATGTATTTTATTATGTATTTTGTGCTTCGTATATTGTCTAGGTGTTGTGAACCGCCCAGAGACCTACAGGTATAGGGCAGTATACAAATTTAATCAATCAATCAATCAATCAATCAATCAATCAATCATCATCATCATGCCTCTTTCTCTCTGTTAATCTACAAAAATGGGAGGTTGCAACTGTGAGGCCACAGCAAAAGGGCAACAGTAGAGCAGCTACAGTCTGGGTAACAACCATGACAGGACAAGCACCCCTCCCAAATTCCAAATTCTGTGTGGAGTGAGATCCCACACAGAGAACTTGATCCCAACATGCCTATCAAACAGAGCAGATGTGCATTGTACATTCACAACACAATGCCACCAGTACATAGCTATTACTTCATAATAGCTGGTCCTGAAAAAGAGAAGCCGAGGCTACAGACATTTGTAACAATGACAGGACCCTTGAGGATGAGACCTGCCACAGAAACCAGGGCTTGAATTCAAAGGAGTGCTAAATAACTCCTTGAACAAGTAAAACAAAATCTGCTTGTGCAAGGAGACTTCCTACTCTCCTCTCCCAGCGTGCCACCATATTTCGCTGTGATCGTGGCAGCAAACCACCCAGAGACTGCTGAATATCTTTCCCACTCCCTGCCAGTGCTATTTTTCTAGGTGGGAAAAGGTGCCAGAACTCACCATGACCTCCCTCATTCTCTTAGAATGGCAATGATGCTTACCTGAGAGGTGCCAGAACCCACCTGAGAGGTGCTGGAACTAAGTTCCTGTGAGTTCCCCCTGAAAAAAAGCCCTGCCCCCTTCTATCACCATGATACTATGTCAAAATGTAGTGCTATTCTGAGACTGGGACGAGTGCTGCCATTGTTACAAAACAGGAGACAGATCTAAAAGGCAAAAGAGGTATGCCAGTTTCACTGCCCTGCTTTTGCCCACCAAAATTTAGACTCCCGGAATGCTTCTGCAAACCTCCTGAAATGTCACCCAAATGACCTCCATTATTTACTTCAGGGGTCAGCAAACTTTTTCAGCAGGGAGCCGGTCCACTGTCCCTCAGACCTTGTGGGGGGAATGAAGAAGAAGAAGAAGAAGAAGAAGAAGAAGAAGAAGAAGAAGAAGAAGAAGAAGAAGAGGAGGAGGAGGAGGAGGAGGAGGAGGAGGAGGAGGAGGAGGAGTTTGGATTTGATATCCTGCCTTTCACTCCCTTTAAGGAGTCTCAAAGTGGCTAACATTCTCCTTTCCCTTCCTCCCCCACAACAAACACTCTGTGAGGTGAGTGGAGCTGAGAGACTTCAGAGAAGTGTGACTGGCCCAAGGTCATCCAGCAGCTGCATGTGGAGGAGCGGAGATGCGAACCCGGTTCCCCAGATTAGGAGTCTACCGCTCTTAACCACTACACCACACTGGCTCTCATTCTGAACAAATTCCTATGCCCCACAAATAACCCAGAGATGCATTTTAAATAAAAGCACACATTCTACTCATGTAAAAACACCAGGCGAGCCCCACAAATAACCCAGAGATGCATTTCAAATAAAAGGACACATTCTACTCATGTAAAAACACGCTGATTCCTGGACTGTCTGCAGGCTGGATTTAGAAGGCGATTGGGCCAGATTCGGCCCCTGGGCCTTTGCCTACCCATGATTTACTTCTTGCTTCAATAACACCCACCATTTTGAGTGAATCTATTCTTTGTGAATTTAAGAATATAACTTCTAGTCATGCTACCAGATGCTTGACTTGCTAATTTGGTCAAAGATGTTTTCACATTAAGGCAGGAGTTGAAATTATTCCAAAAACTGGGCATCTCTTGAAAGGATTATGCAAAATGGATATGAAATTTAAAGAAGAGCTTAACTCTTTTTCTCAGAGCCAAACCTTTAGGGTTCATTGTGTTCTATTTGTGTTCACTAAAGTTGATAAGATTACTAACTTTTATGGTTACAAAAAAATGTGGCAGGATTTAGAAAAGCTGTCCCGGTTTCTGATTTGATCCTGGAATTTTCCTTTTTTTTCTTAGGATGTCCCTATTCTCATCAAAGAAATGTTGGAGGGTATGGAGTTCAGCAACCACTGAACCAAGGAGATAATTACCTTTAGAAGACATCTGATGGCAGCCCTGTATAGGAAAGTTCATTTTTAAATGTTTAATGTTTTATTGTGTTTTTATACATGTTGGAAGCCACCCAGAGTGGCAGGGGCAACCCAGTCAGATGGGTGGGGTGTTGTTGTTGTTAGTATTAAATAGTATTAAATTATCACGGGAGAAATGTTGGAAGGTATGGCATAGTCCATGGTCAAAAGTGATGGTGGCTGTGGTTCAACAATATATAGAAGGCCACTCGTTTGCTACCTCTGTTTTAGGGAGGAAAAAAATCTGCAAACAATATTTACACCTCAGCAAAAAACAACAATAGTTCATACATAAGAACCAGGGAACTACCATCAGAGTTGTGCTAAGAATAAATTAGTGTATTTATTACATTTGTTCAAAAATAATCTCTCTAAATTATTACTCTCTGACAAAAAACTCCAGAACATAAATTATGTAGCATGAAAAATTACTCTCTGTTCTAGATGATTCCCCACTAGTCACCTTGTGCAACCGTTAGGTCTACATCTGTCCCTGAAGAGAGGGGGCTATTTCTGCATATATTTTGTAACGGGGCATATCTGATGTCTCATTAGTGTGAATTATGCAATAATCCGTGGTATGCGGCACATAAATTACAACAAAGCAAGCCCAACACATTGCGATAATTAAAGCTGAAATAAAAAGCTTTCATAATAAAATAAATGATTAAGATGCCAATCAGAAGCTTAATATGTGTGTGGCGTATGCATGCTGGCTACTGAAACTCTGATCTGAGTTCCAAATTAAGTTGTGCCTCGAAACATTGGTAACCTTTTTTTTTTTTAAAAAAAGCACATGAATTCAACACACAGACTTTCTTTCTGAGGATCTCTCCCACATGTAAATAAAATTCCTGGTCTGCCTCCCATCAAATTGGCAAAAATGTATAGAACAAGCAGTAAAACCTGTTGGAAATGCAAAGAAAAGGATGGCAACTTCTATCACATGTGGTGGTCATATAATAAAGGAGTTTGGGGAAGCGGTTTATAATGAGTTAAAAAAGATGTTTAAGTATAGTTTTCCCAAAAAGCCGGAAGAATTCTTGCTAGGTTTGGTGGAAGAAGATATTAAGAAGATAGATCAAAGACTATATCTGCATGCAACAGCAGCAGCTAGAGTTTTGATAGCTCAAAAGTGGAAGCAACAGGAGATGCCGATAGGAGAATGGCAGATAATGTTGGTTGAATATGCTGAGATGGCTAAATTGAAACACAGAATTCGCAATCAGGAGGAGACAAAGTACCAAAAAGAATGGAGTAAATTTATGATTTATATAAGTGAGAACTGTACAAATTTGAAAACGTTGGCAGGACTGAAGTAAATCTTATGTCATGATGTAATGTTTAATTAAAGAAACTGTGAATTATAGAATGGAATAGGAAAACTGGTGGAAGGGAAGTCAACGGCTCTATGGAGCATAAAGTAGGACATATGTAACAAAATTTGATGTTTTGTTGGTGGGTGTTGGTTGGTGATCTTAAATCTCAATAATTGTTTTTTTTTAATAATCCTGGCCTGCTCTTCATAGACATCTAAAAGTTGTTCATTTTTATGGTGGCCAGTTGGACAAGGCCTGTAAATATCACACACAGTTTGGAGTGGTTCTACGTGTACATTTCCTCTATCAAAAGGTCAATATTTAGAGTCATGTCACAAAGGTGTACTGGCTCATGAAAACAGCCACATGTGAACTGGAGTGATGGGCCAACAAAACTCAAGCACACATTGCTTTGGGGACTTGCCAACCTGGCTGAATTCATTGCTGGGAGTATTTTTTTAAAAAAATAACAACATTCCCATTTTGTGGTAAGTAATCATTTGAATGCAACATAGAATGGAGTATGGTAATCTGTACAGTGCAACTGGATAGTTATAATTTACATATTTGGAAAACTGAAGTAACCACCCAGAATTCTCTCTCTCTGTGTGTGTGTGTGTGTGTGTGTGTGTAATTGCCCCCCAGTCTCAATTGAAATTACAAAAGTATTACCAAATGCTTAACTGCATGTCTATAAATGGGAACGTTCAAATGTCATCATATATTTTTTTAAAATAACAGTAGCAGACCCTCCAACTGTCCCTATTTTCCAGAGAGAGTCCCAGATTTACAGAAGCCATTGTGGCTTCTGGTTTGATCCCAGAAAGTCCTGCTTTTCCTTAGGATGACCCTAGTTTCCTCAGCGAAACGTTGGAGGGTATGGAGCTATGTGACCCCCGAGTCAATGAGATAACTAACTCTACAGCCTTCTGAAGACACCCGAAGGCAGCTCTGTATAGGGAAGTTGTTTAATGTTTCATCATGTTTTTATATATGTCAGAAGCAGCCCAGATGGGTGGGGTATAAATAATAAAATTGTTGTGATTGTGGTTGTTATGGAATAAGACGTCCCTATTTCATTGGAGAAATGGAGGGTATGCAATAGAGATCATAGGAACTGTACTGTTTACACTGGCTGGCAGCAGCTTTCCAGTACTATCTCGAAGCTCTTACTTGGAAATGCTGAGAACTGAACCTGGGACCTTTTGCATAGAAAGCCTGAGGCACAGAGCAACCCATACATAGAGCCAGGCCTGTGCAGAGTGCAAGGGGCAGCCTGATACACTTGCCCCAGGCTTTGGAAGGCTAAGCTGGCCAGGAAGTCCCCTCAGGGGCCTGGTGGACTTGCATTGTCATGCCAAGAATGCTCCATGCCTCTTAGCTGACTGGGAATTCCTGCTCCAGGCCTCAGACAAGCTCTGCACAGGCTTGCGTAGACATGTGTCTTGTTTTAAAAGTCTGACATTCAACTGTTGGCATCTCCAGTTAAATGATATCTAGTAGGTGGGTTGGGTCCATGAAGACGTGCCAGTTAGAGAAAGAAGAAGAGTTTGGATTTGATGTCCTGCTTTATCACTTTTATCACTAAGGAGTCTCAAAGCGGCTAACAATCTCCTTTCCCTTCCTCCCCCACAACAAACACTCTGTGAGGTGAGTGAGGCTGAGAGACTTCAGAGAAGTGTGACTAGCCCAAGGTCACCCAGCAGCTGCATGTGGATGAGCGGGGAATCAAACCAGGTTCACCAGATTATGAGTCAACTGCTCTTAACCACTACACCACACTGGCTCTCAAGACTAGGCTAGATGGTCTGAGTCAGTATAAACTTAGGAACATCCTATAGTTCCTAAGAAGACCACAGTAAACACCTCATAGCAATATTTTATTTCAAGTGGCTGACACAGTGTTATGAGACGGCAAAAACCATCAGGTGTGAGACAGGTTTATTATATCTCAATGTCTTCCTGAGGGGAAATATTTCCACACTTGTATAATTTTAAGTTACATGAAGGTTTTCTTACGATAGAAAACTCTCCTCACAGTTGACAGAAACATGCTGTGAATAAAGAACCCGTCTTGCACACACTTGTTTTTGTATTTCAGGGCCAACTCTAAAGGGCTTGAGGCTGGACATGTGCCAGGACTCCAAGAGGCCATGAAGAGTCCACCAGGTCAGCAGCGCTGTGGTCAAAAGGAGGCACAAGAGACACATTAATTGACACACTCTCAGGGCTGGCGCCAAAGGTTGGCATGTCTGACGAAAGCCTGATGGACCTCCTTCTCCTCTTCAGCATGTTCACCCACCTCTCACCCTGGGCCAGATAACAGTGGTGGTGAGAAGGAGGAGGAAATGTCATGACTCTCTGCCAAGCAAGCAAGCAGGTAGAATAATAAGAGCAGCAAGCAATTAGTGATATGGAGGTACAGGGTAGATGCACTGACAGAGGGCCCATGGAGGATGTCTAATAATAATAATAATAATAATAATAATAATAATAATAATAATAATAATAATTTATTATTTATACCCCTGCCCATCTGGCTGAGTTTCCCCAGCCACTCTGGGGGGCTCCCAATCAAATGTTAAAAACAATACAGCATTAAATATTGAAAACTTCCCTGAACAGGGCTGCCTTCAGATGTCTTCTAAAGATAGGATAGCTGCTTATTTCCTTCACATCTGAAGGGTGTTCCACAGGGTGGGCGCCACTACTGAGAAGGCCAGCACCAACACTTTGAATCCTGCAAAAACCTGGAGCTGACCCTCCATGCACTGCCTTTTCCTGGTTAAAGGAGGCTCACTTAAGGACACCCAAATTCATGCAGCTGGAACTCATTTTCACAAGTGGTACGTGATGTTCTCCCAGATGCACCAGATATCAATGTAATGTAATGTTTATTTTTACAATCAGAGAGTAGACTTAGTATTTATTTTGTTGTGGTCCTATTCTATGCTGGCTGCCTCACACACAAACACCCACCTGCACGCTGTCTCTGGCTGAGGTTAGAGGGGTCTTCCCTCCCAAACATAACAGTACATAACAAACTTCTTCCTTGGTGGTAACGCCGCATGGAAAGGAAAACCACTGATTCTAGACGTATATATATATATATGTATGTAGCCAACTGCAGCCTTTTTATATATATTTCAAGGCTTTTATATGTTATTTTCTCTTTTATGGTTTTATTTGTATAATGCCTAATAAAGGTTTGATAAGTAAGTAACAAACTTCTTAAAGGGGTAGCACCACATGGGAGAAGCTGTCTCTGGGCTTGTCTAGGCTTCTGCTTGCCCCGTGCCTAGAAAGCATGGGTCTGAGTGGTTTTCTGCTTGACCTGAGCTTTCTAGACATGGGTCCAAATGATTTTCCCATTGCTCTGCTCCTTTCCCAGGGAAAACTAGCTCTTTAGCGCTAAATCAAAGCAAACGTGAATCTGGAGAAAACCTGAATTGCTTCGACTGAGCACTAAAGAGCGGTTTTTCCCAGGGGAAAGTAGCGGGACAAAAGGAAGTGTGGAGAAGTCCTCTGTAGCTACAGCGCAACATGTGAAGATGAAACCACACACTATTTGTGACTATTTGTACCTTTCCCTCTGACTTTCTTTTTATATATTTGTTTCCAAACAAAAACAGTAGGGAGCAAATGATAGGCAGGGAGTAGGGGAAGAACTATCTCGTCCTTTGCTTGCTAGCCACCATGTTGCTCAAAATGTCTCCTTTTTTTCTGTCCTGCCATGGGCATGGAGGGGAGGGGTATAGACCTCAGTATCATATCCCCTTGAATGAAAGAAAGTAAATTGTTGGGGGGGGAGTCAAATTTTGAGTATAGCAAATGCCCCATTGGGAAATGGCTGCCCCCTCACCCCCAATTCTCTGATCAACCCCCCCAAACCAGCTGGCCCCTATTGCCTGTGTTTTAATGTTAGGGAAATGCGGCAATAACCCCCACCCCCCCAAACCAGTGTTGCATATCTTAATGTATTTTCTATTAGTACTTCCGGTGTTTCAGTTTTGGGAAAACTTACCTCCTCAGGGACAGCCCGTATATTGGTAAATCCTTTCCTGAACACCACAAATACGCGACGAGCTCCACAGCGCAAAGCTGACGTTGCACAGTCAAAAGCGGTGTCGCCCGCTCCAAGAACAATCACTGCTCCCTGTATTGATGGCAATGGAGAGCGACAGGCGCACATTCCTGAATGATGAAAGGAAAACCCCATTTTCAAGGAGGGGAAGAGGGAAAAAAACACACCAGAAAGCTATTTCTGCATGACAGCTCAAACGGCACTTATACTCGAAGCAATGTAAAATTGCATCTTGCAGTTTTCGAGCATGGAGAGTCACTATCAAATTATTCTGCTTCATTGAAAGACAGTTTTATTCCCATTTTTAAGATATGCTCATACATGTAATTTCATAGTCAGTACCCTTTAGCAGCACTGCCTTCCTGTCTTGGCAGGATATAAAGTACAATGCATTTCTTCTTTAAAAATAAAAATAAAGGGTAGACTGTAGGGCCTTGTCAGATTGAGTGAAACTGATTTAAGATCCTGGTATTCAAAAAATTAAACCTTTGACTCATTCTTATCGGCATCACTATTCCTTGAGAAAGAGAGAGGGAAATCTTGTTACCAGAAATTCTGTCTGTCACCTGATCTAATGTGACTTAGAGTCCCACTTACTCAAGCCCTTGTCCAAAGAAGGCTCCACAATTGTGGAGGTAGACTACAGGTGGCAGAAACTGAGGTTATAAAAAGGAAAACAGCTCCAACCACTCTTACTTTGCGAATCATGTCCTCTGAAACAAGATGGCGTCCTGCACATGGCAAGAATATTTGTGCTTAATATCCAGGGCTCCTGGCTCTGGTCCAATCTACCTAGAGCCTGTTGTCACCACCATATTTATTTCTGTATGTGCATTCATCAGGTGTGGGGAATCTTTGGTCCTCCAGCTGTTTCTGGATTATAAACCCCATCATGGCTTTGGCCATGCCTGCCATATTTGTTTCCTACTTGTTTTGTTTCTTGAAAGAATTATGAGGAGAAATATGAAAGTCTGCACAGTGTCAATAAGTCACTGTCTGGTAAGGTACAGGATACTGAGAAAGGCTTAAAAACAACAACCCTTAAAAGACACAAAATCCATACAATGTGTTGCACTTTAAAAGCAGGCAGAATGCAGCTAACCACTGATTAAACAAATTACTGTAATTTTTAAAATGATACCATAAATAGAATAAACCTGTAATCTGAAGGGGCCTGTGATAGTTTCATTCAAAAGACTATGTTTTTTAAAGCATATCACCAGTGGTCTATAATTCTTACGTTTGTGCTGCGGTAGTTGTGAATTTTCACAGCAAGGGTGGAGAACCACAAGTATCAATTTCTTCCAAGAACAAAAAAAAAAAAGTTAAACACAGGCCTTTGGAAACTTAAAAAAACCCCATCACACGCACATGGAAACCTTCAGCATAGCATAATACATAACCATTTATTTTTCATATGGAGACAAAATTGAATTTTATCAGGACTGGTCATATTTTCACAAATTTTATTTCAGGCAACTAAAGTACTACAGCAGTTTGGGAGTCCATTGAACTATTTCCTGAACCCATCCCCATGCTAAGGATATTCCTTCTGATTTTTTTTTTCTGTTTGTTTCCTCAATATGCTGTTCTTTTATTGGGTCTTCTTCCTGGCCATAGTCACTTGAACAAGCCTAGCAAATCAGGGATCACATTAGAAATATACATAGCTAACAAGATTTTGAAATGTGCTGATGTCACTGAGGGCAAATGAAGCTGCTTAATGGATCCACTGCCCCTAACCACAATTATTTTATTTATTTAACAAAATTTATATACTGTTTGAATGTTTAACAAAAACCCTCCAAAACCTCTAAGTGGTTTACAACAGTAAAATCAATAAATCAATCAATAAAATATTGATGAAACAGGTATTGAAATCAACATTAGCTAAAATGGGTGACCATGTTCGCTTTTCAATATAATGTCTGAAAAAGGGACACATTCGTAAGCTGCTGGAAATGTCAGTGAGATGTTTCGTCCTCTTTGGCTAATGCCTAGATTCCATTCAACTCATGTATTTACACCAACCCAAATTCTTCCCACAATACTGTACTTAAGACAAAGGGTTTTGACACAGAGGTGAGCCAAGCGCCAATTATAAATAATTGTGAATTACCTTCGATGCAGAGATTGGAAACGCTGAAGTAAAAAGTTTAGGCCCAAAGCACCACACATTCCTGGCCAAAGCTGCCACAGGTATGGTAAGTTGTCAGGTCTACTTATGGAATGGGCAACTTAGTTGTATTATGGTTCTCATGCGGCGTTACCACCAAATGTAAGTAGTTCTTGGCAACTTCCACAAGGAGAAGTACACTGCTTCAATAAGTATTAATATTCACACAGGATTGAATAATTCAGCCTTGCCGAATGTCACAGGTTCATAGACTCTACCTCCCGAAGACTGTAGAGAGATTTCAAAAATGTTCATCATCTTATCCTATGAGGTGACAGGGGGGGGGTGTGTTTCTCTCTTTAACCAAAAAAAGCCTTGTCGTCCCTTTAAGCGGTACCATGGTTGCTTTGTGAATGTTGCTGGGCAGAACACGCCCAGGAACCAGGCTACTTCAGGAAGTAGAGTAATTTCCTACCTTGGGTTATTATTGCAGCTGGTGGTAGAGAGACCAATGGGAGACTCCACCTCAAAATAAATAAATAAATCACTGGGAGCAACTCTGTCATGGCCCCGTGTCATTTCCATTGGACTTTTCTTTCATAATGAGGAATGCTACTGACCTAACTGCAGCTCTATCGTTGCAATTGCTGGAGCAATGACAAAGCTATTTTTCCTAGCAAAATGAAGACTGCATCCCTCTGCTGAGTTGCATTTATCATGGTAATCCACACAACTGAAAAATAAATGAGACACCCCACCCCCCAATATAAAGGTCTCCAGAAATATTCCTCCACCACCACCACTTTCATGGAAAACTATTGTTTGTTTTTTTCTTTTTCCCCAGGAAACTGTAATGTCCCCTAGTTTGGGCATAACACATAACCACAGCTAGTTAAAAATCATCTTTGCACAGGGGGAGAAAAAGGGAGGGAATGTGACAGAGCCCTAAGGCTCATGCACATAACACTAAATCATAATTGCGTGCTCTTCTATGAATGACTTTTCATTCTAAGCTGCTGGAAAATCAACACTATGGCCTGTGTTTAAAGACTTCTTCTGGACACACAGCTCCATTTTCCTTCAGAGCCGGAGAGTCCGACAAAGTTTTAAAGAGGCTTGCTAAAGGAAACTCAAGAATGTGCACAAAAATGGCATCTCTGGCTCACTGAATGCTACCCTATGGGCAAGGGCAAAACTCTATGCTCAGTAGTGTGAATGACTTGCGTTGTTCCCTGCATACCAGTTTATATTGTTTTATAAAAGCCATGCTCTGTGTGCCTTCCATATAGAACATTACAACATATATGTCCCCTTCCTAGTTCAGGTTGGAGGACAGAATGCAAGGTTTCCTTTTATTGAAGACTTTTTATTAGTAAGATTCTGAGTAACTATAGATCCTGATACTTCATATTTTGTTTTTGTATTAAGCATATCGAAATGTGAGGATATAAATGTTTTGCATAAATATCTTGAGAACATATCTTTACAGCTACCTGGTTTACTTGCCATAGCCACCAATGGCAGGAAGTCTTTAGATGTGTAAAATCCTTGATCCATTCCCAGACCTTGAAATACAGCTTCTCTCTTTGGTTCTGGGAGACCTGAAAAGTAGAAACGGTATGTGAGTAGGTCAAGTATTCATAAGAAAGGAAAATATCTTCATGCTATCAACCATTAAATTAGAAGAACCTATAGAACTTTGCTGACAACCAAAAATGACAATTCATGATCATTATATTTTGTGCACAGTAACTTTTTACTCAACAAAGGCGTATTCATCATCAAAATCGTTTATATAATGTTTTCAAGTGGTCAAAGCATTTCTCATCCATCATACACAGTAGTTATAACTATCATGCAATGTCAGTGAATATTCTTATCCTCTGTATTGCAGGTGGGGAAACGGAATCAAAGAGTAAAGTGTTGTTTGGCCTGAGCTCACCTAGTGAGTTCATAGCCAAATAAAGACCTGAAGTTGGGGGTAATCCAACCCCCCCCCCCACCAGAGCAGATTTAGAGGGGCAAAGGGGGAGAGAAGAAGATGAGGAAGTTACATTATGCAGACAGAAACCTTTGCACTAATGGGATGACTTTGTTGGATACAACCCAATTAAACCATTTTGATATTTGTATGATTTGCATAAGGGCTTGACAAAAGAGCTCTTCATGTTGATTACACATATTTCAGCACTAACAACTCTCTACATGATTAGGGCTCATCTCTATACCCCCCCCCAAAAAAAAAGATCCTGTACACATTCAGAAAGATCTACTGGGTACCTCTACTAAGGGAGGAAGGGCAGCTGCCATCAGGAAATATATCTCTGTTGAGCGTTCTGGCAGCTTTTCTTTCTTACTGTAATAAATACTGATAAGCTGCTACCCAACAAGGATTTGTTTCAGCCACTTGAATGGACAACTGTAACAAATATTTTACCAGTCACCACAGTGTCGACACATTGTCTTTTCGGACCTTAAAAGCCCCTCACTTGAACTTCATGTGAAAGAATACACCAAGTGCCATTTTACTGCCCTGAGACCTCAGGAAAGACAAGAAAATGTCTGAAGACAGGAAAATAAAACATTTCTCTACATCTGGAGCAGGGAGACATTATGAGTGCAAAAAACCTAAAAAAACCCCGACATTTAGAAAAAGAAAATCCAGAGATATACCTTCAAGGATGAAGGACCCTGGAAAACCATATCCTTGGATGTCTGCCATACTCACTGACAAGAGTCATTCAATGCTCCATCAAACATAGAACATGCAAGATACCCACAATGCCCCCACACAATTGAATGCCCATAAATTTCCAAGGAAGCAAGCGCAATATCTATTTCCCTTGAAAACAGAGGTGTCAGAGCAAAAACTGGTGTGTGTGTTGCATTTAAGAGGAGGAACTCTTGGACCAAACTCAACATCCCAGATGCGGGTGGCGCTGTGGTCTAAACCACTTAGCCTCTTGGGCGTGTCAATCAGAAGTATGGTGGTTTGAATACCAGTGACAGAGTGAGCTCCCATTGGTCTGTCCCAGCTTCTGCCAACCTAGCAGTTCAAAAGCACGCCAGTGCAAGAAGATAAATAGATACCACTGCAGTGGGAAGGTAAACAGCATTTCAGTGTGCTCTGGTTTCCGTCATGGTGTCCCGTTGCGCCAGAAGTGGTTTAGTCATGCTGGCCACATGATCTGGAAAACTATCTGTGGACGAATGCTGGCTCCCTTGCCCTGAAAGTGAGATGAGCGCCGCAACCCCATAGTTGCCTTTGACTGGACTTAACCGTCCAGGGGTCCTTGACCTTGACCTTTTTATATATCTATATCCCAGACTAAACCATTCCACCCTTCCTCAAAGAGAGCAAGACAGATAATGTAATGTGACTTCAGAAGGAAAGTTGATGTGTTCATAACACAGGGCATAATTACATATTTTCAGTTGCATCTATTATACCACAAGTGCAAGGATGTCTCCTCACTGCAGCCCTGTGTGTACTGCTTTCCTGGAACTGAGCTGAAATCCCTTGAAGTTTTCCCATTGACTTGTATTGAGAGAAGGCTTTGGTACTTCAGCCCCTGAAGGCATTTGAGGCAATGCAAATAGATAGGACTACACAATACAGGGGTTGCTATTCCCCTCATTTACTACCCTGACTACTGCTGAATCAACCTCCTGTGTACCTCTCTTTCCTCCTAAATATGAAAGGGGTGTTCTTTCTGGAGCTTGCTGTTCCTTAGTGAGTACGTGGAGACTGTCTCACTCTCACATGCCTCCTCCTCCCCGGAAGGAGCTGGTTTGGATGGTGGGAAGATGAGACAAGCCTGGTGTGGGGAGGGCATGGGCAGGGAATCAAGAGGTATTTTCCTCTTCCCGTTGCTAGTCTCCGTTTCTTATTCTCCCTAATGAAGGCCCCCACAGCCCATTGGGCCCCTCAGTGAGATCATCCCCTTCCCATTCTGCATTTCACCAAGGCTCGTGCACAACTCAAAAAGCCACTCCTAAGATTGGGACGTGAAGCAGAGAGTTGCAATGGGAGCCTGCTCATGCTAGTTCTGAATCATGGGAAGAGCCCCAGAAGATCCAACAGGCTTCTCCATTGCAGACTTTCCCCACAACACTGTTAGAATATTCCATTCCACCTTAAGTACAGGTGTGATTGTTGTGTGTCACATGCCTGTCTACACTCCAACACAGCTTGCTGGGAACTTCCGTTTGTGTATAGCTTTTGCTTATGCTGCTTGCTTGGACGTGAAAGGGAGAAGACATGTTTTTCCCTTTGTCCTGATATACACTGAATAAACTGCTGTAAATATGCTTTACACAGCCTCTCCCTGCCACTTCTGTTGTGCGTTTACTCTGCTGAGTTGTGTGCCCAGCTTCTGAAGCTCTGGGTCACAGATTCATGCTGCACCAAGGACTGGAGTTCGACTGGCACATTGGCCGGTGGGCTGGAGCCAGCTGGGTGCTTGCCAATTGCCCCCGTTCCCTTGGAAGCATCCCAACAAACACATGGTGGGAAAGGGAATGAGGTGACAGCACAGAGGGCCCTCCAACATCTGACCTCCTGTCAATCGTTTCCTCTTTTTTTTTTTGACAAACACCGTCAAAAGGTGAAGGCACATCTTGCAAAAGAGCTCCTCCGAAGATGCAATCTGAGGTAACACTATCTCTCCAGCCTCTTGCTTTTGTGTGTGTTTTGTGCGCATCACAAAAGCAGAGGTGCATCTAACTAAAGCCTTGTTAATGCAGAGTATTAGTAAGCCCTGGGGGGGAAGCAATTCTAGAGGGGAAGAAGGCTTATTAATAAATTAGGAAGAAAATAAAAATGATGGTTTTTAAATGGCAAAGCTATTAAGCAGTTCTTTTAAATCAGTTTTTAACAAGGAAAAATAAGCCGAAGTAACTACGGTACAATTAAGAAAGTAATGGCCCAGATCCTGAGTTGCAGTTAAGAGTTCTTCAGCGCAGCTTCTGGGAAGGGCTGGCTAGGTGGATTTCAGTTCATCTTGCAGCCGTCTGGGAAGTGGAGGGCTCCTTCTCCCAGTCTTTATAATCATTGCTGGTGACAGGGAACTCACCTGACAAGTTGCTAAGACTTTCACCTATACACGCAACCACTGCTGACAGTGGCATCTCTAGCACAAGACGAATGCAAAACACTCTGCTGAAGGAACCTCTGCCTCACAAAGACAGGGCTAAGGTAGACAGACACATTTATAGACTGATGGTGCTGGGCTGGGAGGGGGCTCGTGCCTTGAATTTAAACTATATATATATATATATGAAGAATAAGTTTATTTTCAAATAAAATTGAAAATGCAGGTAACCAAAAAATAAAAATAAAATCAGAACTTAAAAGTAAAACAAAGCCACTAATTAAGAGGGTAGTAAACGAGTACATAAATAAAAGATTAAATTGGCTGGTTACCATCTTTAGTATAGCCTGTAGGCTAGTTCAGAGTAAAGACTGCTAACTATCGACTATGTAGCCGCAACCTAGTCAGAAATAATACATGCCTCTATGGTTGATTGGATCATGGTCAGAACACCAAGGAGCTTCCACACAGGAGATAATGGAAAACAAGGTGCTATGACAACTTTTTAAACCATTTTCATCTCCCACAGTGAGCTCACTTCTGCAGCCTTTTTCTTTTTTGGACAGATTAATTTGAAGAGAGCAAAGCTGTCAGCAGTCAGGTTTGATCTGCAAGTACCTGTACAACACCTGTCTCTTTTTTCCTCTCTCTCTCAAATGCACACATTCACCTGTAGTGTATTTTATAACTATTTTTGATTTGTGGGTCCTTTTTTTCTTAAAAGTGAGGAATGAATGGTGAAGCATACATATTTCTTCTTTTTTTTCAAAAAGAAAAAAGTTGGACACGCCAGCCTATAGGAGGAAACTACACTGACAGCTAAGCCAATGTTCAATTTTCTGGTCTGTAGAGCCATGGTGGAAATTACAAATCCAGGACTTTATTCTCCTGTGTGTGAGCATTTTCCGCTGTGTGTGAATACAGTGGACGCTCGGGTTGCGAACGTGATCCGTGCGGGAGGCACGTTCGCAACCTGCAGCGCAGCGCCTGTGCGGGTTGTTATTCAGCACTTCTGCAAATGCACAAAGCACAATTTAGTGCCTCTGCATGCGCGAGTGCCAAAACCCGGAAGTATCCCATTCAGATACTTCCGGGTTCGGCACCGTGCACAACCCGAAAGCGTCTGTAACCCAAGGTATGACTGTGTGTGCATACTGACTTCTGGTTTAAGTGTTGCTTTTGTCATAACAGACCCTGTAGATTTTACTCCATGTGCACTGTAAAGGTTTAAAGCTTTAGATGTTATACTTCCTAGGGAATTAGGAGCACCTATTCATGAAAAATTATTTGCGTAGGAGAATAAAGTTCTAAATTTCATAATGCAGAAAGGACCAGTTCAGGTATAACAGGACTATTGGACAAAGTACAGCTTGTTTGAGGGTGAACAAACAATGAGCTTATTTCCCTGGGTGTTTTGATGGCTTCAGGTTGGCAAGCGCAACATGGCAGCTATGAAGATTACACAGAATCACAAAATTGCAGAGTTGGAAGAGACCCTGAGGATCATCTAGTTCAACCTCCTGAAATGCAAGAATACGAAGCCATCCCATATGGGGACGGAACCTGCCACCTTGGCATCATCAGCACCATGCTCTAACAGGCAGTTTAAGAATTTGTAAAATAAATAAAGTATTAAAACTCAGTGCACAGCAGCACTAATACGCTACTCGTTGAAGACTTGCAGTCCAGAATATTCTTGGGTCTCAGAGAATTGAAGCTACTGGAAATGAAACCAGGGAAGAATTTAGCTGTGTTTGTGTATAGCAACATCATCAACAGAGTGTGCTGCTACTTACATGTGTGCCTTTTCATTTTGTGGGCAATCGAGCAAAGCGATATTTGTGACCCTGTCATCTGAAAGCAGTATTTGGGAACGTTTTCTCAGTTACAATTTCAATACGCCACCTCTCTGGCACTAAAGGGCACAGAGAACTTTGTTAAACAAAGATCTAGTAATGGACAGATGGGAGAGTGAGATCAAGATTATCGGATAGAGAGCCAATAGTCACACTGGAGAGACACTCTTTGGTAATGAACAGCCACCCAGCAGAAACACACTTCAGAGAGAGATCAAATATTGATATATCACCCAGCAGCCACCCAGGAGAGAAACAATTTGGAGTAAAAAACAACACACACACACACACACACACACACACACACACACACACACACACTACATGGGGAAGAACGTAACTAAGAACAAACATAGAGACACACAATCTGTATAAAAGCCACCAGCAATAAGAGATACAGGGGGATTATCATCTGAAATAGATAAATGATTTGGAAGTAACATGCACCCAGGACAGATGCCATTTAAACAGATGTTGGACACCCCCACTTCTATGGTGAGTGCAGTAAATGCCCAGGAATCACACATACGCCACTCTCAAATTTAGCTGCTGCAAGGCCTATTCAACATTTCTGCTACCCAGGTTGTTTTAAAATCACCACAACCCAACAAAATAATCCTTTCCAGCATTTATATTCTACAAGCACATATATTTAAATGATGGATAGGTCAAACCCTGCTCCAGCATCATAAAACCTGAACATCCCAATTATTATAAAATCAAAATGATTTGTTCCAACCAACCAAAAGCTGACACAGTGAACCTACAATGCTATAAAGCTTGCCAAACTTTTCAAAACTCCAAGAAGAAAGGGCTGTGATACAGCAGTGAAAAAAATGTCTCCTTGAACTAGGGATGCTTGAGGAATTAGATTTCTGTGAATTCTGATGCAAACAGAATAAGTGGACCAGAAATCCTTCTGACGTCACACTTCTCAGAATGGGAGGGATGGACAAAAATATCAACGCAAGACTAATTAAAATCTCTTAAGTTGTACTACAACTAGGGATGGGGGAGAAACTCAGCCCAGTTTGCATTTAAAGGTAAAACCTACCAAGTCCACACTTTCTGTAACAATATGTTAACTGCACCACAGACATCCTTTGAAATTTGCACTCCTTTGAATTTTGCAATGCAGCTCCCAAGACAAGTCACACAGACAAAAATGCATGCGTTGTGCATAGAAACACAGATATCATTGAAAACAACATGAAAAATGCATTATATTAGGGAAAACTGATTTGCAAAAAATGTGTACATGGGGACAAATTTCTACAAATGGCAGGCAAATTTTGATGAGGACTTTGGTTTTTTAAAAAACACACACAAACTGATGTAGAAATGGGGGGATCTGAACATAGAAGAAGACTGAAAAAATAAGAAACCAAGAGAAACCAAAACTGACAGATTCACCCATCCCTAATTACAACACATATTTGGTATACACTGATTTTTTTCCTGGCTGGAGCCATTCCCCAAGAAGAAATGGCTGTAGCAGTTAAGCTGCTGAAGTCTGTCAGCAGGAGAGAGTGAGTGGCGCAGTCCTCTGTTTGTGCCTGTTTGTGTGTGAAGTTCTTGTGTATGTATTTGTTTGTGTTTGTGCTCCTTGTGTGGAAGAGAGGAATAACCAAATTCTCACATAGTTATCTTAAACTGGATATCCATAAATGATTGTTTACTTTCCCCATATGCTTTCGGTTGGGTTAGAAAGAATGGCATTTGCTGGGCTGCATGTAACAGGAACAAGGCTGAGAGACTGGAGCAAGACTGGAGAAGGCAAACTTTGGGGCTAATGCCTGTACCATCATGAGGCAGGCAACACACACACACAGTACATCTGCAATGGAAAGGAAACAGTGAATCCCACACTTCTGAATAAACAGGACTTTGCAAAACATTTAAAACAAATGAACAAACTATATAGAACTGACAAGCATTGCATACCAAGTAAACTCTCCCAACTGTGATGCTCTGACAATGTGTGCAGTTGTTTTGCTGACTGCCGTTAAAAGAACAAAATGTGTAAGAGATTAGCAAAGGGAGCTAAAAGTATGAGTAGGTCCAGTCACAGCAGACCAAGGGCTGTTAAACATTCAAAGGGTCACATTTTGCAACTTCAGCTATACAAGAAGCTGGTTATCAGAATTAAGAGTTTAGAATGTTGAAGTCTACAGTATACAGTGGTACCTCGGGTTAAGGACTTAATTTGTTCTGGAGGTCCGTTCTTAACCTGAAACTGTTCTTAACCTGAAGCACCACTTTAGCTAATGGGGCCTCCAGCTGCTGCTGCTGCGCCGCCACCACACGATTTCTGTTCCCATCCTGAAGCAAAGTTCTTAACCCAAGGTACTATTTCTGGGTTAGCGGAGTCTGTAACCTGAAGCGTCTGTGTCAGGGAACTGCCATCGGAGCCAGAGGCGGAGGGAAGGCTCCAGAGGGATGCTGGAGAGGGTCCCAGCAGACAGAGAGGCAGCCCATCTGCTGGGGAAGGAAATCAGCATAACATCAGTGGAGAAGGGGGGCAGATGGGGGAATCGGAGAGGAGGCTCCAGGACTCTTCACCGGAGACCAGCGGAGAGAGCACGGGTGCTCCGCTGCCCACACCCTTCCTGCGCAGAAGACTTCCGCGCAGGGAGAGTAGGAGGAGACTTGGCGTCAAAGAACTTCTTTGCTGGAAGAAGTTCAAGAAACGCCCACTGACAGATTCTGCCAGCGACTGAAACAGCCACAAAGTGAAGGGCTGTCCAGACAGAAAGGGTTCAACCAGGTAACCTAGCCAGGAGTGGCGGCAACTTACGCACAAGCAACCCCTATAACCATTACAGTCTGTAACCCGAGGTACCACTGTATCTCAAGAAATATTGGCATGTCGGTGCAAGACCCACCTTCAGCTCCCCACCAGCCTCCAAAGGAAGACAACTATGGTGCTCCACTGAATTGAGATTTCAGCCTTCATGACTGATAGGAAAACAGCCAAGTAAACAGCTATTTTCATGGAGGAGGGTCAAGATATTAACTGATACGCATGAAATTTCATATGTAGCTATATAATCCCTAGTATAGTAAGATAAGACCTTTGGAGCAGGCATTTTTTTAAAAAAAGTTTTTTATGAACCGCCCTAGTATGGCAGCAATTATTCCTTGATAATTTGTCACCCCCCTCCATGATGGCACCTGGGGCGGACCGCCCCCCCTTCCTACGCCCCTGCTCTGGGGTTGCAGCGCTCATCTCACTTTACAGGCCGAGGGAGTTGGTGTTTGTCCGCAGACAGTTTTTCCGGGTCATGTGGCCAGCATGACTAAACCGCTTCTGGTGCAATGGGACACCAAAACCAGAGCAGCACATGGAAACGCCAATTTCCTTTCCGCCAGAGCAGTACCTATTTATCTACTTGCACTTTTTTGGGGGGGGGGCATGCTTTCGAACTCCTAGGTTGGCAGAAGTTGGGACTGAGGATCGGGAGCTTACCCTGTTGTGGGAATTCAAACCACTGACCTTCTGATCGACAAGCCCAAGAGGCTCAGTGGTTTAGACCACAGCGCCACCCACGTCCCACCTTATACACACTTACTTGGGAGTAAACTTAATGGAGATAATTTCTGAGTAGACATGAATAGAGCTGCATTATTTCTTTGTCACGCTTTCACACCCACTTATTTATTCTCTACTCAAAGGCCATCTCCTCATACTGTAAGATTCATTCAATTACTCTTATAGAACTGCTCTTCTGGGAGAGTTGATGGAGGAGAAGCCTAGAAGTAACTTGTCCAGGCCCCAGTTATACAAAATTCAAGAGATGTACATATCTGGATGGAATACACTGGCCAGATTATATAAAGAGAAAAAAAACCATTCTCCATTTCTCCCTAACCCCTGACGAATTCTAGCACCAACACAGACATTTTTTTAAAATCTACAGGGGGGAAAAATCCCTTTAAGTTATCCATTGTACACAAAGTTCTTTCAATGGCTCCTTGCATTTCCATTTCAGAGATAGCATGACGATTGTTAACATTCATAGGTTTGCAAAAACAGAGAAGATGGCTTGTACTTTGAGTACACTGAAAGTAAACATCAAACGTACATAAAAGTACATATTCTAAATTCAGTCTGCATAAGCATCACATAATGTTCTAGGAAACTCTGATCTCTTCAACAAGCCCATTTAGAAACAAAGATGGTAATTACTTACAAAAACTATTATGTACAAAAACTAAGAAAGGGAGTACTAGAAGTTTCAAACGCTACTTCCTTGAGAGAAGTATTAGTCCAAGATAATCAAACCATTTTAAAACAATCTCAAGTTGGATTTTCATCCTATATATTAAAACCGCTTATACATAAAACCACAAGGTGACATATAACAAGAGAACATTTACAATTTATACTATTAACAGTCTTGCATTTGGCGGCTTCAATAAAACAGTGATTTAGTTCCGAGCCGCTCTAGATAGAGCCTGTCACCTTGTGCTATAATAACAGCTATAGAATACTAAAACACATACTGCAATTGTATATTCCTCATCATACGAATATGTTCTTAACAGGATTCCCACCACCGCTACCCCGGGAGGAGAAAAAAAAAAGGACTTACATTCCTAAGGAAATGTGTAGACTTCACATTACATTGTAGACATTTTGCAATTTTAACATAAAATATTTATTCATGCTGGAAGACACAGCCTCATCCCGCTCATTCATTAAATATATTTATTTGAGAACAAATCTTTTTGATTGAATACTTTGTAAGGAAAAGCCCTAGGACTCGCAATGTCACCACTCGGCAAGCTATGGAAGGCTGATGTCAGTGACAGATCGCGTGGGCCACTGGATGTGACAGCTCATGCCTGCAGGATGTCCTCTGATGGGAAGTGCATGAAAAAGAATTACAGGTAAAGTTTGCTTTAAGTGCCGAAAAAATGAATATTTATGCGCCTCTTTCGCAAATGGGAATATTTCATAGGGAAGGTGCACGTTGTCTGTTGCTGGAAGAATTTCGCGAAAAGGAGAGCATGACAATCAAGCCAAACAAGGAAAGAGAGGCAGAGGGAGAAAACACACCAGCTCTTGGCTATTAAAATTCATTCCAATTAGAAGAAAATAAAAACAGAAAGGCAGCGACATCTCTAACTAGATACTTGGTATAGCCTTATGAAGGTTTGATTTTTGGAGATGAAAAGAACCCAAGGCTTCATAGGTAATAGCAGGTGACCAGTATCTCTCAAGGTCAGGCTGACAGCAGTTGGCATGCTAGCAAGGTCCGTTTGTTGTTGTTTTTTAAGAAAAGAATCCCTCCCTTTGCTGCAAATCCTTCCCTTTTCTATGCTGGCAGTTTGGTGACTTCCCATTGCGAAGTTCAATCAAATATGGATGCTCCCCTCTTTTTTCCCTGGTGTTTGGATTTGTGGGGGTAGGGGCTGTTTTTGTTGGTTTGTTATGTATGTTGATGGAGATAAGTGTTTTAATTACTTCTTTAATGTCTGGGCTTTTGTATTTTCTCCTCTCTCCCTCTTTATTTCCTGCTGTTGAGATTAATGCCTCATCTCCACAGCAGGTGCCACTTTGATTATTATTTTTTCCTCTTTTTCTTTGGAAGACTGACTGGGCAGATTTATTTTGTAACGTAACTGCTTCTTTTTATGCGCGCTCTCTCTCTGTGTGTGTTTGAACACACACACACAAATAATACATACATATATGTATACATACACACTTATTTGGATATATCCAAAGCTAATCATACTTAAGAGTAGCCTCACTGAAAACAATGGATTTAACTCACTTGATTTTAATGGGTGTACTTTGAATGGAGATTTTCTTACTACAGTAAGTGGTGTCTTCATTTTTTATTTAAATTAATCCTAAATCGTAATTCTCCAGCGAAGCCTACCACTTCGTAATAAGAAAAATAAAATCATGGTGGATAAAATCATGTGTCAACGACTCAAAAGTTAGTGTTTCCTTCAAGGGAAAATAGAAGGGGCCATTCCCAACATTATTTTGTTACTGTGTGTGCTTAAAATGAGGGATGGAGAAACTTGTGACCGTTCAGATGTTGTTAGGCTACAAAAGTTATCAACTCCAACCACCATTGCCAATGGGCAGGAATTATGGGGGCAACATCTGGAGGGCCACAAGTTTTCCACATGTGGTTTATAAAAAAACAGAACTTCAAAATAATGAAGTGTTTCAAAGAATAGTTGGAAGAAGTAGAGGACAAATGAAAGGCTTTCTTCTTCCACAAGTGCCTTTTGGGGCCTATACAAAAAGGGAAAACAAATCATCTGGCAATCACCAAAAACCATCTGTATGTATTTACACATTACAACATCTACGGTGGAACTTTCTCATTCCTTCCCCACAACCAGGAACTACTGCAAATGACATGTAAGCTTGAGGAGGGAATACCAATTTGTGGTGAGGACACAGAGCTAGCACACTGCCTCCACCTGCTCAGTCCAGGCCTTCCCAAGTTGTGCAGGGAATTTCTACCCTGTTCACTTCAATGTCAGTAGACGCAGAAGAGGGTTGCTCACTGTGGGGAGGGTTGTGTGGTGTTGCCAGGCTGTCTGCTGCAAGCTCATCTCTCCCCTCTCCCTCCTGGTAAGCAGCAGTAACACACCTGTTGGGAAGCTAGTATCATGACACTACACCACCACCAAACAGCTTCTGAGTAGAAGCATCCATGTGACTGGAAGCTCTGCATCAGACCTTCCCTTCACCTCATGGGAAGATTTGGTACTGAATGGCTGGGAAGGAAGATATTTTTCTATTACGATGACAGCTTTCTAAAACCGCTGGTGAGAAACCTGTGTCCCTCCAGATGCACACACCAATCACCTTCTAAATCCGGCCCATGGACAGTCTGGGAATCAGTGTGTTTTTACATGAGTAGAATGTGTGTTTTTATTTAAAATGCATCTCTGGGTTATTTGTGGGGCATAGGAATTCATTCATATATATATTTTTTCAAAATATAGTCCGGCCCCCCACAAGGTCTGAGGGACAGCGGACCGACCCCCAGCTGAAAAAGTTTACTGATCCCTGTCCTATTCCATAATGATGATGGTGGTGGTGATTTTATTTATACCCTACCCATTAAACATTTTAAAACTTCTCTACACAGGTCTGCCTTCAGGTGTCTTCTAATCGTTGTATAACTCCATATCTTCTAAATAACTCTGTATCTTCTAACATTTCTCCAATGAAATGACATGCTAAGGACAAGTGGGATATTCCAGGATCAAATCAGAAACCGGGATGGCCTCTGTAAATCCGAGATGTCCCTGGAAAATAAGGACAAGTGGAGCATCTGCAGATGTTGCTAAACTACAAATTCCATCTTCTCTGATCATTGGCCATACTGTCTGGTCTGATGGGTGTTGTGTGTCCAATAACACCTGGAAAGACACAAATTTACCACTGGTGTGCATGGGGATGTTAGGGGTGAGACCAGTGCATGTGGCCTCATGCCTCCTACATGCAAAGTTACCTGTTTGGCAATAATGCCTCAGTTAAGTGTATGGGATTTCAAAGGGTTTACTCTGAGTATGACTTAGTCAGATATTACCCAGTGCTGAATAATCAAATATTTGTCAGACAAACAGAAATGATCTATACTAATATGTTGGCCTATAGGAATAGGACCACAGAGTGGTCTTAACTTTGTGGAAATTCTATTCTATTAACATTTTGTATTTTCAGGTCATTGTATTATTGTTGTTGTTTCATCACCTGCTTTTTAACTGACTGAACAATTATTTATTTAGGGTTTTTTAAAATAATAATAATAATAATAATAATAATAATAATAATAATAATAATAAACATTTATATATTTATTTTAAATTAATTTCCAAATGATCAAAATATCAATATAAATGCTTGGGGGAGAATATGGAGGGAAAGTGCAAAATAAGTTTAAAAAACAAAATCAACCATTTCCATTGTTTATCTAGAAACACCTTTAATCTGTCTGGTGGGTGGAAAATGTTCTTTTGCATATCCAGTTGCAGTAACAAACCAGAATCAAAAGAGCCTCAAAAAATAAACGTGTGCCTTTAACTTTTATCACCCTCACCCTCTTAAAATTTGCCCTCACTGATTACAACTTGCATCCAACTTAATTAATTGATTGATTGGTGAAGGCAGATGTTTAATCAACTAAATATTATGTAATTGGCTGACGGCCCTAGTGAAAAACGTTGTATCAGAAAGGCAAACTCTATGCTAATTATGCAGAACACATTTCTGAACAGGAGCAGGAAGGATTCTCGACTCTCTTTCGCTCAATTTTCCTGGAGGAGGGAGACCATTTGGTTTCCCATCACATTTTAAATGTTAGAATCCCTTTATGCAGGAGGGGGGAGTTTCTGTGAAAACGGATGATGATTATTCATAACTAAGGGACATCAGAGCAGAAAGCCCAAAAGCAGAAGGCATGAAAGGAAAAGGACTTGGATAATGACGTACTTGCATGCAAGGGTATTCATGAGATGGAAACCAGGAAGAGATGGCCACCACAAGGGCATGAATCACATGACCTGCTTTTGCAGGTTAAAAATCAGCATGTTTTGCCACTGTTACAAGGTTTGTAGTGTTGAAACAGACCGACGGGCATTTCAAAACATACAGTATATATGGTATCTCACCAACACAATACACAAAACAACAGAAACAACAGACTAACTGTGCAAGTACAGCAAGTCAGAGCCAATCTACAATTGGCCCAGCATACCTGAAGGAGCATCTCCACCCCCATCGTTCAGCCCGGACACTGAAGTCCAGATCTGAGGGCCTTCTGGCGGTTCCCTCACTGTGAGAAGTAAGGTTACAGGGAACCAGGCAGAGGGCCTTTTTGGTAGTGGCACCCACCCCGTGGAACGCTCTCCCATCAGATGTCAAGAAAATAAACAATTATCTGACTTGTTTGGGGAAGTTTTTAATGTTTGATGTCTTATCATGTTTTTAATATTCTGGTGGGAGCCACCCAGAATGGGCATGATAAATTTATTATTATTATTTTATTATTATTATTTACACATTACAGAAACCATTCCCCAACCTAGATCGAGGAACTGATGGGAGTTGAACAACATGTGGTGGGCACTAGCTTGGGAATGGCTGATTTAGAGAACAGTGATGATTTCTGCCTTTTTACTGGATCTGCACATTTATAATCTAATAAACTGTAGGGGATAGTTTGTGAAAGAACCCTTCAAAATCCCTTGAAAGTACTGAAGCAATTTGGAACATTGGCTGAGCATTGAGCATCGAGGTGGTCAGCACTGATAAGCAAAAACACTTAAGGAAAGCCAGTCAGCAAGTTACAGCTCTTTAAGAAAGCTCTGTTCTGTGTGACTCATTTTTAACTTTAAATAGCAACTGTGTGTTGTGTGTCTTGTGAGAAAAAAAGAGATCAGGTCTGGGACTGTGGTACGTACAGACATGTCTTAATCCTTTTCTCCTGTGCAACAATCCCAATTAATATTATCCACCCTGGAAGTATTTGGTATTAGAAAAGATTCCATTTTTTATCTGCTTGCTTAAGAGTCCTGGTGCCTGGCTCTTCAGGACCACCATCTGATCAAGGGATAAAACAGTATCTTCTTAATAGAATATAGGTAAAGGTAAAGGGACCCCTGACCATTAGGTCCAGTCGTGACCGACTCTGGGGTTGCGGCGCTCATCTCGCTTTACTGGCTGAGGGAGCCGGCATACAGCTTCCGGGTCATGTGGCCAGCATGACTAAGCCACTTCTGAAGAACCAGAGTAGCGCACAGAAACACCGTTTACCTTCCCGCTGGAGCGGTATCTATTTATCTACTTGCACTTTGACATGCTTTCGAACTGCTAGGTTGGCAGGAGCATGGACTGAGCAATGGGAGCTCACCCCGTCGCAGGGATTCGAACCTCTGACCTTCTGATCGGCAAGTCCTAGGCTATGTGGCTTAACCCACAGCACCACCCGGTCCCTCTCTTAATAGAATATAAGGAGAGGCAAATATCATTAAACACAGGGTTGGTTTCATTGAACACAATGTCTGTGCAATATACATTGTTGTTTCTTTTATCTGCTCATCTACTAAATTTGCTCATCCATGATGGTGTACATGAGATTTATTATCCAATTTTATTCTGCCTTCACAACAGCCCTGTGAAGTAAGTTGGGCGGAAAGACTGCAACTTGCTCAATTCATGTCTGTGCAAAGGATTTGAAGTCCTACATTATATCCATTGGAAATTTTTGCTAATTATTCCCCAATGTTCCTGTGACTTTAATAGCCAAATAATAAGCAGGTGAAGCTTTTCCAAGTATACAGATGCAAAGTCTGCTTGTCATGTAAGCTACTACAAGAGGCCTGACAGTAACAGAATGATAACACAGCTTCATACCTTGCCATGTTGGCACTTTGCTTCTTTCTCTACGTTCTGTTCTGCCAAGGCTGAAAAAGCTGAAATGGTTAGCCATGAATCATGATTTGCTAGGCTTAAGAGTCCTGCACATATTGGTAGAATAAGTGAAGAAACAGCTGCTGGAAAAGGGAGGAGGGGGATAAAGTGGAAGATTGCTCCCGACCTCCCTCCCTCTCTGTCATCCTGGCTACAAATCTGAAAAGGTCACAAGGGAAAATGAGTTTAGCGATCTCAGCCTGGGGCCAAAGCCAGCCTTTATAGAGCATGTGAAATTTCAGCGAAGGCAATGAAGTAGGACCGTTCTCACGCCAAGGCTAAATTTCCACTACTAGGAAACAGGTCACTTCACACAATTGGGCCCAAATGGCCAATGTTTGGCAGCATCCCAGCACTGGCAAAGCAAGGTACTGCATTTACATCGACATGTTACAGCTATCTACTCTTCTTCTATGATGCAATATCTGGAAATATTTGGCTACCATGTTGATCAATACCATCAACAGTCCCCAAAGCACAAGGACTCTTGTCAATTATTGTTTGTTTGACGTGCGTGATCACGCTAGAGACCCACAGAGCGACCATTCTTCCTCACATTGTTTAGGGACTGGATCACTGGCCAAATGACAGGGACATGCTCCGTTCCAAGCCTTTCAGAGCTAATGCTGAGTCAAAGGAATAGAAGGTATCTGCAGGTCTATTCAGATGTTCCTGACAGAGCAGAAATTGTAGTTCAATAGGAAACCCAGGTGTGTGTACACCTGCCTCCAACAGGAAGGGACTGAATTGATTTGAACATGATTTTTGTTGTTGTGGTTATTGTTGTGTGTGTGTGTGTGTGTGTGTGTGTGTTTTGGGGGGGTTGAATGCCTGAAGGACAAGTTGAGCAAGACTTGGCCCCACCCACTACCTGTGCAATGTGTGATTAGTCTGAAGGCGACTTGTCTTCTCTGTGAACATGGCTTCCAACACTGAGATGGGAACCCCAGCCTATCAGAGCACACATTGGCTGAAGAATGTGCTCTGCAAATTTATTAGCACAGCATGGATATGTTGCCAAATATTGGGAGAAAGGAAAGGTATGAGAAGAGACTAGCACCATGTTCAGAGGGAATAACCCACCAAATACCAGTTGCTGGGAAAGCACTTGTTTTCTTCGTGGGCTTCCTGATGGCCGGCTGTTGGTCACTGCAAGAAGCTGGGTACTGAACTATGCTGTACATTCGTAAAGCAAAAGAAATCAATCTTTTAAAATACTTGAAAACAGCAGCCATAATCCATCTTTAGTTCAGCCACTAACCATGATCCAAGGCTGTAATTCCATGTTCACCTTCTCTGAAATAAGACCCATTGGTTTTAGTAGGATTTACTTCTAAGTAAGGGACATGGGTGGGACGCAGGTGGCGCTGTGGGTTAAAGCCTCAGCGCCTAGGACTTGCCGATCGAAAGGTCGGCAGTTCGAATCCCTGCGGCGGGGTGCGCTCCCGCTGCTCGGTCCCAGCGCCTGCCAACCTAGCAGTTCGAAAGCACCTCCGGGTGCAAGTAGATAAATAGGGACCGCTTACCAGCGGGAAGGTAAACGGCGTTTCCGTGTGCGGCTCTGGCTCGCCAGAGCAGCGATGTCATGCTGGCCACGTGACCCGGAAGTGTCTTCGGACAGCGCTGGCCCCCGGCCTTTTAAGTGAGATGGGCGCACAACCCCAGAGTCTGTCAAGACTGGCCCGTACGGGCAGGGGTACCTTTACCTTTTAAGGGACATGGGTGGTGCTGTGGGTTAAACCACAGAGCCTAGGACTTGCTGATCAGAAGGTCGGCGGTTCGAATCCCCGCAACGGGGTTAGCTCCCATTGCTCAGTCCCTGCTCCTACCAACCTAGCAGTTCGAAAGCAAGTCAAAGTGCAAGTAGATAAATAGGTACCACTCCGGTGGGAAGGTAAACGGCATTTCTGTGCGCTGCTCTGGTTCGCCAGAAGTGGCTTAGTCATGCTGGCCACATGACCCGGAAGCTGTACGCCAGCTCCCTCGGACAATAAAGCGAGATGAGCGCCACAACGGCCACGACTGGACCTAATGGTCAGGGGTCCCTTTACCTTTACTTCTAAGTAAACACACATTGGACTGTTCTACAGGTCAATGACATTCATTAGAAATAAGAGGTACAAAACTGCTTTGGTTCTAAGCCAAAGGACACAACAAAATGGTAATTTCTATAGGGAAAATGTATAGCTGCATGTAGAGTAAGAACGGCATAGTGCACTTTTCTAAACAAAACCCTTAGAACAAGATCAATTTCCCATATAGTCAGATGTGGTGGGAGGAAAGTTAGATCAATGCAAAGTGGCACTGAGAGGCAAAGTGGATATTCATTCAATGCTAGCAAATCCTAATGAAATTATAAATGGCCAGGTCACTTGTATTATATGGTACTACCATCCCTCACTGGTGTAAATCAATGAGATCAAATAGAGCTTTACCAAATCACATCAGCAGATGGTTCAGCTGAAGGCATACAATATTGTCTTAATCTATTAAGTAATTAACATTTATAATGCACCAAATGTAAAACTAAATTGCATCCCATTTCACATTTGTTGTTATATAATATTCATAATATTCAATAAGGAGACGGAAAATCACCAAGAAATTAATTTTATACCCTAAGAACATCTCATTTGAGTTACAGCTTGTCTACCTCTATCATAGAAAAGGAGATTCTCTAGCTTCCACTAGATGTTTTAGAAATGAGCAACCTCTTAAAATGAGACTTGATCACTGATTTTAATCTTTTTTTGACTGACCTGATGACTATTCATTAATTTGTTAAATTTAAATAAATTTGCATATGTTGCATTGGTGCCTTTTTGAGGCTGTTGGATGAAGAAAGAGATAACAGGCAGTATAATAAACAAATGTAACCAATCAATTGGCACAGTCATCTGAGAAGTTCTCCTCAGCAAGATCCACTGGAATAGTGCAAGACAGTTGTGGTTTCCCCATTTCTTTCAGTGGTGATGGCTTAGGAACATACCTTAGTGGTGCCTTTAGTTCTAGTGTGGAAGAATGGTAGTATATAAATGTACTTAAGGGGGAAAAATGAAGATGGTGTCCATTCTTGGGGGAGGGGGAGAGAAACCATCAGAATTCTCTCCCTCATTTTGCATTACATTGATAAAATAACTTTTAAAAAGTATGCTCTTCAATCTGAACATCACACACTTTGCCCACTCCATTTTGATTATCTCATCATTACTTTACACAATGCTTAAGAGGGAGCGAGAGTTGTGCCTATCACAATATTACAAAGTCGTAGTAGAAGGTGTAGAAACCCAATCAGTTCGCTGTAATCAGCAATTACACTTTCTCCAGCCCTCCCTTAACCTCCCTTAACCACCTTTTCATATGCCCAGGGTGGTTAAAAAGTACTAAACAGGATGAAGAGTCCGTCCCATTGAGCATTTCATGCTTCAGTCTAAATGACGCTACTGAACAACTGTTCTGGTAGTTCGTCTCTATTTGGGATTCCATAATGCAGCATATAAGGTAGTCTTGTGTGTACAGACCTTGAATCAACTTAAAGGGGTTTCCAAAAGCCATGCATCATGGTGGTGAAGGATTATCTCTACCCAGTCATATGTTGGGGTGGCAGGAAGTGAATCTACACTAGCCCACCTGGAGGGCATCTCTAGGTAGAGATGCAGGAGAGACTCCTTCCAGAAACCCTAGAGAGCTAGTGCTAGTCAGTATATACAACACTGAGTAAGATGGACCAGTGGTCTGACTCAGTATAACACAGCTTCCTATGTTTGGATGAACTATTAGCAAATTATTGGTCCAGCACAATACAGTACAAACTATCCAGTACAGTACAAATTATCAGGAAGGTCTCCTCAATACCTACTGGGAGATAAAATCCCATGGATGGCATTGATAAGTGGTGAAATTTCTATCACTGGTGGTGAGAATTAGAAGGCAATAGACCACATGAAGCTGGAAGGATTGCTCTCAGGGTCTTACATAGGGTTAGTTGTTATTTTGTACAGAACTGAGCAGCTGTTAATATGCAGTATGTTTTTGCATTTGTCCTGTATTGAAGATTTTGGTGCATTGTCTGGTTTATTTTTGGTCATGTTTCTGACGTGTTGACCATAAGCTGAAGATGAGTTTTGCAGGATCTGTGACTGGCTTCCATCTGTTGAGACAGTAGGCTGGGTTAGGGAGGGTTGAAAAGGTTCATGTGGTATTAAGTCTATTTCCGCTGCACTCTCGCAATGACTCCTCAATCTGCACATTTTTAAAGGCACAAATTGGAGCGAAGATTTCATCCCATACAGCCAAAGGCATGTAGCAGTTAAAAGTTACTAGGGTTCAGGAGAGACAGGTTCAGATTCCCACGTACCCACGAAGCCCAGTGAATGAATTGGGCCAGTCATTGTCTCTAAGCCTAAACTACACCACAGGGTTGCTGTGAGGATGGCATGGGAGGAGAAGGATACATGTCAGCTTAGGCTACTTGGGGAAAAGATAGGATAGAAATGTAATAAATGTTTCTTTCAAATCAAATAGCCATTAGAGAAATAACTCTGGAATTCCCACTGCTCAAGAGTGCACAACAATGCCACAATGAGAGTCCTCAGGGATACGTGAAACCAATGTAAAACTTTTTCAATGTACTCAAAAATATGTGGCATGTCTCTAGTTTAGTCCAGCATACAGAGGGAACAAGAGTGTACATCAGTGGAACTCTTCCCAACTCTGCTATGTCCCTTGTTTTTATCTATACAAAACGGTTGTTGAAGTGCAGTTCAGTGATCTCAGGAGACCATTAGGAGATAATTAAAGATGAGTGCAAGTGGCAAGACCCTTCACCTCATCCTTGAATTCTAGGAGGCAATGGGTTGTATCCAATGTTAATCTGACTCGGAATAACCCTACGGAAATTAATGAACTATTTACGTCCAGAAGAGTGCAATGCCTGGAGACAGACAATCAGGTTGTGTATCCATGGCAGTGACCAGAGGAGGAGTGAGTGAACAGTGGGAGGAGTGACTGGTGGGAGGAGTGCAGAGAGGAAACGATGTCAAGATGAGGTTGCATGAGCACAACTGGACGCCTTCATCAGCTCATCAGCTGCAACAAAACTGGTCTCTTCCATATTGGTCTCTACAGCCACAGCAGGCGCTGTAACCTTCCAGGAGTTTGATTAACCAGATTGGAAGCTGGATAATAGACAACGTCAGGGATAGTCAAAGTCCTGCCTTCCAGATTTGGAAGATAACGCCCATCTGGCCTACCTAGCATGGTCAATGATCAGGGATGATTGGAGCTGTACTTGTCAACAAAGTTGGCCACCCTTGGACTAGACAGAGCTTGGTCTGATCTAGCTGGGGTCTAGTTATGTTCTTAGCAAGAAATTATCATAAATAATTTTGCGTCTGCAAGCCTAAGAGATTAGGAAGTGTGTGCGCGCACACATGCATGCTTATATGTAGTAATGTATCTGGAGAGCTCTGATAAGGAGAATGGTGTAGCTCCCCTTTCATTATACCTGAAGACAGCTGGGAGGTGAACCTAAAAAAGAACAACAATAAACAAATAGACCGCTTACATGACTCATATGGGCACAGGATCCTGGGATGCACAACCATCTCTTCCCCAGGAGCACTTAAGTTTATCATGCCCAAAAGCCATGCTTATTGGCAGAAACTTTCATTTTTGGAATACTTTTCTCTACCTTGGTGGGGGCGGGGGGGGGGACTTTGCAAAACTCGAGCTTGCTTTAATCCTGCAGAGTATTTACATCTACTTGAACGAACAAGAAAAGAAAAAAGGGAAAAGAAAACACTAAAGGCTGTTCAACAATTTTCCCCCCACATATTGTTCCACCTACGCCACACTGCTCAAATCGCTTTAGGTAAACCATCTCTAACATACATTAAAAATGATGCCCTGTGAAAAGGATTTTAAGCAATGTTCATTTGTCTAGAAGCGGTGGATGTGGGACTGAAAACCCATCATCAGTTCATTTTGACAAAAAGGTAATAATTAAAGTCTTTTAACTCCCCTCCTCCTCCTCCTCCTCCTCCTCCTCCTCCTCCTCCTCTTGCACATCATTTGACCTATGATAAAACAGCCTATCAGATTTCCATTCATTATTTCTACCTGAAGGGCTTTGCCAGCTCACACATATATAAATCTCCATTTGTCAGCTTTAAACTATACCTGTCCCGCCCGCTACGAGGGCTCATTGCTCTTGTCCCTTAAAAAATTGCCAAATGCCGTCAAGTGACATAACCTGCCTTCAGCCTCCAATGACCCTTGCAATCAATAATATTTGTAACCTGTAAGTGCAGAGTTAAGTAGAACAGAAGCGATGCACCGTCCTCGTTAACCACATTGAGCTGTGATACTGCAACTGGCTCCCCTGTGCCTCCCGTGATCAATTTTAATCTCTGGCCCAGGAATAAAAGAATGCAGGCTCCTGCTTCTGAATTCATCTCAAAAGGATGCTATAGATTTGTGTGTCTGCAGAGGGAATGAAATATTTAATTCAACCAGGGGCTGAAGGAAAGAATGCATCTAAACTATCATTCCTTCTCATTACCCTTGGTAATATTTAAGCCTTCAGTTGACAGTATTAAACACAGGGAGGGGAAAATACACAGTGACAGGTTAAGAGCAGACCTCTCTCTCGTTCTTTCTTACATTCCAGAGGCTCACAGTTGCTCATTATAGCATTTGTGATTAGTATAACTGTCATCACAGCGGGGTGCGTTTTTGTATCATAAACACTGGCTATACAGAAAGCACAAACTGGCAGCTATTGCACGTTGCAAAAATTGGATTCACGGCACACTGTAAGGAAATTGTTTTTAAAAAATATATAAAAGCCATTGAGGAGCCAAGTTAATATATCTGATTTTTAGAATTTTTTAAGGTGTTTGCGTTCCATTTGTGCACATAAACTGCACACCTGAAAGTCTCTTCCTGTGGACTACTTAGCACAATATGCAGAGGAAAATCCAGGCTCTCTATCAAGTATGTACTCAACAGGGAGCTGCAGCCAATTGCAGCATGGCAACTGTACACACAGAAAACCTCTGAGATGTAAACGCGGAAACTCAATGTAGGAAGCAGCTCCGAAAGACAAAAAGGAAAGAAAGAGCTGGACGAATCGGGGGATGGGGTGGGGAATACCTGTCTGTACTTTTCAGACAAAAACATATATGTGGCTCTTCCCAGGATAAATAATCAGTGAAGACTGGAAATGTAATGAATGTGCACATTTACCAGCAAATCTTAGGATATTACAAGAATCAACAAGAATAAATGTTTGCATCATGACTTGTCTCTTGACATACACACTTTTAGCATGGGAAACGTCTTGTTCAAAATAATGGTGGAAATGAGGTTATGTGAATGTAATTGTTTACATGTAAATGTAAAAAAACCAAACCCTGGCCTACCCATTGCTAGTATTGCTAAATTTTGGTAACCGTATATATAGCAGTAATGCTGCCATTGTGACTAACCTTGGATCAGCCTTCAACCAACTAGAGGGTCTCAGATAGGGATGGATGAAACTATCACTCTCTCAGTTTCAATTTTTTACAGTCTTAAATTCAGTTATCCACATTTCTGCAGTAATTTATGGTGGCATTCTAGTGGAAATTTCTCCTAAGAAATACAATTTTTTGCAAGCAATTTTACCTAATATAATGCATGTTCGTATGTCATTTTCACTAATATATGCATTTTAGGTGCACTTTCCTCTAATTGCTTTACTATTATTATTTTGGTACACTTTGGGTAGGATTCACCTAAGCAGCCCTGTTAGCAGAAGCTCTATGGAAAGATTTCTGCTTGTACAATGGGGCTCCTTTCCGTCTCCCCCAGATGCCTCCCAGAGTCCCTGAAATTGGCTGGAGGAAGGGCTTCAGGAAAACCCCCCAAACTGTGCACAGGGGGAGTAGAGGTGTATTATTCTGTCTTCTTGCAAGCTGCATTGCTTGCACAGGTGGAACGTTCATAATGTGCACTGTTGAATTCCACCCATTTTTTGGCTGCAGAACTGCATCGCAAAACTTGGAGAAGTGTGAGTGTCATGGACTGGGTGGACGCAGAGGAATGGTGGGAGCAACCAGCTGGGAAACACCTAGGGAAGAGGGCTCCGAGACAGGGTGGGATGGCGGGATGGCGATGAATGGTCAGAGGGAGATATGGGAGCAGTCTGGGAGGAAGACGTGGTGGAAGCTGAAGAGGAACAGTGTTTACTGAGCAGGAAGAGACTGGAGCAGAGAGCAGTCCGGAATCAGAGCCAGAGTCTAGAAAGCTGGAGGGGGTGTGTGTGTCAAGAGGCAAAAGGGAGACAGGCTCCAGGGAGTCTCCCTCTGCTGCTGGAACAGCTGTCCATGGAGGCACAGTTCAGTTCTGTGCCCAGGGCAGCTGTCTACCAGCTCCATTTGATACACAGGCTGAGACCCTACCTGCCTGCGAACTGTCTCACCAGAGTGGTGCATGCTCTAGTTATCTCCCGCTTGGACTACTGCAACGCGCTCTACATGGGGCTACCTTTGAAGGTGACCTGGAAACTACAACTAATCCAGAAAGCAGCAGCTAGACTGGCGACTGGGAGTGGCCGCCAAGAACATATAACACCAGTCCTGAAAGACCTACATTGGCTCCCAGGACATTTCCAAGCACAATTCAAAGTGTTAGTGCAGACCTTTAAAGCCCTAAACAGCTTTGGCCCAGTATACCTGAAGGAACGTCTCTACCCCCATTGTTCAGCCGGGACACTGAGGTCCAGCACCAAGGGTCTTCTGGCAGTTCCCTCATTGCGAGAAGGAAACTAACAACTATCTGACTTCTAGAAGACATCTGAAGGCAGCCCTGTTTAGAGAAGTTTTAAATGTTTGATCTTTTACTGTGTTTTTAATGTTCTGTTGGGAGCCACCCAGAGTGGGCGGGGAAACCCAGCCAGATGGGCGGGGTATAAATAATAAATTATTATTATTATTATTATTATTATTATTATTATTATTATTATTATTATTATATCCCCTCCTCCTGGTCTCTCAGAACATGAAGAGGAATAAAGAGGGCAGAACAAAGAGATGCAAGGCAAAGGAACCTCAGTTTGCTGGGGAAGGAATTTTAGAAAGCAGTGGGAAGGCAGGGACCTTCAGTCCTTGCAACCAGTTCACTGGGGCAAGACCTACTGGGAATAGTTGTGGTGACCACTCGGTCTCAGCTGTTTTCATTTCCATGAATAAAGAGTTAACTTCACGGACACCTGGTGTTTTATTCCTAACCTGAGCCTGACTCCAGCTCCTGACAGTGACTTTCAAAAGGTAGCTATGTTTTTGGTTTGTATATCAGTTCAAGAAGTGTGAACTAAGTAGTTTCTCATTAAAATTCAAGCAAACGTGAATCTCTTCGCCACGCTCCTGTGAGCTGCAATGTAAAACTTTAACAAATGACAGATCTATATATTTTTTCTTGCATTGCTCCTTTGAGGCATAAATGCAAGCTGCTTATCTTGAAAAAAAGAAAAATGCCTGCAGAAGGCCACAATCCTCAGAGCTCGTTGGCTGCTCTCCCCGGCACAGAGATACAACCGAGGTGATTAAAGAATGGGAGAAAAAAGTGAGAGTTGCACCCTTCGGCCATAACGTTACAGAAGATGCCTCATATGAACTGAGGTCATCACATCACAAGTTGCCTTTTCACTGGTGCTCACTGAAAAGGGCCTCAGGAAAACTCACTGTCTTGGCCATATCCATGCAATCCCCATGACAACCATAACATGTAACTGGTGTCCATCTCTCAGCTTCATTTTCTCCACTGCATAACTAAGATAATATTATTGAGTTGTTGCAAGGATTAGTGAGATCAGCATATGTGAAGCTCTCTGAACACTTAAATGTCAAAATATTATTATAAGAAAAGGTGGTTATTTCCGCAAGTTTATAATAGAATCAACTGCTCTGGTCTGTCAAGTGGCAATGAGCACAGCATAGAGAACGGCCATTTCCACCAAGTAACCCACTTTCCTGGATTAATCGAGCAATTGATTAATTAATTGGTTAAGTGATTAATCTAGAATCTAGATTGATTAATCTAGAATCTAAAAAAGACTGTCTTCTTGTGCATTTGACACAACTAGGTTTATGCTGAGAGCAAAGAATCTTAGATGCAAATTTTGAGTATCAAGATGAGCACATGTGTGTTCCTGCTCATAATCAAAGAGCAAACTCTCTCAATGGTTTCATGGGCAAGTGGCAATAACATCTGTTTTGTGCACTTTCAGTTCAGAACCGAACTGGGCCTATAAACATACAATCTCATAATTTGAAATTAGCAACTGGTTTCGTACCCACAATGAAAGTGCTGTGCTGACACAGCTGTCGGTTCCAGCAGTACCGATAGCTCTGACTGAGTAAATTGCTCTAACAAAGGCTAGAGGTGGACTGATGTCTTATGAGTCACTGTCTCCAGTCCTGCCCTCTCAAGCTCTGCCCCTTGCTCAAAAAAATGGTGACTCTTTTAAAGGACAAAATGTCTGCCATACGCACTGTACTTTTGGACAAGCACGGTAGTGCAGGACTGACTCTGAGCTTGAGGTTGGGCTCACAACAGCTGTTAAATTCCAAGGCTCATGCTAAGGGGAAGGTAACTGAGGAATTTCAAAGGAAAACAACAAGTTTCAATAAAACTAATTAATGAATGTGGTTTTCATGTCCAGGGTTGTTGTTTTTCAGCCAGAATTTACTGAAATTCAGTTCCAGCGTCTCTCAGGTAGGCACCCTTGTGATTGTAAGAGAACAAGGGGCATTCATGGTGAGTTCCAGCACCTCTTTTTCTAGAAAAATAGCACTGGACACGTGTCTACCTGGAAGCCACAGGAAAGATGCCTGCAGGTTGTTAAACCAAGTGCTGTTTGTGCCATCTGCCCTCGCATTGTCTCACAAAGTCCTTGCTGGGAGTTTGGGACTGATGAAGAACCTCATGTATACAATGGACAATGTTGATAAGGCCCCGGAGTACAAAATGACACTGAAGTCCTGCTAAGGAAAAACCATGCAAAACATTTTGAAGATACATCTGGGGAGAAGCAAACAATAGTTTGACAAATCTAGTGGAACATCTGAGAGGAGGGGAAAGGACAACGTTCTAGATCATTGGTTCAAAGTTCCTCCTGAACTTACAATGGCTGGAAGGGAAAGATAGGAAATTTTTCAGAAGCTGAGAGGTGCACAAGGGAGCAAAGGTACCAGAACTATCACCACCAATGGGATGATGCCAGTGAGTTTAAATGCTCCACACCTGCCTTAGTTTTTTTGCTTCCCTTAGTTTGGACCCCTTAGGGCAGGTTTGCTACATGTTTTTTACATTCAGTATCTGAGCTCAAGAGGTGCCCATCTCAATGGAGATCCACATGGCAACCAAAAAACAAGAAGCATCTAATCGATAAATAGAAAATCAAGTTACATGCTCCCAATAGGTCCCTCTTAACTAGGATTTCTCGGTGAAATGTTCATGCCTGTCTACAGCTGCTGCTGTTGCTTTTAATCCTTTCACACCAGTGGGTCCAACATGCCTGCCATTAGCGTTAATGTAAAACGAATGAGCATTTTACACCAAGATCGGCCAGCGCTTTTCCTCAGGAAAAAGGGGTTAACACCAGAGTAAGCTTTAGCAATGTAAATTATTTCCCCCATGCGGCTGCAGAATCACACAAGTTATTCATTTAAAAATTATTAGCATATAAAAACATTATTATCTCTGCAGTTAATGTACACTTCGCTGACAACCTTTTGGACCATTACAATTAAAGGAAGGCAGCATCCCCTTAATGAAGTTACAAAACATATTGTTTATTAAAGAGCAAATTATATCTTTAATTAACTTTAAATATTATAATCCAATGAAAAATTCTCTCATAAACTAAAAGGCCTTTCAAATGCTCAAGGCTAGAGCCAACGGTATAATTTAAGAAGATGATTTTGAGTTGCCGTGGTTGTCTCTAAAATCTAAAAATATTTTGCTTTGGTTTTTCTGCCAGCAGTTTTAGCTTTTTACATGGATTTGCCACTGCTACTAAAAGCAGTTTTTTTATTTATTGAATTTGTATACCGCCCAATACTTGAAGGTCTCAGGGCGGTTCGCAGAATATTACCGTTGTTGTTGTTGTTGTTGTTGTTGTTGTTGTTGTTGTTGTTGTTGTTAATCCACAGAGGATCAGCCAGAATTCAGAATTTTTTTATTGATTCCTGGGGGGGGGGGGTGAGGTCAGTTCTACTAGAAAGAGGAGATCTTGGTCAACTATTAATTATTTTGCACTGATCCTCCTTTGAGCAAAGATAAAAGTGCAGAATACTACAGTGGTACCTCGGGTTACATACACTTCAGGTTACACACTCCGCTAACCCAGAAATATTACTTCGGGTTAAGAACTTTGCTTCAGGATAAGAACAGAAATTGGGCTCTGGTGGCGTGGCAGCAACAGGAGGCCCCATTAGCTAAAGTGGTGCTTCAGGTTAAGAACAGTTTCAGGTTAAGAACGGACCTCCGGAACGAATTAAGTACTTAACCCGAGGTACCACTGTATTAGTATTTAGCAGTTAGAAGCTACACGCCACAGAAGTCAGTGGCAAAATATACATTGATTTAAATGAAATGAGCAAAATTACAACTAATCATCTTTATAAAGGGTAGCGAAGCAGAACTAAGCAAATGTAATAGTTGAAACATATTTTTAGTAACCCGGCAATGCCAGATACGAAAAAGGCACCACTCAGTTCCTGGAAACATAATGTGAAAATAAGTTCTACAGATGTCAAGCATCACAATGTACCACTTGGAAACAGTGAAGAGCTCATTAGGAGTGTCCAAATCTCTCTTGCTGAATAGGTACTACATATATAGACAGTAACAAAATGGCCATCCATTTGGGTGGCGGCATATAATGGGGGTCATTATAGTATCTGTATCCCCTTCATGGATCGCTGCCTTGCCGTGGAGAAGGGGCTTGAAGAACTCAGAGAAGCTATGAACTATGCCGAGCAGGGCACCCAAGATGAATAGGTCATAGTGGAGAGTTTTGACCAAACGTGATCCACCTGGAGGAGGAACCGGCAAGCCACTCCAGTATCCCTGCCAAGAAAACTCCATGGACAAAGACCACAGGCATATAAAAGATATGACGCTGGAAGATGAGCCCCTCAGGTCGGAAGGCGTCCAACATGCTACTGGGGAAGAGCGGAGGGCAAGTACAAGTAGATCCAGAGCTGATGAAGCAGCTGGGCCAAAGCCGAAAAGGTCGCTCAGTTGCGGATATGCCTGGAAGCGAAAGGAAAGTCCAATGCTGTAAAGAAAAATATTGCACAGGAACCTGGAATGTAAGAACCATGAACCTGGGTAAGTTGGAGGTGGTCAAAAATGAGATGGCAAGAATAAATATTGACATCCTGGGCATCAGTGAACTAAAATGGACGGGAATGGGTGAATTCAGTTCGGATGACCATCATATCTACTACTGTGGGCAAGAAACCCGTAAAAGAAATGGAGTGGCCCTCATGGTCAACAAAAGAGTGGCGAAAGCTGTACTGGGATGCAATCTCAAAAATGATAGAATGATCTCGATACGAATCCAAGGCAGACCCTTTAACATCACAGTAATCCAAGTTTATGCACCAACTACTTGTGCTGAAGAAACTGAAATTGACCAATTCTATGAAGACTTACAAGACCTTATAGAAGTGACTCCAAAGAAGGATGTTTTTCTCATTATATGGGATTGGAATGCTAAAGTAGGGAGTCAAGAGATAAAAGGAACAACTGGCAAGTTTGGCCTTGGAGATCAACACGAAGCAGGGCAAAGGCTAATAGAGTTCTGTCAAGAGAACAAGCTGGTCATCACAAACACGCTTTTCCAACAACACAAGAGACGACTCTACACATGGACATCACCAGATGGGCAGCATCGAAATCAGATTGATTATATTCTCTGCAGCCAAAGATGGAGAAGCTCTATAGTCAGCAAAAACAAGACCTGGAGCTGACTGTGGCTCAGATCATCAGCTTCTTATAGCAAAATTCAAGCTTAAACTGAAGAAAGTAGGAAAAACCACTGGGCCGGTAAGATACAATCTAAGTCAAATCCCTTATGAATACACAGTGGAAGTGAGGAACAGGTTTAAGGATTTAGATTTGGTGGACAGAATGCCTGAAGAACTATGGATGGAGGCTCGTAACATTATACAGGAAGCAGCAACGAAAACCATCCCAATGAAAAGGAAATGCAAGAAAGCAAAGTGGCTGTCCAATGAGGCCTTACAAATAGCAGGGGAGAGAAGGCAAGCAAAATGCGAGGGAGATGGTGAAAGATACAGGAAATTGAATGCAGATTTCCAAAGAATAGCAAGGAGAGACAAGAAGACCTTCTTAAACGAACAATGCAAAGAAATAGAGGAAAGCAACAGAATGGGAAGAACCAGAGATCTGTTCAAGAAAATTGGAAATATGAAAGGAACATTTCGTACAAAGATTTCCATAATAAAGGACAAAAGTGGAAAGGACCTAACAGAAGCAGAAGACATCAAGAAGAGGTGGCAAGAATACACAGAGGAATTATACCAGAAAGAAATGGATGTCTCGTATACCCCAGGTAGTGTGGTTGCTGACCTTGAGCCAGACATCCTGGAAAGTGAAGTCAAATGGGCCTTAGAAAGCACTGCAAATAACAAGGCCAGTGGAAGTGATGGTATTCCAGCTGAACTATTTAAAATTTTAAAAGATGATGCTGTTAAGGTGCTACACTCAATATGCCAGCAAGTTTGGAAAACTCAGCAGTGGCCAGAAGATTGGAGAAGATCAGTCTACATCCCAATCCCAAAGAAGGGCAGTGCCAAAGAATGCTCCAACTACCGCACAATTGCACTCATTTCACACGCTAGCAAGGTTATGCTTAAAATTCTACAAGGAAGGCTCAAGCAGTATGTGGACCGAGAACTCCCAGAAGTGCAAGCTGGATTTAGAAGAGGCAGAGGAACCAGAGACCAAATTGCAAACATGCGCTGGATTATGGAGAAAGCTAGAGAGTTCCAGAAAGACATCTACTTCTGCTTCATTGACTATGCAAAAGCCTTTGACTGTGTCGACCACGGCAAACTATGGCAAGTTCTTAAAGAAATGGGAGTGCCTGATCACCTCATCTGTCTCCTGAGAAATCTCTATGTGGGACAAGAAGCTACAGTTAGAACTGGATATGGAACAACTGATTGGTTCAAAATTGGGAAAGGAGTACGACAAGGCTGTATTTTGTCTCCCTGCTTATTTAACTTATATGCAGAATTCATCATGCGAAAGGCTGGGCTGGATGAATCCCTAGCCGGAATTAAGATTGCCGGAAGAAATATCAACAACCTCAGATATGCAGATGACACAACCTTGATGGCAGAAAGTGAGGAGGAATTAAAGAACCTTTTAATGAGGGTGAAAGAGGAGAGCGCAAAATATGGTCTGAAGCTCAACATCAAAAAAACGAAGATCATGGCCACTGGTCCCATCACCTCCTGGCAAATAGAAGGGGAAGAAATGGAGGTAGTGAGAGATTTTACTTTCTTGGGCTCAATGATCACTGCAGATGGTGACAGCAGCCACGAAATTAAAAGACGCCTGCTTCTTGGGAGAAGGGCAATGACAGGCCTAGACAGCATCTTGAGAAGTAGAGACATCACCTTGCCAACAAAGGTTCGTATAGTTAAAGCTATGGTTTTCCCAGTAGTGATGTATGGAAGTGAGAGCTGGACCATAAAGAAGGCTGATCGCCGAAGAATTGATGCTTTTGAATTATGGTGCTGGAGGAGACTCTTGAGAGTCCCATGGACTGCAAGAAGATCAAACCTCTCCATACTGAAGGAAATCAACCCTGAGTGCTCACTGGAAGGACAGATTGTGAAGCTGAGGCTCCAGTACTTTGGCCACCTCATGAGAAGAGAAGACCCCCTGGAGAAGACCCTGATGTTGGGAAAGATGGAGGGCACAAGGAGAAGGGGACGGCAGAGGACGAGATGGTTGGAGTGTTTTCGAGGTTACCAGCATGAGTTTGACCAAACTGCGGGAGGCAGTGGAGGACAGAGGTGCCTGGCGTTCTCTGGTCCATGGGGTCACGAAGAGTCGGACACGACTAAACGACTAAACAACAACAACAACATAGTATCTGTATACTCTGCACACAGGTTTGAATCCGACTAAGTCATTATACTTACAAGTGATTGCTGATCCATGGCCACTTGATGTACCTTTGGGGAGAATTAATTTGGGCAGAATTAATGAAGACTTATCATTGAAACAGTTCATTATCCTGGAAGAACTGTACTGTTTGCTGCTGTGCTTGGAGCACCCTATTGCTAGATTTGGGGTGCAGGCAGAGGTTGCCTTGTGGAAGCAAAAGTAGTTCTTTGACTGCAATAACTTATTAAGATACAACCAGTATGTACATCGCATTCTGTGGGAGCCTTTACAATGGAAACTGCACTGCTAGTTTCTTCAAATTGCAACGATTCACTTATATGGGGCCATATGCAGATGACACAACATTGATGGCAGAAAGTGTGGAGGAATTAGAGAACCTTTTAATGAGGGTGAAAGAGGAGAGCGCAAAATATGGTCTGAAGCTCAACATCAAAAAAATGAAGATCATGGCCACTGGTCCCATCACCTCTTGGCAAATAGAAGGGGAAGAAATGGAGGCAGTGAGAGATTTTACTTTCTTGGGCTCCATGATCACTGCAGATGGTGACAGCAGCTGCGAAATTAAAAGATGCCTGCTTCTTAGGAGAAAAGCAATGACAAACCTAGACAGCATCTTAAAAAGCAGAGACATCACCTTGCTGTCAAAGGTCCGTATAGTTAAAGCTATGGTTTTCCCAGTAGTGATGTATGGAAGTGAGAGCTGGATCATAAAGAAGGCTGATGATTTTAAATTATGGTGCTGGAGGAGACTCTTGAGAGTCCCATGGACTGCAAGAAGATCAAACCGATCCATTCTGAAGGAAACCAGCCCTGAGTGCTCACTGGAAGGACCGATCATGAAGCTGAGGCTCCAATACTTTGGCCACCTCATGAGAAGAGAAGACTCCCTGGAAAAGACCCTGATGTTGGGAAAGATGGAGGGCACAAGGAGAAGGGGACGGCAGAGGACAAGATGGTTGGACAGTGTTCTTGAAGCTACCAGCATGAGTGGAAGACAGGAGTGCCTGGCGTGCTCTGGTCCATGGGGTCACGAAGAGTCGGACACGACTAAACAACTAAACAGCAACAACAAAAGTTGTGCATTCAGTGGCACATCTTTCAAGGTAGTGCAGCTTCTCCCCAGTAGACCGTGCTCTGAAGGGAGCAGACTTTTTACTCCCCTGCAAAGGTTTGAGGGCTGCAGCCCATGCATTTTGCTCCTTAGAACTAAAGGGAGCTACTGAGCGTGTGATTGTCGACAAAGAGACACAACTGAGTAAGTAGAAGCTCATTCTTGAAAGTGTAGCCACGATACCTAACTCTACCAAACTTATAGCCAAGGAACAAAAGATTTAGGCAGCTAACCTTGTTAATCTTCCTCTCTCTCTCTCTTTTAACAAGTTTTGACATTGCTAGTTAATCATCAGGGTCTTATTTTATTATTTTTTAAAAGCGAGCCATGACAAGGGATTGAGCTGCATAAATTGCTTCACAACCACAGTCCACAGAAGGCCCGAGACTGTGAAAGCAAAACAAATTTTCTGCATAGTTGCAGTAACTGAGGAATGCATATGCACATAATGAAAAAAAATTAAAAATGCTTGCTTCTCAGAAGAGGATTGTTGAGTAATTGATGAAATGCTTTTTAGAGCAGGAAATCAGCGGTTTTCTCTTGACATTAAAGCAAAAATCATTTCATGCCTATAGAGATTGACACAATGGCATTGGATTTAAACAAACACTTTTTTTTTACATTGTGGGCAAAGCTTTTTCTGCAAAAAAGCAATTGCTTATTTTTAAAAGCATGCATGGCATGGATAAAATCTGTATGATGTGCTCAAATTATTCTGCAAACTACATTTGTCATGGGAAAAAAATTCAAAAACACAGGGAAATAGCACGAATCCCACTTTAATTACTTTCTTAACCAAGATAGTTTGAACAAGTTCCGAACAAATTTAAGAGGCTGAACCCAGACTAAGTTGCTCGTATTTGGATTCCATTGAAACAAATGAGACAAGTTAGCCATGACTGGTTTTCAGTGGAAACCAAGTGTGACTACCTCATCCTAAATCTAATCCAACCATTTAAGCTTTCTTAATTCCCACTAAAACAAAATTGGATTTAAACATGCTATGGCACTATCCCATGGTCCAGTTATTCTCAAATGGCTTCCGTCAATCACCTCCCACCAACTCTTGAAAGAGCTAAGCTTCTCAAAGAACTCTGGGCGACTCACTCTCTTCCTTAAAATGACCCATGACTAATGGAGCGCCAAGTCCAAAAAAACCAGGAGTGTGCTGTAAAAAACCTATTAACCAGCAGGCAAATCTGGATCGCCTTTCGGGCATGGGACAACTAATGAAAACCTCTCAGTCAGAAATGCAAAGAAAGCAAAAGCCAAAACAAAGCAAGTAGGTTCTTGCCAGAAGATGTAGGTGATTTCGTACATGAAGTTTTTAGGTTTGGCAGTGGCCACTTCTCCATAGGGACTTGACATCACCTTGCCTTCCATTCAAAGAAGGCCAACTTGCTTTGAAGTGGCTGAATCCTAAACCTATTTCCAGTGTGCTGTAGCAACAGCATCATCATGCAGCCATTAACAGACTACCAAACCATGGCAATGGCAGGGAACAGATTCGACTTCCTCCCACATTTGAAGCTCATGGAGGGATGAGAATCAAGAGAAGCTTCAGGGTTCGCCCTCTTTGTATCTCACCCACTTAGATTTGGCATTACACCAGTGCTCTGAAGCAAACTCCCTTCCTCCATCCCACTGTCCTCTGAAAATGTCACAGGTGAACTACAAGGCGACACCTCTTCCAGTCGTTCCATCTGCCAAGCACTACAGCTTGCAGGGCAATATAATAATAATAATAATAATAATAATAATAATAATAATAATAATAATAATTTATTTATACCCCGCCCTCCCCGGCCAGAGCCAGGCTCAGGGCGGCTAACACCAGTAAAATTACAATAAAAACATAATGGGGGGGGGGAACAAATTAAAATACGGGTTAAAATACAATTTAAAATGCAGCCTCATTTTAATAGTAGCCCATAGATCAAAACCATAAGGGGGGGGGGGGAAACATAAGGGTCAGCCTGAGTCCAAACCAAAGGCCAGGCAGAACAGCTCTGTCTTGCAGGCCCTGCGGAAAGATGTCAAGTCCTGCAGGGCCCTAGTCTCTTGTGACAGAGCGTTCCACCAAGTCGGGGCCAGCACTGAAAAGGCCCTGGCTCTAGTTGAGACCAATCTAACCACCTTGCGACTTGAGACCTCCAAAGTGTTGTCATTTGTGGACCAGGGGCAGAGGAAGGGGGTGCGGTGGGGGCGGTTCACCCTGGGTATCACCACTAAGGGGGGGGGGAGAGAAAATGCCTGGCAGCACTCACCGTGGGGCCTGCAGTGCGCCCAAGCCACGCATCTCTCCTGGGAGTGATGTGGTGGCTTGGGTGCCTTCAGCTGTGGGGTGGCTGAGTGGGAGGAGGCAGGCAGACTTCTCGGAGGCCCTGCGGTGCATCCTGCCCTAGCTTGCCCTGCCCCCATGGCTGGCTGGCCCTGCCTCCGGGCGCAGGGCATGCACACTGCCCCAGGCACCCGATCGGCTTGCTCTGCCGCTGCTCCTGACCCTCCGGAGTCATTTTCAGAGGGGCATGTTGGGGGAAGAGAGGAGGGAATCCCCATTGCGCACACAGAAGTCCTTGCACGAGGCTTCCACTGACAGGGCTGATTAGGCGAATCCTGCCCCTCATCTCTAAACCTGCTCTTTCAACTCTCTGGAAAATCACAATGACTCTCCATTGTGGTGGACACACTGTGCTCAGCTGACAATGGTTAGATCCTGCCTATCATAGTCACAGGTGAAGCAATAACCTCTGGAAGATGCTGGACAGGGAAAACAAAAGCCCCTTTGGTGACTGTTAGGTCGATGGGCAAATGCTGGATTAAGAACTGACCTTTCAAATGCATAGATTTACATATCAAATGTTGATTTATTTTAATGCCAGCTGCTATTGCACATATTCTTGAAATTGCACAAGCCATTTGTGGAGGTTGACAGCTACGGAGCAAAATCATCAAATAAATCAAATTTTAGCATAGTGGAATAAATAAATGCTCAAAGGCAAGAAAGCAATGTATTTCTAAATGCAATCTTTACAAGATAAAAAGAGATTACTGTTGGGGCTCCATAGGCAGAGGTTGGGGACTACGGCTATTTACTTATTTATTCATTCAATTATTTACACAAACAGCTTGGATCGCTGTGTTGAAACCAAGATGCCTAAGAATGCAGATGTTACAAAACCGAGAGGCACATTAATTAATAATGAAATAAGCAGTTTACACATCCCACCGATTATTTAACTGGGTAGATTAACAAATCACAGAAGTAGATAAGTAGACAACGAGGTTTCGTGAAAGGAGAGAAAAAATGCCAGGGAGGAAGGATTAAAATTGTGCCATAAATTAAACGCTGTTGTAATATGGTGATAAAGAGAATATATGGAGCAACCTTTAATGAGATGTGTAGCTGAAAATTCCAGAAAAAAACCACAAATCTTTTGATCCTGCTAAGTCATATGCAATGAATGTAATGACTGAGGACTCAGACGGTACCCAGACTTCCCATTGCCATAATCAGCTCCAGGAATGTACAAGGCAATTCATTTTTTAATAGCTGGAGAGCCTCACTTCCATACTCCAATGATTTCAGGCAAGCGAGAAACACTGGTGGAATCTACAAACATATTAAAAAACGTTCTGAAAAAATACATTGAATTTTCCATAATGCTCACCATCGCCATCTAGTGTCACATTTTATATTGCTCTTAAAACACGCTTAAAACCTTTTATTTACAGCTGTATAGCAGAGTCCACTATGAGAGTTCAAGGACACATGGCAAAGCCAGGCAAAAGCATTCAAGGGAGGTACGAAAGAAGGCTGGTGAGTAGTGCAGCTAGGCAGGAGGTGAAGTATGGGGGGGCGGGATCCTGAGACCTAGACAGAGAAGTCTGAAGGGCCAGATTTGGGTCCCAAGTCTGAGGTTTAGCACCCCCTTTTTGATGTAATGTGCAGTACCAGCCAAAGAGTTGAAGCCACCACATAGGATGGGCTAGATATCTACAGTAAGACCACAAGCTACATTCAGGATGATGGCAAAGCGTATAACTGGAATGGCCACAAAAATACTAAAGGTCAGCTTATCGTTTAAAACGAAATATATTCTACAAGGCAGGAAGCTATTTATTGTATACAATGGTTAGCAAAGGAAATGAGCAATCCAAATTAATTATAAGAAAAGTTTCTTTTCAAAAAATCAAGATGGTTTAAAAAATCCCTGAAGATCCCCAACCCCAAACCCCCACACTCAATCTGATTATCTGAAATAACCTTTGGATCAAATTTCTTATTTGGGATGAACAAAGAAAATCATTTTCAAGGGATGCGAAAGTAGACTCAGAAATCCTATAAGATTGCAGAAAGCAGATAGGGTGTTATAGGGTTTACCTTTTACTGGGTACATAATTGCAATCTTTTTATATAGTAAAATAATAATTAACAACCACCACCACCCTGGAAATTAAGGCCCAATTTGTACACAAATATAGCCATAGGATAGTGCTGTTAAAAATAAAATAAAATTCAGGCCTGCCACTCGACTACAATCAAGGGAAGAGTGCTTAAGCACAAGCCTGTGTACCTCTTCTCCGGTAAGAATAACTAATATGAGAGGGAGCGAAATGAAGAGAGCTGGCAATGCATTCCTTCCCCCCCTCCCAGCATATCAAGCAGGTTTTCATAAGGAAGCAGTGGTCATCAATCACTACCTCATTACCAACCTGTCATCTGGGCTTAGGCTAAATGTATTCTGGCTTGCTGCCATACTAAATGTTCAATGAAACATCCTTAAGGCTCTCTACAAGTTCAGCTGAAGTCGCACATGCTATACATCAAAGAGGAACATTAGCGTTATCATAGCTTAATAAATAGTGCCATTCCGGCAACATAATCCTGTGTTCTAGAGCTATCTCCCATTCCCTGGTATTATGCAGTTTAAGTAAACAATCTGGCTGTCCTGCGTGATGTTTACTTAATGATAAATGCATGTAATGATAATTAGTCATTCTGGGACATATGCACTTCCATTCCCTGTTGAAATTTATATATAGATATATATGAAATTTCAGCAGGAAAGGGAAGTGCAAACAAATACACACACACACACACACACACACACACACACACACACCTTAATCACTGATTGCCTTAACAAAGGGTTCTGTGAAACCAACATAGAATTAGGGATGGAACACAGTTTCAAAACGTTTCCGCTGAATAAAATTAATAGTCCACAAATGATTATGAAGTGCCCAGAAAATCTCTTCTGTTCTTCCAATAGACCAGTTAACCAACTGCCTAATGCATTAAATGAAAATAAAAGGGTGTACATTAAGTCCTTGTTAGCAAGTAATGTACTCCATTTTAGTTTCATTTTGGACACCTACGCCTTATGAAGGAGTTTTGAAGAGTTCCAAACTATGCAATGCTTTTAGGCACATTTCAAATCCAATAAAAGGTATCACCAATTTACAAAACACTTTGAAGAGAATGATAACATAGGCTAAAATGTTCAATTGCTAAGGAATTGCTATTCACTATTCTGTTTTGTATTTCTCCCTACTGGGAGATGCCAATAAGAAGGTATGGTCCACATAATTGCTGGTATTTTTAATAATAGGACTTGTTTACAAGCACAATTCAACCTTAGAACATCAATGGTTTAAGATCAGAGTATGTAAAAGATAGTCTGCTACATGAACATAGAAACCAGAGGAGGCTCTGCTCTGTGTTCTGTCACTGATGGAAGTATAACCAATGGCAACCAATAGGAAGGCCTTTTCCAGCAATGGTTCCAAGACTATGGAACTTCCCAAAGCCTGTCTCTGTCTCTATCCCCTCTCCCCCTAGCCTAGAATCTATTTACCTATGATCTGTTTACCTAACTGCCTTCCCCTATATCATCCTGCTCAAACCCTGACGCCATCAAGTGATGTTATCTTAGTGTGACGGCACCTTCAGTGTCCCGACTTCCACTTGCAGAAAAAGGGGCCTGGGCTTGATTCATATGAAGCTTGCATTCAAAAAACCACTACATGGCTTAAACCAGGAGACCAAGTGGGCAATTGAAAGCAAGGCAGAAATTGAGATGTTGTCTCAACCCCTATTACACCCCCTTCTACCCTCCTTTTGGAGAGTGGGGCAGGCACAATCATTCCCAAATTTTAGGCCCTGAGTGATGGGACTGGACAAGCAAGATGTTTTCCTGCTTTCTGGCAAGGAGGAAAAGAGAACCTTCCTCAAGTTCACACATTGCTCCAGGTATTTCCCTGGCTTAGCAAGGTGTCAAGTTCTGGTTCCTGCCTAAACACTAAACTGAGTGAACCTCCAAGATCCTCTCTGAAGGGATGCTGACCCTGTTGTCCATCCAACTCCTCCTGCCCCAAACTTAACTTGAAATGATTAAATTGTGAAAGGTTGGGATGTGCTTTTTGGACATTTCCCTTTAGCTTTTGGATTCTCATGCAACTGAGATCTGTGTCTCACACTAGACATAAGAGGGGTGCTGTCCACGAAGCAAGTGCTTAAAGCATTCTTAGAGTTACACCAGTCTAAGGTCGGTTAGGAAAGGAAAGGCAGCATTGGAAACTATTTCAGACATCTGAAATTTACTGATTTGGTGCATATCTTAGGATTTATCTTTCTATGTATCTAACTATCTTGGGTCTGTGCTACATATTTGTAAGGCAATTTACATGAGAGTAAAAGGGTTCAGCTCAGCTGTTCCTGACCAGTAGGCCTGAGGAGCGCTACTGCCCTACTTGCAAGAACCCCCTAACTGGTTGTAGCATACGAGACTGAGGACATAGAGGGCTTAGAAATGTACATTTTTTTTTGTGTTGATGTACACACATACAAGGATCAAGGAGCCTGATTTCATTAGGATGGCTGATTTCTCCTAGACACAAGAGCTTTATTATCAAAATGGCAAATGCAATGCAATGTCTTCCTAATGCTCATGATCAGCCAAGCAATTTAAACCTTGTTCCCAGTACAGTGCTACCTTGGGTTACATATGCTTCAGATTACATACACTTCAGATTATAGACTCTGCTAACCCAGAAATAGTACCTCAGGTTAAGAACTTTGCTTCAGGATGAGAACAGAAATTGTGCAGCAGTGGTGCGGCAGCAGCAGGAGGCCCCATTAGCTAAAGTGGTGCTTCAGGTTAAGAAGAGTTTCTGGTTAAGAATGGACCTCCGGAATGAATTAAGTACGTAACCAGAGGTACCACTGTACCCCGTAATGCAGCTGCTAGGTCACATGAATGCAAAAGTAAGAACCATCCTAGACTGGAAATATCTGCAAACACCCATCCAACAAGTGCCAAAAGAAGCATCAAGGAGCCCTACCCCCTACCTATTTTTTTTAAAAAATCCATATAACAAAAGTGAGTTACTAACAAAGATTGGGGGTGGCAGGGATTGCAATATGTAGACAGTATTTTAGACTGCTTCAGTCATCAGAAATAAAATCAGCCCTGGTCAACAAGCCCACGCAATGTGTTTTCTTATATCTTCTCTTGCTGTGGGAGGGAGTGAGAAAACCAGTTGCCATCCTGCAAGAATATATTTACCAGTTCTCTCTCTCTGAAGGGTTTAACAGCAGCTGCTGCTCCCAGCATTTCAGGGTGAAACAGAGAAGCGGGTTCTGTTCACTCTAAAAACATTACCATCAGAAACTGCAATAGCCTTTAACTTGTGTGAAGCGTAACCTGGTGAACAGGCAATTCTTTATTTCAGATTTATTTGTTTAAGTGTTTCATAACATGAACAGTAACAACTTACACTACTGGCCTTAGAAGAAGTCCTTTAAGAAGAGTTATTTAAAGCCTTGATCAATGCAATGTAATGTTCACCCCCTCCCAGTTTTCTTATTATGGTCATAATCTTCCCATGACCTCTTTACAGATGAATGATGGTATGAAATCCATTTCTTTACATTCTCTTATGAGAGGCAAAGAAGCTGAAAGAAAGAAAAATCTTTGAACCTAAGGCAAGGTAGAGCGCTGGTGGAATATTACAGGTCTCAAAGACCCTAAACCAAGACGCTGACATGTAGACATCTGCTAATATATGCTTGCCAAGATACTGAGTTGCCTGCTAAGTGATAACATTTAGTCCCCCCAGAATAGAGGCAACAGATGCACAAGGATCTCCCCCAGCTAGTCTTTGCTTCCAGCACCTTCAACATGTTTCTTCAATTATACATTACAGGAGTGACTGCACAGCAGTATACCCATAAACTCTAACTACCTAATTCTTCTCTTTCCAAAATTTACAAGGGTCAAGATACTGCTGAAGCCCATAGGACATTAGCGTGCAGCTGTTCTTCCATATGTTCTCTAGGTTTACATCTGTTACAGAGATAATCCCAAAGCATGGTAGTTGGCATGACATGACACTAACATATCTGATGAGCTTGGGGGTTGGAAGTCACTTCTCTCTCCTATTTAGGGTTCCGGGACACTTTTGGAAGGTAATCACAGTTTCCTGCTAGAGCGTAACTATGCGCAACATCTGTGATAAAAGAAATCAAATGCTTTTATTGGAGGGGGGTTAAGACGTTTTCTCAATTGTAAAGGGCAACAGATAAAACACCTTTTTGCTGTTGTAGGAGAAAAGAAGAAAAATATGGTAAAAGCAGACAAAACAGAAGCCAATCTGACCAAAGCCGTTAATTGAGGGGGAAAATGCCTCCATTCAGCAAACTCATAATCTTGCTTTCCTTATTTATTTACAAAAAACATTGCACACTCCAATTTCATTAAAGAAATTACAACAATCATAGCCATACAATTAAAAAAAATCCCATAAAAGTTAAAATCAGGGATAATTCACTAATAATTGACAGAAATATGTTTTCTTAATTGCCTGCCTAAGCTTGGCAGCCTAGAAAAGTTTTCAGGAGACATTTAAAGGTTAAAAACAGCAGGTGTTTGCTGAATCTCTATTGGAAGAATGTTCCCTAGTACTTGCCCAATGTCACTAAAAGCTCAATTTTGTGTCCATATCAGAATAATTTCATTAACATGGGGGATTAGCAAGTAAACTCCTGCAGATGATCTAGGTGATTGAGTTGGGATACAAGGATTCAGATCCCTAAGGTAACATGGGCCTATCTTGTTCAGAGCTTTGTAAATTAATACAAGGACTTTGAACCTGAGTTGGAAGCCGATGGGTTGTCAGTGCAGATGTTTTAAGAATGGTGTTATGTATTGCTAGCCATGTAAACCCATCAGCAGTCTGGCCACTGCATTCATTCTATACCAGCTGGAGCTTCCAGACTAGGTCCTCAAAGATGAGGGTAACAAACTTCTGACATTTGTGTTTTCCTTGAGTCCAGATCTGTACAGGGTAGCTAAAGACCAGGCTTCCACTTGTAAATTAATGTTGCAGTGGAGCATCCAGACAACCATGATCTTTGAGTAGACTTGGTGAGTCTGCTTTTATGGAACGGGCTAGGGCAGGCATGGCCAAACTTGGCCCTCCAGCTGTTTTGGGACTACAATTCCTATCATCCTTGACCACTGGTCCTGTTAGCTAGGGATGGTGGGAGTTGTAGTCCCAAAAGAGTTGGAGGGCCAGGTTTGGGCATGCCTGGGCTAGAGGGATAGGAAGAATATATGATATTGTATACAGATCTTCATGGGCATAGCCGGGGGGGGGGGGGTAGCTGCCCTACCATGATCCAGTAAATCAATAGAAATACTTAATGAACTGACCAATCACGTTAGTTCTGCCTCCCCTAACAAAAGTCCTGGCTAGGCCCATGAGGATCTCCCCTTGGGATGCAACAGTCTTGGAGTGCTACAACATGATGACCAGACACAGGCCTGATTTGATTTTAGAAATTATATGTAGAAAGCCAGTTATTCTCCCCCCCCCAAATGGTTAATGTGACTGATATTTGTGCCTGCATGAATTTTACTTCCAGGTAAAGAAAAATGTTGGGAATCTTGAGTGGAGCAACTAAACTCCAGCTAGAAGAAGAAGCAGCAGCAACAAAAGAACTCAGGTAAGTAAATGAAAATCCATTAAGACAACAACTTCCCTAAATGCCCATAGTCCTACTTCATATTTTTGAAACATTTAATATAAACTTCCAGATTCATATTTAGACAAATCCATCCCACTATGAAGCCTGGTAAAAGTATATACAAGATCCCTTATATTTTGATCAACATCAATATTTAGGGTATTTCTGATGGTGGATCATAATTGTGTAAGGCTTTTCTTCTTTATTAGCCAGATAAAATGTCTGCAATTTATGTATATCATCCTCTAAGTCAAAGAGAGACAATATGGTGGCAGATGGGCCATTACTTCCATGATTCCTGACCATTGGCCATGCCGACTGATTCAAGTCCAACAACATCTGTCTGTCTACCCCTGCTCCAAGTATCTGACCAGAATATTTCCAATGCGCTCAAGAAACTAGAAATTTAAATTAAATATTCTACCAACAGCTACAAAAACTGAAGTCTGATGAAGTATTGCAATTCCTTGCTTTGAACAGAACGGCAACAATATTGACATGCACCATGGAACGAATTCACCCCAACCCACAATTTTGCATTACTATCACACCTCAAAAAATTAAGCATTCTTACAGTGTGCACAGACTTGCAGAAAAGCACCTAGAGCAATCTCATCAATCACAGTCATAGAGTAGAAATCCTGTGTTTAGGTAGCCTTAAGATCACAAATTCCATGATGCAGTGCAACTAGAAGTGAAAACCATACATTAAAACTTCTGGGGCTCTTGATTTCAAATAATATATTAACTAAGCATACACAAGCAACTTGGTGAAAGCTTGAGTCAGCTGAAAGATTCCATAGGTTTCCTGGGCAAATTTATTCCACAGGTTCAGGAAAGGAGAACCAAAATTAGAACCCTTTCTGCAGGTTTTGCACTTTAAATTAGTAAAGTGCTTGCTCCTGTTTTATTTAGTGATGCTGCCAAGATTCAAAAATAACAGGCATAAAATATTATCATTCTCAGCACACAATTCCTGACTGTATTGCAAATTAAGCTCCCTTGCTCTGCAATTCTTACTCTGCTCATTTAAATCGTGTTATATTATGAGAGTAAATATGGTACCAATATGCAAATACAGTCAGGGGGAGAAAACCCTGTTCTATCACTTATATAATTAAGGAACAGGTCCTGATCTCTCAGCAAGAAAGTAAAAATATATCCAAAAGCAAGGTTAAAACCCTGTGCCACATGAAATCTGAAGTCGTCTTCATTTTTAGCATATGGAATCAAATTATTATTTTTTTTAAAAAGGGAGAGAAGCCTGCCACAGCTTTGGATTTTGCAACTGAAACATGAACCTATGCTTCCTTTCCCCATGACTCTTCTAGGTCTTGTCCAATGTCATCAGGTGTATATATTTCGCACCTGTATCAAGATAATCTGCATTTCCCACTAGAATCCAGGTAGGGAGTGGAGCCTAGTATCTATGTGCCATCGCCTCTCTCATCTACTCTTGTTGAGTAGACAGCTGTCCTCAGTTGACTTTGCAGAAATGGAGTAAAAGGTCATCAGCCCAGATACCAGATGGAGAAGAAAGATGTTCCTTACAAGAGAAGGGCAGATAGGATGGGTTTAGGCAGCAGCAGGGATTATGTTATAAATTATCATCATGATAAAGGTTGCAGAAGAGTTGGGGTTTGTAGGGTGCAGCATTTTTTCCTGGTGTTCATGAAGTTAATCAGTGCAGTTTACATTTTCGTTTTGAAATAAGAAGGCAGTTCTCTCATCACTATTTTTTTCCCCTTCTTTTGCCCGATATGTGTCATTTCAATAGCTGAACACAATAAAAACATGAACATTTAAGGAAAGTTACAGCACATTAAGTTTAACCCTCATTTCTGTCTTGGATGATAGATGCAAGAATTCCAACTGAGTTGATTTTATGAACCAGTTAAATGATTTGTATTCAGAACCACATTAAAAAATCCCCATGACAAAGTGCACTTGAACGAAAATACCCTGCTTGTGACACATCCTTTGCAAGTAATGTGTTTTCATTTTTCACATGTTGCATCTCATTTATTTTATTCAGGCACACATAGTTAAATCTGCAAGATACGGCAAGCTCCCAATACCCTTGAAATAATAAATCATTTCTTACAGATGTTTTCACCCACTGCAAAGCTGCCTCTCATTAATCAAACATTATCAGTTTCTATCAATGCCCAGTCCTAAACAGGGAAGGCACTTCATTCTCAGTTCTGACTTTTATTCACTGGCTAGCCCCACAACCTTTCTTTATTACTGGATACTCATTTGAAACATGGAATCCCTTAATGTGTGCTGCATTTTGGTGGGTTTTCTTTAACCACACAAGTGTTTTATAAGGGTGTAATTCTTATGTTTTATGCTACAATTAAATTCACACACATAATCTTAGTTGGAGCTCTAAGTCACAGCAGAAATGCATAAATATTATGTTCAGGCCTCCTTAGGTAGGCCATTCTTTAAAGAAATTGCAAATCCATAAACAAAGCAACTCAAAGATATATTGTTTTGTTTCAAAGTGTGAAATAGTTCTCCGAGCAGAAGCTATGCAATATAAATCTTTCCTTTTTTTCATTTTGGATAAATTATTAAAACTTCATTTCAGAAAATAGTATGGTACACATGATAGAGTCTTATGAAGACAGTTCTTTGGAGAACACAGAAATGTATGTGAACAAAGGGCTATCAGATACAGCATTTTTATTTATTTTTTGTCTTAAGAGTAACAGTAGTCAGAAATTATTTGAGTATTGGAAACTGTCCCCTGAATAGGAAATAGTTCTTCTAGTAATACATTGTTTTGATCTTTCCTCATAATGCTTCGTATTCTATCACACAAGGAGTCAAGTTGGATAACGAGCAAAACCCCTTTGTTCTGAAGAATTATATAACCAAAAAGCTCAATTTTTCGTACCCATCTTTTCTTTTCTTTTTGCTTGCGGGTTTTGAGAACAAATATTTTTGATATTACAATTTAATGTTTATGGTATCTACTGGGTTGCACAATGGCTGTAATACAAGCCTACTTGCATGTTGCTACAAGCGGTCCACACATGAGAAACGCATCGCCGTTGGCATCAAAAGGACAGGATGAGCGTCATGTTTGGGGGCACAAAAGCAAGGCACGGAAATTTTGTAAATCTTCAGGACAGCCATGTCCCCTCA